>NW_024502568.1:11399330-12599330 GCF_017590055.1 Onychostruthus taczanowskii | reverse complement strand
AGGATCTCGTTAACAGTGAAATAACCACAAAGCACGAAGTGTAAATGTGACGCCTTTCTCACTGCTGTTGTGTTGTTTTTTCTAGTGGAGCCAGTACTTTCAAAGGGGAACAATTGCTTGGATGCAGCCAAAGCTTGTAACCTAAATGATACCTGCAAGAGGTTCAGATCTGCTTACATAACCCCCTGCACCAGCAGCACGTCTAATGAGATCTGTAACAAGCGGAAGTGTCATAAGGCCCTCCGGCTATTTTTTGACAAGGTCCCCCCAAAGCACAGCTACGGGATGCTCTTCTGCTCCTGTCGAGACGTAGCCTGTACTGAGAGGAGGCGGCAGACTATTGTTCCTGTGTGCTCATATGAGGACAGGGAGAAACCAAACTGCCTGAATTTACAAGAGTCCTGCAAGAAGAATTACATCTGCAGGTAAGATAGCACACGGCAGGGGAGTGATTAATGAGGTACCAGAGAGAAGTTTGTGGTGCTGATGGATTTGCCAGGACTAAGGGTCAGAGTACCCACTAAGGAAAAGGATGAGTCAGGGAAAAAAAAGCAAATGTCTCTGACATCCTTAACAGAGTAACAAAAGCCCTCATTTGCTTACAATGTGTGACTTCTCCAAAACTGCTCACAGCTACTCCCTGGCATTATGGAGGAGTCTTTAAACCCCCAGTTCAATTTTTACAGATTTTTTGCTGGAAACATTGTGTGTCTCTATGAAATGATGTCTCTAAACAATTTTTATGTCCCATTAGTGACCAGGTAAAAATAGAATTTTTTATTATAATGGGATTTATTTTCATTGTACATGTTGGTACTAGTAATTGGGAATGCAAGCTTCATGTTGGACTTTATAAATAGTCACAATGCACAGACTACTCATGTGTTTTTAATTAATTGGAAAAAAATGAGTCCCCATTGTAGACAGAATCCCACTATCTTCATAGAGCAGTTTAGCTTTGAAATTGTCTCATCTCCCCTGCCCTGGGCAGAGTGCTGGGCTGATGCAACCGGGGGGTCATTGATTCATGCCCTAATTCCCAGCCTCTTCCCTGAGTGTTCCGGAGTGCAGAGCCCTGCTCCACGGGACAAAGCTGGGTCCTTTCCCCTCCTGGGGTCCCTGCAGGTTCTCACACAGAGCTTATTCAGTGGCAAACAGGCCCTCCTCTGCTCTCAGGAAATGCTTTGCTCCCGCTTAGCATTGTGTATGTTTATATTAGGGGCATTGTTGTGCTAATGTCATATTTATGAAGTCGTGCCCGAGAACCCTGCTCGTTTCTAATGTGTAAATTTCTTGTAGATTAGCCAATTCTGTGAATTAGCAAACAAGGGAGATAAACACTATTGTAAAATGTCAAGGACACTGAAGATACCATCTAAATCTTAATAAGTACTTACTTATGCCGGGTAAAATATTTACTTTGAAGTTTGTTTATGAGATTTCCACTGCTGGTTTTAAGCTATTTGCGGTAGCACTTCAGGTGTGCCTGAGTGCTGTTCAGAGGTGAGGAGGTGAGCAGTGCCCTGTCCTCCATGGCTTTGGGGGAACCTGGAGACACATTTCCTGTGGCCACAACAGGAGCAGGTTTAAATCAGAGCAGTCTGACTTGCATTCACCACCTTGACTGCTGATGCTGCTGCAGTTTATGAAAGCCTCAGAACAATCCATTTTCTATTTCCAGGTTGTTCCATTAGTATTTTTGCTTCTATGTATTGCCTCCCCTGTGCACAGGTCCTGTTAATTAGCAGAGTTACAGTATCTTTACAGTGTTTTCTGCCAAACTGTCAGTGTGTTACTGTGCCAGTGAAATTGGAGAGAGGATTTTATAGAGAGAGTTTTCCCTCTTATTTGGGTTGTAGTATTCTGGAATTAACTTGTTAAATTAATGCTATTCTCTCATGACTGTGTTTTTCTTAGGTCAGCTTTGATCTAATATTGTCTCAGCAGTTAAGTTTTTTATGGCATTTTGTTTAATTTAGCTTCATGAGTCTGGTGTTGGGTTTCTCCATTGCAGTGTTGCAGGGGAAGGCTTGGTAAAGTCTCTGCCTGAAGTTGCAGCAAGCACTGAAATGAAAAATGGATTTATTTGTAAATGAGCAGTGGCTTCTTTTGCTTTAGAACATCAGAATTAAAAAAGTTTTGGCTCTTCCAAGGCTCAGTGAGACCTGGCTGTGAGGATGAGGGGCAACACTGGAATGGGTGGGCAAATGCCTGCAGGGTCTGGGGCAGACTCATTTGTGGGCAGCATTTAGGTCCTGTGGAGGTAAAGCAAGCTTGGTGTGTTGCTGAGAGTCACCTCACGTTGTGCTACAACCTCCTGGGCTCTCTAAACTGCTGTGGTTTAATATCTTCCCTGCTTGCCATCATGGAGAGGAGGAATTGGCACCAAAGCTGACCCAGCCTATCAGACAGGGAAAGACATTTTGTCTCTGTGACTTGTGCACTTACAGGAAATTGGTGAGATTTGTTCCCCTAGTCCTGCAGGAAAACAGCAACTTGGGCAGGGCAGGAAAGAAATAGGAGATCTCCTTGCGATTGTAACTACTGGCACTGATAAATATCAGTCCTTATAGTAATTCCAGATATGTTTAGAATAATTAAAAGCAGTAGGCAGTAGGTGTGTAATTCTAACTCTGATAACTTCTATTTCATTTTGAAATCAGAGAGAGTATCTAAAAATGGCAGAATAATTTGAAAATATGGTCTGCCTACTGTGAAACCAGGTAATTTAGAAACTGTTATTTGCATGCCTATTACACCTGTTACAGCCTTTTCATAATGCTAGTTTAGAGAAGGGGTGCAAGTTCTAAAGATTTTCTGGAAATATGTTCATAAAATGGTTTATGAATGCTGCTTACTGAGAAATGCAAGATTTGAATCTGCCTGTACTCTGTATAAAATATCAGCCTGTGTAAAGTTTTTAAACATTCAGTTTTGAACACACTTTAAAAGCTTTATCTTGGTGTATATATCACCAAATCTGTTCTTGAAGCAGGGTTAAGAGCAGGGAAACAATCTGGCCAAACTATAGGTACCACTCACATGGCAGGGTGCTTTGCTTTTTTATTGTTTTTTTATTCAATTCATTAATCTGTTATATAATAAATTCTCAATCGAGGGATAAAGAGACCTGAAATGTCAGGAAATGTAAATAAGTTCTGACTTACGTAAACAGTCCTAATTTTCAACTTCATCAGAATGCTGAATGGTTCACTCATTGTCATTTATCTGCTGCCTCTGCTTGTATCCAGTCCATATCCAGCTTTGAAACAATTGTAGTCTCTCAGGCACGTCTGTCAATGCTCAGTGAGAAGAAAAGAAAAGAAAAAAAAAACAAACCAAGAAGCAGCCATTAAAGTTCTTTTCTGTTGTGAGCATAAACAAATCTTCTAAGAAAAGTCAGTGTACGATCGAAAACTTTCACCAGTGATGTCCTGGAATAGCACAGACCTCTAAAGAACTTTGTGATCTGATCACTTCAGCTTACAATTAGTCTTCAGAAAGTTGACTAGCATGTTTTAAGAATATCATCCTGCTGCAAATGCAGGGCATGGTGCTTCATATTTGCCACTATCACATTTGACAGTACTGCAAATACTGTTTTGCTTGAGTAATGAAAGTGTGAGTTATTAGTTTGGTCTTTTTAATAATCTGTGTCTTGAATTTGCATACTTGGGGTTTTTTTTCCTGGATATGTTCAGAAGACACTGACCAGAATGATAATGATACAGACACATTCTTTATTGAAATAATGTACTTGGGGTTTTTTTTCCTGGATATGTTCAGAAGACACTGACAAGAATGATAATGATACAGACATTCTTTATTGAAATAGTGCTGTCAATCCATTCATGTGCTGCAAAGATCAGAAAAGAAGGGCAGCATCTTCTTGCTGATAAAAGAAACTGGTAGCAGCATGTTTGTTGTCCTTCACAATAATTATACTCCAAATGACTGGTCAGATCACTGAGGTTCATTTTTGAAGCTCAAATAGCCAGAAAGTAGTTCTTAACTAATTTCAGAAGACTTCAGTTGTCTTCTTAATTTTTTTGCTTTAATTCTGCAAAATGTACATATTGCTGTCTGTAGATGTTTGATACTGGAAAAAAAAAAAAAAAACAAAAGAAAAAAAAGCTTAACATGTTTAATTTCTTCCTGTGGGATGGGGAAAGGATATTAACGAAATATCCAATTAGATTCCAGTACATGGGTCATCTCCTTGAAAATACAGTGAAAAATGTTTCCAGCACTGTGTGTTCAGAGAGTCAAATCTTTATAATTGTGCTTTCATTGTTGTGTTCCTACCTCTTGACCAGTTTTTGGTCACCTGTCCTATCCAGTCTTAATTTTGTTGCAACCACCCATTCAGCTCTGCATGAAGGATGTCTGCTTCTGCAGGTATCAGAACACTCTGTGAGGATATGCAAACATTATTGTCAGTGCAGAGAAGAATTCATCCCCTGGAAATGTTAGAACAGAAGCTCAGCTGCTTGCTGCATTTCCTGAAAACACCAGAAACTTGCCAAGGAAATAATTTTCCTTTGTGATATTCTGTTGAACACTTCTAATGATAATTTACCTTGGAAAGGGATTCACTGTGTCCGTGCTCCTTTTCTGTGAGGCACGTGAAAATCTGCAGGTGCTTTACACCTGGAACCTCAAACCCTGCACCACCCTCGTGCTTCAGCACTAGAGACAGGTCTGTGGTGAGATGTTATAACTGTGCAGACAACCCTTTTTGTCCTGCTCCAGGATGGGGGGAGCCCACAACCTTGTTCAAGGAGGGAGCAATCCTCAGTTCCAGAATTAACAGGGAGCAGTTGCGCTGGAGGGATGTGCGGGAGGAGATGAAAGAGGGGAAAAAGAAATTTGCCCTTTTCTTCACATTTTTTCTTTCTTATATTTCTCCTTTATTTTTCTCTTTTTTTCCATAGCTTTTTTTCCCCCCTCCTCCTACCTCTTCCCCTTGCTTAGTCTCCTTTCATCTCCTCTTCCCAGATCTTCCTGCAATTACCTGACTTTCACCACCTCTCTGACACGTTTGAATTCCATTACAGCCACTTACGGTGCCTCCTCACCTGCTTCTCTGCATGTTGTGCTTTTCCTCCCTCAGTATCCTGCCACGGTCCAGTGATCATCTGTAATTCAGCAAATGAGAGGGAAAACAGAGGTGCTGCCTCCTTTCTGAGCCTTGTAGCTGATATTGGTGACAATTCAGTTGGTCAGATAAAAGCCTGAGCGCTCACTCTCATCCTGACTCTAATCCTGCGTGTTACAAGGGCACTCGGTGGGTGTTTTTATGAAGGACACAGTAGCACTGCACAGTTTGGGATAACAGAGATGGGTTTGAGTCCCTCCAGGGCATTTACATCAATTTGGCACTTGGAGCACCCTGGCAGCTCCTTGAGATGATTGGTTTGCTGTGGTTGTGTAGAACCAAGGCAACAGTGCAGTTTCTGTAATGCTGTTGAGGACATTAAGAAAAGGACACTCTTGATTTCTGGAGAAGTGCAGGCTGTGCCTGCATTGTGTGTTTGGAGACTGAGTCAGGGAGTGGGTGCAAAACCTGACTCACCCTGCAGAAGGTGTAGGATGCTTGCAGTATAGTAAGGTGAGCCTGAGCTCTCTGCACCTGCACTAAGGAGAGTTCCTGTGTCTCTAGAATACCAAGTGGGGCAGAAAAAATTGTAAGTCTGCTTTTTGGCCCATGCTGACAAGCTCACCTCACATAGCCTGAATTTGAAGAGTGATTTTTATACATATATGTATATGCAGGCATGTAAATGTATGCATGTATGTCTGTATTGCTAGAGGTTTATTTATTTAAGTGGGGAAAAAAAAAACCAAAACAGGTGTTCATTCATTTTAATGAACTAATAGGCATGGTGACAGTTCAGAAAAATCAAAAAATGGGGTCTGAGGGGAGGTAGGAAAAAAGCTGGTGTATTCTGCAGGGGAAACTTGATGGTGTAGTGGAATATGTGTGTGTGGAACTGCTAGCCTGGAAAAAAATATTAATGCAGTCTCTGCAAAATAAGCAAAAACCTTTCAAGAAAGACAAAGTAAAGATAGAAAATACTGCAATATTGTATTATTTTCTACCCTTTCTTTACATGATTCATTACTTTGATGTCTTCTGTTAGCAGAGCAAATAGACATAATATTGCTCTCCCTTCCCCCGCAGAAACAAAGGTAACTTTAAATTTCTTCCATCTGAATAAAACTCGAAATGAATCAAGTATCCATAAATCCCTCTGGAATCAGAAAAATCCAAACATCCTGCAAAAGAAGACTGCTTTGTCCCTTTTGAAGTGTGCATGGATCTCATTCTGCAGTGCCCAGATCTGTTTGGCTGGCCCTCATTTATACTCTCTGGTCAGTTTAGGAGGGGCTGGCAGATTAAAAGCTTGCTGGGTGATTGACATTTCTCCAAAAGCAGGAGAGACACAAGGATACAGTAATTAGAAAAATGGATCAGCTTTAGTCCTGCACCCAACTTTCCCTTGGCTTTGTGCTGTACCAGTGAGGAGAGTTCGTGCTCCAAGAAGCAGTAACTAGACAGTATTTCACGCTGAGGTCCCTTGTCAGGCAAGCTCAAACTCTCCAGGCAGCATCCCTGCAGTCAGGTAGATCCTCTGCTGATCAGGTTAAAAATAACCCGTGGTGCTGAATATTCCGTATTACCTCTCTGCAGGGCTGAAGAACTGGAAGTGGGAATAAAGAGGGCATGTCTGAGCATACAACAATCACAAAATAAACTTGGGTGACAGTGATTCAGGTTTTATAGGCTGTATTTAGATACCCTGCTTCCATGTCAGTCTCTTTGTAGGAAAATGACTCAGTGAGCTGAGTGAGGTACTGGTGACCATTTCAGCTCCAAAAACTTGGGGCACTTGTATCTAAATGTGATCCTTCAGAGAGTCTTTTAGGTTGGAAAAGAGCATTAAGAACATCAAGTCCAGCCATAAACCAAACACTGCCAAGCCCCCCACTAAGCCATGTCCCCAAGTGCCACATCTACAGGTCTGTTAACTACTTCCAAGGGGTGGTGACTCCACCAACTTCCCTGGGCAGCTGTTCCAATGCTTGAGAACTCATTCCATAGAGAAGATTTTCCTAATACCCAGTCTAAACCTTCTCTGGCACAACTTTAGGCTGTTTCATCTCTTTCTGTCACTTGTTACTTGGAAGAAGACCTTGCTACAGCCTCCTCAGGTAGCTGTAGAGAGCGACAAGGAACACTCCCCTGAGTGTTCATTTTGTCTGAGAACCCTTATTTTATTATTTTAAGTAGAAAAGAAAAGCTGCCTGTATAATTTAAGAAATAAGACTATAGATTAGGAACATGAGCCAGGGTGGGGGTTACAGCAGGGCTAATGTGACCCATTTTGTTTTGTTGATTTATCGGGGCAGGGGGGAGAGATTAAACTACATATGCTAATTAAGCAGTTTCACACATGTTTAGTCAAAAACACTGAAATCCAGTATAGTTAAATTTGGCATTAAACTTTAATAGAGATCTAAATTTGAAGCTACTCATGTCCTTACAGTTTAATTGCTTTGCTGGATGGAGCTCCACTAGGAGTGCTGCTATTGCTGATTTTTTGAATTGTTAGTTGGGAGATTTCTGTAGAAAGGAGTTTAGCATCCACTGGTTTGATGAGTAGTTTCCACCCCTTGATCTGTTAGATGTAGTGTAGAGAAGATCTGTCATGTACACCCAGTCACATTTGCTAACTTGCTGTTTCTGAGGCAAAGAAAGGGTGTATATATCACACGATAGCATTTTCTTTAATAAATCAAAATGCTTTTTTCATTTACTTCAAGCCATGTATATGCTACAGGCAAGAAGCTGCTCTGTGTTTAATGTAAATAACAGATCTATTCTATCAAGTCCATTCCCAGTGTACTTCCTCTGACATCAGTGACTTGAGTGGATTTTTTCCAGGGGTGATTTTGGCTCTTCCTGTTCTGTGTAGGTAAATCTTCAGGCAGTGCTAATTAGGAGAATGTCAACTGATTTTACCATTCTGCTAGGCTGGACTTTGTAAAGGTTATTTATATCATTCTACATCAGGGCCCAGTGAGAGAATATTTCTGGTGGCAATTCATCTGTTAAAATAGCTGCAAGAAAATGTAAGCACCGGAGCTAAAAATAAAACTTTGTTTCTCAACAGAGCAAATGACAGCCACATGCATATCTTCAAATTTTAACATTCTCATGTTTACTGAATAGAAATTACATTGATTTAATTATGTTAATAATCACTACAGTTTTACTGGGGTAACTCCTCTAAGTGGAAGCGAGATGTAAATGTGGCAGTGTCTGCAGAGACTTCTCAGCAGAGGTGGTGGTTGTTTCCTGTGGTTGTTTCCTATGCTTTAATGATCTGCTGGCTTTAAAACAAGTGACACAGAAGGGGTTTTCTGGTGTGTTTACTGTTGATGATAGATTTTCTGTGTGAGCTGACTGTGACCCTTGTCTAAGGTTATTAATAGATGACCTTACATCAAAAGATAATGTTTGTGCTTACATTATATTTTTTCAAGCACATTCTATAAGCCATTAAAGGAAGCTTTTTTATTATAAAGCACATACTACTAAGAACTCTGTTAAATTCAAGCTGTATTATTTGAATATTTAGCTCACTTTTCTTTCGTCCCAGTTGAAGCATAAATCACAGTGGTTGTCCTCTCAGTTATGATGCTCCCTTTGCCAGTTAGTCATTAGGAAATGCTGGAGGTGCATCTCAGTAACTGGCCATCATGCAGCATTGCAAAATGTTTTTCAGAACGGACAGTTCATTTCAGAACAACCTCTGTAAATGTCTGGGTGTATCACAGGCTGTCAACTCCTGGCCTCACATTTTTTTCTCTGCCTTGTGTGTTCATGTTTTTTTGAGAGTGGAGTCAAAAAAGATGCCCTTAGTACAGCACATCATCCTTAACTGGTAAAAATTATTTGTTTTGCAATTTTACACTACAAATCAGTGCTTTCTGTACTATAATTTTATATCCATATTACTTCTAAAAGCAAGTACAACATGTTGAATAAGGTCAGTGCTCTCTTGGCTTGCTGCTGCCAGAACTTGAGTTGCTGTGTGGTGGGGCTGTTTTGTGCATGAAAAAATGGACCCACATAAAAAAGACTCTACTCTGCTTTTTATCTTCCGTATTTCTGATTTTATATATGTTGTCTTACTCCAAGGTCAGAGCAGTATTCAGAGTAGCTCCAGGATGGGTTTCTGCCATGCTGGCTGCCCACAGACCCTGCTCAGCTGAATGCAAGGACACTCTGGGCACTCTTTCTTTCCTTGAGCCACCCCTCTGACAAGGGGACATGGATTTGTTTCCTTCAGGAATGTCACCACACATACCAATGAGAGATTTTCTTAGGCAAAGAGCATCCCTGCATAACCCCAGGAAACCTGATGTTCCAGTACATCTACCAACAGAAACTTTTCTGGGGAAGAGAGAACTTGTATTGGACTTTTTCGATTATTTTCCATCTCCAAACTCCCATCAGTTTCATGCTTGAGCTAGTAATAGTCTATTATAGTTTATTCAAGTGGCTACAGGGAACATTATTGCCGTGGATGTCTTTCTCAGGTACTTGGAAGCACATCCTTTCAGTGTGCACTCACAATGTAGTTATTCATAAACACTGAGGCGTCCAGTGGCATGCTCAAGGACTTGCAGTGGGACTACTTTTCCTTGGCTTGCTTTTTGAGAGTGACAGTGATTTTCTTAGGTTACCGGCCTGTAATTCAGGCTATTCTGCTTGCCCAGCTAACGAAGTGAGAATAGTTCTTTCCTGAGTAACATCCTGTCAGGAGACACTGAGGCTTGGGCATCTTTAAAAATGCCAGTCATTTTTATTTAGAAGCTTTGAATTAAACGGCATAAAGGAAATTAAGCAAACAATATACAAATTCATGATAGTTGGAAAGCAGCTGGTGGATTTGTTCATGTTATTGGAGAGCTTTGGTACAGAGACAGGTAAACTAAATAGAAATCTTACCAGCATCCCCTGATAAAATCACTGGCTGACAATTCAGCCTGTCATTTTGTAGAAGGCTCTGACAGAAGTGTTTTCTTTGCAGCTGAGAAGACAGAAACACATTATGAATGCTTAAGGTCGATGCAAGGAAACAGAGCCCTGCAAAACATATTTAATATAGGTTTGATTTCCTGTGGAATGTTTTCCAGATGTTCTCTCCAACAGGCCTCTAAAAAATGATGTGAGGTGATTTTTTTTTTTTTTTTGCAAACAGAAAGAGAAAATTCTGTTTCATATCACAGCATCTGAGAATCAGTGTTCTAATTCTTTATTGCATTACCTTGTGCTCAAGATTTTCACCATATTTTTCAAAATTGGTTTTATTACACAAAAGGTCAGTAGTATATAAATATTTATATAACCCAATTTCAAATAAATCATACTTGTTTAGAATCACATTTGAGCTTAGTAGTTTCCCTTAAACCCAAAGGAGACCTAATATATTAAATTAAAATTACTCTCATGCATGATCTTGAGTCACTTAGAGGATTTAATTAACATTGATAAACTATGACATTAGTGTTTTGTTAAGTTCTTTTGATTTTCTGTAGCAGATACTGTATAAAAAGATCTAACTGGTCTCCAACAGATGATATGAGCAAAGGGAAAGGATAATATTAACAGAAAGTGGTATAGAACTTATTTGCTTTCCACAAAGTGCAGTAAAAGAACATGGGTGTGTAGGGTATTAATTTCCTAATAGAAGAATAGAAAGAATACAATGTTTGTACTTTTAATTTTAAAATACAGATATGCATTGGTGGAAATGCTTTTCATTTTGCATGACTGAATTTCAAAGAGTTAGATCTCCATTTCCTGGGATGTTAAAAGCCTGAGCAGTAGCATAAATGCTGGCAAATGTGGTTGGGGACATGGTAGAGGCAGAGAGCTGGGTCGAGTGTGGGTGCTCGTCTGGAGGGACCAGCCTTGGTGGCTTTGTGCCTGTGCCTGATGCTCTGAGCAAGCACTTCTACTGCTGGAAGGCATCTCAGTGAATCTTGTGTGGTCCCTGGTGTTTGTTCCTGTCTAGTTATCCCACAGTCCAAACAGGCTGCCTCTGTGTAATTGGGCATTGTCCATATTTTGCTTCCAGATGAACGACACAGTTTTGAGAGGCAAGTTGAACCCGGAATCAAATATTTGCTTGGGTTTAGGCTGCCAGAATATAAAATAACAAAACGGCAGCAAAACCAGATAAAAATCAGCTTCTTTCAGTTAGTAGCTGGTATTTGGGGCCTAAAATCCTGTAATGGTTTCTGCCAGTGTTGGAAAAGATTTGGATCAGCTCATGTGAGAGAAACTGCCTTCAGTATTCAGGTCTTGGGAGGCAAATGGTTTGCCAGCGGAAATTTACTTTTTTACCCTTCCCACTCCCCAAAAAGTACAAAGGCTGAGCTGGATGTCAGGATGCAGCATGGGATGGGTTCTTCCTGGGGACTCCAGGGACAGGCAGGACAGACCCTTTTAGGCTGGGCTCATCCCACCACCCCAGCTTTGGGCATGGGATATCTCCGTGGGGACAGGATGGGACATCAGCCCATGGGCAGATCTGGCTCTGTAGGGCCCATGGCTGAGCAGGGCAGGAACATCAGTGTCTCAGGGCCTGGACACTGTCATTGTCTGAGAAGGAGGGTAGCCACCAAACACAAACCAGCCTTTTTGTTGGAAAAATTTAGTGGGGTTGCTGTTTAAAAAGTACATGGGAAAGTGACCTCTTAAATAAAAATGTCAGAATTGGTAGTTGCTCACAGGTGCTCAACAGTGTGTTTAGATAGCTGAGGAGGTGTAAGATTTATTAATATTACACAGCTCTAGTGTTCTTTAATGAAAAAAAGATGGATCAAAGCTACTTTATTACATGCAGGGAGAGTCATCTCTCGTTATGGACTTCCTCTGAGGCTTTTTTCATCCCACTGGTTGATAGAGTTGCTTATGTGGCCTTTGCCTCATTTTCTCACTGTTTATGAAAGAAAGAGAAAATGAAATGCTCCTCCAACAATGAAGCCATTAGTCTGGCCACATACCATCCCTTGCAACCAATTCTTGCACCCCAGCAGAAGCAGCACCACCCCAGCCATACAGGAGCTATTTGTAGGCAGAGTAGGACGCTGCAGTTGACCCCCACGAAAGAAGAACAAGTATTTTGACTTGTTGTTTTTTTCTGTAATGGTGCCATTTATCACTATGACACACATTCATTGACTTAGTCTGGCTTTTTTCAGTGTGGGATTTATACCTCTTTTCTGTTTTGAATATTGATGCTGCACTTCCTTACGTGACTGCACTGCCAAATGGTGTCTAGACACTCGAGCAGCTCTGACTAATTAGTGTAGTCACCTCAGTCTCTCAGCTCTGGCATTTACCTACTCTTTGTGTTACTGCTATAAATAGGTGCCTAAACACAAGCAGCAGAGCAAGGAGAGGTGGCAGTGAGCATGTCCAGACCTCACCTGCCATCCCTGAGGTGTGGCACAGGAGTGCTTCGCTCTCTGCATCCTTAACAGGGCAAGTGCTTGTAACCACTCACTTGGACATCACAGCCTGCATGTGGGCAGCCAGCAGGAGACCTGAGCTCAGTGTCTTGCTTGGTGTGAGCATCACCAGTGCCAAGGCAAGGCTGAGAGAGGTTTCTGTCCTCAGGGCTCAGCCCTTTTGTACCAACAGTACAGTCAGAGAGGAAAAAAGAAGATAAATCAACACCTGCCATCCCAGTGAGGTGGGTGCTTGTTGAGGAGGAATCTGGTTCAGAGTGTTGCTTTCACTTGCACCAGATCCAAACTAAAAATTGTAAAAATTTTCTGCAACTTCACAGTTCTTATCAGAACTTTTAAATATTGCACCAGTGCTGTAGATGCAATAGCTAAAGCTGAATTGACCAACCTTAAAGAGGAAGAACTGATAAATATCAAAGATAACTTCAGGTCATCAAAGAACTTTTACAGAACCATGAGAACAAAAGGTAGTGAAAGCCTAATCAATGTTGCCTATGCAACGGGTTGTGCTAATGTAAAATTAAATTGCTTCAAAAATTATATGCAGATTCAATACAATACACCTATTAAAAAAGCTTATTTGTAAGCAAATGTGAAAGTTTTGAATTATCCAAGTGAGTATTTGAAGAGCCACTATCATAAGGAGAGCAAATTAACTTTGCTTCCTTTGTATTTTTAACTGTTACAAATTATTTTACTGGTACTAATACAAAGCATTAGAGAATAGCAGGTTTGGGATTTTTTCCTCTTCTTTTCAGAAAGGCTGTTTGTTGTTTGAGCAGATTTTCTTTGAATTTGCTGATGGGATTATTCCTATCTTCCAGCTAGTGGTATACAAAATATTTAAAGTAAGCTTTCCAGAACATCTGCAGGTTTTCCAGGGTTAAGATAAGACTAATTTAATTTGTGGGGGTTTTGCCCTACAAAGAGATAATTTTTTTGTTGTTTTTATTTTTTCCTCTTCGTGGAAGAAAGATTTCTGAGCAGTACCCCTTATTTATGCAAGGAAAAGGGAACACATCACAAATGTGGCTGTGCACAGTGAGGATTTTGTGACAGAAAAAGAAATTAATAGTTCCTTTTAGATGTGGTCCTGCTACATGTTATGAACAATGTAAAACTGTCTCTCTCCAGCAGTGAGATGCATCTGTGTACACTGCGCATGTAAAACTGTGCACACTTGAAGGTACATGTGGCAAATTCTGTTTGTTCTCTGGGTAACAAAACTGCTCAGTCACGGGTTAGAAACCCTCAAGTTGCCACCTACAGGTTTTGCCTCCTGCTGAAAGAGCACTAATTCAATACAGCGCATATTTTTTGATAGGACTGCTATTGCTATTATCAGATTGCTCTGATTCTGCATCCCTAAAAGGTTTGTCTCTTTTACCCAAACAGTTCTTAATATTCATGTGCAATCCTTTAGGATTAATGGTTCTCATTAGGCTAATTTGTCTCTCTCTCTAGATAAATAGCAGTACCGCTGTTTTGGTGTTCACTGATGAGCACACTTTCATCACTGCCAGTCTGTTGGAAATGTTTGGGGGTAGATCTTCAGTGAGTGTTAATCAGCAGATCTTCCCTGGAAGTACTGGGGTATTATATGGCAGATAGAGGTCTCTGCTTTTTTTTTTTTTTTTTTGGCCTTAACTTCATCTCCGGTGCAGATGAATCCACATAAGTATCAGGTGTAGTTAACAGCTCAGGAGGGGTGAGAGCTTGGGTTGTGTGAAGTTTGGATGACTGGCTAGGGAAGGGTTGTGTGATAATGTCCAGTAATGCTCAGACCAGAGCTATCTGAACTGCATTTGACTTATGAAAACTTAAATGTGCAATGTTGTCACATCATTACTTTTTATGACCACAAAAATTCTTCAGAAATTCACGTGGAAATCAAGGTGTATGCAAAAGAGATCAGCAGAGCTATCTTTAGCCTCCTTTAGGGTATGCAACAAATCAGTTCTTTAAGCAGGCTGAGTAGTAAATGACTGGGTTTATTCCATGGTTGTCAGTTCTTAGAAACATTTAGAGAAGAGGAAGGTATTTAATGATCTCTGGACCAGTGCACCTAATAACCTAAGGGAGAGCTGGACATTCAAGAAGGATGAAATGATTGCAAGAAGTGTTTTCAGGATTATCAAGATGCTGATTGTATAATCCATTGCCGAAAATATTTATTTGTGGTCACATAAATAATGAAATTTAGATCTGAGGAGCTACTTTGTTTTAGAAATACAAGCATACTGTATATGCAGAAGGCTTGCCCTTTCTACCATGGCAGAGGTTTTTCATACTAGATAGATGTAATAGGCTCTATTCTGTTCTAGCCTGACTTCATCCAGGTATTAGTAGAATTAGAAAAATCCTTGGAAACTGTCAACTCTCTTTGTTCCCAATTGATCCAAAAGCTGGATTCAAGCCACTGTCTTAATTACAGACTGGGAGAGGAATCACTGCAGTGACAGAGGGTTTCCGTTCCCAGATTTTCTTCATGGTGCTGCCATTTATCTCTTTCCATACCCTGAGACCCAGTTCCTCTCAGCCTGTCTCCTGGCAGGTGCAGTATCTGTTCACCAGCTAAGTAGGGATTTTATGTAAATTTTGAAAGATAGCTATACATACATACATACATATATACACACATATATGTGTATGTATATGTATGTATGTATGAACGTTTGCTAGAGAGGTTGACTTTTTAAAGTTAATAAAGGCAACTGGGTACAGATGTCGATCTCAAGGTTAAGTGGTTAAATAAGGCAAGCGGAGTGAAAAGCTTAGGGTTGACTGTGGCTTGAAGGCAGCAATGGATTTGCTGGTGTCAGTAGAGTTAGCGAGAGATGGAACTAAAATAAGGCCATGAGAACAGCTCTCATAAAGTCAGGTATAGGTTGCATGGAGTTTATTTATAGGATGCTTTCTCAAACTAAGCCTCTGAACCTTTTGATGTTTGCCCATCGTTACTTTCAGGCCAATTAATGGTGTGTATCCAGTCCCATTCTGGGGTAGGTAAAACAATAAAGCAAACAAAGATAATTAGTCTCTGGAGCATGTAAACAAATAAAGTAAATCACTTGCAAATCACTTGTTTCTGCTAACTTTTGTGGGGTGGTTGCAAAACTGAAAAAGAGCTTTTATATTGCAAATCTGCATGATGCTGGAGCAGTAATGAAAATTCATAGATTATACTATTCTGATTTTGAGAGAGTTTTGCAAAGATTAAGCATCTTATCCTGAGATATTACAGGGGTTGTCAGATGCAAAAGAACATTTTTATACCTATTTCACAGAAGAGAAGATTGAAGTAGGGAGGTGATTTTTTTTCATAGATGAAGAAGAAAATAACACTTTGTAAATAAACAAATGTCACTACTCCAAGATTATAAGGCTAAGATGGGCAGGGGAGTGACTGTAGGATGTGTGACCTTGACCCACCTCATCAATGCCTTGCAAATTTTACAGACCTGAATGGGAGCATTATGTGGCCTTTAAACCACAAATAACCAGAAGAGATCCTGTTAGCCCTTTTAATTTCAACATGGGGGTGATCAGTTGATCACAATACAGCTTCACTCCTGGCCTTAAAGCACCTCCCGCATGGAATCAGTGCTCTCCCCTCCTTGGCCATGGGCTGGCTGAGGTGAGTGAAGATAAAGTGGCCACTCAGCAGAAGAACTCGATGCAGAGCACACTTTCCTTTCATCTCAGCCCTGGAGTCAGTACTCTGGAGTTTGGATAAATGCAGGTTTTACAAGAACAAATAGGTCTCTGTGGCTCTGGGGGTGAGGAGGCTGTGCCAGCTGCTCCTGCCTGCTGCCCCAGCTGCTGCTGCAGGCCAGGCCAGAGCAGGGTGAGCCCACTCTGGAAATGTGGGAAACCACCAAAGCAGCTCCTGCTTCCAGTCTTGCAGTGAGAGTCTTGCTCTGTAAGCACAAACATACAGCTTTGTGTAATCATTAAAACAGCAGAAACTGTGCTCTGGATAAAAGACTCTAGTTAGAGTTCAGATCCAGGCAAAACGACTCCTCATATGATAAAATCAGTCTTTGTCTTTTTTTCTTGGCATGAAAATGCAGAACATTTCTTTTAGTAAAGGGCAGGCATTTCCCTGTTGTTCTGTTCCTTTTTTACTGTTTTGTTACACTTTTCTGTTCTGGCTTCAAAAATAGATTCTGGAAAGAGATGTGTCTTAGAAAGAGACTCTCAATAGCTGAAACGTGTCCATTATGCATTTAAGTTAAAAAATATTAAGCCTTGTCCAAAAACAGAGAGTGTAAAAGGTAAGAATGCCTTCAGGCTTGACTTTTAAAGAGATGCATTTTTCTTCCTGTTGCAGATCTCGCCTTGCAGATTTCTTCACAAACTGCCAGCCTGAGTCACGCTCTGTTAGTGGCTGTCTGAAGGAGAACTATGCTGACTGCCTGCTCGCTTACTCGGGGCTCATTGGTGAGAGGGCAGGGAAGGGTGGGGGCTTGCTCATGAGAAAAAAGCCCAAACTGCATTTGGAAGGCCTGTGTGAAATAAAAGCTGGAATATAATGCGGTATGATATGATACTAGGCCAGTTTCTCCACCTACATGGAGTGGCCCTGCTTTGCTTTACAGAGGTTCTTGGGGTAAGCTTGTACATGACAAGAAAATTAAGGATGGAAGGTAAGGAGAGAAAGGTGCTTGAATTTGAAATAAATGCAAGTTTAAAAGTAAAGCTTATTTAGAGGGTTGAATGTAGACAGGAGTGAGGAGTAGGAAGTTAACAAGTGGAAGTGCAGCTTGGCTGATATTGCAGCTGTCATCACAGGTTTGGGTAAACACCTTCAGAGAATGGTACCTGGATCTGAGGCATGAAACAATAGATCAATCCAGCCTTTTATCAATTCCAGCTGCTGTTCTTTCCGTGATATCCTTCTGTCCACTCCAGGTGTTTTCAGAGATTCCTGTCAGTGAGATGAGCTGAGACCAAATCTGAAATCCTCTTCCCTCCCCAGTGTAGTTATTTTTGTTTGTTGTCACCTTCCTGAGTGTCAACAGGCACAAGGATACCTTTTTTGAAGCCAGATTCCACATGCCACCCTCAGTGTTTGATTCCTGCAAGAGAGAGATCATGTCAAGAAGCTGAATGTGTTGTAGAAATATCATAGTTGGGCAATAAATAATAAGCGAATGTCAAAACTCTGAAACAAATAAATTTGAAAGGCCACCAGATAAAATGTTTTTAAGCTTACAGCCTGCACCTGCTGCAGTGCAGTAATATCCCCTTCTGTTGGGCATGAAGGTGCCAGCTGAGACCCTGAAGCTGATCCTGCTCTTAAATAAATGTCTCTAGAGATAAGATCGAAATGAAAATATTTCTAGAATAGCTTGGGTTTGCTGGAAAATGACTGAAAGCTATCCTCAGTGGCTTATTGTTACCACTCTTATTACTCTAGCAGCTAACAAGTGAGGTAAGTCCATGTGGCAATGGGTAAAATGAGATGTGATGGCTTCAAAGGATATTCTTCTACCACTGAAGAGATTAAGACAGTATGCAAAGGCTATAACATCTGAGCAGTTATGACAGACTGTCATTTGACTCTCAAACAGAGAATTGAACAGCCTTGAAATCTGATCTTGTCAATGAGATTAAGAAGTCTGGCTGCTGGCAAGGAGTAACTAACTGATACTTCTGGCTAAGAGCTGCCAAGTTCTTGCTGGACCTAGAGAATTTTGCTGGCAGTTCTGTTGGTTTCATTTTTCAGTTTAACCTCAAGGATGACCCAGTTCCTCTTGTGAGGGTTCTTGTGTTACTGGGGATGACCATGCTGCAAAACTGTCACACGTCAGAAATGTGGAATGGGGGCCCAAGGAGTTCAAATCAAAAGGAGATCTACTTTTCAAAGGGAAAAATGCACTTTTTCCTTCCTTCCTGCCACCCCCCGGAGACTTGCAAAAGAGGAGCCGACTGGTGTTAAGAGAGTTTTTGGTTCTTAGCAGTAATTCTGTTAAGTCAACAAATTACCAAAACGTTTCTTGTGCTGAAGCAGTAAATTCCTGCTTCTGATATCAATCTGCTGTGAAAGTGGAGTAAGGCAGAAATCAGCAGTGTAATCTTTCAAATGTCTGCTTGATAGATATAAAACATAAGAAGAATAGTTACACTGTGGGTAAGAAGCTGCTACAGATCCATTCGTCCATCAGAGTTTCAGGATCTCCGTTTAATTAAGATGAACTATTGTTAATTTAAAAAATTATTATTTTGTTTATTCATTTCATAAAATGTAGCAAAAATTGCACCTCCACAGAGTTTCTTCAGGAAACTGAGGCTTCTCTATAGAAGGTACAGTGAACGTGAGTCTTTCCTCAAATACAGGGATGTAAATGAGGGTTAACTTCACTGAAAGTAGTGGAATCTCACCTAAAATTCAGGACTTTAGATGGAAATAGAGCCAGTCATAGCTTTTGCATGCGGGGCTTTATCAATCAAATAGAGAACAGTCTTCAGAAGCTGCTTGAATATTTGCATCAGGGTGTTATATATATATAATTTTAAAGATGTGTACACATTACAGGAAGTTGAAAAACCTCAATTCATTGCTTTAGGCTCCTTGTTGTAGTATAGGGATAAGTTAGTTTTTTTTTTAATTATCAGAAAAATATAAAAAATAATCAATGTAAAAGGAGACTGTGGGTAGCCACATTTGAGTCAGTGCTTTGGTTACAGCCTGGCTAAGCCATCTGGACCTTCTGCACTCCCACATGAATTAAGTTTTGCTCTAAGTGCTGACTTCAAGATCTGCTTCAGCATTCACTTTCTGACACATTTTCCCTTGTCTTGAGCCAAATCCATCCAAATTCCCTGTTATTCCCAGGAATTCCCTGAGAGTTTGTGTGAATAAACTGGACTTGATTTTGGCCAAAGAAATTTCAGTCCCTTGTCCCTTCTCCTAGATTCAGCATCCATCTCCTTGTTAATTCACCCTAATTTGAGCAACCTCTGGGCTGTGTTCAGGCCAACTCTGCTTTTGTCTAAAATGTGGAGTTCTCACGGCTGGCTTTGAGACCGTCCCAGAGCTGTTTGATACCTAGAGCTCAGAAAACAAGCATGTCCTATTTTACCATGGTTTCTCTGATCCCTTAGTGTCCCTCAGCAGAATTTCCAAGATGCCAGCTAGAGGAGAGTGGGGGAAGGGAAAGGCACACACGTTGCAGGGAAAAAAGAAAATGCACCCCAGGAAACCAAGCATATAATCTGCTTGGGTTCACATCTGCCCCCAGGTTTAAGTGACAGACTGATTTTCTACTAGCTGCTCTTTCAGCCACTCTGTTTTTGCTGGATGCACAGTTTGTGTGCTGTGTACACACTTTCCTTGTCCTGTCTTTCCTGTGTTCATCAACCCTAATTGTGCTTTGGTATCTGTTACACTTTTAACCCCTGTCTTAACCCATTTTAATTACCTTATTACCTCTCTGTGATAAGAAAGTCTTACCTCAGTGACCTTTTTAATTTCCTCAGTACCTTTCTGTTTTTTCAACCCTTCACTAAGCATTTGCTAATTAGAATTTTTTTCAGCCTACTATTTTCTTTCCATTTGCAAAATCCTCTTGATTTTCTCTTTCTCACACTTTTTTTCAGATCATGTTGCAAGGCTGAAATAGTGTTCTGAACCACCACGTGGATGGGGGAGAGACATTTTAATGTGTTTTATTTTAATTTAACATCATTCCTCTTCTTATTTATCTACTGTCCAGTTTTCATTAACAATGCAAATTAAATTTGCCTGTTTTACTAAATTCTCTATCTCCATTTAATGAATTTTGAATCATGCTGTTTACTCATGTACCAATCTCATGTGGAATTCAAGCAATTATTAATGCAACTATCTGTTAAAAAAGCTGCAGGAAGCTGCAGGTATGGGATTATAGTCAAATTTAAGAACATCCCAGAACAAGAGAAAAGATGCTTTTTGTGACTCTCACAATGAGACCACATTCATTTTCACATCCATTACTGTCTTCCTCAGGCCAGCCCTAGTGCCTGTTGTCCTTTGTCTCCCACGTCACATATGAGGCAGTTTGCATGTTGATTTGTTCATTTCCCAGCACTGCCTGGTGACTGAAAGGCTATTAGACATCACTCTGTGATTTGTGTTATTTCTAATGTTCCTTTTTTTAGCTTAATGTTTGATAGCCCTTTCCCATCTGTTATTGCAGAATGCTGGACTCTGGACCTATGGACCAAATTTTCTCTCCTAGTGTACACTTTGGGTCTCTAACATTTGTCCTTCATCTGTTTCATCTTCTTAATGACTACTTCGATGTCAGTTTTGAGGAGATGTGATCACATTTCCTCACAATATATGACCTGTCCTAGAATTGCAAATTACCGAGTGAGGAACATGTTCCCTGAAGCTGCTGGCAGCTGTTCAGGTCTGGAATACCTTTCCATTTTTATTTAATTTTTCCATTTTGATCAAACAAATAAAATGAAGATTGGAACTTCTCAATCCTTAGGAAAGTCTGAAATATCTGACCTGCTGGGGTAATGCATTCAGTGACACTACTGGCTTGAGCAAGTGCTCATCATACAACAGTTTTCTGATCCAGATGAGTGATGAACACTTGCTGTACATCTTTCAGGACACAAAATGCCTGCTTTGGTTTAATTCTTGGTTGCCTTGAGCTGGCATATAAATAGGAGAATATTTGCCCAAGAGTTTGTAGCAGAGTTAGAATGACCCTGTGGTTGGAAAGTTGTTGACAATTTTTAGGAAATCATCACTTTACTGAGGCAGTAGTGAAACAGCAGGATTAATTATAATTTACCTGCAAAGAATCTGCTGTACCTTTTCATGCATGGTGGTTTTTGCTCTGTTCATCGCCCTAACCCACTCTGCTGGCAGGTCCCTCATGAGCACCCTGGGGTTAACACTGCTCCAAGATGAGGTAGGGCTCCCTTCAGCATCACCAGCATTCTCCTTGCTCAAGCATTTCAGAAATGTTTTTCCAGTCTGGCTGCAGACTCAAGGAGGAAGCACAGGTCTGGGTACCATTTCAGCCATTTATTTGCAGCTAGAATTAAAATGAGAAAAAACACAAGCAAGGAAGGAAAATCAGATTTTTAAGTGCAGCTCTAAGGACCCAGTCCACGTGTGTTTGATTTGGCAGCAAAGCCCTTCAAAGAGGAGCTCACCTTCTCCCACACCATCCCTCCCTCTGCCACGGTTTTCTACCTGTCAGTTCTGCTGATGCAGCTCTCTGTGGGAATCCTTTTTGGAGGGAAGAAATGTGTCTTCAACGTGTTACAGTCCCTAAAGTGCTTGCATTCAAATGGCAGAGGGTGTGAAATGCAGCACAGGGCTGGGTGTCAGAGGCTGAGAGGAGCCAGGAGCTGTCAAATCTGCAGGTCAGAGCCCTGCTGTGGGTCTGTGTAGTGAATCCAGCCCCGAATGCATGACTTCCCAAGGGCTGTTTGCCATCTCAGGGTGGAAGGAATGTTCCAGTGCAGGGGTTGCTGACAGTGCTGTGCTTCACTCTGGTGACAGGCACCGTGATGACACCGAACTACATCGACTCCAGCAGCCTCAGCGTGGCCCCGTGGTGCGACTGCAGCAACAGTGGCAACGACGAAGAGGAGTGCAAGAAATTTCTGAATTTCTTCCAGGACAACATATGCCTTAGTGAGTACAAAATTAGGTGCCTTCTAATGTGTTGCAGAGTGTTTTCTGGAATTCCTTTTCTGCTTACGACACATCGAGGCCATCACTTTGTTGAGCGTGGTTCTGTTGTAGGTGTAAAAATTAAAAGAATGAGCAAATATGCCTGATACTGTGGTTCATGGACGTGATTTCAAACATGAGAAGCTCTTGGAAAAACAAAAATAGAACCCAAAGTTGTATGATATTAAAATGTGTTTACAACACAGGTCATATTTGGAGCCTGACAGGCAGCATCTTTACCATGGAATTGCAACACCTGAGGGGTTTCTGTATAATTTAAGAACTTCATATAAAAAAGACATGTAGTTTAGGATATGAAGGATTTGCCATAAGTAAGTATAAATTGGATTGTGCTTGCAGTTTACAGCCAACTTCATTTTTTTTAGAATATTGGATCTCAGATGCCTGGTTTTAACACAAGCCTGGATAGTAACTATTGTAAAGATTTTGTTAAATTATTGATTTTTTTTTTTCCTGTCGGACTCACTTCCAAATTAGGGACTATTATAAATTTCAGAATGGCTTAGTGGAGTCGATTTTGGCAGGTTCTCTTTTCAAATTTCCTGTCTGCCTGAAGCAGCATAATTGGATGATGTGGAGTGTGCATCAGAGTTTTAATTTCAGATAAATGAGGAGACCAAAAGAGCTTGGCTTCCCTAGCCCAGCAGAACAGAAGTTGAAAGGATGCGTGATTGTCCTCTGAAATTGCATTAGCAGGGCAAGCCCAGGGAGGGGAAGGGATTTCTTCACCTGCAGGACAGTGTTGGCATAAGATCAAAAAGGAAGATACTGGCCATATATATTTAGGCTTAAAATGGGAAAATTTCTATCCATCAGACTAAAGTTAAGAAATAGGCTTCCAGCAGGAGTTTTGAGGGTAAAAGTGGTTTTTAAAGTCATATTTCATCAGCTTATGCAAAGAAGCAGACATCATTGCTTTTTCTCCAAAACAGTAAATGAACTCAGTGATCCAGACTGGCCCATCCAGCCCTACAGACTTGAGCTGATGCTAGGGCAGGGCTCAGTATTTTACTAGAGGGTCTGAAAATCCCCATTGGTAGCTTCTCAAGAGGCAGCATTGCTGTGAAGGCACGGGGAGGTCTGTGCACAAAAACCTGAATTGATCTGTGATATACTATTTATTAAGCTTTGGAAGAACAAATCAATTACTCAAGCTCATTTAACAAAAGAAAAAGAGAAAAGAGTTCAAACTTTAGGAGGGGTAAAATTTAACATATGCCATCAGACCTTCAAGCCTAATGGCAGTTGCCATTTATATCTATTGCAGTACCTCAGATTTTATTCATTTGTGAAATTATTACTTTATAGAGTGTTGCAGGTTCCTTTTGGAACATAAAGACAGAGTGATTCCTTGTCCTTTCTTTTGCCATCAGTACAAAAGCATTAATGAAGACAAATCAAAGACATTGGAGGTTACTGGGAGACAAATTATGTCATCCTAGCTGCAAGATAATGTCTTTCTCAGGAAGAAATTAAAGGTGTTTCTGGATTTTCTATGAAGTTTTGTCTTTCATATAGAATAGGAATTTTTAAAAATTTTCGTTTTCACTGGTGAGCCTTCCACTGCCTGGAGAAAATGTCATTAAAATCCTTCCCACTTTTTTTTTATACAACACAAAAACTTCTTTTCCCACGGTAGGAAGAAACTAGGAATTTCTAACTAGTCTGTTTTTGAGTATATTCCCCCTTCAAAATGGAAAAGAAACCTGTTATTTGGGGCATTTACAGCAATGACCTTGTTTAAGCTGCTCATTGCAGAGGGACTAGACCTTGAAAGGTTCCTTCAACCCAAACAATTTTGTGATTCTGTCATAGAATCATAGAATATGTCATGTTGGAAGGCACTCATAAGGATCATCAAATATGATTGTATGAAATAATTGAAGACTAATTGTTAAGGCTGCTTGTTACTTTGAAAACTGGAAGGATTGCAGGTATTTCTGTGGCCATTCTTGCAACAGTGCAAACAAAGAGTTACTGTGATTTTAGGAAATACTGCTTTTTATATTGACACAAGAAAACTTATCACATCCCTCTTCCTACTTTGTCTCCATTAATGCAGCTCATTCTGGTGCTTTTTACAAGTTCTTCTCTTTGCATCTTGAAGTTCTGAGAACTAATATCAGAGTAAAATACATCTTCTTCAGAAGGAAATTACATGTAAATTATTTTATAAGGCAAGGAATGGCACTGAGAAGAAGTATTAATAACTTCCACATATTAGTCCCCAGTGAAATTGTTTGATTTCTTGTACAAAGAATTTGAAATAAGAAATCCCCAAATCCTTGTTGAATCCCCAAAGACCTGATTAAGAACTGTTTTTCTATTTGTTTATAAAAAAACTCCAACCAATTTACTCTTGCTATAAACACACTCTTTAATCCTGTGAAACTGTGATAAGCTTTTTAACTTTTATATTCTAAAGTTTTAGTTTAACCATGTTTCCCTCAACCAATTATGCAGATTTTGATTGAAAATGGTAAGGAAAAGATTGCCTTAGTTAAACTATTTTGTAGTTATAGACATATTAGTTTTACTACAACAAGCTGTAGAAATAAATATTTATCCTGTTCTCTGTTTTCAGTTTGCTCTGTAACTTCACGTGCCTGAATTAGGACATGACATTCAAACTATATTTTTAATCTTGAAAGTAAATTTTTGAGTCTTTTGGATGGTAACAAATATGATTGTGGTAAGTCTTAAAGCTTCTGTCAATAATTACTGGAAACATTACAAAGAAGAGGCTGCACCAAATAATTATGTGACCCGAGATTTTCAGTTCATGTTTCTCATAGGTTCAAAAATAAGACACATCTTTCAGCATAAAATTGAGTTTCTACAAATACACATTTAAAATATAATAATAATAATAATAATAATAATAATAATAATGACAATAAAAACCAACTCAGTTCTGCTTTTTGCCTTTTTTTTTTTTTTTTTTTTAGAAATAGAAAATTGCCTGTAATTTATTTTCACAGAAAATGCAATTCAGGCCTTTGGCAATGGCACTGATGTGAATGTCTGGCAGCCAATCTTACCAGTACAGACCACTACAGCCACAACTACGACAGCTTCCAGACTTAGAAACACAGGGTCAGAGACCACCAACAATGAAATACCCTCCCACAATGATTCACCAGCATGTGCAAACCTGCAGGTAAGAGAGTTTTCTGCTTGTTGTTGTGCATAAATGAAAGTTTTTCATAGATACCTGTCGAGGAGTCTTGCACTGCCTAACTAGATGCCTGCCTGAACTGGAGTATCTGTTTATTCCCATGGTGTAGTTACAGGCTGCATATGTTGTGAGCTGTCAGACACTCTTATTTTAAATCAGGAACTTGCATATCTCAAAGTGGACTTTATTGCCTCGCTGTCTCAGAAACAGGGGATGGTATTTAATTTCTTATCGCAGGTTTGAATATGAATGTGGCACTCTCCAAATCCTGCCAGGGTATGTCAGATTAAATTAATCCCTTGAGTACTCCTAATTCAGAGGGAACCCTTAATGTGAGCTAGCATGTCTTGCTGCCTTCTTTCTTATGTTATTGGCATTAAACTCAAGAAGGTTTTTTGGCTGAGTAGATCTGGGTATTAGGGAACATATGGTGCTGCAAGCTACACATTGAAGAAGCTGGACAAAGATAAAACTTTTGAATTAGGCACTCTCCTGAACTGAAGTCGAGGTCATGATGTGATTTTGGCCAGTGGCTGTAGTGATTTTCTTTGACACTTAAATTAGGCTATTGATAGTGATCATTGATTCTGGGTTTAGAGGCTCACCACTTGCTGAAGACAGTTTTTGCAGCTCTTGGAAAGATTGAAGGACTTGGGCAGGAGAAGACAACAGAACCAAGGCAGGAAGAAGGTAGCAGGAAATGTAAAATGAAAACATCCTTAGGCCAGATTGGAATTGGGCTGTAAAAACTTCTGGTGGTTTAAATACAAAATTAGGTCAAGCAGGGATAGATCAGCTTGTCCTGTTTATTTTTGTCTTTACAGAAGGAAAATTGCTGTGTGACACAAATATACGTGTCCAAGCTTTAAGGTCTCAGCTGGTATTAAGATAATTTTTTCTGTATTTCTGGATTTCACTGTTAAAACATTGATTTTTCACTTCCTATTAAAAAAAATAACTTTGTTTTCTTAATATTGAATGGTTCCATGTCCACTGAACCAGAAATATTTTATTTCTGAGAAGTATGTTTTGCTTCTTAATTTTTTCTGCATTGCTCTCTCTCCTTCGTCCTTTTCCAATTCCTGCATCTATTTTGCATTGGAAAGTTGTATGTGTATCAACATGAGGGACACTACAGAGTCAAAAAGTAGAGGGGGTTAGTGATAGAGGGTGCTCAGTTTAGGTCCATTTGTTTTAATTCTGTTTTTCTCATCTGTGCATTCATTATTATTTAAGCTTTGTAAGTTATTGTTAAGAGAGACAGTTGGAGGCATATATTGCTATTTGCAATAGTCATTTAAACAAAGAGGATATGCTGAAAGAAACACAGCCTTTTAAACCTGAAACTTGGAATATCTTGCATTTAGAACAAGACCTTGATGGGATGTTATTGAGTCACTTCATGTTATATTAAAAAGTTGTGTTATGGGAGAGATCACATTTTCCTTCAGTGTTTGTGTAGCCCCCTGTAGAGTCAGGCCTCCAGATGCTACCAAGTACACATAATAAATAAAGAACTGAAGTAATGCCAAGTGATCACAAATCCCATTGGATTCACTTGAATTTGCAAATGTTTCTTAAGCCTGAATAGATGTTCTTGTTTTTGAAAATGACTTAAATTCTTCCCTCCTTCCTCCTGTTACTGTGGCATTTTGAAGTCACATCCCACATGAGTTTATCAGCTCTGGTTTAAAGCTGTGCTATGACTTCAAGGGTACCCCCTGATGTACTTGGCACAAGAAATAAAGGTTGGTGGGGAAAATAGGTTCCTTTAAATAAATGATCTCTGGTGTTTGGTAGAAACTGTAGATAAAGTCTGCACTAAAACATCACTGAAGTTATGTGAACCAAGTAGTTTTATTCCTGTGAAGCACAATATTCTATGCCTACCACTTCCTTCTGTCAGAACTGAAACACAAAGAACAAAGCTGTAATATTTTAATGCATTTTTCAAAAAGTAACTTATGAAACAAGCCCACAATTTTTTAAAAAAGAAACCTATGTTTTTTGGACAGTATGGTGCCACTTTGCATGTGAGACTTAAACCCTCATGCAAATTTTATAAAAGAACTGGTATTCATATTGCATTTGGAGAAGGGTATTCATTCCAAGCCTCTCCCATGAAAATATGCCTTTGTAGTGTTTTCAAAACATGAACTAGTGCAGCCAAAAGCTTTTTTATGTGCTTAGCAGCTGAGCTGAAAGGTTTCTAAAAGGCAATATAGCCTGAACGCTGTGAAAAGTCAAATTACAAGCATCAGTCTCAGCACAAAACGACAGTGGCAGAGGAGGGCTAAGGAAGTGGTCATTGAGATGCAACAGGGCTGCATATTCTAGTTAGTGGGTTTAAAAATGCAGCAAAGGAAGAAAGAGCAGGAAGTGATTGATTAGTATAAATTGCCATTGGAAGAGTTACAGCAAGGGAAGAAAGAGCAGGAAGTGATTGATTAGTATAATATGCCACAGAAATGAGCAAATACCAACCTCCGGGGCTGTAAAACACAGGGCACTAACCCAGTCTGCCAGGAGCACCACTGACTGAGCAATTCTTGATGCATTTCTTTCTGACTTGTTCAGAATGGTCATGTGAAGAGCAGGAGTGCACCCCTGGTTTTGTTGCTGTGCCCTGTTCTCCTGCACAGTCAGACCTGGGAATCAGAAAGGTGGTGAATGCCTGAAGAAAACATGAGATATTTTTTTGTTTACCTGTACTCAATATTTACTTCAAAAACCTGTTGAAGATTTGGAATTTAAAATAATACCTATTTTAGTGATGCTGCTTAGAAGATGTTCTTCATTTGAACTTATCATTGCTATAAGAATTTGCAATTTATCCTATTATGGGGTATTGTCTTATTGCAAATTGATACAGCAAAATCTTTATTTCTGATATCTGCTTACTTCATGTTTACATATGCATGGATTGTGTAAGACACTCTTTTTTTTTCTGTCCCTCAATTAAATCAGCATTCTATCTTTGCCAGGAAGATGCTTGATTTATTCAAGAATCCTCTAAGCTCTTTTTACGAACCTGACTTAGAACAGCATTTGCTAAACACAGTAAATAGTAGTTAGGTTTATATGAAATGCTAAATTTACGTATATTTGAAGTGCTTGACATCTTGCAGAGAATCCTCAGCACCATATAAAAATAACGTAAAGTATTGTGAACAAAAAGGAAGATGAATCCCAACAGCATGTTCCTTATACAGGCAGATTTTATTAAGTAATTGCCAACCCTATCATTTTTTCCGGTGGCTTCGCTCTCATGTTTTCTATTTAACTGACATATATGTTAATCCTTCATTTTCAGTCATAACTTGCATTCAGTATGCCAGTCAAAAAATGGTTCTGGTCTTCCAGTCTCATGTCCTACCCCTACTGCCTGAACCATCGTGTTGGATTATTTGAAAGGGACAAAAGAATGAGTTTGGATGTGTACTCACACCATGTATTCTTCAAAAAAAGGCTGCCTTTGCATTTAGGAGAGATGGATAGACCTGAAGGATGATAATGAAATGAGCCTCAAGTGATAGATTAGACCAGTTGTTCCTGGGTCATTGCAGACTTCCACACTGGGTTTTTTATAATATTTTAAAGGATGTTTTGCAAACGACAAAAATTGTAGGAGTCAAGATGGTTAAGGACATTTAAGTAAATGTATGCATCTAAGTCTTGCTAGCTAGCTCTATACTTTGTTTTCCCATATTTATTATGTCGTGGTCTTGCTTTGGTTGTTCAGCATTCAAAGAGGAATTAAGGTTTTTGTGCTTTTGAATAACATAGCAATGGACAGATATAATTGAGATACACGACCCTTTGGACAGAAGACAAGTCCAGTATGTAAATGTTGTTATGCTCTCAGCAGCAAAATTTAAAAAGTGTGAGATAGAAACTGAAAATATCAAACATTTTGTGGGGAACATTGGAAAAGAGAAATCGGGCTACTTAAATATATTAATTCTTTTTATTTGCATGTAAGATCAGTGAGTGTTTGTAGCAGATGTGGGTCATAATGCAAGCTACTTTCTCACAAATTCATGTAATACTTGTGATTAAAAAAATACTTAAAATGGTGAATCTTAGGACAAAAACAGGAGAGAGGGCTCACCTTACTCTGAGGAGAGCAGGACTTAAACGTGACTGAGACTGAAAATGACTCTGCTTTTGCCATGTAGATCTGTCTGTGCAGACCTTCAGCACTATGCAGGGAGCCGCTAATCTGGTGGCTTAAGTACGCTCTCTAACTGCTTAATGTTGCTTCCCAGGTGCTAAATATCATTGTTCAAAGCATTATGTAGATGTTTGGAGAGGGTTTAAAGCTCCTGTGCAGCATTCTGAGGGTCAGGACACAGCGGGTGTGGATCTCCACGGGCTGGCAATTGGGTGGTGGGTGAGCATAAGCAGGAAGCACAGCAGTGTGTAGGGGAGGGAATGGCACAACTGCGGAGATGGAGGAGCACTGGGGTAGAGACAAAGCTTGTTTTATCCCCTGAGCACCACACTTAACTCACCCATGCACCTGGCACCCTCACACAGCCCGTGAACTTTTTGTGGTATACAAGCACTGATTTTTCAAATGCCTTGCCTGCTCCATCCCTTGGGAAGGTTCTGCTTGGACCTCTTCCTCTGGGCATTCTAACTACACAGAAGGTTACAGTCTGGGGCAAAAGATGGGCAACAATAAGGAACTCCCAAAGCTGTGCCAGAACCAAAAGAAAGGGAAAAAAAAAAAAAAAGAAAAGACTTAATGTTTTCTATGAAAAGATTTAAATCTTCCTCCTGTATTTCCAGGATTAGCTGACATAATGGGGTCAGCCTGCTGGTAAGAGTGATTTAGAGAACACTTATTGGCAGCTTTTCTGCTAAAAAAGCAATGTCTTTAATTTGCTTTAGTGGCAAGTCCCTTGTACCTAAAGAAGTCTTGAGTGCTTTGTGTATACGGATTAAGATCTGACAGCCAGGGCTAACTTAAAGTTTCATCTTTAATCTTACACTTATAATTTGGGGAGCACTAAACAAAATTCTGTTTTGCCACAACAGATGCTGCTTTGTCCATTGACTTCTTTGACACTAGTTTCAGGGGGGCTAATCCTTGTTTTCTTCAGCACCATGCTGGAGTGGTGTGGCATTCACATTCTCTGAACCTGAGAGAAGCAGTGAGAGAAGCAGAGAAGAGAATGATCAAAACACTTCTTGTCTCATTTGCTGCTCCTGTGTTGTGCCAAAGTTGATACAGTATGGAGATTGTTTACCCAGAGTGATGGTGTTTTGTTTCCTTGCCTGTCAGGGCCAAGCGTGTGTCCAGGCTGTCGGTCAGCAGACAGTCACAAGATTTTGTTCAGCTGAGTGCCCCTGTGCAGTTTCAGTTTAGATGTAGTGTAATATAGTATAGAATAATATAGTATAATAAAGTAATTAATTAGCCTTCTGATATCATGGAGTCCTCCTCATCATTCTTCCCAGAAGTTGGGCAAAAATTTCCCCGATAAAGTGGTCCTCAGAAAGTGTGGCTGTACAATTCCTTGAGACTGTAGTCATTTACTGCATGGCTCTTGCAAGATCCCGAGGAGTAGAGGGGAGCATTGTGCAGACATACTGGGGTTTTCGGTCTGTGTGGAAATCCTGGTGTTTCCTGGCAGGAGAGCAGCCCCAGCCCAGCTGCCTTGCTGTGCAGACAGTGGGTCCCAGTGCCAGAGGCTGGTTGGCAGGGAATGTGCACACAAACGTGTGTGTGTTCATGCTGTGGTCGTGTGGGTGCTCCCACTCAGAGCAAGACTGAGCTTTTCGCCTTCTTTGCCAAAGAGCTTCAGAACCAGACAAGATAGGTTGTTTTCAAGTTCGTTGAAATCCTGCTGAAGTTAGAGATGAGATTCATGCAGCTGATGAATGTCTAATGCAGGGAGTCCTTTGCCTCCCTTTTGAGCAGGGAGGAACAGTGTGAGGATGTGGCCAGGGATCAAACCCAATCGCTCAGACACATCATCACTGTCAGTGCTGCAGCCATCAGCAGTCAGGAAGAAATTGTTCTCATTTACCAGGCTTGGTTGAACTTCTGAGTTGAACATCAGGCCCCCTTACAAGATCAGTTATAATTTGTGGAGTGAAATAAAGGCTAAAACTTTACAACAGGAAAGTAATCACATTTCTGTTGTTATCACCAGTGCTTAACACTCAGTCTCTTTGGCATGGAGATCTCTCTCCATGAGAGAGAGATCTCCGTGGTAAGACTGGACCTTATATTTAATGACCAGTACTCTGATTTTTAATGCTTGAAGTTGGGTGTAATAAACTCCTGTTCCTGAAAGACAGTGACATGTTTTATGTTGCATATTAGAATTACAGTTTAAATTGTGGGTTTCTGATTAGCATGCTTTTCATGAGACCAAAATATTGTGCATGTATACTGCTTGAAGAGCATAATACTTCAGAATTATTTCATCAATGATAAAATATTTTATGGTTCATTTAAAAAAAAAAGTTTTAATAGTCTGAGCGTCTTTAGTGTATTATAATAATACAGCACTTTATAGCAGACTGTAAAACTCCAGACTACAGTTTTAGAAATTGTGCAATTTTGTTTTATAGTTTAATAATTGTTCAATTGAAAATGAGTATGAGGATACTAAAAACCAGTTTAACGACTTAAAAAAATACAGCTTTATGAAAATGCACTACACACTTTTACAGAAAATTGAAAATTTTTTGGACAGATTATAGTTTTTATCCTCAGAAAGAATTTTGAAAATTATTGCTACTAAAAGCAGATTTGCATTTGCAGCGTTCCCCTAAGCTACAGTTGTTTCTGTGTTTCACATGAGTATCCTCTTAGAAGAATACAACAGAACTACAAAGTGCTAGAATGAACCAGAATCAGAAAATTGAAGCTCATCAGATAAGCCAAATCAAACTATTCATAGCCCTTGTTATTACTTTATGTGGTTCTTCATCATATTGAAAGTATTCTTAATGTCAGCCAGCTCTAGTTCTCAATCAAATACCTAGTCCACCATGTATTTCCCTTTTAAAACAGATAGCTCACTATAGTCTGCAAGAAACAGCCATAAAAAGGAGTACAGTATTATAAATTAATTTTAAGGCATAACTACTACCAATAAAAATTCTAGGTCATTGCATTGTGATGGTACATTTTTAATCATAGTGTCTTTGGAAGTAGAGTTCAGAATATATTGTGCCTTTATGGGACCTGACAAAGTGCTTTGTTTAAGACATATTGTTTGCTATTAGCAAATATTAGGTTTTAGTCATGGCTCTGCTCCCATCTCTACTTGCTGGAGTGAAAGAAGCTCTGGTTATGCCAGCAGGCTGACCCTGTTCCCAAGCAAGAGTAGGCAAAAGTGATTTTTCCACCAGATTTTTAATGGAACAAAAATCAAGAGTAGAAACCTTGGAATCTTGAATACTTTTTTTTTTTTTTTCTTTTTTTTTTTTTTTTAACAGGAATAGCTCTCAAGGTGTCCTTATCATAAACCAAAATCTCATCATACTAGATAGTCCAGAAATTCATAATGAAAAGGTAGTCTTGGCCTTAAAAACCAAGCTGTTAAATTCAGTGCAGCTATCACCTTATAGCCTCTGTTTGTTCTGACAACCACATAGTGTATTTGAGTGCTTCAGAAACAGTAAATACTTTACTATTATAAACTCTGTTAATACACTAGGTTATCCTCAAAAAAATATATCCACAAAGATTCATGAGGAAAATCAAAGTAAAAGGCTTTATCAGATATAAATATATGAGATAATGAATACAGTTGTCAATAGAGAGCTGTTTCTTGCTAAGGTATGAAAATAACTCAGCAGTTGTCAGAATAGATCAGAATTTAACAAATAAAATCTTTATCAGTTCTGCCATTTTTGCAAAGAATCGTTCTTTCCTTGGTAAGCAGAAAGATTTCACAAGACTTCTATAATTGAAATACACTTTTAAACACTTATTGAAGTGGTATTGACAATTTTGTTTTGCAGTATGATGGTTTAGGACAAATGAGAGTGTGGAGGTTGAATAATTCTCGGTAATGGAGCATTTTAGTCACAAATGCCTAGAGTTTTATGAATTACCTGCCTTCTCTGTCTTGGAGGGGGATGGTGCAGAGGGGGTGAGAGTTTAGGGGAGCAGGGCAGCAATTTGTTGTACAACCTCCTCATTCCCTGGAGGGGAAGGCTCACTAACAGAGAGGGGCCTGATGAGTTGTGCAGGGTCAAGGGGTTTGCCTTCTCTCTGGTTCTCTGAAATCCCCAGAGGTGAGAGAAATACTCCTGGAGTAGGGGTGTGGGGCTGCCTGCCCCAGAGTCTTTTCCCAAAAGTGTTGTTCCCTGAGATTTCTGTGACTCCCTGGGTAAATGAGTGGGTAGAGAAGAGCTCACAGATGGGAACTACATTCACATTGTGCTGTAATGTTCTCGTTTACTGTCACCCTTGGTGGCTCTTGAAGTCTTGCAGACAGTACTGGACACTTCTTAATGATCAGCACGTTGTTTCCATAGATGAGCTATCTATTTCCTAGAGGACAGCAAACCTGTGCTCTTACTTGGGACAAGTGGTTGATCACATTTTGTCTAATCCTACAGAAAAGTGTTGTTTGGAGTTCATGGTCTTACGCTCACTGACATATCTACACGTGAAACATCTGAAACCTCACTTCCAGCTAGCCATTAGTCTTCATTAGATCCTTTTCCTGTCTTTGGTTTGTTTGTTTGTTTTGTTGTTTTTCCTTTTTGTGTGGTTTTTGTTTGCTTGTTTTCTTTCCTTGTGGTTTGGGTTGTTTTGTCCTTTCTTCTTGCAGATCCCTTCTGTAATGTTTGGACACTCAACTGCCTCATAGACTTAATCTGCTATGAAATATATTTATCTTCTTTTTCTGTATTTCCTGTCATGATTTAATGGCTAAATGCAGATTCAGGGAAAAAAAAACAAACCAAAAAAACAAAATCTGCACCAGGCTGAGCTGGAAGGGTGTTGAGCCTGTATAATCTTGGAGTAGTCTCCATGCTGGGCTGGGCTGCCCTACAAGGCACAGTGGAGAAGGGCACAGGGGGGTTGTGGCCCTGCTGGGGTGCAACTGAGATTGGAGTAAGTCTGCATTTTGATTTGGGTAAAATGTCTGAATCAGCCCTGCTTCCTTATCCTTGATTAAGGAGGATACATTGCCTTCCTCTGCCAACAGCAAACCCAAGTACCTGAAGTATGTTTATGCATATAAAGTAATTTGATTTTAAAGAGGCAATCACACGACCTAATCAAATTCTGCTTTTGTTTATACACTTGTAAAAAGGGAATAACTCCACAGTTGTGTATATTTCAATTATCCTTAAGTGTACATTGTAATTATCCATTACCCCTTACATGTATGCACACCATTCTTTGATATTTCTGTGTAACCCAGAGACTTAACATTCTTAAAAAACAAACTACCCAGACTCAGTTGCCATGTGGCAGATATGATCAAAATAATTTCAGGAATAATAAAGAAGACTTTTTAGGGATATTCTATTCTGTGTTACCACCAGCAAATGAAATATAGAAAAGCCCAGTGGAAATCAGAGTGCAATAATAAGTAATCATTCTAGCCCATACATTGCTGACAAGACAGCATAGCTGCAAAAATAGTACAATGTTGAAGAGCTAAAACTTGGAACCTTTTCCATAGCATTCATTAATTTTTCAAGTAATCAAACGAAGTTGATAGGACATTAAACACAATCTTTTAAGAAAATTGGCTAATCTATACTCTTAATTAAAAAAAATGACAGCAAAACAGCTGAAGAGAATTTTTTTTGTTCAGCTTTTACCCTTTCTGCTTATTTTACTTACAGTCTTCACTGTACATTAGTAATAAAATACTGGGAATAAATCACACCCTTTATCTCCTACATTTTATGCCCATGACTCCTAATCAGCTGTCTTACCTGGATAACAGATCTTTATGTTGCATCAAACCATCTACTCTACAGCATTTTTCAATTTGCTGTTGAGTTCCAGAACATGAGACACTGTCACCCATTTCAGCTCCTTGCTGTCAAAATCAATAGGAGTTCAAAATGTTTATTTTAGTCAGTACTTTGGAGGAGAGCCTGCCTGTTTCACACCAAATCCTGTTCCCAATCAGTGAACTTGGCCTGATAATCCCACCTCAGGTTAAGCCCTCCTGCGTGTGTAGCTCTTTTTATGAGTCACAGGTAAACAGACTGATGTGCATAACACAGAATACTTTTCATAGGTTCACTCAGCATGTTTCCTAAAGAATTATAGGATTATCCTCCCTCATGTCTTTCTTAAAACAGAATTAGGTATTCAGGCAGTAATTTATTAATACTACATTACATGGTGCTATAGTTTTCCAGACTGACATTTTCACAAGCCTCAAGAAACCTCTGACTCAAGGCAAGTTACACATTACCACATAACCCTAAATATTTGGATGTTCTGAATTCATCCTCGGGTTTTAAATGTGTGCATTTGAATTTTTTATGTGTGTGGCAGGTAAGGCATGTACCAGGCTGGCTCTAAAAAAGCTACCCGCAGCCCTAAGTACACAGTTTGTGCAGAGGGTTGGATAAATGGGCATATAAATCAGGTGTGCACAGACAAAAGCAAAGCGGTTACAAGAATCTGTGAAAACTCATTCCTAAATTTGTGCCTGCACAAATGTAAAAAAGATGGTTTGATCAGAAATGTTCTGATGAATAGTGTTCAGTATGGTTTTTACAAAGGCTTACCTTCAATAGCAAAAGTAGTCCATTAACAATTGCATGTATCTGGCCTGGTCTGTAGTGATTCCTGTGTTGGAATGCTGTTCTGCACACCTCAGTCACACACGGCACTGCCACTGTCTGGTTCTCAGGGTGAATTCAGGGGTCTGTCCCTGCAGGAACCTAGCTGCTTGTATACGGTTTCGGAATTCAAATGTAAATGCAGTGGAAAATAATTATCCCTTTTTTTTCATACTGGTTTTGAACTTTGAGAAATTCTTGCAACTGTTTGCAGAATCCTGCTCTCATCAGGAGTTCACCCAGCCCATGTTAATTTTGATTAAGATTTCCTGACTATTCCTAAGGACCCAGTCATGGGTATATGCAGAGAAGAAATTGAGATTGTTATAGGCACAACTAAACAGGTTTAGATCAAAAACACAATCTGTCTATACCCAGAGAACAGCTTAATGAGAATACTTAGGAATAATTAATTAGGCAGAGTCTTTTCACCTTCAGGCTGGTGGCTCATGTTATATTTAGTATCAGTGCAGCTCTTTGGTAAGTGCCTTCAGTGAGAGAAAGAGCTCTGCTCTCTGGGAGCTGAACTGGGTCCATGTCACAGGGACAGCCCCTAAAATGCCAGTTGGGCTGGCTTTTGTCCCTGTAACAGGGGACTGGACTCTGCTGTTGTGGACTTCTAAAGAGAGCAAATGGCAAAGCCTCAGCTCCACATCATCTCCACGCCAGCGAGGCACATCTGCTCATGTGTGCTCTGCAGGCCCTCGCTCATCATCTGCTGCCTTTGTTCTGTGCAGAGCCTGCTGGAACGCAGCTCCCTTCCTCTGTGCTCAGCGTCTCAGCAGTGGCATCTCGTGCGGTCACTGAGTGGGAGCAGCGCACTGATGTCCCAAATCCCTTCTGAGGGTGCTGCTCTCAGTCACTAGAGAGGCTTGGCCTCTGTTGGCCCCTGAACAAGGCATTTCAGCCCATTTCATTCACTCCTGACTGGGACAGCTCAGTAGTGCAGTATCAGCGCTGGTGTCCAGATACAATAGCAAATGTTAGCATACAGTAGGTACATCACATCTGGCATCACAGCCATCCCTCGTTCCCAGCAGTGCTGTCATCCTGTGACTTTCCACCCTCTGATCTGTAGGTAGGAGTAATACAAGAAGCCAGATTGCTGCTGTGGTTGGCACACACACAGTTGTATTTTTTCTTAATGCTTCCTCTCTAGATACTTGATGGCAGAGTATTGACAATGAAACTTGCTAGGAAGACAAAGCTGATGCTAGTGAGACATTGGATGCATCTGAGTAGGCAGATTACAAAAAAACACTCCTCATTTGGTCTGTTTTCTACTTGCTTCAGCTCAGTCCAGAACTATTAATAAAACCATTTTGCACTCAGGGAAATATTTGCTGCCAACCATCATCAATCAAGATTCTCTTCAGATAGCACTCCTAAGATGTTTTTCCAGGTGAAATCTTACAATCTCTCTCTCTTGAGTTCCACCAAAGGATATTAAAATTTAGTAGCACAAGGCACCTTCAAGATTTTTCTTGAAGTGTTTGCAGTAGATTTAGAAAAATCTGAGGCAAGAGTGGGACTGTCCCTTTTTGACACAGCAGCTCATCTCACAGAAGAGGAAGCGGAGGGCATGGGAAAACATCCTACATACTTTGCAACATTATAAACCTATACCCTATTAATTTCCCCAGTCTCTGATGAAGTTTGCACTGCCTGAGGTGCAAATTAGTGCCACTTTTGTGCATTGAACTTGTCCTGTTTAGAGAAGTGCTTCAGAACCACCTCCTCATTTCTAAACTACTGTAGAAGAATTGTGAGTATTGACCTGAGCTAGATTAAACAAGCTACCTTGGAATTTAAGTCTGTATGTCCCATTAATAATCCCCTGAACTATCCAGTCTACCAGAATATAATTCTTCAAAAAAGTAGTCAGACTAGTCCCAACTAAGCTTCTAAAGCTACTTCCAGTTTAGCATGGAAGCATTTCAAAATATACCCAAAGTGATGTTGATCTGCGTTAATGACATTATTAGCATTCATGTGTTTTTATTTTCCAGTTTATTAAATGTAAACATAAATTTGAGCCTTCTGTCCTTCTGTGAAGATCTTGTGGGATGAAACAAAGAAGGATTATACCCTGTGAATACAGTTTTGCATAATCTGGTAATCATTTGCATAATCTGGTCATTATAGGCACAGTTTGTTTTAGTGGAGTTATAATTGTTAAACATCTGACATTCAGAGTACTTTTTTGTGTATAAGACTTTTTTTCAGTGATGGAAAAAAATCCTGTATCCTTCTTAGTTCTCAAATTTCAGGCCATGTATGCAGATGATGTTAGGAAGTTGCTGTTGATTTCCAGTTGGTACTGCCTGGCAAGTGGAGAAATTCCTGTTAGTGTGGTGGGATCAGGGCAGTAAAAATAAGGCACCTTTCAAATAATGCCATGATTCTGCAGAGATCTCTTACAAGAGTTTCTGTGCTTTTTTGAATAGCTTCATTAATTACAGCGTGGCTGTTTGTGAGAGCATCATTCATGTGTAAATCAGGCATATGAGGAAGGCCACTCTAATACCATCCATTAAAGTATGGTCCACTGTAGGATAACCCATTAAAGAGAATTACTGTCAGGGTTTCACTGATAGTATTTCTGAGAAGGAGTGATTTTTCTTTCCCTCACTCACTTCAGCAAGGGGAGAATGAATGTTGGATGCTATATCAAAGTCTTTCACAAGTATTGAGTTTTAAGATCCATTTTGCAGGGGCCTTTTAATAACATTTAGGAAGCTGACAGGACAAACCAAGGTCTAGCTTAGCTAATGGAGATCTGTGAATGAGACCAATTGGATTTTTTTTTCAGTCATGACTTAAATCTGTTGAAAAATATGCTTGTCTGAGAAAATAGAATGCCAGTAATCCAAATTGTATGATACTAATTCACTTTTTTTTTTTTAGAAATTAAAATGCCTCCAGAATTATTAAACAGGAATGATAGTAGTGAATTTGAACACCTTTCTACAGACTTCTAAAGGCTTTTATTCTAATGAAAATAAAAATAGGTTGTCATAGACATTGCTAGCAGCTATGCTTAAGGTTGAAGTTGTCTTACATTTCATATTAAAAAAGATCTAAAACATTAATTATTTGGGTGAAAATTTTCACGTTATGTATGTGGCTCTAGCTAAATTCTTGAGGAGTAGCTGCCTATCAAAGCCACAATACACCATAACGTGGGGTTTCTTTTTAAATACTCCCCTTGCTAGATTTGATTCCACTATTTAAAAAAAAGTTTTCTATATTTTTATTCTAAATGCTATTTTCAGTGCTAGAAAGGAACTGAGACAAGTACTGCAGCAAGTTCACTAGAGCTGCAGCCCTGCCAGTTCTAAGGATGCATCTGTGCACCTGCAAAATTCAGCTACAGGATTAGAGAAGGGAGTGAATGCTTGAATTTTTTATTTCAGTGGCACTTCTGGAGAGCAGATTGTGCCAAAAATGCAAAATTCGCTAATTAATCCAAATCACAGCTGTTCAAGAGTGGATTATTTTAAAAGAAAAGAACTACCCTCTGCATCATGCCATGATTTAGAGGGACTTGGGTACACCACCACACAACTGTGGGAATTGATATGTTTGGCTTGAAATGTGCAAACTAAACTGGAGGGCATGGGTGGATGCTCAGATAACTACTTTCTTTTATCTTTTTGTGCGATTCTACTTCACTGTTACTTTATTGTAGCCTTTGCCTCTCTGTAATTGCAGGAAGAGTCGCCTTTTACCTGGAGTGTTTTCACCCTTTTAAGGCTTTCTGCGTTTTTTGTCTCCGTGTAACCGTGCCAGTACTCACAGTGCACGCGTGCACACACGTGTTGTTAATAGAAAGTCCTGAACGTTTTGAGGCACCGAACAAAAAGCAGATGCTCGTGGTCGTTCCCTTGCCTTCCCTTTTAAAATTTATGAGTGAGGGCAGTGCTCAGGAAGGCAGCGGTAATGCCGGCTGCTCAAGGTTGGCATGGCACGAAGGGAAGCTTCCTGTCGTGCTGAGGCTCAGCCTGGTGTCCAGGCACGCTTGCCTGATCTTCCCTTCCAGCTGCAGAAGCCCAGAGCAGCAGCCCTGCTCCTGCTGCCGGGGCACACAGGCAGTGCCTGACCTTGTTTGCTCCATCCTTTCACCTCCCACAGCTCCCAGCTGGAGCCTCATGAGCCCTCCTGCAGCTCTGATTTTGGCTGGAGGCTCCCTCAGCAGAGCCCTGGCTGCACCCTGTCCTGGAGTGTGATTGCGGAGAGGGAAACTCTATAGTGAGCAGCAGGCACAGGGAATTCTGCCTGCCCTGGAGCCTCTGCCCGGGCACACCTGGGGGTGTTGCTGCCCTGCAGAAGCCCTGCGTGTTTTTGGTGCCTCTTTGCACGGCTCTTAGCACAGGGCAGGGCTGTTCTGGCTGAGCTGCTGTGGTCCTGCAGCTGCTCAGGGCTGCTCCCACCACACTCCAGGGCACCACGGCTAATCCAGGAGGCAGCAACTTCACCTGCTGCCAAGCTGAACAACTTTTTTCTGGTATTCAGACACGTGGGGCCACATGCTCCAGCCTGAGATCTCTTGTACTCCAATTACTTACCTTCCCCTCAAAATTACCCTCTTTTAACTGGGACTGCAATGGCTTTGTGTTCCTGCTCTTTTTCTTCAGGTGCTGTTCAGTGTGCAGCAGCCAGATGCTACCTGTACCTGCTGTCCATGGCACTAGGTTGATCTCTGTGGTGAATCACTTGAGAAATTCATTTTAATAATAAAATCCAGAACAACTCAACTTTGGATTACATGGATGTTTAGTTTTATAACTAGAGAAAAAAAAACCAACAACCTAGCCAGCCCGAGATGTTGAGATATTAACCTAATAAAACTTATTCAGTCTCTGCTTTTTAGTATTCTGTTTCCTCCTCTGCCTTTCTTAATGCAAAAATATTTGCTTGCAGCAAATCCATAAAAAGACCATATTAGGAGAATTGTGTAATATCCCCTAAAAATAGGAAGGAAGAATCTGGGACTATAGAAATTCATTTTCCTCAGCTAAATGAATGACTGAACATGAAAACAAAATTGTTAGCAAGTTACTGTACTGCCATGAAAGGTAAGTCAGCTCAGTTGTCTTGGCTGGGTGTCATATTTTGTGCTGTGCTCACTGGGAAACTAATTGCTTGAAATAAATATTTGAAGATCTCCATGTCTGGTCCTTGTAAGCTGTTTGATCAGTTTGGTGTTTCTGATAGGATCTGTTTTTTATAAAACCTTTAAGACTGCTGTTAGGCAATTTTTGTGCCATGTTATCCCAGCCAAATAAGTGCAGTGAGAGATGGAGCTTAATGAGGTCTCATGTTTATTAACATAAGGATCTCGGAATGGTCTAGCAATAATTAATATCATATAGGTCATCTTGCCTTCCTTTCACACTCTTTTCAGCCCATTTTGGGAGGATTACTTCCAATTCTTACCCCTTCAATCAAATTTTCCAACAATTTGCAAATCGAAGAAGTTGAGGGAGTTTTCCCTCTATCCATATCAGACTTCATCAGCTCTTCTGTCCATTTCTTAGATTTCTGAAGTGCTGTCTGCTGCTGTGTGTGTTTCCGGCTGCATCTGTCAGTAGCCCCAAGTGTCTGCAGTGTCTGTGAGACCAGAGCTAGTTTGAGCTGTTGTTCCTCTGCAGTCTGGGGAGGTGATGCTGTTCCCAGCCCACCTGGCCCTGTCCAGAGGGACTGGGTGGTTCTCCCTCCCTGGTGATTGCAGAGCTGCCAAGCTGGCTTTAGCACAACAAGGACCTACCTTTGTTCCAGCCCCTCTTCCAGAGGATTCCTATACACCTTCTCTTTCCTGGCCAGAAAACAAACTGCCCTGCTTTAAGGTTGCTCTCTGTTTCTTGTTTCTCATGTTTAAGTCCTCAAATCCAGCAAGAATTTGTTAATGTTGAGGGATAAGGGGAATGCTGTAAAAATCCCCTCAGTGGGTGTTTCCCCAGTTCAGCTGTGTCTCAGCTGAAAATCTTGTGATTTGCTTCTTTCTGTTCTGGATGTTATCTGTGTAGCTCTGGAGCATAGTGCCAGTAATGTCTTCATGATGCTTGTTTCCAGAAGATACTTTCTTCTCTCCACAGAGTGTCATGACAGAACTGTAGTGCTTTTATGCAGAATGACAACTGATAATTTCATGCCCCGAGCTTGTATCTTGAGGGTTGATTCAGCAGAGAGGAAAAAAAACCAACAAAACAAAGCAGAAAAAAGATCTGACTGCTTTGTTATAGGACAGTGCAGAGCTGCTCGTTTTTATAGCTTAAATAGCTCTGCACTCTGGCTGGATGGTATGGGTTTCAGAATTACCCTGTGCTGAATTGAATCCTTATTTCAGTAGCCTCTCTGACCCACACTTTTCTTATCTTCCCTGTTGAAAGTAATTATACTCCAGTGTGGCAGAGTACTCCTGTGCTAATAAGAAAATACTGTTGTCTCTAGTGATAGATTCACCATCCACTTAGTGAGCACAGAAGAGTTAAACTGATTGCATTTTTACAGTCTGTATATTTCTCTGCTTATGGTTTGTGTCCTGCTGTTGGGGAAAGCAGGTTAGTTGCATAGTAAATCTCTCTAATCAACACAGGAGAAGAACAAAAAGAACAAACATCCTCATTTGTTATAGGTACTTTAGAAGTGTGGTCATTTGAAGGATGCATTTTGGGAGATTTGTCCCTCTTCTTCAGAAAGGCTTGTTAATATGGGCATAACAAACCAGGATCTCAGGAGAGGACAAGGGCTCACTCATTAAAATCAGCTGTATAAACAGCCTACCTAGCAGATACCTGTCCTAATGATGCTTCTCTTGCCTCTCTGTGTCCAAGCAATATGTTCCATAAAGCTCATAAAGCCCAAAGTGGGTAGCTAAAGAAAGGGGCTGGGTTCTGAATTTGGATGCTCTGTGCCTGTTTGCATTCAGAGCAATGCATGCAGCTCCCTTTACATCATTCTCCTTCCCTTCCCTCCCTCCCATGAAAGCTCACCTCCATTTGGAGACATTCCCAGTCAGAACTTTTCCTTGCTTTGAGTAACAGAAATTGATGCTGTAGTGAACATATAGAAATACTGCTGGGTGACAAGCCCTGAGTGTGTGTGCTGACTCCTGGGGAGACACTGCTGCTGTGTTTAATGCTTTTATTAACCATGCAGTGCTGGGATTTGCAAAAGATGGATGCATAATTGCAAGATTGCATTTCTGGGCATAAATTCAGGGCTGTAGTGTCTGCAGAGGATGGATCCAGAGGGATTTGGGGGATGGAAAGCAGGGAGTTGTTTTAGGAGGATCTTATGATAATTATTAGGTGCAGGGCAAGAGAAGACTAATTAGGGGCATACAATTAAACTCATCTAGGATCAGAAGGAAACATGGAGGTCCACAGTGTCTTCTGAAGGAGAAACGTCTCTATAAGCAATATTTATTTCCATATTTATTTCTCTTTTCAGAAAACCACTAGGTCATCTGCTGATCCTGATTTAACTCTCTAGGAAAGAAAGAAGTAAAATTTTGCTTCTCGTAATGAGATTTTTTTTTTTTTTCTGGACATGCTGTTGGTTACTCTACCAGCCCCAACCAAGTCCAATATTTTTGTTCTCATATTGAGAGCTAAGGGTTTTGAGACCAAAACAAGGCTTGTATGTGACTAGCCGACACGGTACTGAAGCTCATCAGGAGGTGCTTAAATACAATTATCTCTAAATACCATCTATTGCTTGAGATGTGCTGCTACAATGAGGAGATTCTCTGGGAAAGGAGGTATTCATTTTTAGAAAATGTAAAAGCTTAAGTGAGGTCAAGCCTGTTGGCTGTATGGACGCAGCTTTGCCAGAGTAGCTCACATTAATGAATTACAATTCCCTGCAAAGCTGGAGTGTCAGCCCATTTATGTAACTTTGTTTTACAGACTGAGATATGTCACAGCTCAGTGTGTCATTAAGTAAGTCATTAGCAAATGCTATTTTTCCTCAGTAGAAAAGAACTCATACATCTTTGTTAGCCACTTATTTTAAGCTGATTTTCCATCACTGTTTTCTTGAAATCATTATTTTTATCAGCCCAGCCCTGCTTGTTTTTTATTTAATGATAGAGTCCCCATAGATTTATTTTAATCTAAAGCTGTTTATCAGCAGATAAACAGCTTTATATTAAAATTCTAAAATAATACAATTTTGAATACAGACAAGCTAGCCATTTGTGTGTGCTTTCTTACTCCTGTGGAGTTAGGTACTTCCAGAACATTCGAAAACACCTTCTTGCCTGCTTGGTAGGCAAGCTGGATACCTGAGATGGGATTGGCAGTGAATCTTTGGCGTCTTGCATAATGAACAGCTCTCAATTCCCAAATTAACTGATGGTGCAGTTATTCCAGAATTGTCTGCAGCTGTATGTGATGGACACTCATTTCTCCTGTTTAAATTTTTAGGATAATAGAAGATGTTAGAAAGTAAATATCTGACAGCAGAGGTATCCTTTTTAATTCAAATGCACGTCTCCCAGTCTGGGTCTATTTCCACCAGGGCTATCCACATAACCTCTAAATTCTGATTATTTTTTTTTAATCTCTGATAAAGTGTTCACTCACTGTAGCACAAAGAGTTCTGCTAGGTGTAAAGATATTTTTGCTCAAGACAGGAAGAATTTCCCCCTTTGGTTGTAAGTAAAGGACATTCACTAAAGCACTCTCTTCAACATGTAGGTTTTATCCCATTATTTGTGTGATTTAGTGGTGCACTGTTGTATTCCAGTAGTGCAGCCTATGCCAGCATTTCCATTATAACCTATTCTCACAGGTTTATAACTCAACACTAAAAATGTACTCTTCCAATTTGAAACTTGGCATATAATGTCTCATCTCATCCTCAGAATGACAGTTTTTTCTTTTCTGTTTGCCTTCCTCCCAATAAAAGGATGCATTTTTGTTGTATTTTTAAATAGAAGATACTGTCCTTTCTGTTTTGATAAGGGAAAAGCCTGCCTGATTATTAAAATTGCTTTTCATTGCTAAGAGAGGAGGACGTTTTAATAGAGGATGCATGTGAATAAGTGTTGATGTTACAATGTCTACAATAGGTATATGGATGCAGAGAAGTATCTCCTTCCAAATGAAAACCAGACAATGTTTATCAAAATGATTGAAAGGGGGTTTTTTTATATGGCGATTTTTTTTTCTTCTAGCTGTTGATTTTACCTTTAAAATAGTGTTCTCAAAGGTAGATATGTTTTAGCTGCTGCACTCTATTGTTTTCAGGCTGAATGAAGTAAAGGAAGACTTCACTGCATATAGGCAAAATAATGATGTTTTCTCTTTACTCATTTGATAGGCACAGTACAAAAGGCATATAAATTCTGACTTTGGTGTTGAGACCAGCTACCAGGTGTAGACCTGTAGTTAGCACAGGGCTGTCAATCCACAGCAGGTGTAAGCAGCAAAGCAGTGTTTCAAATAAACAAACAGTGTGGGAATAGGAAAGTTAGCAATAAGTGACAAACTGAGAAATAAGAGGCTTGTATGATCCTTACTGCCTACACCTTCAGGATCTGAACCTCTGATCCAGAGGCTTTATCTGAAGCCTCACATTCCAATTCAGGATAGTATGGGTGTTATGGACATAAGAAAATCAGGATTTAAATCTAGTTTGTCCTTCTTTACCTGTCTCCTTGGAGCCAGCCATTTGGAAGTTGACAGATACCAAGATGCCTTTAAAAGAAGTTTCCTATCCACTACAAAATGGCATGAAGGCTTCACTGTGATGCTTCTTTTTGTTGTAAATTTACTTCTAGGCATTTCTTTTTCCATTTAGACAGGTAAATTTATGCTTACCATAACCACTTTAATGGTGCTAATTAGTAGAGAGGGTATGTAAGAAGGAAATTTTACAGAGGGTGTTTATTAATAAATCGAGCTATTATTTTGTCATATATACAAAAACCATCAACATATATTCAGTATGCATTATTACTATAGCTGAGCTGTCTGTCTCTTAAATCCCAGCTGTTTCACTTTTTCAGTTATCTGTAATGTATTCATGTATTATCAAAAGCAGAGAATGTGTTTCCTAATAAGAAGTTCAGTTCCTTAATTTGAATTCTAAAATCAGTAATTAGGTCAAAGACTATTTTGTATCCATTGGCAGAACCTGTGGCTCTCAGATATGAAATAATATAGCAGTATGTGGAACTGAATTTTTGGGGGCATAAAATCAGACTGCTCAGCACTTTCTCACATCTGCTTTAGTCCAGGCCATTACTGCCTAAACAAGTGAGATTCTGCAGTGTAAAATGAAAGCAGCACTCTGAAATTCAGATCTCAGTTTTTTGCAGGAAATAAGTTTCAGGTCCAACAAAACTTCCAGGTGGAAGCACCAGATGTGCCCAGTGCAGTCAGTAGTTTTGTAAACCCAAGAGTTCTCTTACAAGAACTGATTTACTTCAGCTCAGTTAGATAAACAAAGAACTGATACTGAGAATCACTGAATGCTCAAGTCAGCCACAACACTGTTTATTGAGAGCCCTTCCACACTGTGGGGATTAGTACTGCCCTTGTAGAAAAGCAGAAAACACCCAGACTTGTTCTCTTGAGGAGTGGAAATATTAAACACCTCCTGCTGCTGGACAGAGTGCAGGCTGCTGCTTCCATTCTGGATTATGTCACCTGAAATACTTCTTGCTTGAGTCAGTGTTCCTTTTGCAGCTTTGTGGAAGAGATTCTCTGGCAACCATGACATATATTAAAAGAATATTTATATTTTTATCATAATATTTGGGGAAATTGCAAGAATCATTAAGGATAAAATACTCCTGTGTTGTGTATTTTCCTAAAACTGAGGTATATCACAGATTATTTGTTAATATGCAGTGGTATTATGGTAATTATTAACTGTTATATTTCATTTCTTCTCATGAACATCCAGCAGCATTTTTAAGGGGCCACAGAAGAGATAACATGTTCTCTGCAGCTGATGGCTCTCATCATTGTAATTACTAAGTACCCTTAGTTGACTGTTGGAAATTTTGCTGTAAATTCAAATGAGAATGTGAGTGTTATTGGAAAACATGCAGTTACATTTGGAGTTTATTTGCTAATAATGTGCAAATTGCTGTCAAAATTATAGGATTATGACAACTGATGCAAATTTATCTAAGTGCTTTGTGCTGCTGGAAGTATAAATTGTACAGGGAATAAAATTTGTGGTTTTTTTCATAGGCACAGAAGAAGCGAAAATCCAATGAATCTGTAGATACAGAGCTCTGTCTTAATGAGGTAAGTGTGGATCTTGGATATTTCACAGCACAGGCACCTCCCCATAAGAAAAGACATTCCAAGTCTGTCAAGATTATCATGGGCTACCTCACACTTGTCTTGTCAGTTTTTTTATGTTTGGATATTGTAATGCATTAAAGAATGACCTCACTTAGAAGTTCAGAGCTGGGCTCAAAGTGTTCTCTGCTGATCTGATGTTTCAGTACCTGTATGGTACATGTTCAAGCAGATCCCACAGTAAACACCATTGCACCTAGCAAGGATACTTACTTAATAATCTGCACTCATGGATTAAATTTTATTTATTGTTATCCAGAAATAACTTGTCATACAGATTCGTTCTGTTGACTGTCTAGAAGGTGCAGTTTCTCTGGGGGTCTTGCTTTTGCTGTTATAAAATAAACTGGCATGACAAACACAAATCCCTAAAATAAACCCCATACTTTACACATGGAAGCATTGCTAAAGTAATAATTTTTTAATACTCTTCTCTTTTTTGAAGTGTGCAGTACTGGTGTTAACTAATTTCAAAATACTGTCATTGTGACCTCTGCTTTAATGCCCTTTTTATCATTCAATTTATGAGATTGATATGTAGGTAGCAGCGGAGGGCGGGACGTGGGCAAACAAAAGATGAATTTCGTGAAGTAGAACTTCAGTGCTTTGCAATGGAAATGTTGTGCTGGTGACCAAGGAAGATGTTGTGTCTTGCAGAATGCCCTGGGGAAGGACAACACAGCGGGAGTCTCCACCAGTCACATATCCGCGGAGAATTCCCTGGCTCTTCCTACCAGCTCCTATCTAAGCACACAGCTCACCCTGATGGCACTTGCACTCTCACTCTCTTTGTCCCTAAGCTCATCAGTCGTCTTGTAGCTGCATTACAAAAGGACATGTTAAAAAAGAAAAAAAAAAATCAAAAAAAGAAAAAAAAAAAAAAAGTCTGTTTGCTGTCCTCTGTTGTTTATCTGGAATTCCAGGTCTGGGAGCTAAGCTGAGGCACTCCTGCTAGAACAGTCTCAGTCAGCTGGAATTTTATTTTTTTTTTTCTCTCTAAAAAAAGCTTCTTGTGATATTTAGAGGCTTTGTGAAATACTTGGTGCAGTGCTACATTCCAAACCCAAAAGGCTTTTGGGCATGCTGTGTTTTAAAGAGACAGTGTGTAAGTTTGCCTGTAAAGCGACCTGGTTGGATTATTTTAATAATTATGATTTTAATTCTAGCTTTTACCTGAGAAAGAAGATGATGGTTTTCTTAAAATCTTGTTTATCTCATTGAATGGTTTTGGTTTTCAAATTGATTGAACTTCAGACTATCAAGGATGCCAGGCTTTTGTCTAATGGTGAATGTTCTCCCAGAGAGTGGACTTTATGAAACTTCTTCATTTGATAAATCGCTACTGATGTTAAACTCTTTCAGTGTGTTAGCATTTTCCTCTTTAAATGTTTACGTACTGTAAGTGATTCTGCGTTCCCTGCTGAGAAGCCATTATAATTCACATACAGGTATAATGTATGTCTTTCAGTTAAATTCTCATAGAGTGTGGCGTAGAACCTTCTAACAGTACATTTATCTTTTAATTATAATCATCTAGCCTTAACAAGAGTGAAGATTCTTTACATTAGCAAGATGCAGCCATTGTGAAAGCTTGATAAAGATACATTTCTTTAACTATGAGGAACAAATATTGCTACAGGGTTTCAGCTGTACAGTCTATGGTCTTCTATGCTTCCATTGTGATAATATAGTCCAGTTATTATACTCTTTGTTTAATAAAAAAATGACATACAATTTATTTGCTCTGCTAAAACATCATCATCTGTTTATACGTACCTGATAATGTCAGATCAAACAGCTACAGGAACTTCATGCCTTACTTCTCGTATCAAAACATTGTAGAGGGACAAGAGGTAGTAGGATATCATTTAAACCGTGTTTTATTTCTTAGAACTGCTAAAATCAACACAAAAGTATGGTTGATCCAGCATCATGCACATGTACCCACGTGACAGGCTTTTCTCACCCTGGTAGTTCCTACCACAGACCTTGGCATTGCTGACATGATGAACTGTTTGCAAGACCAGCTCCATAAATTAATTTAATGGTTTGGATGGCAATGTTACCAGTACACATGATTTAATGGCTTGGTTCCACCCGGTGGCATTGGCAGCCTGTGCTGGCTCATGATGATTTCCTGCTGTATCTAGAAGGAATTCTTTAAAGCTTTAAATGCCATCAGATAGGCAGCATTTCTCCTAAGGGCTGTCTTTATACCTTACTGTGATGGCTTGTTGACTGTTACAAGCAGTTATGTCTAAGTGATCAACAGTAATCAGTTTTGGTTCCTCTTGGAAGTAGAAGATAACTTCTGCAAACAAGGAGTTCATCATGTTGAAGGTACAGATTTACTCTGAGACTTACACAATTATGCCCTGTCCTGCTCTGAAATGTCCAGACCAGTTCTTTGCAATACAACTATAAAGTACAAATTACTATTTTATAAACTGCACTGAGGTTTGAGTGTGCAAAATACACATCTTGCTAAGAGACTATTAAACCTATTGACAAGTTCGTCTTTTGAGATTTTTTCTTGGCTAATAATAAACACTTTCATAAATTTTGAAGTTCACTTATGTACTCTTGATTATGGTCACATAATACAGGTTTCAAAGTGATTTGCATGTGGTAGAATTCTACAATACTCTGTGCCACTGAACATAACAAATTAGACAATATTACTTTTTAATTCTGTGCTGATAAGAAACTGCAAATTACTTTCAAAGGCAGCAGAGCTGCTTTCGGAGAAGAGATATATAGACCATCATTACCAGCAAAGCCCATGTGGTTCCTGTTGCTCTTCTTGTAGAAGATAATCAAATTACTGAAAACTAGTGGCAGCAGAAAAAAGATCATGAGATTCATGATTTTTAAAATTAATCAAATTCTTTTATGTCAAAAGGAGTTGATAGTATAACCTATTGAAATGTTAATGAACACAGCATTGTAATTCAGAAGTCTGACATTATCCAATTAAAAATATTTTCAAAACAAATTCCTAAACATTATGATTATTAAATCCATCTTTGATCCACAAATCTTTCTTTAAAATATCATTTGTATTCAGCACATTAAACATTTTAGCCAGTATTGGGAATTTTAATAATCTCCCAGTATAGTGTATACTTTTTGAAGATTTTTGAATGTTTGCTTTGGTTGCAGTATCTCTCTTACATTTAATACCAATTATTAGATCTTTGACACTGTCTGATCCAGAGTAAAAACTATTGATCACTTACACTGTAAATAACAACCTAATAAGCTTCTAATTACAAAAGAAACTGCTGGTTATCTGAGTCAATGAGACTTACCATTGGAAATAAAATTTATTTAGTAGAGGAAAATTTATGTAGTAGAAGAAAAAGTGGTGGTTTTTACAGGTAGCCAAAAAAGCTCATCAGGACACTTAAGCTTTTTATCCTGTAAATTAAAAGTATATCAAAGTCCTAATTAAAACATTAAATTGCTTATTAAACAGGCAGAAAGGAAGAAAATACCATTAGAAGTCTGACACTTTACAGGCATCACCCTGCAAATATTGGAGGGTTTTTCGAAGTTGTTTCAGGTGTGGATGATGTCACTTTAGCACGGTGATCTTGTCAATGCCGTCACATGCTACAGTATTGAATTATGAAAATAGTTTAATTTTTTTTCCCCTTTTAGTCACTAAAATATTATGTGTTAAGTGCTTAATGAACAAGCTTCGCCTGGGCTTTATATAGCCCTTTGAAAGATGAATTTATCCCTACAACAATAATATAGGGACTGTCCAAATAAAGATGTACATAGAGATGATCTACTGTTCCAGTTGTAAATCTCACCGGTTCAGTTGTGTGTAAATTAAATCATGGGCTACCATAAACACATCCAAATCATCTTGTATCGGAACAGACACTGTATTATTAATAGCTTGTTTATGCTTCTTTTTAAAAGCAGTGCACACAAAGGTAAAACTGAGACTGAACTGAAAAGTATGGCTGTGGTTTTGCAGTAGTCAGCGTAACTCTTCATTCCACAAGCTGTTCCAGTGGAAGAGGCACTGATGGTGAACCTTGCAGATATTTGCAGGAATAGCAGCAGCTGAGGGTTTCCCTTGTCCCAGTGTGGGTGGTGGCACCTCCAGCTGAGGGTTTCCCTTGTCCCAGTGTGGGTGGTGGCCCTTCCAGCTGAGGGTTTCCCTTGTCCCAGGGGGGTGGTGGCAGTTCCAGCTGCGGGTTTCCCTTGTCCCAGGGGGGTGGTGGCAGTTCCAGCTGCGGGTTTCCCTTGTCCCAGGGGGGTGGTGGCAGTTCCAGCTGCGGGTTTCCCTTGTCCCAGGGGGGTGGTGGCAGTTCCAGCTGCGGGTTTCCCTTGTCCCAGGGGGGTGGTGGCAGTTCCAGCTGCGGGTTTCCCTTGTCCCAGGGGGGTGGTGGCAGTTCCAGCTGCGGGTTTCCCTTGTCCCAGTGTGGGTGGTGGCAGCTCCAGCAGGCAGCAGCCCCAGGGAGTGACCGTGCAGGGACTTGGTCAGTGGTGAGAGCTGCAGCCCTTGCTTCACTGACTGGGCTCCCTAAGCTCCAGCTCCTTCAGGAGGATGGGGCTGAGGTGCTGAGCCCTGAGCAGGAGCTGTCCATCTGTCTGTCTGTCTCCACCAGGGCACTGGCCACTTCCCATTGAGCAGCTTCATTCCCACCATGTCAGCAGGAAGAATTAGGAGGAACTGGACTTCTTAATCATTTCAAAGCATGCCTAGACAGACTCTTGTCTGGAGACCTGTTCCCAGGCTCCCAGGTTTTTTTTTGTTTTTGTTTTTTGTTTTTTTATTTTTTTTCCCCAGTGAAATTACATCCCTCTAGAGACCCAGCCTTTTGAACATAAGTAGTCACAATTTGTTGCAGTTCAAATCAGTAGGAAAAAAAAATGAAAGTATCTGCTTTTGCGAAGCCTGTGCCATGAGGCTGGAGATCAAGAAAACAAAGCAGGAATCACCTTGAAATCTCAATTTAATTAAAATTTGCTATTGTTGGCTAATCACTATGATCTTTCCATGGAGTAAAGATGGTGAGAAACCAGTGAAGTAGAAGAGCAAAACTCAGAACAGCTCCCTGAAGGGACATAAATCTTATGTATGTCAAGTGACAGGAGTATCTCATACTTAGCTTCTAATAAAAGAGCTGGATTCTGCTGCAGCAGCAGCTCCTTCAGAGCAAGCAGTAAAAGATGGAAGCACAAGCAGTTATTCATACAATTATAACTTTCTTTCATAAAATGCAATTCTTTGTCTTCTATACCAAGGTGCATCTACCTCACTGAAAAATATATGTTCAATATATGACATTATTTCTTTCTGCATTAAACTGTTCTGCATTCTGCATGTTCTGCATTAAAAGTGTTCTGGGCTAAGGAGGCCTCCGGGGTTGTTTATGCCCATAAGGTTAGTCAGATTGTACCTGATGTCCCTGACATCAAATAGAAATATATTTGGTTCTGATGAACTTGGCAGAGAAATTAATCCAGTGACTTGTTAAATATTTCTCATCTTTAAATATTTGCTTTTTCTCAGCAGCCAGTTCCTCCTGTGACATTTCAATTATTGGCTGTTTCAGCTTCTCTTTAACTTTGGAAGGTCATTTTGTCCAACTCCACAGAATTCAACTTTATAAATTTGCTTCAGTGCTGATTTTTCTGGTTTTCTTTTTTAATTACAGCCTTCACTTTTGAGAAGAAAAAGATGTGATCAGGAATATGTCTCCACTGAACTAAGAACATCTTATTTAACGGGGAGGAAATTGAAAGTTCCCATTTTGTCTCTTTAGCACTGGTTTGACTTGAATAATCTAAAACATTATGTTGTTATTCCCCAGATGGAATATAAAATTTAGTTTGGTGCTGAATAGGATTGAAAACTTTCAAACTCTTTGCAAGCTATTAGAAATATTTAAATACTTCTAATGTATTTTCCAGTTGTAATTTCAGTCAAATAGATGAAGTCTTACTAAGTAGTAAATTCTTACAAGAGTAAGAATTCTCTGTGGGAAATTTTGATGGCTCTGTTCTTAAGGTAAAATCAGGGGGGATGATGAATTCCCATTTTTAACTCAATATTGTCTTGATTTTTATACACCCTTGCTTCATGTTCTCTTCTGATGTTTGCCTCCAGGCAATGTTTATACTTAATAGATGCATATTAGACGTGGGCACCTCAATAGTCAGAAGCCAATTCCTGCAACTCCTACAAGATGTTCCATCTGGCTTTTATCATTCATAAAAGCACGAGCAACAAGTTCAAGATGTGGCCTAAAAGTTACCTGAATTTTAAAGGAGCACAGAGTCAACAAATTTCTCAGTAGCATTTCTTACCAAGATAGATTGTGATATTCTGAATTGGTACTAAACTACTACTGTCTGGAGTATTCACAAGAGTTCTCTGAGCACATTAACCAGAGTTTAAACCAGTTTCTGTTGTTTTATCCTATTCAGTGCCAATAGCTGTTGCCATGCATAGAATTAGAGCTAATTAAAACACCCAAATCTTAGCCCTGTTTCACCTGCTGGTAAGGATTCCAGCTTTATAATTCTTTTGCACTGGTTTTTAATCTGTCAAAAGGAGAACTTCCTAGAATTCAGAAGAAATAAGGTCAGTTTTCCTCAAATGCCTCTTTCAAAAATACCAAAATATTTGACTTCTTTTTCTGTCCTCCAAAGCCTTTGTGTCTGCTCTGTCACTCAGGCCTGTCCAGCTGGGGTGAAGCTTATCCCACACTAACAAACCTGTCAGAGCTACATGCTGACAAATAAGTCATGGCAGGCTTGCTAGCTGCAGCTCTTCAGCTGAGTAAGGAGTTGATTTTTGGCCACTGCACTTGTCCTAAGGTCAAAGTTTAAATGCTACAAAAGCTAAACCCCACAGATGTAGTGAACCACAGGGAGATGTAAACTCCTCAAAGCACAGAAGCCAGCACATCTACTGAAACTCTGGAGTAATTTTCAAAATAAGATTAAAAATATATAGTCCTCTCCTGGTAATGTTTATGGAATAGGGTATGTATGACAGAAGGAAGCTGGAGAAACAGGAGAAAGCCTGAAGATGCAAAAATTACTGTTTAGGGAACCACCATTTATTTTGCCGGAGATACTGCAGAAAGCACACTGCTGAGAGAGGAATGTGTGTCCCACTGAGGATAAAACAGAGAAATCATGGATTTTTTCTTTGACTTTATGGATTAGCCCATGGAAACTGTTCCCCCTTCTGAGAAGTGAAGCAATTCTTTTGGGAGCATGCTAACCTGAATGCTGGGAGCACAGGCTCTCCCTCTCACATCCCCAGACCTGGTTATTAGTAGTGACATCCTCTGCCTGCTTTGGGGTGAGATAAAGGCTTTAACCTTTAAGTGAAAGTTAGGACAGAAGGAATGTTTGTAAGGGTTATTAGAGGTAGAACAAAGCCTCACAGGGGATTGTGCTTGGCAGTTGGGAGTGCACAACCCAGACTGAGCTGAGTCACACATTTCTTAAAAAGAAAATTAAGTAGAGGTAAAAAATTGAAAGAAAAATATCGTCTTGATTTTTATATTGCTGCTTTTCTGGGAAGTGCTGCATAAAATCAACCTTTTACCTCTTTCCAGTAGCCTACATTGTTTCTGGATAAGAACAAAAAATAAATCCTGAGTGCAGTCAGTGGGAGAAATTGCTTCAAAGCACTCCAACATGTGGGAAACTTAACTGGTGGCAGTTATTGATCTCCATGTTCTCCCCTCCCCAAGAATTATTACTACTGAGTTTGCCCTGACAGTGTTTGTGTGAGGTTTTGTGCAGCATTACCTAGTATTGAAATGATTAGCTGTGATTAGTACTGCTCTGGCTGGGAAGGTGCTTGTGTCTTTCACCTGAGGCTGTGTTGAATTTTGCACTTTTTGTGTAAACTGCAAGTTGACAAGAGCTGCAGCAAAAAGGCAATAGCAGGAGAAGGCTCACATGAAAATAATTTTTCTTACATCATGATGATAGAGCAATTAATTGAGGCTAAGAAGAAGTGGTGAAGATAAAGGTAACAGATAGCATTTGGACCCAGGAGGACTGGCATTCACTGTGATCTGAGGATATCCAATGTTAGTATTTTCCTACACTTCTTTTCACCTATTTTTTCTCTCTGTCTTTTTCCGAAACTGTCTGGAACCTGATTCTATTTTCTGGAGGAAATTCTTACACAAACAGTTGCCTTCTTGTGCAAATTTTGTGTTGTCTTAGGGATTTCTGTACATCTCACTGGAGGTTATTCCATGTCAGGTCTTCAGTCATAATGGCTGGTAATTTGTTGTAAAAAAACCCCCAAAACCACTGCTCACTTGTTCCTGTTGACTTACTTGCTCTGAGGATGTTGCTCTTTGGACTGTCCACACTTTGGAAGTCAATCCATGATGTTTGGCGTTTTCTGTTAGCATAATCCTCCTGCATTAGTATTGTACATATCCAGAAAAAAAAATCCCTCTCAATAAACATTATTCTCTTTTTTATTAAAAAGCATGTTTTTGTGAGAACAATTTCCTGGTTGTTTTTCTTCTGTTTTGAATTATTATTAAAAAAAAAAATAAAAAAAGGAAGCTTGACTGGCAAAAAAAAAAAAAAGACAACAAAGTTGATCTCATTTTCCCCTGTTGTTTTGCAGTCTACCATGATCTAAGAAAATAAGAAATAAAGCTTTTTCCCTTTAAATATCTGTTCATTTACTTGCTCCCTAGTCTCTTTGTGTTAGTGAATGTGGCCTGCAAAATTACAATGAGCAGGCAGTATCAGATGGAAATGATGGCAGGATGGGCACGAGAGGGGCCAGCTGGCCCTATTCATGCTTGTTCACTCTCTGGCACGCACAGACGCCTCCACACCCATCCCACCCCTTCATCCTGCCAGGCCAGAAAGAAAGGGCTCGCTCGTATTTTCACACAATGGCAGCAGAAGAGCTGCAAAGGCTTTGAAGACAAAAGCGCTAGTGGGAGGATATTTTAGGAAATGCAGAGTGTGCTGGGAGAGGAAAGGGAAGATGGATAAACAAGCTTTCAGGATGCCTTTCCTCATGTTAGTGACTAAAAACCAGGCAAATTATTTCAGCATTTACTTATCTTCTAACTGAGATTTAACAAATGAATATATTATGAGCAAAGAGCAATCACACTCACCCGTGAAAAAGCTGCTGCTCAGCAAAGGGCCAGAGCCTCCCACCATTTTAAGGCCAGACAATTTAAATTGCTGTTAGTCAGAGAGAAGCAATGTTTGGGGGCAGGGTGTGAGAAGGAGAGATGGGAGTGGTAGAGATGCACAAAATCCAAGGTTAAAGGTCTGCTCTGCAAGGGCTGAAAACACTTTTCCAACTGAATCATCATCACGCTTTGGCAGCTCCAGGAGGGTCTAGAGTTGCAGGGGTGATGCAAGTAGGAGATGTTTAGCTGTCCTGGCATTGTTTGCTACCCAGATGATCTGTGTTTCAGGAGGTGGGAGGGGAAGACAGCACATTCTGTTTGGCAGTATCCAACACTCAGCTTGGCTTCCTGGACCAGCTACTGAGGTTGCTTGGATTTAGGAGTCATTCTGCTGCTATTAAGTCCTGTGCATAAAGTGCTCCAGGTTCTTCAGCTCCTGCAGTGCCATCTTCCAAATGTTTAACCGTTTCAAAGACGTGTTTTGAGAGCGTGGTGCTCAAAAGCCATCAAAATGTTTGCCAGTATGAGTTAGCATTGGACTTTCCTTCTACTTTTCTCTCATTCTCTGCGCTGCCACAGCTCCAGTGCTGTGAAAGAGGAGGATGAGGATGGAGGAACAGCAGCGAAGCCTCCACTCACGGTACAGCTCTATGACAGACTTGCTGAGCAGCCTCTCCTGGGACAGATGAAACCAAGCTGTGTTTGACATCACTAAGCAGCCAACTGTGCATGACCAGATGGATTCTTCAGTGTGCCTCATCTGTGGGTATGATTTTTAGGTTGTGTTTTGTTGATGTAGGGTTGGCGGGGTTTTTGCTTTTAATTGTTCACACGTAGGCTGTCTGGCAATTTCCCTGTGGGCTGACAGATCATGGCAGTTAGGGCAAGTTAGTGCCAAGAGACAAAGGCTGGGCAAGTTAGTGCCAAGAGACTGCCTAGAAGGTGCACAAACATGAGCCACTGTATTACACTGCCCTTCTTCCACATGTAGAGGTTATGCTGTTAATAAAGAATGACACCTCACAGCATCCATCTCCTGTCATGATGGAGGGCACCAGAATCCTCATTCTGAGTTCTCTCTCCACTGTCCTGGCTGCCATGTGTAAAACAGTGCTCATCACACATTGTCTGACTTCTTTAGGACTATTGGTAAGGTCTAGTGATGCCTGGATAAGTGGGGTTATCTACATAGCTTTTATGGAATAATTTCAGTTAAATGGGTTGTGCTGTACAGAGACATTTTAAATGACACCCTGGTAAGCACATGAATGGCTTGGCATCTTCAAATCAGGCATGGACAAAGGTGGACAGGTTAGAGGGGGCAAATCTGACACCTTCCCACTTGGAGTTTTCTTGGAGATGAATTTCCAGTGTGCTATTAAATCAGAAGACTTCTAAGGTGCACAGGAAAGGGATTTTGAAAGGTGATCCTAACCATTTCCCAGGCATGCTCCTAGAGCTCTCCAAAATCCTCTGCCCAAGCAATCAGCGTGCCCTGACGCTTGCACTGCTCCTGCATGTTGGCAAAAGACCTGTCTCTGTTATTGTCTGTTTCATGCTGAGTTCTGGTTTGTGTTCAGAGACAGGAGTATGATTTCCTGAAACATTTTTTTGGTAACAATAAACTCAGTTGTTTTGGTGAGATGCATGTCTTTTTTGGCTCTGAATACTAATTACACCCCCTAATTCTGCATCACCAAAATTTATTATCTGTATTAATTACAGAAAACTGCAGAGCAACAGCAAGGAAAAAGCCAAAATAGGGACTGGGAAATGTTGCTCCATAGTAATTGTGCAGAAGGTTTTTTGGATTGGTTTTTTTCCCCAAAGAGGATGATAGAAAATCTTTTGCTCTGAGGTAGAAAGTGTAGTTTACAGAGTCTTTAATAAAAAATACATTTATGTTTTGTAGTATTATAAAATAACGTCTTGTTGTCACTTGCTTTGGAAGGACTTGCAATTCAAATCTCTGAATTGCTCTTGTATATATGTTTTAAAAAAAGAACAACATTCCACCAATATTCTCAGTGAAGTTAACTAAACAGATGGTATTTATCTCCAGGTTTGCAAGTGTGCTACATCCCTCTTGCTTTCAAAAAGAGATGTTAACACAAAAATCTTCAAGAGAAGCAGTTGGAAAGTCTCCCACAAAGTACACACACAGATATAAATTATAAAAACAAAAATATAAAAATAAATCTGCATTTACCAGTCCACTGCTGGCTTCATTCTGGTTTGGAGAGGCTCAAAGGTAGCATTAACCTGGCTGTGCAGTTCCATTTGCTTGTTTGTCAGAGGTCAGAATCTGTGGATATAAATACAGTTTAGCTTTTATTTGTCTCCAAAACAGTAATTGTCAATATTTCAGTGCTGTTTTGAGCAGATCAATGGCTGCACATAACTCACTGCCTGAGGGCTTTATTATTAATACAAATGCAGGTAGGCTAAATATTGAGTGACATTATTAGAAAGGGATTGTCCTTCCCTCTGTGACTTTGACTGATGTCAAATGAACATAAAGCTCACTAACACGTAGCCAGTTTTCTGTTCATACTTGGAAGAAACTGTCTCTCCCTCTCTACCCATCATGGGAGCTGTTGAATAATCTAGAGAAGGTTATTCAGTCTGAGTTTTAGAGTGCTAACCTGAGTTAGCATCTGGAAAGAAGTTTGCCTTCTCAGGTGAAAGGCTGAGGCATCTCCATTCAGCCTTTTCAGTGGCACAGATTAGGCCAATGTGTGAGAGGCTCCATACCCTTCATCTTGAAATGTTGCATGCAGGGCTGTGGCATAATTAAGAACATGTCCTGGGGAATCCTGCTTTCAAGTAATGTCTCATTTCAAAAAATGAAAAAAGAGCACACATAAAAAATATTTACAGCTGAAGTAGAAGTCATTTCCATTTACAACCCAGTACCTGAGTTACCTCATGGATTGGGACCCTTGCACAGATATTCCACTATCACATTAATCTGGCCTGAGGTTGGCCACAAGACCTCCTGGTGCTGTCCAGTGCCTGCTGCATCCCAAATGCCACCACTTGCAACAGCCCCAGTGGGCATCAGAAGCAGGCAGATGCAAAGCTGAGGCTGATGCTTTCCAGGCACACAGCTGGCTGAAAGAACAGTCATCCTGTCAGCTCCAGTGGTGCCCAAGCATCTGATGTGTGATGAGGCAACTGACTGGTCAGCTGGGCTGTTATTCTCTTCAAAAATATTTAACTTGAGCTCATAAAAGGAATGCTGGTGAACAAAAGAAAGAGATAAATAGTTACATTAATGCTGCTTGGTTAAGTATGGCCAGTGTGTTAAGTATTTCTGTAAGATCGCATTCTGAATTGGCTTTACATATATATACACATGTGTGTGTGTAACTTCCTTTTTTTAACTGACTTTTGTAATAAATGGGTTAATCTTGCTACTTGAAATGTGGCAGTGAGATTTTAAAAAAAATGCCACTGAGTACAGGAAAGCAATAGTTTTCTCATGAAGAAGACAAAATTTGTGAAGTTGCAGGATTTCTCTTTTGATTAGAGGCTATCTACACTTGACAATAACTTAACTTTCAACACCCAATGACATTAATTTCACTTGACTTCCTGTCTTAAGGTCAAAAACATTAATCAGCACTTCTATCATTAGCTGAGTTTCCTTTTCTATTAAGCGATTATGATCACTTACTATTAATGAGTCGTGAAGTTTTAATAAATTTTTGCTAGTGTGAAATTGCTAAACAGTAATTATGGCATATACTGTATGGATGGTTTGCTCCACAATGTACATTTTACTTAATGTTGGTTAGAAACATCTACAAAAAACAACAGGAAGTAATTAACTAGTTATGGCTGAGGATGCAGAATGGTCTTTTTCACCACAGTTATAGTCAATAAAAAGACAAAGCAGGTCTTTTTTTTGTCATTCCTGGAATTATTGTATTTCTGGACCTTGTGACTTTGCAGTTCTTTATATGAAATGACACTGCCAAGGCTGCTTACTAAACAGGGGATGAAAGAAAATATCACATCTTTTAAGAGCTATTGTTTTAACTTGGGTTATATTTCTACAGTTCTGGCATTGAAACAACAAGGTTAAAAAACAAAAGCCAGGCCCTCTCCATTAATACAGAAGATAAATAACACAACAAATCCCATTTCCAAAAACTGATGTCTGAATACTGGCTTGGCTTTCCTGTAGCTTGGCATTACTCACAGACACATCCAAACAAGCACAGCCAGATGCTCGTTGGGAGCTTGGCTCAGGTTTTTATGGCTTAACTGACTTTTTTAAACACCCAGCAACCAGGAGCTGGACTCATGGTGGCTGATGAACTGGAAGGTGGCTCTGAACACAGAACAGATCAAGAAAGTATATTAAAGAAAATAAAGGAGGTTGCAGTGATAATAGTTTGTCTAATCACTTCCCTCATTCCCAGTTTTTTTGGTTTACTGATACCTGAGAAAGGTGTATCTGGCACAGGCACTGCAAACGTACACCTTTTGTACTGGACCATGTTTTCTGGGCCAGCCAAATGGAGGAATAGGGTCAACTCAAGCACGCTGGGTTTTCTGAGCACTTCTTCTGTGGCATTGTACCCATCTCACAGCAGACAGGTACTTAAAAATATAAGATTAAATCATTTTAAGTGTTTGTTGCTGTATTTATAGTAACACACATGGAAGTGTTGCCACTTTGAATGCACTGGGTGGGAAGCCATCTGGGTCTGTACTGTCCTTTTTCAGTAAATCTTACCAAACTGGTGCTGAAAAATTGGAGATAGTTCCAAGAAGAGCCAAAAGGGTGATGCTAAGTGTCTGTGAAAAGCATGGCTAATAGCACATGCCTAACTGTGCAATCTCATCACAAACCCACTGTGCACTGTCATGAACACTGACTGTGGGAACCTAACAAGGAACAGAAAATTAGAAAATAACTAGAAAGTTTTCCATCCATAGACAAAGCCTTAGCAAGGCTGGCTGGCTGTTAAATCTAGACCAGTTCAGCATAAAGAAGTGTCGTATTTTTAACAGAGAATGTAAGTAAACATAGGAGCAAGTAAGCAAGATTTGTACTGTGTTCTCCACCATTGAACAAAATCTTTAAAGCTAGACAAGGTTTTTTTTTCTCAGAGAAAAGCTGTGTTCAAGGAATGATTCAGGCAAGTCCAACACCTTGCACAGTGCCAGAAGACAGCCTCTTAATCTATTAAACCTATTTCTCTAGGATATAGCCCTGTTGTGTTTGGGGTTTCTGCTGTGAGATGTTAGAGTTTTTGCACTGTCTTTAGAAATTCTTTGTATTCTAAAATGCAAGAACAAGATACTGTTCTGGTTATTTTGACCATGGATGAATCCCAGCAGATCTGGACTGGCAGCACACATGGATGTGTGGGAAGGCTGGCATTGTGCAGGTCTGCAAAATGTCTCATACTGGTTGGCTCCTGTACTGGAGAAGGAACACCAGCATGGTGCAGTGAGAGATGCTGCTTCCACAGCTTTCCTGTCCTAGCCCTGCAGAACCAAATGGCATGATTCACAGCTGCCTTTCAATGCAAACCTTGTGCTAGCCTGAAATGGAGCAGGTCTTTGCTTTCCATTATAAAAATGGTGGAAGCCCTGGACCAGCACAAAAGGATGCCTTGCACAGCTTAGGATTAAATAGAAGTAAAAATAAATTAATGAGCTTCCTATGCCTCCAGCAAAAGCCGTGCCACTGTAAGCAGCAGTTCTGTCCAAAGTGCACAGTTGCACCATCGTGCTGGGACAAGGTCAAAGCTCTGCTGGTGACCTTGGGTGATCATCTATCTCTGCAGACACTGAGCACCATCCCCTGGGAGAGTTACACAGCAATACCAGACCTTACTGGAGCAGCTGCACTGCTCACCAGCAGTTACTGGGATCCTTGCCTGTGTGACTTGAACCGATCTGAGGAAGATTATTAAAACATTAATTCATACCTCTTGTCTTCATCTTCCTGGCCTGACTCTCACAATGTTCATTACTAGGTAATGTGCAGTTATAACATCTTAGTTTTACAACTCTCTGAGGATACTTTGGGTCAAAAATGAGCTTGAGATTCCAGGGCACAAGAGAAATATAATTTTTATCTGAAGAAGCAACATAGTGTAGAGAGAATTATGGCCAGCAAAAGTCATCATAGCCAAGTACCTACTGAAAGCAATTTTACTTTAATTGCACCTGAAACTGACAATTCCTGAATATGTAGAAAGGACAGTAATTGCTTTGCAGGGATTTGCAAGAAGCCACTTCATGGTGCCTTGGATACTGTGTAGGAGGATTACTGGGAAAGCCCAGCCATGCATAAAAGGTAGCTTAAAACACATAGTAACTCCAATCATCAAATTTGTTGGATAATCATTATGCAATCTCAAGGATGAGCAGCTGATTAGATCACTAACATCTGTCCCTGATTTGTGAAGGGTGCCAGGACCCCTTGGTAAGTGTGACTGGTGCTGTCACAATGAGTGGGCTCCTTGCTCTGTGGTTGAGATGCATGACACAACATTCACATTTGTGTGGCCATGCTCTGAAAATGCCCCTTGCAGAAGTGGGCAGCCAAAGCAGCTGCACAGAATCAGCTGCACAGTGACATTTTCAGCACTGTCAAGAGTTGAGCCCGAAGCTTCTCCAAAGCCCACCCTCAGTACCCAGGTACTGCTGGAGATGCAGGCTCGATTCAGAGCTGGCAGTGGCTGAACAAAGGTTCAAAACACTAAAACTGGGCTTGGAAACTTACACCACCAAGATGGGGATGAGTCTTGGGCACACACATCTTTTAAAGAAGGAGCACAATCCTCTTGGGTGCAATGGGCAGGTCGCAGGACTGCTTTTTATCCATACGTAAAAGGAGATGATAAACACCATAGGCCTTTAATTGAAAGTTGTCACCGGCCATATGGTGACATCTGGCTGGGGGGGTGAGATTATTCGACCAAGCAAGTGGTGCTGAGGCAAAGTCAGAGCTTGTTTCAAAGCTCATTCCTCACATTTGACAAGGGTTTGTGTTGCCAGCTTCATTGTTTCCTCTCTGTACCTTCATTTCTTTCTACTATTTTCATGGCTTTGTACTCAGTTACTGGATGGCACAGTATCTCTAGCTTTAAAATAACAGTATATAAATGCTGTAAAATCACATTTTAGAACAGATTTCAAGTTATAACATTCCCTACACTTACCCAGAGAAAAAGCTCTATATTTTAATCCCCTTCAGTTTTGAAACACTTTCAGTCCATTAGAGCCACATAAATACAAGGCACAAAACAATAACAGGCTACAAATCAATACATTTGCACAGCCAGCTCTAAATAAATATGATCCAATTGCTGACTTGGAAAACTGAGAAGAGTCCAAAGTTTCCAGAGTGAAATGCTGGTGGTGAAACAATGTTCAACTGCATGGAGTTGACCCTCTTTTCAGGTGGTACACTCAGTCCAAGGTATCAGAAGGTATTTACAAAAAAGGGGGGATATTTTCCTGAGAAAGTAATGGAGCAGTTAAAATTTGCCCTGTTGGGAAGTGTGTTCAGCATTACTGTGGACAGTGTGCTGATAAAGTGGGTTGTTAAGTGTTATGAGACAAGTTCAGCTCCAATATTGAACAGTGATCTCTCCTGAAGCAAGCATTAGGCCTAGCAGGAACTTTATAAATAATACACAATAAAATCATAGTCTTCAGCTTGGAAATTGGTGCCAAACATCCAGACATAATCATATTCACTGTATTCACACACGGTTGGTGTGGCTGCAAGGGCACCTCAGAAATCCTGCAGGAAGAGACAAACCAGAAAGGATGACAATCTCTATTCATTTTGCCTTGTATATCTCATGTTTCAGCTCTGCAGCTGTTTTTGTGATAAATAGCAGAGGATGCTCCAAAAGATCGTTTCCAACACCTGAGGAAAAAACAAAACCCAAAACAACAACAAAACAAAAAGAAACCAAACCAAAAACCAACACAAGAAAAGAGAGTGCTATGTTCATTTTCTAATTTCAAGCAATAAAGTCCATTGGATTTAAGCCTAAGTAGCAATTTAAAGTTCAAGTCATTTTACACCATGATACTCCTCCCTTTCTTGGAGTTAGGGCTTTCTAATCCTGCCACAAATGAAGCATTTATTCCTTTAACCAGGCACAAGCACAGTAAGTCCACACACAAGTAAAGGGCAAAAGACAAAGCAGGTGTGAGAGGAATGGCTCCCCTGTACCTCTGCTCTTACATGTGCAGTTCAAACTCATGCCTGCCCCTTCTTCTGTACAACAAATATATTCTGCCCAAAAAGCAGATATTGCCGTGTTTCACACTAGTCAGAGTCTACAAGCACATATCATAGTGTAATAATTGGTGGATTTGGATGAAATAATTTGTGTACAAAACGTGATAAGTTTTTCTTCTCTCATTGAACCTTCTGTTTCTGTGGAACTATTCCATCACTTTTGGAATCCAAAGCCCAAAGACAGCAATCTGAGGCATCAGATCTCTCCCTAGTGCACTAGACACTTATTGCTATGAAAAATTTAAAATATAAATAAAGCAAAATAAAATATTTCATAGTTCCTTAGCATGAAAATGTTGGACTGCTCTATTGATATTTATGCATCCACCTTTATGTTTGATAGATTCTGGCTGCACTCTTTCCTCCACAAAATTTAAAGCTTTCCACTGGAAAAAAAAAAAAAAATAAACCAACACCCTCATAAGTGACCTTAGAGATTCAGTTATTTTCAGCAAAATAAAGAAAAGCCCCTGTATCATTTTAATCTAGATGATTCTCATTTACAGTACTCATAAGAGCTCATTAGTGCTAAGGCACATATCTTTGTGTGCTTACCCAGCTGCCTTGAAAGGCAGGAAAATGCTGTTAAATCCATTTTATGGATGAGAACATAAAGATTCAAGCAGTCTAAATAGGGATTAAATTGAAGTTAGGAGCCAGCCTCTCAGATGGTGATGTACAGTATTTACTCTCCACACTGCATAGTCCCAAAGATGATTTAGTTCAGTGAGCACCTTCATCCTGAGCCCCAGAGCTCATTAAGCACTTTTGCATGCTGGAAAATCTTCCTGGGTGGAGCAGAAGGGCGCCTGTCTCCAACCTAAAATGCATCACACTCCAGGGTTAGATGGGAAAACACCTCAACTCTGCCCAGGCTCTTGGTGGAAAACAGTGCAGGGCTGGGGTGCTGAGCTCGTGCTGCCTCCACTGCCTAATTTCCATTTCTTGAAGACTTCTGCAAAATGTGGGAAACCCAGAGATCAGGCCCTGCTCGGCCCCAAAGGGTTCAGGTTCCTCCAGAGGAGTACAAAGCACAGGGCTGTAGCCAAAGCCAGGCTGGGCCCTGCTGTGCTCCTGTGCTGGAGCCATGCTCCCTGAGCTATTTGTCTTTTCCTTGTAGTGGGTAACCCTCCATGAATTCCTCATCTGGCAGTTTCAGAATTCCCCGAAACCCCGTGGAATTTCCACTGAAATCAGGCAGAATGTGAACAAGTGTTAATCAGTGCTGTAAATGTTGTACAAGCCACGGCAAGGTTAGAACCACAGCCTTTTGCCCTCTCCTGGGAGGAAGGATTCCGATACATTTAAAGTTGACTGACGCCTTCAGTCTCACCTTGTTTTATTTCACTTTGCATGACTACACATAAGAGATGGTTTGTCTGCTGTGAATTGTGTCTCTAAAAGATCCCCAGAGTGGCTATACTCTGCAGAAGATGTAGTTAAAGTGTGTTCTAAAATGATAGTCCAGACAAAGAGCACAACTATCTTTGGTGTGCATTGCAACCACTTTAGGAAAATTATCTGGTAGCACATAACTCATGTTACATGACAGCATTTTGAAAAGGACAAGATAGAAGGTTAACTCATGAAAATCCATTATTAAGAGCCCTCTGAGAGTCTGACACAGTGACAGATGGGTTCTCTCCTTTCTTCTAAGCTTTACACACCCCAGGCTCTCCCACTTTAGTCTTACCTTCTTGATAGAGCAGAATTAACTTGACCCTATGTAAATAAGAATTTGAAAATCTTCACAAGACTTCATGTCTTTCATCAAGACAATGGTGATATCATAGGCTGAGGAAGTCCCACTGTGTTTACTGATTGGTGTACAGCTACAATTCCCCAGTTGTCTTGGGAGTTGTCTTGTCTACTGGATCCTCAGCAACTAAAATGCATTAAAATATTACATTTTCTTGTATAAAAATCTCTTAATGAATCTCCTAGGCTTGATATGCACTAAAAATCTGGTTCTAAGTCTGTGATCTTTGTGAAGAAATTGCCCCATTTGTAGTGAACTGTTGTTACTACTGGAAAATCCCCTCTGTGAACAGGGAAGAGCACTGTGTTTAGTAGTAGAGCTCATCTTAATTTCAGCAAAGATGAGGTGTAGCAACATGTCCATGCACTTATCTCTACAGAAAACAATGCATTACAGTTCTGGGAAGTTCTCAGTGAGGCTGTACTTTATTTCACTATCCCTCCCCTTTTCAACAGAGAAAGCTCTTAGGAAAATTTCCCTTCTGTTCTTTTAATGAAACCACTCATCAGGAATAATTTGCTACAAATCCATACTTTGAACTCTCAAATTAGGAAAAAGAAAGGAATTCCAAGCAGTTAAGCACTCTCAGGAAATGAGGCGAGATGAAAGCACCACAGGCACGACAGGGAAATGCATTGTGAAAGGACCTGTGGGACAAATGAAGCCACCAGCCCAAAGAGAAGAGAACAGTCAATGAGCAAACTTCAGACTGAAGATAATTTTGGCTCAGGTTTGAGACATCTTAAATGCTTCTAAATCTTCAGAGGTTAGACACACAAAGCTAGCTGAAAGCCAGATCTTCTTCTAGGCCCCTCTTATCATTAGTCAGTTCTGAGAATCCAGCCTTGTTCTGCTCTTTTTTCCTGGGCTTTGATTCTGTCAGTTTAAGTCCCCATGTTCCACCTGTGAGATTGAAGCTGGATGTTAGGCACACCATTTGTCAGAAAGGTGAGTAATTTTTATGCTCAAAAAAAGCATGGATACGTACATTTTCAAATAGATTCTGGAAGTTACTCTATTCACAATAGTCAAATCAAGCCTAGAAGCCCAGGATTAATGACATAACTGACAAAAAGTTCTTTCTACCCTTGCTAATGAAAGGAACTAGACAAATAGGCATACAATTCTATATAATTTGTAAGAGATTAAATGTTCTCCTAAATTTTCAACTAAGAAAGAAAATTAATACAACGAGAAGCAGAAACAGAAAGCTGTTAATGGGCTTATCTCCACAATTTTTGTTGGGAAGAATAAATTTATCAGTATTCTCCTTGTGAAGTAACTTCCTTCCTCCCTCTGATGGTAATTTTCATAGCATGTATCCCCAGGTATGCCTTTTTTCTTTCCTGATTAAAAAAGTGCTTGGTGGAATTGGCCAATCTGTTGATCTATAGGTGTATCCATAGTAGCTCACAAACTACTTTTCCTGCATGGAAACTGAGGTTCCATTATTCATTATCCATTCATTCCGATTCCAAGCAGCCCCAAATCTCAACCAGTTTGTCTATGGATACAAAATAAATGGTTCTAAAAAGATGTGACCTTCATATATCAAAACAGCTGCCATCTGGAGACCATAAATGCTCTACTTCTACCTAGCATAAGCTTCTGTACAAGCATGCAAATTGAAGCCAATTTTTGGTAACTCGGGCAAAATGAGGTCCAACAATGTTTTAGTAAGATCACTCTTAAAATTGTATCTTACAAGCCAGAAATTTAGCCACCATCCCCATCCATTCACCCTCTAAAGAAGAGCAAAATGAAAATAAAAACTCATGAAAAGTCACCTCATATAGTTTTTGTTGTTTGATTCCCCTGACTGTGATTTCTCAATGGTCTGTGTTAAATGCCCCCATTATCACAGTGTGACACAAGTTTTACATTTCCCAGCACTGACTCCAGCTCCTCCATACTGTGAGACAAACACTCGAATTAGCACATTCTCCCAAGGAATGCTGTGCCACCAACAACCTCAGGAATTCACAGTGCACCCAGCTCCTTCGGAAAGCACACACGCTCCTTCCCGTGCAGTGAACAGGACACCAGGCTGCAGACAGTGAGACCTGGGTCACTGCACAGCAGCCTGGCACAGCAGCGAGCCCTAAAATGCATTAAAATATTGCATTTTCTGTAATATGCCCAGTCCCTGCTCCCAGCTGCACATCCCATCCCAACTCTGCATCCCACACGCTTGTGCCACCAGGAGCGTGGGGCTGAGCCCTAGCCTGCATTCCTGAAGTGAACTGTCTGGAAATAATGTTAATAATAAACTGTTGTATCAACACAGCGGAGGGGTGATGAACTGCAAGGAGGAGGTGGGATTTGGCCGGGGGAAAACACGTCTTTGGCCAGCTTTGCTGTGGAAATCCACATCTCTCTGATTGCTCCTCTCAGGTACAGCAGGGGTGTGAGAGAAGTGGCATTGACAGGATATTAAGAAGCTGGTTCGTGGGGACTTTAAAACATTTTACTGCTGCTACTGCTGTGAATTTAAATAGCGTGTCCTGTTCTGCTACATTTTCTTACAGTACCTTTGAGGATGACAGGGAATGCAATGCCAGATCAGCCTGTGATCCCTGTAGTCCACTGCCTTGTTGTAAACATTGGCCAGCAAGACCTTCCTAAAGAAACTCCTTACCCAAAGCTGCAGTTGCAAGTGAAAAGTGAACCTGCTGCTGGGAAGTTTCTTCCCATCTTCAGTGGTCTGAATGTAGTTTACCACAAATTCCTGCTCTATGCTAATGGGCTCATAGCTACTTTTGTGTTTTAAAATCACAGTTTTTAATGGATAAAGAAGGATAAAAATAAGAAAAACAATCAGCAACAGAGAGCAGATATACTGTGCTGATTTTGAAGCTCAGGTACGGTCTTGCATATTTGCATTCCTGTCATTATGCTTTGAGAGCCATAGGTGTGGGTGCGTTTGCATCCACACCTAATGCCAAGGCTTAAAGAGCTGACAAATAGACTAGGAAAAGGAAAAGAAATACCCTTATTTTACAGATAGAGATCTAAGACAGAGAGAAATGAGGGACCTACCTCAGGTCATACAGGGAGTCAATAGCAGAAATTGAAAAAAGTTGTCTGAATCCTGCCCAGCGCACTAATACCTTGACCTTTACACCAAGGCATTTCCACTTCCAAAGGAAAGATGGCTGAGGGAAAGCAGTGCACGGACAATTAATTACGTTTTACCTGCCATTTTTTCCTTCCTCCCAGTTACCTCCTGGCCCTACAGCCTGAATCGTGAATTCCTGAAGAATTTTGTTCATTCAGGGAATCTATACATAGATGATAAATAGAAGCTGGAGGAAAAATACCAAGATGATAGAGTAGGTGGAGGAGGTTTTCAGTGTTACTAATGTATTTCAATATAGTTCTCCCTGAGCTCTCTGCAGCTACTCTGAAGAAAGAGAGAAAAAGCCTGAATACCTGGCTTTTTACTCTAGGTGACAACTGCAGACAGTAGGAGTGAGAGAGTATCTCAGCCCTTTAAAGAATGACTGATAAAGAGTTTTGTTGAAAATAACAGGAGAAGAAAGACCCTCTGCTTTATTTCTTGCCCTGAAAACTTCTAGGCATTCCCTGTAGGTGCAAAAGATTCCAGGTGACATTGGCAGTGGTAACTGCAATGGCTGAAGGGGCAAGTGAGGATTTTTTTTAAAGCACTGATGGGATTTAAGAGCATAAGTCCCACTGACAGGTATTACATTCCTTAGCTTTGCCTGAAACGTCACACCACAAATAACACCTGGAACAGCAGATTTTCTGCATTATCCTTCATAACTGCAGGTGATGTTTGATTAGATTTAATTTTTTTATTACATTAAGAATCTTTTTACTTCTGCTGGGAATTAAGTTCTGCTTGGTCACCTCTTCAGAGTCCTGACCTGTCCTGGTGTTTCTGACAGCGCTTGGGCTCTGAAATAAATTGCTGTGATTTGAACTGTGCTGTCACAAGAAACTCACACTTCCAGCCTTCTTCCATATTTTCTCTCCCTGATGATACCATCCCTCTAATGCCTCCTCCAAAGACATTGAACTGAATAACAACATATGTCACCCTCAGTGGGCTGAATTTCATTGGGTGCTGCTTTTTGATTTACAACTTTGTGTAAATAAATTCAGCACCAGTTTTGGCCAGCACAACCTCTTCGTGTGCTCTCACTTGTGTGGATGGAAAGCAGGAGATACACAAAGGCAATCACCAGTGCCACTGGCTTGAATAACTTGTTAGGTTTGCATCTGGCATAAAGGCACACGTGCAAACTGCACTCTGTGCTCCTGGAATAAAGCACGTTCGGGAACAGAGAATGACTGAAACAGAAGAATGAGTGCTTAGTCAGTGTCTTGCCCTTCTCATAGGGAGCCACATCTCTTTCCTGCCAGCAGGCATCTGTACACTGGAGAAAGCTTTGAACAGCTACAACTCAGACACTGATCCTGGTAATCCTGCTAATCCCATGCCCTGGTGTGCTCCATTAGCCTGTGAAAGACTCAAACTTCCCCGAGCAGTGGCACTCTGCTCTTCAGAAAGGTGCTCACACACCTCCTCAGGCCCAGCCAAAGGGGAGCAGTAAACACAGCAGCCAAAGGAGTTGCACAGCCATTGTGCCAAGCAAAACCAAGCTCCTTGGAGACCCAAAGATGCTCTGGTTTGTATCCACACACCAAAAGTCACTGTTGGTCTCTGTACATCAGGTCTGGCCTTCATTTAATCCCACTGGCCTCAGCAACAGCTTTTACACACAGCCAAAGAGAGCCAGGTACAGCAGCTACGGTAATGGAGTGAGAAAATCATTTTCATTTCTCTTTTGCCCCTTAATCAGCACTGCCAGGAGCAAGTATGTATTACCTTAGCCACAAATACTGCGAGCTTTCAATTAAAGATGGCAACATCCATGTGGGAATAATAACTGAAAGAATCCTCTAATCCTACAGAAACTTGTAGGTAGCTAAAAAAAGTGGGAAGATGCTGCGTGTGGATGCACATGTGTATGTCTGAGGAAAGGCACCCTTTGTACCAATAAAATTTAAAATATGATTTACGCTGTGCAGGCAGCAGCCTCAGACATCAAAGCTTCAGACTTAGTGCAGTGTCAAAAAACCATGAAGCTTTAAGGCTCGACCAAGCACCAACCCCAAGCTGAGGCAGAAGCTTTTACTCTTGAGACCGCTGACTGAATGGATTATATTTTTAAAAAAATCACAAACCCCACAGCTCTCTAGAACTGCTGGTAGAAAAATAAATTACTAAATGTATGTTTGCTCAAGTATGTCTTTATTTATCCTGCCGTATTCTACATGCAATGCTTAAACTCCTTGCATTTTAAATGGAGGATAAACCAGCTGTACATGCACTAGCCAACGAGCTAGTGATAATAAATGCATCCTGCAGAGACAAAGGTTTGCTTTTAATCAGAGGAATGAAAAAAAAAAGACTGAGGTAATAGTGATTTAGGCATCTTGTGTCGTGCTGCAGAGTGGATTGGCCTAGAGCCATGCAGCAAGGTACAGCTCCTTCCTTCGTGCATGAATTTTTACAGAGCCATGGGCAAGGCACCCAGGGGTATTGTATTGCACCAGATGTGTGATCAGGAGTGGATCCAACAGCTGGGCAGAGAGAGAAAGTGCTCTGCTGCCTGTGCTGTGGTAGATCCTGGTGACTCAGGGACTACAGACTGCTTTGGCCTTTCTGTCCAGAGGGCAGAGCTGTGCCTAAAACTACTGGGATGCCAAAAGATGGGATCACCTTGCACTGGAAAAAGCTCATTCAGCAAGGAACTTATGGATCCAAACAGGGAAAAAAACATGGAAGTTTTAGAATTTCTCTTTTATATATCAAAAATACATAATGACAGAGATCCTAAACAGTTATTTGAGGCCTCTCCCCTAATTTCAGTGGGAGTTCCTTGCCTGAGTGGCTCACAGAAACTGTACCTTTCACATGGTCTGTGAGAGGGGGGAAATTACTACAAAGCCCTCTAGTGGGATTAAGGTCATATATTCCCCACATAAAACCTTGTAGTTGCATCCTTAGGTTTTGCCGTGCTTTGGTTGCCAACACAACTGAACAGTTCAGATTTTTGAACATGTGGCAGCCTCTGCTCCTACTGTTTCTGTGAAAAAGGCATGGAATCAGTCACCTGGATTCCATACTCTTGTATGAGGTGACTGAACCTCAATGGGGGGACACTGCCTCGTTTTCCACGGTGCACTCAGCTTTACAAACAGCCTGCACCAGCTGGTGGGCTGCAGCTGAAATGATAGCTGGCATTAACACTGCTTGCACAGCTCATCTACAGGTCTACTTCCAGAGGATTTCATTATTTGGGCTAGCATCAGGCTCCTAGTGTTCTGCACAGAAAAGGATTTCCTTCTCTCCGTCAGGATTTCACAGGCCCATTTCATGTTAAGGGATGCTGGTCGCTGCCTCCCTCAGTTTCATTCCCCTCTCCATGTGCTCACAGACACCAACCCCTTTCTGTGTGTCTTTGTGGCAAATCTGCACACTTCAGAGCTCCTCACCTCCAGCCCGCCTGGGGCAAATTGGCAAAAAGAATAAAAGGCAAACAACAACAACAATTGTTTTGCTACAATACAAAAGCAAACTGAATCTCTTCCTGTTGTTTGCTTCTCTTTGCTGCTGACAAACAAGATGGAAGGGAAAACAAAGAGAAAGATGCAGGACAGGATGAAGATCCCTCCCTTCTGCCACTTACAAACACTGAGACCTTTTAAGAAGTACTGCATTGTAATTTCAGTAACAGGGCAGCAAACCAAGTTTAGTGACATGGAACAAGTTGTCAATAGGCCTACAGATCTGCAGGAGGACTTTAATTGGGTGAGAACATATCTCAGGAGCAGGGGGGGGAAGCTGAATTTTTTTATGAGCAAAAGATGTTACTAGGCATGGTAGCTTTTGAGAAGGAAAAAAACTTTTATTCCTTTTGTCTCTTTTATCATAAAAGTCGACTAAACCACAAACTGTTCAGCTTTGCAATGAGAGTGCCTTTTGTGTCATGTATATTACCCCACTGTGCTCTTATTATTAAAAGTCTTATGCTTAAGAACAGCACTTGGAAAAACATGTTCTTAAGAGCTTGAAACACTTCCTGCAATGCTTTCTTCCTTTACTCCCACCCCAGAATCCCAACCAACAAGTGAATTTTGTATTCAGGCTCCCCCCTCCACCCACCCAGTCATTTTTGTGAAATATTAATTCCTCCTCAGGTTCCAAAAAAAAGAAACCTAACAAACCAAAACCAAAAAAAACAACCTATTGAAAAACAGCTTGAGACACTTTACTCCCTTTAGGAAATGCCATCCAAGGCCCTTTGGGTGTCTGAAAAGCAGGAAAGTTACAGTGTGAGAGGTGGGAAAAGCTATTGCCCTTTATAAAGGAATGATGAATCTGGAAGACAGTAAAGAAAAACCTGTCAGGACATGCAAATCTGCCTCAGCACACTGAAGTGTCCGAGAGGTGTGGGGACTGTGGCAATCCTGACTCTTTTAGGAGGAGCTGCCTGAGCCTGTGTGCAGTTTTAGTTCCCAGATTCCATGCAGCTGAGCAGTGTAAGCTGTCACAAGCTCTAGACTAGAGCAGACATCAGATCACTGTCCTGCTACGTGCCATAACAAGCATCTCATCTCTGCTTTTCTTTATTTTTTTTTTTCACTCTAATTTAAATTATTGTCATCAGTGAAAAGTGCTGCACTACCTGAGCATTGTGGGAGAGCAAATCTGGGAGATCTACCCTAGCCCAAGAAACAGAGGGGAAAGAGGGGCCAGAACTGGCAAGTGATGATCCCTACACATTTAAGACACAAGTAGTAACAGAAGAAAGTTTTCCAATAGCATCCTACAAAGTACTCCTTATCAGAGCTGCTTCATTCAGTAAAAGCAGGGCAGTTCTGAGCTGCTTCAGGCTGTGGAGCAGTTTTGGTGCATGAAAGCTCCAGAGCTTTTGGAGGCAGCTAAACCTGAAGCTCTGGTCCAGTCCGGGACATGGCCACCACTGAGGATGTGACACTCTGCACCAACAACAAGGCCTGTGGAGAGCTTTTAACAACATTCTTGGTGGGAATTCCAGCCTAGGCAACACAGAAAACATCCAAAACAAAGCCCTCCAGCAGTGAACTGTGTTGAGCTCGTGGCTCACCTGACTCTGAGTCTGCCTGATAAATCCCCTGGATGATCCGCCCGAAGGAAGCCAAATTATCATGGTCACAGGGCCACAGCAGCTCCCCTGTGGCAGAAAGGAAGCCTGAAAAAGAGGCTATAGACAGGACTGTGTAGTCTCCATGGGGTTTTCAGACTGCAGGTAGGGAAGCCAGATGTCAGTCCTGTGCCACTTGAGATACTGAGGAGCAGTGGGTCTTGCCATGGTCTTCTCAGAGGACTGACAGAATTTCTAATCTGCCAGAAATGAATGCAAGCATATGAAAGTAGAATGAACTAACACAGCTGCAATGAAAAGAGAATGGGCAAAGGATTGATGTCTTGGGGATCTCTCTTCTGATACTGTCCATCTCTCACTGAGAGTTTCATAGCAAATGATTTTTAATTTCCCAGATGTACATTCATTTCCCCTGAGAGTATCTTTTCAGAGACTCAGATAATACAAGCTCCTGTGTATCTCTGGGTAATATTTTGCCCTTTTTAGAAAGGACTTTAGACATGCAGATCTAAAGTCAAAATTGCATGCAACTGATCAATGTTCATGGTCAAATATAATCAAATAAGACATTTCTCCTCTGATTAATTTCAAGTGCATTGTCAAAGGTGGTACAGATAATATCAAATTCACATTGCAAGTCAAAGGAGGCAGCGCAATGTCTCCATACTTTTCAGCTGTCTGGTTTGATGAGAGGGCAAGGATTGCTGCACTCTTGGCAGGGAGGAGCACATCTCACAAACCCAGAAAAAAAGGAGGTGGTTTTCTTCATGGTTCACCAATAGGGGACAGCCTTTTGCATATTCGTCAGATTAACATATTCTCGGATGGCATTTCCCAGGGGGAATAAAGTGTCTCAAGTTGTTTTTCAAGCTCCTGTGCACTGTCTGAACAAATAGTTATGAAATTGGGCTGCTAATGCTTGCAGTGATTCTCTGCTACAATGAAAACATTCAAGACATTGCTACATGGCTGTCTCTAAAGGTAAAGAACAGCTTGCTGCGTCCTAAGTAGAATGCCGTGCAGTTAAATGATGGGGCAGCAACCAGAGAATATTTCATGTGATGGAGGAGCCAAATTTCATTGTGAAAGCACATGCCAGCTCACCTCAGCCGAACTGGTTGTGGTGCACTTTACTTACAGCACATCAGCAATATATCTGCTCTGTCTCTTCCAGAAATTTTCAAATCACCATCTCTGTCCCCCTCTCAGCTCATCTTCACTGTTTCCTTCCCCCCTCAAATACTGCTTCCCAGCCTTTTGCCAAGTACTGTAGTTCTGTACCAGGAAAAACAGAAACATTTCAGTCTCTCCAAAACCATCCCCTCTCTCCCTGCTGCTTTCCCCTTTCCCTCCATACTCTTGGTATTTATGAAGGGCGGTGGTATACATTTTAATATCACCACTCTCAGGTGGTGATATTAAAATGTATACTTGGGCAGATAGGTTTCACACCTTTAATCTGTCCCAAATTCAGAAGCTAATAGGGTGACAAAAATGCACTTACCAGACCAAGCTACTCACAGGACAGTTTCTCCTTCTCAGTTCCTCCAGCAGTGTAAATCTGTCCAAAATTCCGGTTTGCCATTCCTTGGTAACATGGCTCTTTCATTACAGCCATCAGTTTCAATTTCTAAGTCATTTTGTTCTGAGATCTGTTTACAGGCTTGACATGAATATAAAGGGACAAGGCTTAGTGCTTTAGTTTAGTATATATTTTTATGAAACCTATATGTCAGTAACAGTTGTTGCTTTGACTGATTAGACAACATCTAAGTAAAATGATTAAATATGAATAACACAGGATATTTATTCAGACTTAATCTCCCTCTCTCAATCCTCAAGACATTATCTGTTGAGAGTTGCTAATGCAGAAAATGTTGCTCCTATCATCCAGATAGCAATATGAGCTATCCCATGTAAAATTTGATGGATATACTTCCTCACAGTGAGGTGGGAGGTGGGCAGAAGGCAGGGTTTCCAAAGAGCAGGTTTGAAACCCCATGCATCAGAGTTGTCAGCTAACTGCATATCAGATTTACTAACAAGACTTACCAGGGCAGGGATTTCTAATTTATCATTGTCTCACACTGGAAGGAATGCTCAAAATACATGACTATTTTAGGTAAGACCTGCAAATTAGTCTCCATCTTCTTGCATCCCCCAGATCTGTACAGTGAAAACACCTGCAGTGTCTGAGGGTGACAAAAAGTTGCCTGCTTCAGATCTACAAATAGCAAATAGCAGCATCCCACTCCATTAGTTCCAACCTGCCTTAATTTCATAATAAAACCTGGCCCATGTTTTGGACAATAAGTATCCACGTCCATGATAGGTGCCCATTACACTTTGCAATGTCATTCAGTTCAGCACCAACCATTCTGTTTCTCAGACAAAAATGTTTACAGGTCTCTTTGCCTAAGGGCTTCTTACAGCAGGGTGGAAACTGTTACCCAGAAAGCTCCTGGCCAGAAGTTTTGTCCTGATTCCACAGCTCCTCCCTGACTCCCCTTCCTCAGAAACCTGGGGCTGGGCAATGTGCATTTAGGGTTTTACAGACGCTTGCTTCCAGCCCCCAAACACACATCAGAATATGCACTGATAGAAGCACAGGAAAGATGCCCAAAATGCCTTCAAGTTGTGTTCAAATTCTTCCCCCGAGGGTATTAGCTGAGACTCAAGCTCTAAGGGCAACACAAGTGCCAGGTCTCCTGCTCCTTCTCACTGTGCTTCAGCAGCAGATCTTGGTGTTTGATCTCTTGCTGAGTGATTGAAGGCAGAAACAGTGTGGTCACCCTCATGTTATTTAATGCTGGTTTTCCTCAGTTAAGCAATTAGCACAGTCACTGAGCTGTTTTACAGCAGGTGTTACCACTCTGAATTGTTCTACAGCTGCGCAGGATCAAAGAGTCACAAAGGGAGCCCAGTGTGAAGATCTGCCACATGTTCTTTTAACTCGGCCTTGCTTGGTATTAATAGTTCTGACTGTGGTCATTAACTCTCTTTCTCTGTAAGATTTTTTTTTATTTCTTGCAACATATCTGAGAGCTTTGTTCCAGACTAGCAAGCCATGACAGTGAGCCAGGGAAGATGAGACTGATGGAATATAGCCAAGGCTGTGGCACTGTCCTGCAGAAATATTTTAGCCAAGAAAGGAAAGATCTCTCGCTGCTTCAGTTAACATTATCACTAGTGTACTTAAGAGCCCTTAAGGATGTTTTGCTTGTTTTCAAAAGTCTAAATATGACTACATAGCTAGGGAGCCTTAAGAATTATAATATATCCTAAGGAAGCATTACCAGAATTGGCCCAGTAAGGAGAAAACAAGTCAAAACTGAAACTGTCAGCTGAAAAAAATAATAAAACCTCCTTCTTCCTCCCAAAAATATTACAGCTGTAGTTGTTCCCATGTTACTTAAGTTTAAAATTTCCTCCTGTAATAAAGGTTTTGCATCAATATTTCTATCTCAAATTGGTGTAAATTTTCAAAGCCACCAGCGATAGATGTGACATCCCAAAAGCTTTGGCAAAGGGCTTTGCAGAGCTCTATGAGCAGGTGTGCTGCTTGTCTCTCAGAACTAGGACTCCAAAACACAACACACTCCACAGTCTATGGTGAGAGACAGGGAGGAACAGAAGGCAATGCTGAAGGGAGAGAGAGGGGAAGGAGACGAGTGTTCCAGTTACAAAACTGGAACAGTTTGTAACTGTCTCCAGTTACAAAAGAGAAGTGGGAGAGCAGTGGTTTAAGAGCACCAACGCACAGGGAGGATAAAGAAAACACACTAAAGTTGCATAAGATGATATGCAGCAGATAGTGCATGAGTACAGCCACGAGCTACTGCTTTAATTGTTTTGTCAACATAAAAATGAATACATATTTTACCCACTTAAGTGGCACTGTTAAGACTTCACAGAATTCAGGCCTTCCTCAATTAACCCCATCAGGAAATATGCATTCCAAAAGCAGCTTCAAAGGTATGGATTTCCACTCTATTAAACTCTATTAAGCTTGTACAGATCATAAAACTGTAAACCTGACAATCCGATGATAGTTCATTTTATTTTTCTCTTTCCTCTAAGCCACTATTCCTTTGCTCCTGTGTTTTGCCACTTGACATTATAGGCTTTGTTCTCTTACTTCAAGGCCTGACTTACTTTTTAGAGATGCTCTCTTGTCCTGAACATCTTGATAAGATTGGGAAGTCCAAAGTCTGTGGCTGGGACTCAAAGTCAGAAAGTGTCTCCTTGCAGTCTGCCTTCTCAGGCAGCTCAAGAGGCACCTTTCATTGAGAAACAATTTCTTTAAACCTGAACAGTAATGAGCACAAAAAAGGGCTGAGGGTTTTCTGGGAGTGATATAAAATTCTCCCAGCAGTAAGGCAGAGTGTAAATTAGAAATTGTAGGGATAAACATTCTTTGGTTTAGGAAGGTTGATTCTTGTTTCTGTTGCACACCACGATTTCTCCCACAGAACATGCTCACAGTGAGACTCATGCCTTCCTTGGGGATGGCTTGTCAGAGAGGATATGGATATGGATTCTATCATTTTTCCTCGCTATAAGGACAGATGTTTGCTCTGACTGGCAGATCTAAAGAATGAATTATTTTTCTCTCTGCTAAGATAGATATACTCCCTAGATAAATTTAAGCATGATCAACAGATATCTTCTTTAGAAGACTGACACAAAACTTGAAAAATGATGAACATGTCCCCTGGCAGGAACATCCTCTCTGCAAAGCAGTGACATAGAACTGGAAAAAAAAAATGATCTATGCTCCTTTCCCATTCCATCATTTTATTCTGTGCTCTACACCTCTATCAAGGCAATCATAAGATGAAGGCTTGAGACAAAGTAAAAATATGGTATATTGCCAAATAGTTTTTAATCGTATTTTTGGCTTCTCCATTGGCCATTATTCCTCAGGAAGAACTTTGTTCCCTGGCAACTGGATGTTGAGTGTTACTTCCATGCTGTACAGGGAATTAAGACTTTTGTTTGTAACCTCTTCTTAACTGCACAGATTCAGGGCAGCTCAGAGAATAATGTTTCTTACATTGTAGAACCACCAGAGGAAGATAAAAAGTGGGCCAAATCCTGCTGTGCTACCTATGAGCCAGGAGACCTTGCCAGAGCTCCAAAGCCTGCCCAGGTTCTGCTCCTGAAGAGATCAGCTGTGATAGGATCTGTCCCAAGGGCTCCACCATCCTCCCCTGAAGAGGAAATGGCCAAAAATTACACGGGAAATGTCACTTCAGCCATTCAACCTCCAGCATCTCCTTCCTAAACAGGACAGAAATTCCCCCTCCCATCACTAAAAGAAGGAAAGAGAGGTATTGAATGAAACCCCAAAAAACCAAAACCAAGACACAGCAGAGACTCCACCAAATCCCCTCAAGGCTATAACAGTGGACAAAATTATAAACCCTAAAAACAAAGAGAGAGAGAAAGGAAAACCCAGTCAGACAATGGTAATGATAATTCTCCTTCCCCATTGGCTTCCTTGGGCACCTGAGCACACACCTGAGCTCATGTTCAGCTGCTGTTGAGCAGCACCCCCAAGTCCTTTTCTGCTGGGGTCACTTGCCAGCCACAGAGGATGTGATGCAGCAATACCACAGCAACCTGCACACTTACAGGTTAACAAAACCTTTCTCTTGTGTTTTATTTGGTCATCATTTCCACTCATTTTGATCTGTTTCAATGCATATTGCAAATAGTTCTGGACATAAACTGTCTTTATTTGTTTCTAACACTTGCTGGGTGCCCAGTACTAATGATCATCACAGCCATTAATGACTCAGAGGACTCTGAGTCCTGGCTGTACTTAAAAGAACTTCGAATATCTCAAAGCATGGAAATTGATAGTTGGGGCTTTCAAAATATTAATTAATATCTATCCCACTGCTAACCCCTAACTTCCCATCTTTGTCCATTCCCCCTTACTTTTTAAGGTGTGTTTATTCTCTCTAATCAGTTGCTTTGCTCTGGTTGTGTTGGAAGGCTGCAGCAATACACCAAGGATATATTCCACACAGAAAACCACTGTACTTGTACCAATTATTTGTGCACCACAGAGCTTCCCTTTTATAATTGACTTCATACATTCATGTCTTCAATGCTAAATGTGTAGCTTCATCACTGCACTAAGCTTTGTTCTGCTCAGAAAGCAAGTGCAATAATTTCCTGATCTGGGCCTGGGAGGTTTATTTGTGCAGACAAGCTGATTCCTAAAGCTAATGACATTTGTGTAACTGGGGGCCTGTGCAGGGGGAGCATCAGAGCTGCTGGAGCCCTGCCCTGGCTGAGGCTCGAGCTCCTCTCTGCCTCACTCACTGTTTGCACAGCTTCCCAACCCAATTCTCCCTCCTCCATGACCAGAAAGCCTCAGAAATCACCCCAACATCCCCCTCTCATTCTGTTCTGTACAGAGTCCGGCAGGGAAGGAAATCTTGCTGAGCTCACTACTTCACTGATAGTGAATGTGGAGTGTATAGCACCTATTTTTCTTTGTTCTGCATCTGCCCATAAAGAAAATTAAGGTTGGCAGAACTCTACTACAAGATTTAAAGTAAGTCACTGGTAAAACAAACCTGTTTGTAATGGAAATATGAGATTTAAAGTACATCACTGATAGAAAAAATCAGTCTGTTTGTAATGGAGATAAAAGCTATTTATATTGCTGTGGTACAGGGTAAACATTTTTTTTTCAGTCAACAATAAACTCACCAAGAAATGCATTTTCTCTTGTCCAGAAGCTATTCCTGAATTCAGGTCAAATTTCCTGATGGTTCCATCTGAAGAAAAAAAAAATTGAGCCAGGACTCTCAGAAGAGTTGTAGATGGTTTTGTTACCTTTGACCCAACACTTTCATGCAAACCCACTTAATTAGTTTTTACTGAGGTCCACTTCCTCTATGCAGAAAGCATAGAAGTAAACAAATGACTGCATTCTGTAAATTTTGATGATTTTTCACATCACTTGGTTCAATATTTCAATTTTGATTTCTTCTGCCTGACACAGCCCTACGTTGCACTCATCTTGACATATTACTTCATTTTATACAGGGCTGGATGAATTACAGAGCTGCTTTTAATAGCAGTTTTCACACTTCCAGTGTCTAAATTTTGGAACTGTTCCTGATAATTAGCCTTACCTTTGAATTTTCTCATCGTACTGTTAACTGGAAGCTTAAAAAATCCAAACCATATAAAATATGGAAAAGGTTTTAAAACAAGCTTGTCAGAAGGAACATTATATTATAGAGGGAATGCCAGGACAAGCTGCAGGATTATGGCTTCTCAGTCTCTGTGAGTCATCTGGGATTCCTCTCACCTGCTCTCCAGCTCCATAACCAGCTGTTGCAAAGGTAGAAGAGGTTGAAATACTACTACTAATAATAAAAAAATCTACCAACAAAATCCACTCACCTGTGCTGACCAAACTCGCATCAAGTTTTGGTTTCCCTTTTCAGTGAATTTTTCCAAAGTCAGTTTATTTGAAACATTTCTCCCAGCCTTTATTAAATGCCTAAGAAAGGGAGAGGCTGAGAACTGAGACAGGCAGGGAGATCTCAAGAATGCCTAACTTTGCCTTTGCAGGTTTAAGTAATATTAAGTAAGGACACCCTTGGAGAGCCCGTGTGGTCACACAGCTAAACCCTTTGAGTCCATTAGCCTGAAGCTGTGAATGAAGAATGCACTCAGCAAAACCCTGAGCTCAGTGAAATGGGAGGGAAAAGTCCCTTTTTTCCTCTGAAGGGGAACGGGCAGGTTGCAGGAGTTCACCTGGGATATTGTACTGCCTGTTCTTTTGAGATGGGAGGCCCCTTTTGTTTTAAGACCGCTGTGCAATAGTTGAAATTGAGCTGGCAGAACCTGCCTGGGGAACAAACTCACCTTTTATTAAAACAAAAGAAAACTTGCCAGAGCTGCTAGGCTCAACACAGCTTGATTAAAGACATTGGGGAATTTACCAATCAAGGAAAGGGCAGAGCATGGAAAAAAATAAGAAGTTCTAGATCAGTTAAAAGTAGCTGGAGAAAACCCTGAGGCTCTGCAGCTGGTCATTGCTGATGCAAGAGATAGGCTGCCTTGTGGAGAAGGGATGTAATGGGAGAAGAGGAACACATTAATCTGCAGAGCTCAGCATTAGGGCTGACTAATCACACACAGCACGGGCAGCTGTAGGGCACAGACCCCCTTCTTAGAGCAGGGGCTTGGCTACAGATCCCTGTCTGCCATGGGAACACTTTACCATGTCTGTGAGCCTTAAACGAGACAGCTTGCTTCCACCCTGTCATGCCACTGGAGACCGGTGTGAAAAGCAACTCCAAAATGTGTCCACACCCACTGCAAGCTGCAGGTGCCTCAGTGAGCAGTGCTTCATCCTTGGGCAGCAGGTTATCACCAGCCCTGCTGGAAACCATTATCACTGGAGAGGCTTCAGCTAAAAAATCCCTTCTAAAGGCACTTCAGTGCAGCGATGTTAATTGCTGATTGTGATTCCCTGCCTCTTACAGACAGAAGGAGAGTGAAGGTGAGGGGAGGATGCATGAAGTGAGCTCCCTGAGGCAGGTGAACAGCAGGGGTGTGTGTTTATCTAGATGTAGATAAAGGCATAAAACATATCCAAGTTCCTTTCACACTCTCATCAGTAGCACTGGGATGAAGAATCCAAGGTTCCACCACACAGAATCCATTTCTGCCGTGTTGAAGAACTGCCTGACTCACATTCAGGCTGTGCAGAAACTGATAAGTAACAGGACTTTAGGGCATGTGGCTGCACACCAGGTCAGATCAAAGTTTCACCAGGCTTGCTGTATGAGAGAGAAAGAACTGAGGTTCACCAGGGCCTCACATAACTCAGCCTCTCATGAGGACAGCTGTACAGCCTGTGGATGTGTTTTCAGGCCTGATCTCTGCTGCCAGAAAGAGCCTGCACCAAGCTCAGTGTAACCTGCCTCCTACTCACAGCCAAGAAGCCCTTGACTGTGTTAGAAAGCAATTAAATGATATTTTCCAGTGTATAACAATACAAAAGAATGGCAACAAATCTTTTGTGCCCTGCTGCACTTCAGAGCTTGGTACAAAGTTTCTCCCCCTCCACCTCCCCTCCTGTCTGCCATGAGAAGTGACAGAAAACATCAGATTCCAATGCCCAAATTAAACGTAGTAATCTGATCAGAATGAAATGCCAAATGAGTCACCTCCTGCAGCAGCCTCTGTGCCACCTGTCCTTTGCTCTGCCTCTTAGCTTTCATAGTTTGCTGCTCAATAGTGTCCAAGATAATATAAAATGGCCCTGATAAAGAAGGAGCTAATGGATAAAAACACCATGAGAGCTCTCAGGTGGAAGACTGCACTCTAATCAGACATAAGTGATGACATTTGTGGGGAACCTGCCCTATACTCTTCCTTTTCAATGGAAAAAGTGATGTTGATAGAATAATTCTGAATTTTTCACCTCTCTTCTAAATGGCACATCAGTGAGACAGTGACAATGTCACCATTAAACCAGACAGAGAAATGTGTGTTCCCAGATTCCAGAAGGATGCAATAATGTAAGAAGTGGTATGAATCTGAGCCAGATGGCCAGACAGAGACCTAGGCACAGAAAAATGTGGCACCAATAGTTTTTAATACACTTGCTGAATTTGGTACCAGTTCTTGCTCCTGAAAATCAAAGAAGAAACTAATTTAAATAAGTGATCTGCTGCCTTTTTTTTTTTTCCCTTTTGCTTTTGCTTCTTAAAAAAGGTAACACACCCATGGACTCTGAGCTTGTGTCCTAACTGGGAAACAGAAGGAAAATTTCAGCCAAGGGCCATCTATGTTTCCTTTACATTCTCATTCCATCAGCAAAGAGTTCTGCCATAAAATTTAAGAGAAAACTTAAAAATAAGCTCTGCCCCACTTGCCTAATCTACTACCTTTTCTCATTGTTTAAGGTCAGTCTAACTCACTGCTCAGGCTTCCTAAATTATCACACTTCAGTAAGACACTACCATGCCTCCCAGGCCATCCAAAAAAGCAGATCTCTGTTGAGGGGTTCTTCTTCTAAAGCAAGATATATCCAAAATAGAGCAACCAAAACAAGCTTCCAGTTCCTCACCTCTTAAACACTGGGGCTTTTGTGCTTAACATTCCTGCTCCCCATGACTGAGCCTCAAGTCACACGGCCAGCACCTTCCATGCCAATCAGGTTTTGTCAGCAATAACTTGGCTGCTACCAAGGCTAAGACAAAAGGCAAAACAAGAAGAGGAGTAAATGGTGGGAAAGTTGAAAGAAAAGATGGATCCAGCAGAAAAACAGGCTGTGTTAGGGGAAGATGAGCCATTCACACTGCATACAGCAGTTTACCTTCTCTATATTCTTTGTCCTTTTCCTGCATCTGGCTGGCTTCCTAAGGATTGAAACATCTGATAGCAGGAAGGTAAAACTGTCCTAAATGTCTCCAGAAATCTGCTTGCCTATTAGTAATTCCCTAGAGAAAACATAAAGAAAATCAAATACCAGACTTCACATCCTGAGCAACCCTGGTTATGCATATTTGATAAAAGGAAACATACATTAAGATAAAACTGGGTGTCCATGGAAACTGCATATCTATCTCAAAAAAAAAACCAAAAAACCAACAAACAACCAAACATATTAAATTTTACATATGATTTTCTTTTACATACAGTCTCCCTCTACCACTTTTGGTGTTATGTATTGGCTGTCAGGGATCCTCACTGCCTGCCTGTTACTTTGGCATCTCCAGGATGCTCTCAGCACTGTGCAGCTGCATGCAGGTTTTTCTGCAAACATGGGCTGCAGCAAAACCCTGAGCAGGATGCCGTGCCCCCAGGATTTAGAGCTCCTCAGTTACATCTTTTGTTGGGGGTTAGAGGAGGGGGAAAAAGCCCAAAATGACACAAAATGGCATGGGGAAGCCAGAAGCAACCTGTGCTCAGCAGAGGGAGAAGGAGGAGCTGTGCTCTGAGCTCTCACTGGTCCTGGTGCTCACACTCTGCAGGCACAGGGGATAGACAAGGAAGATGGATATATGTCATGGGGACACGAGGATCATTCACAGGTTATTTAAAGCAATACCATGAGCCCACGGTGCTGTAGCAAAGCTACAGCCAGCAGCTGTCCTTGTGCTTTGTATGGGGTATCTGGGCTGCAGCTCTGAAAGCTGGGGTTCATGCTCAGGACAGAGCATCAAGCACTTGCGTGTGGGGGATCAACAAACACTGAATCATCTTGTGGTTCTCTGAGCCCAGCTCCCAGAGCAGCGCTGAGCACCAAGCAGGGCTCAAAGAGCCTCTTTGTTCCCAGCACCAGCTGCTGGGCAATGTGATGAGATCTGCAGCAAGCAGAGGTTTGCAAGAGATGTGTGCGTGGAGACAGACAGCAAAAGAACAGTGCTACAATTAGCACAGGGTGTACAATCAAACTTCTATCAGAATGAAAGCAAAAGTTGGCTTCTTCAACATTTTACCTTTAACAAACAGGCAAATGTGCCAAGTCTACCAGCTGGCACTAGTGCAGCTCTGGAAAAACAGTGAGTTGTACACACTGGGACATGCTGAGAGATACTCAAAGGCACCACCTAATTTGTGGTGACAGCAAAAGTCACCATGGAACACCAATGTGTTTCCATATGGATCCTACTGTACAAATTGCCATAGCACTCAGCAGCTTTGAGGATCAAGACCTTACTACAGAGAAGCAGTACCCAGAGCTATCACCCTTATTACCATTGTTTCCAATGGAGTCATGATGTTCTCTTCTTCAGTAACTAGGAAATTAAATCCAGTCCCTACTGCACTTTTAATGGCAGTAGGAATTTTCACAGTGGGATCAGACATTTAAGCAAAGAGCAGCAGTTCCTCACCTCGCTTCACAGAGCACTGGCAAACCCAACCTCTACCCACCTCATCCTCCTCTTCAAGTCGCTGCACACATTCTTTCTGTAGCTGCTGCCTTTCATTTAACCTGCTCTTAAAGAAAGACATCCCAATTACCCAATTTCTAGACAAACATATCCACAAACAGCTAAACAATGCAAATAGATTCCCTCCTTCATCCAGTACATTACTTCAGGCTTCACTATGCATTCATGAGCACATCTGGTTTCTTTCCTCCTTCTCCTCTGTGTTCATCTTGAACAAGAGAGACTTTCTATCCTGTTCCCATTACCATGCCAAGATCTATAAATTCATTCCATGGCTTGACTTTCCTTACATTCTTGACACTAGGCACCTGCAGAGTCTGCATGTTGAAGCTCCACTGCTGCAGGTAGAGCCATTCAGGAGTGTACAAGCTTTAGACCTACAAGCTCAAGCAGCAAGCCCTGGCACTGTCCATATCATCCTGCTGTAGCGTTCCCACTTGTGCTGCTCAGACCTCTGGCTTCCCACACTCTTTTCCAACACTACTCTTAAGCTTCTCTGGAAAGTACTCTGGCCTGTATGACCCTGGTGGAGAAGATGACATGGCCGAGATAATTGCATGGGAAATCTGCATGTTCCACACTCCAAGGATTTCATGTCGTACATGGACATCATCATACATGGACAAGGCTGATGGATAAGGGCTGCACAGTCAAAGCACAAACTTGTAGTGTGGGATCCCCCACAGACCAAACACACTGGCCTGTTCCAGGAGGTGATGAGTCCTGTGGAAAACAGGGGATCAAAATGCTTCATTACCAGATCTGCTCAAGTGAACGTGGAAGTTGAGGAGGACGGATGCAGGAGGAAGGGAAGAATGTGCTACGTGGCCAGAAGCAAGGATACAAAAACACACAGGAAGCTGCTGGGAATCCAGAATATTGAACTATGGGCTGGCAGGCGCCTCATTCCACTTATTATTCCATTTGCAATTTTTTTTGTCATCTGTTTTGTTCCCAGCACTGAGTTCTTTCTATGTGACAAGCCAATGATACATTCTAAATATATTTTTTCCTGCAAGGGTAAGAAATGGGTTAAGTGAGCTTAGAAGTAGGTTTATTCTCCAACCAGCATCTGTATGCCATTATAAAGTCAGATAACTGTATTATGGGGTAGCTTGAAAACAGACAAAATCTGCTTTCTGTTTTTGCTAAATCCACAGCTAAATGATTTTTGAGGGGGATGTTTTCATGGGAGATAAAAGACTAAAATCAATGATAGGACTGTCTGAAGACTGAAGTTTCATTTTATCTCCACAAAAAATCAGGAGTCAGCTATTCCAGTCACTCTCTATTAAGTTTTGGTTCAAAAATGTCACTTGTACTCACAGCAGTGCTGAAAAGACTATTTATCTGAATCCAACTGTAGCATAAAGATTCTCTTGGAATCTTTTGTTTATTGAATGAGATAAGCATACATAAGTAATGCCATTTATTGCAAAAAAAAAAAAAAAGGACATGTAGGTGATATGAAACTGAAACTGTGATATGTGACAAAAATTAATAACAGTAATCATAAATGGTTATGAGAATGGTGTGAGGTCTAAAGATAACACAGGCATGCACTTAGATATCAATCTGTGATTTAGGGAATTTAGGAGAAAAGTGCCTGACAGTTCAAAAAAGGAAAATTATCATCTCTTTCAAACACTTCAAGAATGGCAACCAGAGTTTAATGCTCTAAATTATGAACTTTGCTGTCATAGCACGGTGATGGGTCTGTAGCACATCTAAATCTGAGTAAGAACCCTAAGAAGTGAGAGAGCCGTACAAGATTGAAGTTAAAGGTTTCAGGATCTAAAGGTATGCATATTACATAGTTTCACCTTCCTGATTTCACAATACTGTGACATTTTTTTCCAGAAATACAAGCTCCTATAAAATGCCCGCAAGGACTTTGTTTTGGCCCAGGCAGCCAGTGAGTGGTTCCTCAGTTCTGTGTGCATGTGGCCATTGTAGCCCAAGAAGAGTGAACAAGGGCTGGGCAACACTGCTGTCTACAGTAACTGGGTGACTGGAATAGACAGTCCTTGATGTGCTAGTCCTAAAATCCTGATTTTCCAATCACTCTTCCTTCGCAGCTGGCTCTGTCTAGAGACTCCTGAGAGAGGAATTAGGATTAAATTTTTCTTTCTAGACACTATTCTCTTTAAACACAGATCTAGCTGTAAAGCACAACTAAGTTGAAATGAACCCTCTCTCATTTTCTCTGTGCAACTAACTTCTTTTATAAAGAGCTTAGTCTCCAGTTCAGCTAAGCCTTTAATTGTGTGCTTAACTTTAAGTATGTGCTTAATGTCAATGGGACATATGGGTAAGTATGAAACTGTGTGTTTCATTGAATAGACTAACTTACCTCAAACACTTTAATGTTTTTGCTGAACTGAGGCCCTGGCAAACAGAACAAGGAAAAGCATTTAATGGGATATTGAAAAGTTTCCTAGTATCAGTTGGTAAAACTAGTATTTAAAGTTTTTTTTTTTTCTCCTGAGTGGTATAATTACATCAATAACTCATTTCAGTTCAGCCTAGAAGGAAAGATTTCTTTGAACGTTAATTGAAATGTGGGAGCTTATACTAAGTAACTGAACTCTTTGCTTTTGGGTGTCTTTGATCAGAATGTCAAAGATGCTTGGATAGTTACTGCCATTACATCACTGCTCATGACCTTGCCATTAAAATATATAAACATATCCTCTCTCATTCACTGCATTTCTAGGATTACTCCATTCCTGTAGGTATTCAGCCAGAAAAGTGATTGAGTGAGTATCACACATCAGAATGCCATAAACCCAGCGCATGCACTCACCAGGATTCCAGGGCTGCTGTGAAGGCACCCTGCTGAGATCCTTGCCCCTGATTTATGTACACTCTCGTTACTGAGCAGTGTTAATCGTGGCTCTAAAGCAAAGGAGAGGTATGAAATGATGAATACCCTCTCATTGCTGCTTCTGTTCTTGGGCTCAGGAAATTTATCCTTCACGAGTTTCTGTACTTAAGTACTTTCTTTCACAAGTAGTTCAGTCACTGCATTTAGCATCACTTGCTCTGAAACCAACACTACCCTGAATCAACTGAGGTGAGCAGTTTTTGAAAAGCTATACCTAGCAGACAAAAGCATTCTGCCTTTTGGCAGCTCTCTTTCCTTTCCTGTCCCTGAGCTCACCCTGAAGCAGAATGAGGTGTTACCCTGTAAAAAAGAATAAATGCTGTATCCAGGAAGAGAGTTTCTCTTCTCTCTTGCCTTATCCAAATGTGTCCTACTCTCGTCTGTCCTATAGCTATTGCATCATATTCAGCCTCGACTTGTCCTCTAAATCTTGCCAGAATCTACATTTTGCTCTTCAACTAAAATTAATGACCACACCTATTCATCCTTCTGACATGTCTGTTCTCATTACTCCTTCATCCTTTGACCCTTCCTGGTGTCATTACCATACTAATATCTTTTACCTTGTGTGTCTTCGGCGGCGGGAGCTGTTCTTTCGCGTGACTTAGTACAGAGCAGTGCTAGAGAGTCAAACATATTCTAATGGCTCACTAATATTTTTCTTCATTTCTTTCCCATGACAGGCCACAGAAATATAGAGCAGTTATTCCAATATTTCAAAAAAGCCTCAGCAAAAGTCTTTTATCTAATGGCTATGGTTTTATTTCTCAATCTAGGCTACATTTCTGTAAAAAAGAGAAAGTCAGTGGCAAGTTAAAAAGGACCATAAACAAAGCAACTTATTATAAGCAATATGCCAATAATTATGCTATTACTGCATTCACTTTTTAGTGCTCTGCCTTCCCTGTTTGTTTCCTTCAGCATTTTGGGACAGCTTAGACAGTTAGCAGAAACTCATGCCACTGCTCCTCTGTTTTCCCTTTTAAGTTCTGATACATATTATTTGTGTTGCAGCTCTCATTAGAGGTTTCTTGGTTCTTTTAAACACTTCTCTTGGAGATTTAAAATTGAATGAAGCACATATTCCTATAGGTCTTTCATTTTGTAAACATTTTCTTCTTCAAACAAAAATCTGCATTCTGGGTCATATTTGGAGATTTGTAATGTCTCTTTAATGGATTGTAAAACCAAAGGGATCATTACGATAATCTATTTTAAATTAACTTCTGTTTAAACAATAGTACATTTTTCAAAAAGATATTCAGAGGGGGAAAATACATTCTGATACTAGATAAATTGTTCTGGTAATCAATTACCCTGCTTTTTAAAACACTGAGGTTCTTTAAAGTCTGTGTTTGTTTAGCTCCAGCTTCCATCCACAAGATCCTGTTAATCCTTTTAGTGATGTGTTCAGACATATTCAGAATTGTGAAACAGGTATTTTATGCAGATATTGAAGACTGGTATCAATTCACCTATTAACCCACTCTTAGATAAATTGGATAGATTAATTTTCTTAAATCACAAGTTATTGGATTTTCTTTTCCACAGGCTTAGAATCATTCCTTTGTTCCTCGCTGAACCTTTTATCTTTGTTTTTTTTTTTTCCCTTCAGTTTTTTTCTTCATGTGAGACAACAAGATCTGGACAGAGAATGCTAGCAATTATCTCAGTCATGCCATGAACTCCTCTCCCTCCTGCTTGACATTCACTGCTTATCCATTCAGAGCTAATGTTTTTCTCTCAGCCATTATATTGCACAGGGAGCTCACATTCAGACACCACCTATCACAAACTCTAAATCTTCATCACTATCACTGTATTTCAAGGGTACTTTTCTGCTATTCTGTACATGTGACTGGAATTTTTTGTTCCCAGGCATATGACTTTGTATTTGTCTGTATTAAAATGCATATTGTTCAGATGAGCTCACCTTATGAAATGATGCAAATCCAGAACACAGAAATGATCTCTTCTGTCATTATTTACCACTCCACTAATTTTTATGTCACCTGCAATATTTACTAGCAGCCATTTTGCATTTTGTTCCAGATTAGTGCTAAAGAATAACTAGCATTAGGCCAAGAACAGATTACTGCAATAGGATGCAGATTTTCAACCAGAGTACTTTTGAAATCCATCTACTAAATACATCTTTCAGCCAAAGCATAAAATGGTTTGGAATGAGCTCAATATACTCCATAAAATAGTAGGGAAAGGTTAAGCTATTTTAAACAATAAAAATCCAGCTGACCAGACAATAGATTGCAAGATATTGTTGCCATCTAATAACATTTTAGACTACCCAGTCATAAAGTTTGAATATCATCATGGGAATAAAGACAAAACCACATTGTGCAGCTAGAAGAAATCCAGTCCCTTAGAAATAATGCAAGACAGCTTTCTCCTTCAAATGCATTAATCTGAGCAGCTCTGTGATGAATGTGACATGGTAACATTCAGTTTAAAAACTTTAAAAATCCTATTTATTGGGTAGAGAGAGGCATCTGCCTACTTGAGCCCAAAATACAAGCAAAACTTGGAGAGTGTTTTCACTCTGGAAGGGATGCACAGAGGTAGCACCACGTATGCATCTCTCATCTCAGGAATGGCCTAATATATATGGTAGCATCACAATAACCTAATTCTGTCCTTTCTTTTTCTTAGTCAGCACAGCACACAGTAATCTCACATGAGCCTGCATCTTGCAACTTGTGCAGGGGTTTGGCAGAACTGTCACTTCCCTTACAATACAATGCATTTGGGGCTTGGGTTCATTATTAAAGAAACAGCATTTGTCCAGGATTAGTCAGTCCAAATGCAACACTTTAGGTTTAATTTTTAGTGATATATCTGGGTCATATATTTTTATGTGACATACAACAAAACTGCATATTTATCTAATCTTGTAGTAGGAGGGCTAAAATTATCGTGATATCGGAATAACTCTTAGAAACTGTGTTTCCTCTGGCTCAGACACAACTATTTGGGAAGAAAAATCAGTTGAAAAAAAAAAATTGCCAGAGGTTTTGTATGGATTTCAGAACTGCTTGCCAAGAAACTCCTCTATTTCCACTCCTCCAGCCTTTCAGGCTGAGTCTTATCTTATTATCCAAGAAAGTCAAACACCCTGGATTCTTATTGCCTTCTATTTTTGTCACTTTAAATGGACAAATAAATATTATTTCCCTTTTTGGCTTCGCAGCAATTTAGTCAAATAGCTGTGGTCTGTCTTGCTTGTTACTGCGATCCACATGCTACAATGCAGACAAATCAATCTGCTCCCATGGTACTGTTACAAGAGAGGTCACAACTTGCTCTTTGTCTTAGTCCTCTGCATTAATGTAGGACCTGTCATAAAGTATTTTAAACAGGGATTGAAATCTAAGCCTTTGTACCTTAACACCATAGTTTTGTTCACACACTCCTGAAATCTTAACAGATTAGATATATGCAATATTTTTTCCCTCTTCTATTTTTACTTGGTGTTACAGGATTCAGCCAGTAATCTATATGCTAAAAGGGGAAATACAGCATTTGTAATAGCTCTTTCCTTCCCATATAATGTACAACTAAAGAAAATTATTATCATGAATAAAAATATTTGAAATATGACTTGAGAGTCTCCTGCTCTAAAGTGTCACAGACTTTCTTATTGCCAATAACACAACATAGGTGTTTAAGTATTCTTCAACTTTACAAGCTTTTACTATGTTAAATATTTTTGCTTAAGGCATAATATATGTTTTAACAACTCCAACATGTGCGAAAAACCATTTTATAGCCCAGAGCTTCATGGAAGTAATAAAGGTTTAAAGGTAATAAGTCTCATCTATTTTATGAAGGGGGAGAACTACCTTGACACGCTCACATTTTGCAGGTACTAGGGTTTCCAGGTGCAAACAGCATTAGACAGATGGGGTGGAACTGTTAAGAAAACTGACTGAATTTAGTCACATGAATTGGATTTTCTAAAAGGGGAAACATAAAATTGCTCTTTCATTATCCTTGCATCTGACAAAATGCATTATCATAGGCTTTTGCTTGAACAGTGTAAAGACCGTTCAAAACAGATACAATTGCAAATCAGGAAAGATCACACTTACGTGGAGCCCTGACAACGTGATCTCATCAAGCTAAAACTTGAAATTGCAAGTGTCACTTCAGATAAGATCAGAGAACATTTCCCGTCCCAATGATGTGACATTATCAGGTTTGAGACTGTAGCAAAGGCACATGCACAATTTTGTGAACTAACAAGGCAGATTGAGAACACACTGGTTGGCAGGATATTTTAGATCCTGAGATTGCCTTGAGCTGGGCATAATTACAGCTCATTTTTTGCACATGGGAGAGCCTTCTCGAAGAGGAAAAGAGCAGGGTATTCACTGAGGAAAGAAAAATGTTGATCTTTCAATTAGCATAAGTTCAAACATCTGAACTGTGTTTCACAGTGTACAGACAGCTTTTGGTGAAAAAAGCCATCTTCTGTAAGGCAACTCTTCAGTGGCTGTGCTTCCATTTCTATGGGAATCATTTAACATATAGAATTCTACCTTAAACTGTTATATATTTAAGCCTGCTTGCAAGAAAATCCACAAACAAACAAACCCCTGCTGTTAGTAAACTACTTAAAGTTCACCCTTAAGATAGGTCATTAGGAATTTATTAGAAGGATCTTCTGTTCATTGCAACTTCTCAGCTACAAAATAAACACACTTTTCACAGCCATAAAAAAAAAAAAGAGGGCAAGGAAACCAGTTAGATTTCTTGTCTCTCTGCCTGTTTTTGGCACTGTTCAGAGGTTAGTGGACAGGTACTAAGAAGGTAGGTACCAGTCCAAAACAGGTTTTATGCATTAAAAGCAGTGATAGGGAAGAAGCTGGAGGTCACATAAGAATCAATAATCCAAAAATGTTTCTCAGCACTAAAAACCTCAAAGCAATTAAATGCTTCTCCACATCTGAAAATTTGTTAGCACCTACAATTTACTTTTAATTGAACCATTGCTAAATTACTGCTTGTTCAGGAAGATTCACTTTTTGGATTTAAGCGCCCTTCATAGCTTTAACTCCATCACATGGCTAAAGATCTCTGGAAGTCCAGGCTTGGGAGCACCTCCACTCTGTTGAAGCCATAGGAGTAGAATACACACATTGGAATTTCCATGATGGGAGACACAAAGTCTATCATGGAAAAGCAGCTGGAGGAGACAGAACTGTAAAATGCTTTTGCCTCAAAGCTATAAATATATGTACTTAGGAATAAAACATTATTTTATCGAGCATATACATGGTCTCCTCAGAAACCACATAATTTCCTGTAGCATAGGCTGCAGCATTTGAAATAGTCATTCCATGGGCAGAAGTTTACAGTAGGTTATTTTACCCAATGTATGCATGTAGTACGATACCAAAATAATTTAAAAATTAACATTTAAATGGAGAGCATCCAAATCCCACACAAAACCAATATTTTTTTCCAGTGACTCCCCAGCATATTAAGACCACAATGATTGACAACTTCCTGTATAATGTTTGACAAAACAGAAAACTGTACTTCAGTGCATAACTAAAAAACCATGATGAATGTGCTTTAACATCATGGTTCTTATTTCAGCTCCTCATTTTTGCACAAATGCTCACATCAGATGAAGAAAAACCACCATGCATTCTTCATATTCACAAACTTTCTTGCACTGATTAACGCAACATTTTATGAGACCTGAAAGAACAAAGTTAAATGAACAAGAAGTGAAAACTTATGATGGATGTGTCCCTCATAGCATTCAGATCTTTTCCACTTGATTAAAAATTCCTAGTTCCTCTTCACTGAATTGTTTAGTTTTTTAGCAGTCTCTGTCCTGATTAAAACAAATTAGCATCAAAGATCCCCAGCTGAATGAGGAATCATTAATTGAGAAACATGCAATGCTCCTTAATTACCTTAGAACAGTCAGAGAACAAATAATCTTGGGTTTCAAAGGGGTTTGCACGCACTGTGCACCATGGGCTTATTCTCTGTGTCTGCTGGAATAAAAGTAGACTTGCCTATACCACTGAGGGATATCAGTACAAGCCTCAGTAAACACATTGTAGATTGTTTATCTAAAGTGGAGAAAAAACACAGTGAGGCAGTGGCTGACTGGAAGAGATAGATGTTTCCATTTATTATGTTGACCATAGCTTTTGATTTGCTTTGCATATTCCAGCATTGACTGGGAAAGAATGAAAGCTGTTCCTTATTGATACAAATTAGTATCAATAAGCTGGAGCTGGAGTAGCAGTGCTTTACTCAGAAGCACCTAACAAAATGTCAGACATGGAGGTGCAGACGGTAACCTTTGTACTTTGAAACAGCAGGGGAAAAAGGCAAAAAAAAAATTCATGGAAGCTGTCTCAAAAGGAATCTAAGGATTATTTGCTATGCCTTGGTCACTTGTTCTTTGTGACATAGTTCTTCTGATTGTTGTTTTTTTAAGTTATGACTCAGGCCAGTTAGTGCCATCCTTCACAGGAGAAGGAGTAACTGACTTTTTTAAGGGCACAATATACTTACTAATATGAATATCTTAACGTTTGTTTTGCTTTCCTGGCTCACAGAAGAAATCCTGCAGGAAAATGTCACTCAATGGCACTGAGTGTACTCCTGTAGTGGGGCTGTTATTTACATTGCTTTGGCACTAAAGCTAATTGAGCAAGTGCTACTAACCTCAAAACTGGACAGGAAAATTAAATACTGTGCAGGGCTACCTGAGCTCACTGGGAACAAGCTGGCTTGTCCCAGTGCCAGGCTCCTGTGCTCTCTCCTGGAGCTAACTAGCTCTGCAGAGCAGCAAGCTATTAGCAGGGGTGCAGGACAGTGCTGATGCAGCTCCACCCTTCTGGTACCCAGACTAACTCACCTAGAATTAGCTGGAGAGATTTGCACCATACTACTGATGCTATCCAGGGGTATCCTCACAGTCAAAGGGAAAACCAACAGTAAAGAGAAACAAAACCCTGATGCAATGGAATATATTTGCAGCTGATCATAAGATGATCCCAGTAAATACAAACACCATAGGAATAAATTAAAAAAATTAGTTCCTACACCCCAGGAAAGGTTTGGGCTTGCTCCCAGTTTCTATAAATCTGTGCCATTACTCTGGATTTCACAATGGCCTTTTGCTTATATGGATAGCTCAGAAGGGCAATTTTAAGACTGAGTAAAGAACTTGATCTCAATATCACATCCTGCTGTTAGTAGTCTAGAACCTGAGGGGCAGGGGTGGCACATCCAGCCACTTACACTAAAACCACCTTACCTTTTTCAGTCCATAGCCATGAAATTTCTGTTCAACTGGAAGCCTGAAAGTCTCAGAGATTTCACTGAGGCTCATTCTTCTCCTTGATAAAGATAGTATCCACCCATAAAGCACAACCTCCTTTTAGCTATTTGATGTAAAACTAGAAAGTTGGAAAACTCCTGAAGCCTCTAGAAGACACCACACTCTTTATGCAGAGAGACATTTTACATATTTGCAAGCAAGATCACTGACCTTAAGCCAAACTAATACTTCTGTAGATGACATCCATATATATATTTATGCGCATGTGTTTGTGTGTGAGCACAAATGTACCATTTGGAGTAAATATGAGTTAGATAAGCACTTCATTTTGTCTCTTCTGCTGTGAAAAAGACCTTCACCTGTCTATCACATCCTAAGAGCCTTCTGATTCTGAGAAATCAGAAACCTGAATATGATGTTGTTCCCTGGTTTAACTTTTACTTATTTGGAATTTAGTGGTGCTGGTTTTGTTGTTGAAGTTATAATCTTAATGGGTACATCTACTGCTGCCCTTCCTGTTGGCCTTCATTTTTAGAGACTATAAACTGAACAAGTGGATATTCCCAGACAGCAAAACCACTGCTTGCACATTGCACTGTCACAGGAACACAAATAAAGAAACTTTGCACTCCTGTGTTGTTTGCCATCAAAACACGGTTTTGCAAAGCAGGTGAAAGCCATCCAAGCCTCAAAGCACTCCTTGTGGGTTGGTAATTCTTATAAGAAATTTAGTTTGTTGTAACAGAAGGCTGAACAAGGTAAATGGTAAGTTCTGAGTGCTTCAATTTTGAGGTACCATTAAGCTGCACAATTTTAAAGGCCTCTTTTGAAAAATTGATTAGTTTATTAAATAAACTAAATGATAACATAGTCTAACATTAGAAATTTCAGTGTCTCAGTCATGAAGAGAACATAAAGTTGCATGTTTTCCTTTTTATGGGACTGGCAGAGGCACAGTGAGAGGCAAACCCTATGAAATGGCAATCTGGTTAAGTAATAAAGAACACCTTTACAGTAATATGAATCACTGGCTTAAAATATTTAGATTTCTCAAACATTCCCCTCTAACCCTCCAAATATTGCAGAAAACAGCCCCCAGATCTATTGCACCACAGAAATTAGGCAATTACAGCACACCAGCTCTAGCCAGAATTGCTTGGACCGTGGCATAAAACAATACCTTGGACACACATTTGACTCTTAAAGCTCTGCTGACTGTAAAAACCTGGGCAGGCTAAAGGAGTGGGGTCACATTAAAGCAATATTACTTGGAATTCAAGGTCTTTTCTTTATAAAGCAGAACAAATTCTTAGAAAACTCTTGACTAAATCTTGGGAGGGCAGATAATAGAGAGGTCTAAGGAAAGGGTGGACTCTGAGGTCATGGAACACTTTGACTGCATATGGTACAAGAAAAGCCCCAAAAATGGGAGAAGCTGGCTGGATATTAAAACTGTAAATGTCTCTACAGGAGACAGCCTTGTCCCAGCAGAGACAAACATAAATGCTACAAGTAAAGCTTACACATTCTGAGCAATTAGAGAAATTGAGTAGCAACTAAGGACAGGTTTGAAGCTTTGGAATATTTCTATTTGAAGTGTGCAGATGAAGTGTAAGATGACTGGAGATGCTTTAGGAGAACTGCTGAAGAAACCAACAGTATACTCCCAAGAGGCAAAATCAATGATTTTGGAAAGGAATCAGGATCAGAATGTGGAAAGGACTGCATGTCTTCAGAACCTGGATCAGGTTCATGATGAGATTGAATCAAAATAAAATGCCAAGAGACAAAGCTGCTTCAGAACATTTGGAGGGCATGGTGGAGAGGATGGGGCAGAGAAAGAACATGAATGCCTGAGAAGAGAGCAGAATCTTCACCTGGAGGAAAGAACATAATTCTTTTGCCAATCTGATGAACAATGAAAATCCTTTATTTTCAAATAAGAAAGTTACAAAGGGATGGGCCTGAGCTGTTTGTGGAGCTCAGCTCTGAAGGGATGATCCAGGAGACAATTACAAGCCTTTGGGAAGAACTTGGCACTGTGTGTTGACAGGGTTGCCATTAAATTATTAAAAGCAGAAGGAGGTAAACAAAGCCAAAGGCTGTAGAGAATAATTCTGTTGATTTCAGATAGCTGAAAAAATTTCAGAGCAATGGAAAGTGGTTTTCAGAAATGCAATGTAAAAGCCAGTGGAGAGAGTGCCTGTGTTTTTCTGAAAGCCTAAAAAGCTTTCTCAGAAGGGTTTACATTTTTGGGGGGCTGTTTTTATGGGGATTTTATTTGTTTGTGTTTTAATAAAGCAGGAGCATTTCAGTAACACCAATTTGGATTCTGGAAAAAGAATTCTTCCAAGTATTAAATAATCATTATGTATTTGAAGACGTATTCAGAATGAACACACACACTTCAAGATTTTAAGAAATCTTACGATGCTATATTGTGGCCTTTGAGCCACACTGGAGGCATTTAAAACTCCATAAGACTCCATAAAACTCCATAAAACTCCACAATTTTTTAACAGGCATAGTCACAGTTTGCAAAGAAGATTGAGCACGAAGAAGGTGTGAAATCTCTGGCCCATTTAATATAAATGAGGGATTAAGGTATGGAAATGCATTATCCCTGATAGTCTTCAATATAGTCAAAATGTTACATTCACTGACATTTTCAGACTACAGTGGACAAAATAATGGAGCACCTTTGGGATCCTATGGTCTGGGCAACTGAAAAGGAAGCAGAAGGTGCTGAATGAAAAATGGCTACTTGAAGAAAAACAGAAGAAATAATATAAAATCACACATCTAATAAGCACAAATAATAAAAAATACCAATAAATTGAATAGATTAGTAAAACATTTACCAAAAAAAAGGAAAATGACATTGATAAACAGAATCAAGAACAAATTCTGTGACCATTGTTATATGAAAAGTCACAGAGTTTCAATATCTGCCAGCAAATTTGGTTTGTTGTTTTTTAAAATTTTGTCTCAAGTTGTGGTATACAACCCTAACACCCAGCACTATGAAATGAACCTGATACTAAATAACTCAGTAACTAAAATACACTCAGCATTCTTAGTGACTGTTATTTTTAGATCAGTAAAGAGCTCTGAGTACTCTCAATACATTAATTAATTAATCTTAAATATTCCCATGTTATTAGTAAGGTTAATTTTATAATGCCTAAGTATTCAGTTAGGAAACCTTTCCTGGCCATACTTCCACCATCTATTTAGAAGCAGAAACAAAGTTACCTGTATTCATATATTTAAAAGATTTTTATACCTGACCATTTGGCTCTTAGTGCTTTGGGAAGGGATGGGGAAGAGGAGACTTGCAGGACTATTGGCAAATTTCTTGTCTGAGAGAAAGCTTTAGGAAACAGACAATTTGTGTAGAGTACTTTCATGAAAATATCCATGCTGGTTATCCTAAACATTGTGTTCCAAAACTATGTTTATTTTTTCTCAATTATATTTTACAACTGAATGTCTTAAGAGACCATCAGGACTTCACATGAAAAAATAAATTTTGCTTCATGTTAATCATTAAAAATAATAAAGTAAAAATTCTGACCATAGAATAATTGTTAAAAAGACACAAACCCTCAGCAGAATGTGTCTGATATCTCTTAGGTCTTGAAGTGTATTTGAAGAGCTCCATCTTACTTTCTTCTTGCTTCTTGTCCAATGAAAGGCCTTTTAGAAAAAGGCATTTACTAAAATTGGAAAATAGCATAGCTAAGCATTGTTTTGATAATATCATAGAAAGAGAAACAGTTGTCATTAAATGAGTAGCAATTCTGTCAGAATTAATCTTTCTGTATTATTGATTCTGATCTAAGCATGTAAGAACTACTACAGGAAAATAAAGTAGAAAAGGAAGGATACAAAAGGACAGGAGTTGCCTCACCTACTGCACTCAGTCTTGGACATGCTGAAAATACTGACACACAACTGATAATAATTGATAACATTTTCTATACAGTGTTTCAAGCACACTTCTATATCATCCCTCAGAAGGACAAACACACTTAAGATTTTATTTCTGTAGAAAGGGCTGTTATTATGTACATAAACAATCACTAAGTTAACCTTTATACAATTCAATATAATATGTGAGAATATGTGAGGAACCAGAGAATGTTCTGATTTAGATCAACTGTGAAACCAACTACATAATCCATTATATAAATATATATATATAGGCACACACACATATGCTTTAAAAAAAATTGTTTGGTTTGCCCATCAGTTCTACTCTTGCTTTCTCATTGTAGAAAAAGGCAGTTTCTAACATATCAGCAAGGGCAGAGAAATGTTGTTTCAAAAAAAAAAAAAACAAGTTTCAGCATACATGACCAAGCCTGGGGTGATATTAGTCCCTTTTCAGCCTCACAATAAATTTCAGAGAGCCACGAGAATTCCAGCTATATGTACAATATGATGATTTTCCAAATCAGAAATACCTGCAGCCATGGAAATGGCCACATGTGGCCATCCATATAGGCAGTTATATAGCAATATAAACAATCCTTATGAAAGCAAAATTGCATTAAATAAGGAAAAGCTGAACCACCAATGTATGGCCCTGAGTTATCCAAGCCCAGATTGTGCAAGGACGTTTTTGCCATCTTTTTTCTCTGTTGTTAGTATTTTATGAGGAAGTACAACTGAAGTACATGGGAAGTTCTGGCCACCTGCAGATATCTCTGGGCTTGTTGTTATTTGTTATAAGCACCTAAAATAGCCTTGGATGTTCCATACTTTATTCTAGATTTGAAATAAGTATCAGCAAACTAGAGTTTTTCAGGTAATTCTGCACCTTAGAGAGTGGAAAAATACAGTTAATTTATTTAATTTTCCCCACTAATGTTGAACATTCTGAACAGGACAACTTTGCTTATAAAGAAAAGGGATTATAAATCACCTTTAACAGAGAATTTTTCTTTATTGTCAAGAAACCTTTCAGATGATTTTTAAAAAATTGGTAATGAAATTAGATACATGATGATTTTATAATTTATATGAATACCAGGCAAGTTATTATGCATGAAGATTGAACATCTGTTGAAGTGATCCCAAACCAAAATTCTTACCATCAGGATTCCAGCCTCTACATTAAATTATTTAGAAAACAATTATTGCTGCAGATTTTACACATAACAAATTCCACGCCCCAATCTGAAATTGTCAAAATGTTTTTAATTTGGGAAGATGAAAGAAAACTCTATGTATAAAAAGAGCAGTCAGCTATGAAAAAAATTCTCAAATCAGATGAATTTGAATGTTCCTTAATGGTATATTCATGCCTTAACATGTCAAAAATGTGACCTTTTTTATTAAATAATTTTAATAGTGGCAGCATACTGATAACCTTTTTTATTTTTTTTATTTTTTTGTACAGGTGAACAAACATTTCATTACATTTCATAGGAATGTAATGAATGGAAGCAAATATTCTGAAGTGTGCAAATTCAACTGAAGTAGTTTCAGGATTTTATATAAATATAGAAATACAAAGAAGAACTGAAGTACTAAACCCATGTTACCATGGACAGGCTATGTCATATTTGGAACAGTAATTTGTGGCTGCTGGATATCCCTCAGCAGAATCCACAGACTGAGGAGGGGGAGGTTGAATCCTGACAATCAGAACTTCACTGGGCCTTACTTACCAGAACAGCATTTATTTATTTTTTATCCAATATAAATCACATTAAGAGCAAAACAGGCCATTCAACATTTTCTGACTCTAAGAAAGGGTTCCAAAGTTAAATTGGACAAGAGGATTTAAAAAAAATATGGCCTTTTCTTGACACAATCATAATGGGACCGTTCATAAAACATCTCATCTGATGTACAGTGGTCGTTACCAAAAAGTTTGCACTTGTCAACAACTAGCAAAATGTAGTTATCAGACATTTATGCTATTTATACCTTCCAAAAAGAAAGCTTTGGTATGCGTTTGCAAACTTCTTGTTTTTAAGTGTGGCCATTATATAAGTATTTTTTATTTACTTCATTATTATATGAATTTACTAATTTGCATGCAATCAGGGATCCTGGGAGTAGAAAGACACTTCAAAATAAAAATTCTCAGAGTGAAGGGAAATGCTGAATGATCCCATGACAAACATGCTTTTCTTGTACAGTAAAATAACATTTTTACCTGAAAACACAGGAAAATGGCTGATCGCTATTTGCCTACCTTCAGTGTCGCAATAAAATATTTTAATCCCTTTAAAACTAACACCTGATTTTCAAGTATTTTTCAAACTCTGGTTGAGATACAGAAGAATACAATCCTGTATGAGTGAGCACAGCCAAAGCTCTCCTAGAGGACTGGATGGTCTTTCTGTGGATGGAGTTTGCAGTACATTCACAAAACACACTGTATATTTCTTATGTGAAATGCTCAGATTGAGGATAACACAGAGTTTGGACTATATTCCAGACAAGTGACTCTTTCTTTTTCCTAAGTGTATATGCATCATGTGAACCAGTCCCATCAGTTTATATTCACTTGAACAGATTAACTTTAAAACTGGCAGAAAGGGCTGTTTTCAAAGGACATTTTTTTCACTAGGCTAAGTAGCACTGGTTCAAAGTTCCCAACAGAACCTTTAAAAATGAATTTTTAAAGTTTTGGGTTATATGAGGTCAGAATAGGCAATAAAAGTCACAAGATGGTATTATTTTAAGATAATAATCTTATTTTAAGATATGAAAATACTGAAACAATCATGCCAGTATAAGAAATAATTATACCATAATTCATAAGTGCATAATTTATCAAAACAATAGAGCAGTCATGGTTAGATGCAACCTAATACTCCTGTATAAGATATAACTACATACTGTACAATTGTTCCTTTTTAATAATTATTTTTACATTTAGTCCTCATCCAAATTAAGCTGAGTACTTCTATGTATGAATGGCTTTAGGAAATAAACACAACTCACAACAGGGCTTTATTACTGCTACTGCACCACCATGGCATGCAAGTAACTATGTAGTCAACTATAAACAGTAAAATGTCATCATCTTTCTGAAATAAAAAGAACATAAAAAATACAGATAAAGTAGTAAACATCAATCATCTTTTTATATCTTTCATATGTACCAAAAGTCTATCATTACATGAGACATTTATACCTCTGTATCACTCTCCTGTACTAGGATGGTGGCAAATTTGGAGTTGAGAAACTATACTTTCAACAAGCTCGTACAAAACTACTGGTTTCATATTACACTCTGTCAGTGTGCAATGCATAAATGAGAATATGATACATCTGCTACCTGCCCCTTAGCATTCTCTTACTCTTTTCTATGTTCATGAATTTTGAGTAAATGAAAAGACCAAGGGCCATTAAAGCTGGTTGCCAGGTTATCCTGTAGCTACTGAGCTCCCCAAGGACTAAAGTCCTTCACAAAGGAAATTCTTTCATCTGCTTTTTGTTCTTGAGTACTGATTGTGTGAGGTTCTGTACTGGTTGTGGGATTTGACAGCCAATCCTAGAAGCAAGATGGATTTTTAAACATTTATTTATATAGCATAATTCCTTAACAGGTGCTAAAGTGACAATGAGATGAAGTTCAGCAGTTGTAAGGAATAAAAATGTCCATACTTTATTATAAAAACAAGAGCCAAAGTGCTGACTGGGATTAATCTCTTCTGCTTACAGGTCAGGACAATATATAGATACTAGCAAATTTCAATATTGAAAAGGGAGCAGGTTGAATAACAGCACGTTCAACTTTCCTTAGATTTGCAGTCTTGGAGACTCTCTTGGGGAAAAAATATTGTAAAGCAGCTTTTCCATGCTCAATTAATTTTGCTGATCATTTACCTGGCATGGAGGATCCTCTTTGTAAAATATCTCTAATTCAGGACAAACTCTGAGGTACAGAAAAGAAAGCCCACCCATCACTCTTCTGCAGCCCAAATTATGTTTATGAGGTTTTTTCCAGTGTAAAGAAAAATAATAATTAAATGCTCAAGTCATACTATTAAATAGAATTATCTTTCAAATATTACATGTGGTATTGTTGGGATACACCTTTGCTGAATTCAAAAGCTGCCTACCTCTTCTGGACAATGATAAAAAACACCTAAATCCAAATAATTCTCTTTAGTTCCTGCTTGCTGGAAAGAAATCTTAATGCCAATTACAAGGAAAGAACTGTACAATTCCCATTGTTACATTAAGCTATAAAAAAATTTCCTTTAGCTTCTTGGAATTTGCTCAGTTTTCAATTATACAATTTGTTTCTTCATTACAAAAAAATGTGAAGTTTCTCCTAGTCCTGTCCAAGGATTTTCCCTGCTCTGATATGTTCAGGATTAAGAATACTCGGTATTTGATTTTGTATTTTGTTGATACCAGGATCCACTCTTTATTAAAGCTCATCAAGCATACTCATACCTACCACAACTGGGGGATAGCAGGCTGTGTGGCTATAACAGAGCACAGTACCTCATGTGTTCACCCATAGATTTGCCTCCATAAAAACTGAGGCTGTAGTATAGCTTTCAATGGAAGCCATTTAAAAAGAAAACATTACAGAATATACAATTGTAGTTTTTGACTCTCAGACACAAGTTCCTTGACGTGTTGAAAGGTGATGTTTTCGATTTCTGACTCCTGAGCTCTTATCTTTACAGTCCGCAGGCTTCTGTTGTGAAATGTCTATCAGAGCACTTGCAATTGCAAGACCTGTAAGATAAATAAAAGAAAAACAAAATTTAATGCTCAGCTTTCCTGAGAAGAATTCCAGAGCAGCGTGATGGTTTCTTTCAAGGCAAGTTTATGTACTTTCCCAGAAGTGATCAGTTTAATTTCAAAGTCAGATAACAAGTTCTCACTTTCTTAAATGCCACTTGGTAACAGTGAAGAGACAGTGGAAGGAAAAAAATGCAGTTAAGATACCAGACTGGAAATAAGGAGAACTGAGCTCCATTTGAGTCTCTTACTGATTTGCTGTGTGATATTATGACCATTTTCATGGTTAAGTGGACCAGAAGCTTTCAGACATGAATGTTCTCATATTAAATGTATGTGCATTGCATTTAGAAATGGATAAAATAATCAAATCAGAAAATAAGAGAGAAACAGAAACTGCATCTAGGGTAACATTGTACCCCTGAATATATGCTTTTGCAAAAAAAAAAAAAAAAAAAATTAAAAAAAAAGACTCTTTAATTGGGGAATATCAGAATATCCAGAGGTTAAGATTTAACACAAAAATATCTTTCTAGAAAGCACAGATCTTTAAAGAAGTAGTGAACCATGACGGCCTGGGTAAATTCTAAATGTCTTCAACTCACCAAAACTCTTCTGGTCTGGATTCTGGTTAATTTGTTGATATTTCATGACCTGTTGTAATCTTAACAGGGTATTGCCAAGGTAATAGACCAGCATGCTTAGGAATCATAGAAACACAGAATATTCTGAGTTGGAAAGGACCCACAAGGACCACCAAGTCCTGCTTCTGGCCCTGAACAGGACAGTAGCAGGAACCCCACCACGTGCATTGCTCATGTCCTTCTTGAACTCCGTCAGTGCTGTGACCACTGCCCTGGGGAGCCTGTTCCAGTGCCAACCACCCTCTAGATGAAGTGATTTTGTTCTAATATCCAACCCAAATTTCTCCTGACACAACTGCACGCTGTTCCTTTGGATCCTGTCACTGACCAGCACAGAGCAGAGATCAGTGTCTGACCCTGCTCTTCCCCTCATGAGGAAGGTGGAGCTGCACTGAGGTCTCCCCTCACTCTCCTCTCCTCCAGGCTGAACAGACCAAGTGACCTCAGCCACTCCTCATTCAACTTCCCTTCCACACCTAAGAAGCTAATATTTTAAGAATTTACTCTTCCATTTCCTTGCTACTGCATCCTTTCTAGAAATTAATTACTTCTAAAATGCTGAGATTAACAATCCACTTAATACAGGGTAGTTCTAGCCTTTTAAATTCACACAGGTGACATTGCAATCAAATGGATTAGGCGTATTCACATAATTTATACTTTTTACTGCAAACAAACCACAAAAACCACATCTACCCAAAATGTAGGTAAGGATGGTGCTGGTTCTCCATGCGGCCCAAAACTTTTCATTCTCCAACCAATAACTCTATCACTCTCCAAGGAAACCTTTGAAAACACTTTTCACCATGTTTAACAGGCAGTCTCTATTTCTTATCTCAAACCAATATCAAACTCCATTTATCTATTACACAGATTCCAATTTTGCAATACTTTTCATGCAATCCCTCATTACAGCTCTTAGCTACTAAGAAACTGTGCAAAAATTGTTTTTCACTAACAAGTGTTGCTACAGTCTTCTTTCATAATATAAGATATATTATATATAGATTTAGTTCAGGTTTCCAGTATCTTGAAAATTCTATGCTATTGCACACTGGTAACACTACCTTTCTTAAATTTCAAAAAAGTTACAAGAAGTAATTAATACACATCCAGATTTTAAAAATGCAGGACACTGTAAAACGCTAAGTACAATTATCATTGATACATTTCAGGATATGTAAGAGCCAAGATTAATCAAGTTGTTTTTTCTCACATACACAAATATTTTGTGGCATGAGGCAGTGATGCTTAAAATTGGACTTTGACAAATTAAATTGTTGAAATCTTTGAGGCACCTTTAAAGTTTAAGCAATAAACTTAGGTATTAGCAGGGATAAAATTCAGGGATAAAACCTAAATAACATTCTGATGATTGCTTACATCTCATCCCATCTACAACAGCTAGGCTTAGGGACTATGCTAAACAGAAGGAGTATTATTAGTAAAGAGATTTTTTTAATTTAATAAGCTATTTTAAAATATATTTGGATGTATTAAGCTAATCTCACTTACTAGAACAACTAGTTCTAACAAAAAGGAATCCTTAGGTCTAACACTCCATACTGGAATGTACTGGCATGTTGATAGAATTACGTTAAAATCAGGTCACTACAGAAGATCATTTTTCAAAACATCACACCAATCATCTGATGAAATTCATTTATTATGTTCTCTACGCCCAGCATAGTTCCTTGTTATCAAAGCAATACAATTAACTAGGGGAACAATTCATTATTTCAGACTGGCAGTCTAAAGGAATTTCATTTACCAAGTCAAGCTTGTGCACAGACACTTCGAGCAAGGAGAATTTACATCAAAATAAACCAGAAGAAATGCTGTGGCTTAAATATTCATTAAAAAAAACCCCACCAAAACCAAAACATTCCCTTGATGTTACAGGTTTTTTATCTAAATAATAAATATGAATACATTTACAGTCATTGAAGTTGGAACTGTAAATTGTACAGTGCTCTAGATGTGTTATCTCAACTCCTAAGTTATTACATTTACCCGCTGTCTCTGAATGCTGCTGTTTAAGTATTCTACCTAACATCCAAACTGGTATTTTCCAAATCAGCACATGGTCTCTGGTTGCTTCTGACTCTTGAGCAGCATGGTAGAAAGGAACAGTGGAATCAGTAAGGATCCCACATGGACACTCAACAGGTCACCTCTAATTTCTCTAAATTCAATCTTAGTGGCAGAACTAGCACTATTTTAAAATTGAGTTTGTTTTTCTACAAATTGTTATAGAAATAACCTGACCTAGTTTTATGCAGCTCAACAATCTCTAGCTTGTTTTAAGGATATGCATGTACAAGTCATTAAGAAGTAAGCCCAGTCAAATTGTAAGTGGAAAGTATATTTTTGTAAGAGATAATTGCATCCACAATGAGGAAAACACCAGAGGAAGCAATATGAACTTGGTTATCTTTAGCAGAACTATTGTCTTTCCTAATGGAAGTTAAATGGTAACAGTTTATTCTCAGGAAGTCTCTAATGATAAAATTACTGGGGTGTGAATTTTTTCCTTTTTTTTTTTTTTTTTTTCTTACAATAGTGCAAAACTATTAATAAGTAGAGGGATAAAATACAGCAAATCAAATGAGATTACCTTGAACAGCACATTCACAGTTTATATACAAACAGCCCTGTAATCCTGCACTCAAACAAGAGCATCTGAAAAAGTAATTCATTCTGAGATGCTCTCCTCCCAGTCTCTGTAAAAACAGGCAGTACTATATATTTTAATTTTGCAGCAAAACAGCTTCATTAGGCGTGAAAGGTTAATTGCAGGTTTAAGTGCAGTTCGGGGAACAGTGCACGGGTCTGTGGTGAATAGCACAGTCTGCTACAGGAAGGCTGAGTGCTATAAACTGTTTGCCCTGCTGAAATGTTTTACTACCTCATTTACTAACTGTCTTCTTTTACTGCTTGTATTTGTAGTTCTTCTAAACCTTTAATAGCTACAGTTTTATTTCACTGTAATCAGATTTAAATGGAAATACCCATGCTGGGATGTTTAAACATTTTTCCTCTGATTGTATACAACTACATTTGAACTGATGTAAGGCTACACTATCTCTGAAAGTAGAAAAAAAGCCCTACATTATAAAAAATAGTCTTACATAATGGTGTGCATATTTAAAACATTTTTTTCCTCCTCTATTGTTCATTTTAATGAGAAATGCATGGAATTCTTACTATCTCTTTTGTTAAAAGTAAGGTAACAAAGAATGACCTCAGATTAGGCAGGTAACTGGAAATGTTTCATTTCAATTTGAATATGCATTATTCAGACATAACATTTGGATAGATGTCTTCATTTGATTAAATTTCTACACGTCATTGTTATGCAGAATCAGAGCATTCAGAAACCTGAAGACAATAAAATAACTACGAGTCAGGTAGATCAATTAGATTTGTTTGACATTTCAACCAAAATTATAGTCATTGTTTAAGGTGACTTTAAGCAACAAAAATAAAATGCCAGCTGCCATACAGAGAGACTTAAACAGAAAAGACTGGGTAAATACTATATTATTAAAGTCACAGCTTCACTCTTCAGTGCCCACAAGTCTTTGTGTTCCTTTCATCTGTTAAGTCTTTAAAAAGTGGCATTACTCTACATGCTCACCCCATACTGGACAGACTCCTTTTATCATAAAGGATCTCTTGCTCAAAATATTGCCATTGTGGAAGACTTATTGCCCATGGAAGTCTGTAGAAATGGACATGAGCTGTTTGAAGACGCACTAAGTGATGAGAATCACAGACTGTGATGCCTCATGAAAGTCACCATAGCACACAGTGAAGCCAGTGGAGGCAGTTTAATGTTCATCAATAAAACTATCAGTTATAATGTAGGGAATTGTAATGAATTTTGCCATTTACCAATATTTCAAGACTATAAAAATACTGTTTGAAAAATACACTGTGTATATCATATGTGAATTAATGTTATATGCATATATATATAGATATACCAAAATTATGTAATAATGTAACATAAATATGCCATTATGTAACAATTTTATATATGTATATATATATATATACACACACACACACAAATTATATACAATCCCCCCAGTTAATAATGAAGTTTTGTATTACCTACTTCCTAATTTGAAGAAAAAGATCACATTGACCATCATGTTCATGGAATGCACACATTTATTCTTCATAGAAAAAAAAAGTTCATTATAATGTCTGTAATACTGGGGGAACATAGCATTTTAGAAGGAGCATAACACTCTAGAAGATTGTTACTAGGCAGTGTTTCTGAGTACCCATGGAAGAAATCCTCTCACTTTCTGTGAGATACTGTGCTAGAAATAGTCATATTCAATTTAGTTGTTTAGCAATAGTTTCACGATTTTCTGGTTGTTCCTGTGTTCTCAACCAAACTGTCTCCAAGCAGACCAACTCAGGCTTCATTTTCATGACTGAAAAGGGCAGCCTGTTCTTTGTGCTGCATACTCCTCTGCTATGGATCAAGTCATGCTGGGAGATATCCAAAAGGCACATAAAACAGAACCAGAACAAAATTAGGTATTTAAAAACGTGGTGCACAAAGCCCCCTCCTAAGCAAGAACAAACCTGATACTCGAGTACTTTCCAGGAGAAAAATTAAGAGTCATCTGAAGTTCAAGACTGTATATGGCTAGAAGAACACAACAGATCTAAGTTCATTTCAAAGTCAGAAAATAGAAAAATCCTTCATGTGTATCCGAGTTTCCTGATCTGGCAGGTGTGCCTAGACAGTATCCAGAGATCGCAGACTTAGTCACAGAGAAAAATAATCATAAGCATCTGCCAAGAACAATAAGTGTCTTCATACCCTGTCACATTGAATGTTTTTTTTATTTGAATTAGATTATTTTTAAAAGGACAAGCTGACAGCACCTCAAATTCACAGTCTTTTTATGGGCTTCTCTTCCTGTTTGGTGCATGAATGTGTATTTTACGTTGACACCGCTCTTACTTTTGGAAAGATATATTAAGCAAACTAAACTAACTAGGAAATTACTTTGGGCAAGTAACCCCATCATTTTTTTTTTTCAGTGATAATTTTTGCAAGATGGGAAGACAGCCAAGAGGCCAGGAGGTATGTTTTCCTTTTCTTTTGCATATAACTTAATTAAATAAGTAAAATATGAGACAGAGCTTAAACCATAACAATAATAAACTAAGTAATGATAGTGTGGAATTAAATAGCCACACACTAGTAGAAAGAAGATGTCATGCTCCTTTTTATTACACCTTTGCTATTTAGTAAAAAGGGCTATCTATAAGGGACTAAGAAATTCTTATTCCCAGAATAGACTTATAAATTACCTGCTGTCACTTTGTGGGAAATGCAGACTATACAATAAAGGCTCTTAGAAGAAATGTTCACCCTTTCCCAAATTTTCTCATTGTGAAAAGGAAATGGCCCTACATATTTGTGTGAAATATTTGCATTCCACAGGGGCAGTAGGGATTTTTTTTTTCTTTTTTTTTTCTTTTTTTTTTATGCAGTCAGGCAGTTCTCCTTCCCTTTCAGAGTGAGATATCCGTAGTTTGGTCTGAAATCCAGGTCTGTACAACATCTGGTGCTTTTCAACTATCCAGCCTGCCCGTGACTGAGAGCCAGCATGGGTTGTTTGGCCTCTCTGGATACGGACAAAGGGAAGGTGACAATGCACTCTGGGATGTTTCAAACAGTGTCCTGGGGAAGTGGACCCAGTGGGGAGCTGGAGACTACAGAAATGGAATGGGGCAATCTAACATTGATTCACTGGAGCTTCTCTCTCCCACCCCGTTTTCTCAGCTCAAGCCCTCCTGGAACACAAGAACCATAGAACCATTAAATTGTTTAGGCTGGACAAGACCCTTAAGGTCACAGGGGTCCAACCATTAACACTGCAAAGCCCACCAATAAAACATGTCCCTGAGTGCCACATTCACCTGTCTTTTAAACACCTCCAGCAACGGTGCTTCCATCACTTCCCTGGGAAGGCTGTTCCAACCCTTTTGGTGAAGAAGTGTTTCCTAATAGCCAGGCTAAACCTCCCCTGCTGCAACCTGAGGTCAAATCTTCTTGTCACATTGTTTTTAATGGAATGATAATAAAAACACCGAAAAAGGAATAATCTACTTAGAATATGTGCAAATCTCATGCAGATTAATTCCTTGCTGCTCTGCCACTGTATGTTACACATCATGCATTAAAATGCAAGTAATTACACATCTTTCTACAATGGACAGTAATATTTGAAACATTTGGATTACATTTTCAGTTTGATTACATCTCACTTCCATTGAATCATTTATCCATATGCTATGAAAAACATCTCTATTCTTGTGATGTTGTGCAGCCGTTTAATTTGTTTTCAAGAAAATCACTATAAACTAATTTGCTACTCTGCAAGAATTTGGTGAGATGCATTAATCATGCCAGAATCTAATTTGGTCTTGTCAACCTATTTCTGCAGAAGAGAAAAAAGTCTACTTGGAGTATTGAAGAAGCTCTATTTTCACTTACTTTTAGCAATACCTGGTTTAATACAAACAAAATCATAATAGTTTTTTTTAGAAAGCAGTATCACAGTTATGGCCCAGGTGGGGTTAGTTTATGAACCCTTCTATAGTAATTAGACATGTCTGGATTGCAAAAGTCTCCTCCAGCCTGGCACACTCAGGTTGCCTGTACAGCATCATTTTACTCTTTGTCTCTATCTGCAGCAAACTCTTTTTACTTGGACCATGGGTGCAAATCAGAGCAAAATGAAGATATGAAAGCTGTAAAAAATGGTGAGCTTGACTTACAACATTGTAAAAGCTCTTTACCCAAATCCATTCATGCATTTGGATGCTTTAACCACCGTGATGAAAGTTAAAGCCTTACTATACATCATGAGAGGGATGAACACCTGTGGGACAGAGATTTATCATGCATATAAACAGAGTGTGATTGGCCATTATTGCAAGGCTGAATTATATTTCATGCCATTCAGTAATCAGAATATCTGTGTGTGTGTGAATATCTGTGTGTGAGTATCTGGGAAACAGAGCAGCTTGGAACACAACTGAGCAATCAGGAGAACACTCAGAAGGAGGAAAGGCAGCAGTAGTCACTGGGGTTTGCTTCCCTCCAGAGGGGCCTTTCTGGCAGGGGGTGATTTAAAGCAGATCTCTTTCTGTCTGTAGAGGAAATCTGGGGTGATAAACCTCACCAGGTGAAATTCAGTTTTTATGAATACCTCCCTAATGTTCCATCTGGGTGATAACACACACTGTCAGATTTCCAGCTTTACTACTCTCCTCCTCAAGACAAAACACACCACCTTAAAGACAATAGGTTTAAGGGCCCAAAAGGGGCCAATTCTGCCCACACTGGAGATAAAACAATACTACTTACATTACCATTTACTTTTAAGGAAGAAGATTAGAACAATAATCCTCTAAGATCCTTCTTCTCTCTCTTGCACCCTTTATGTTGCAGGTGCAAAGCTTTTTTTCCCTTGTCAAAAATTTTATTTAAACCAGAAAGTTCTGAATATGTTCATGCAAAGAAATTATTGTAGTTCCCCAGAAATTCAACAGGATTACAGCTTAATCAGCAGTAGGCATGATATCTGCAGTGCTTTTCCATAGAGAATTCTCATTTTAAAGTTTTGCTTTCGAAGGTGTATGAAGTACTGGGCTTGTTTTCTATTTCCAACATTCTGGTGCAATGTATCACGCTAACCACTGTTCTGATATAAATTTGTTTCAGCCCAAATAGCAATGCCAGTTTTTCAGTATTCTGCTGATGTCCAATTAGACATTTAGAACATCCCCAGTACATAGCCAGGAGTCACTGACAAAACAAATGGTCTTGGGTGGGAAACACAGAATTAAGTCAAGGGGACAGAAAGTGTGCTGAGAATGTTGAACCATATTTTGAATAGCATTAAAGCAACAACTTCAGGGTCCTCAGGATCTCTAACAAGGTTATTTGTAGTTTCAGTAATATTAAAGTTTGAGAACAGTGAAAAAGAAGAGAAAAAGAAAAAAAGAAAGATAAAGTCACAAATTCACTTCTGTCAGTATTAGGGTGGCTCCATTAGCAAATCTAGCATCAACATGCATAGAAAATTGATTTTTGGTAAAAGGCTGAAAAGCTCACATCATAAAATAAACATTTTAACCCTCAAACACTTTGTACAAAAAGCCCTATCACAATTATGGTCTGCACTGAAAGAGAATAATTCTGAATGGGCTTCCAGTATAGACAAGCAAGCTACACAGCTACTCATTTATTCTTTACTGAATCTTCTATTTTACATTGAAAGCACCATGTTCTGACTATAACAGGCAAAATTACACACTTAGACCTGTCAAATTGTATGGAAATAGGTTTCCATTTTATACACTTCATTACATACACTTACTTGGTCCTGAGCAGTCAATATAGATAAATATCAGTAAAATGATAGTAGAAGAGCACTGTTCCTACTTGTGTGACACATTCAGATACAGCAAATGCCTGAAACTGAGAGATAGTAATACAATGGCTGCATATCACTGTAAATTATTATAGTATATGTCCTAGGCATGTGTCCTAGTTTGGAGAGGAAGCACTGGAAAACTGATAGTCCACAGCCACAGCTTGCCACCTACCTCTCTGTGTATTCCCAATCCAAAAAGTAGCACTCATTGTCTCATTCACCCATTAAATCAATACAATTTTTGAAAAAAACGAACCCACAACACCAACCCCCCAACAATTCTTGTAAAAAAGATTACCAAACTATAACTTTTGCCACTTAAAACAAATGAGAAATATTCTGCTGGCACACCAATTTGAGATTCCAAATTTCTCCTGTTAGGATCACCATCCTTCAGAAACACAGGAGCTATGATATATTCCTCTTGGGATCTCATTTGGCATAAATCTCAGCCGGATTTGCACACCTCCTTTTAATACAAAAAATTAAGATCTCTAACTCATGGACTATTGAACAGGACTTGCTACTTAAAAAGGCAGAAACCAAGTGAAAGATGCAGTCAAGAAAATCTCACAAAGTCCATTTCTCATCAATGTCATTTCCCTGAAGATGCCCTCAATGAAAGTACACTTTCTGACACTAAAGATCTACTGCAGCAGCCCATTCTCATCAATATTCACGTGAGCAAAAAATGGCTGAAATGAAACCATGGACAAGAAGATGTGGTAAAAGATACATAGAGCTTGGAGTTTTCCAATGTCAGGATGGTTCTTTTAGACAACAGGCAAAATTCGGAGCAATTCTGTACATTGTTCCCAAAATTTTCATCAAAAATAGCTGTGCTGTACAGAGCATCATGCTGTCTTTGTGTTTCCAGGATGTGATTAGGAGCTAGTTTTCATTTAAGCATTTTTAAAAAAGCTTTTACTATGTGATGAAGGAGAAACGAACCTTCAGCAGGACATTAGAACTCCCTTGCTGCAATTGTGCTAAATCTCCCATCTGTTTTTTTAAAAGCAAAAATTGCATTGAGGCCTCTATTTGCTATTTAACTGCTGACCTTTTTCCCACTCTATTTTTTTCCCATATGTTTTTTGATCACATGTGAAAAAGTTAGCTTTGGTTCTCTTATTTCCTGATTTTCTACATTTCAATTAGACTTTAATGGCTATATATACAGTGATAATGATCCAAGAGTGTTTTGAATGAAATCTGTTTTGTATTTCCCAGCTTCTGAGATCTGACACAATTTGAGAAACTTTCTTCTGTAGCCCCTGAAGTGCCTTCTACAACATAATAACATAATAAACCATGGATCTGCTCTCCCTTTGCTGTGCAATACACCATTCTGTTTCCTACAGTCTGCTGCAGTATGATTTGCCACTATAAATAATTATCCTAAGTTATAAAGAGGTAATATAAAACTATAAAGCAATACCATTAGACACCATACACTTGAGACTGAAGAAGCCATAAGAAAACATTGATTTTCATAAAGAATAGGAAAAAAGGTGACAGTGAAAATCATGGTTCATGCTTAGGATTAGTTCACTAAAAGCTTGCTGCAATTTTGGATGCAAAAACTGAAAATAGCAGGTAATCATTGGCAAACTACTTTTTTTTCTAAAAGGTGGAACACCACATTTTATGACATCTGTCTTAAAAGGTGAGAGGAAAACAAAAGCTGTGGTGGGAATGGGACTTGAAATGTGTGAAGTTCAGAATTATAAGGTATTATCCCCCAAAAGAGGAAGAGCCAGACTCAAGAGGGATTTATATAAACCTCTGTAAGGTTCGTGTCCAGATGTGTGACCCTGAGAGTTGATTTTTGTTTGTTCAGTCTGGTCTGGACAATACAACAAGAGGCATATATAGGTCTGGCTTTTTCCCACACTACTTTCCAATGCCTTCCTTCCAAATAGCCCTTCATTTTCCATTCTTAGTTTTGCTGCTTTTTTTTCCTGTTGAGCTTCAGTCAGCACCATTCAACTGCCTTTACAAAGTATTTAGTATATAGACTTCCAATAATCAGGGATTTTCTTTGTGAATCTGATGTTAGCTACTAAGACTATAATTCCTTTCTACTTTCTTTCATCTCTTTGCATTGTACTAGTGTAAGAAGGTGGTATGGTAGTTTAAAAAGTTGCAAACATCCTCAAAATAATTTATATTATTTTTCCTTTCATTACTTCTCATTTTAGTGAGCAATTCTTTTCTAAGATATACACACCCATTATTTGCAAAGAGAGATAAAAATAGATGTTCCCATTTGAACTATGACCTAATTATTCCTTTAAGAGCCATGAAGCAGATTGTGAACAATCTAAATGCAGCAAGCCTTATTTCATTATTTGAGATCCACTTGTGTTTTAAGAAGAATATTTACCTTCAAGATTTTAAAAACTGTATGCTAACTAGTGCACATTTCTCATGCAACTTTTAATCTTTGATGTGTCTAATGGTGCTTTCTCCACTCACGCTGCAAAAGGGACAAACATGTGTTTTCCTCACTGGAGTGGCCTCAAGGATACAGCTATCCTTTATGGCAGTGTAAGCTGTGCATGTGCATGGAGCTGCTAAATATCCACAGAGGCTGAGGCAGTGGGGTTTAAATCCTCTCCAGATCCACTGGGATGGGTTTCAAGGGGAGGGAAGTAGGGCCAGGAGCCTTTGAAGTGCCTTCTACAACATAGTAACATAATAAACCATAAACAAACAGGCTTCAGAGTGAGGTATGTCATTTCTGAGACTGTTAAGAGATGTAAAGATTGATAGGAGAAATCTGAGCCCCAAAATTCATGGTCTGACTTAAACAAGTTGGATTTTCACACTTTTTTTTCTCCCCCCAAACATTAGCTCTTTCAAATCCTATTTTAGAGCTTTCATTTACAAAATCAATGTTTAGTGACCTTTTCATAGTGGCTTAAAAATGAAGACAAGATATGTGTCCAGGAAAGAGAAACTGTATTAAAATATCGAGCTTGTTATCTCCAAAGTGCTACACACAAATTAACTAATACATGCTAATACAGTAATTAGATATTGTGCCTAGTTTGCAATGACTGTGTTTCCTAAAGCCACCATAGAATGAGAGCTGGCATAGCCAACAGCTCTCCTTAAAACATAATGTGCTTAATCTTTGTGTATTTCTATCTGAAAATAATGTAAGTCTATTTAGAGTACTGACAGGATTTGCAAAAAACACGTTTTGAAATCAAGGTATGTTTTGAGTTACTGAAATACTGCAATACTAGAGAGAAAACCAGAATGGGTTGTTGTTGGCTGGGATGAGGATGGAGCTACAGACATTTCACCTGGAATGACTCCTGTGTTCTGCACAAACATCACAAGCAGTGACCCCTCACAGCTTCTTCTCAGGATCAAACAGCACAGAAAATACTTGAAAGTGTTAGAGGGAAGAGCCATGCGCTCCACAGGGCTGTCCACAGGCTCCCTTCTGCCTTGTGGAAAACCATATGAGACCAAACAGGCTTCACCTGTGGCTTCCCAGAGGATCACAATCCATGGACACCTGACTTGCATGCTCAGGCTAGATTAGGTACATGTTTGTACACCTCTCAGTGTAATGAAGTCCCAGACACAGTGAGAACTCTAAAACCTTGAGGAATGATTAAAAAACCCAGCCATGAACAGAAATCAAAGGGGTACCATCACAGGTACCCATGGAGCTCTGGAATAATGACAAGAAAGCTGGCACAGTATCACTGGCATGATGTATTCTGAACCAGATTGGAAAAAGCAATCTGGAAAAAAACCAGTATGATTATAATGAATGAGCCTTTATTCCACATATGAAAGTGCTTCTGATGCTGACAAAAGAAGGAACAATATTTATCATTCTAGGATCTAAGGGGACAAAACAACAATATTAAATCATGAAAGGTTTTGCTTGTGAATTGGCATTGTTTTCTGTCCCTTGTGTTACCAGAATGATAAATGCTTTCCTTTGTGTAGGAAATAAAGGATACTGCATGTTGTTTATACATTTATTTATGCCATAATTTTTCAGATGGTTAGCTAGATTCTCATTAATACAAATATTTATATTAAAGGTGCTAATAAACATTTGGGGGGTGGGGGTGGTTGTTTCCTCATCTGCAGTTTTATTTGAGACTCTCCTTCACGATATTTTAGTTTCTAGGACAGATGAAACAAGATTCAGTTATCACAGCTCTTAAGATAACTGGTGGGAATATTCCAGAAGCACAATGTGATCAAAGTGGATGGAAAAGCAATACCCAAATGACTAAAGGCAAAACTGCGCCAGTCCCAGAATTACAGAAAGAGATGATATGTATGAGACATACTAAACACTTGCATTTGAATTTTTAATATAGAAAATAAATGTCACAGCATTTTCATGAAGAATCTATTAGTCTTGAATGCAGCTCATCGGCTGTGGCTTATACCTTGTACTTTTTATCCATCTTTAACTCCTGCTGAACACTCAAAAAATTGCAACATCTGTCAGGAGGTTATGGATTTTTTCATATTATCATATTTTTCTTACATTTTATATTTTCAAAGGCTAGCACAGAGCATTCCAGTGAGCACATGAGAGTTAACACACTTTGTTGCCAATAATTTCAAATGCAAGCAGTATCTCCTGGTTTGCACAGTTCAGGATGAATATGGTGCATCACTGTGCCATCTAAAGTGACTCAGCTCTGAGAGCTTCAGGGCTTGGCTCTGCCTTCAGTGCACTGAGAACACAGGACTGAATTTTTTAGACAGTAAATAAAATGTAAATAAATATATAACTAGTAATCTGATCTCCAAAGATACATGTGAGCATGACTCCAAGAGAGGATTACTTTTGAATGGTATAATTCCGTCCATGCTCTGAGTGCTGGGCAAAAGTTCCTAGAGCACAGCCAATTTTCCTGCACAGATTTCAATTGCTAGGTTAGATGCACTTCAGAATAATATTTAAAATTGCAGAGAAATGTGCTCTAGGTCTGTTAGATATTACAGCGAGCACAGATAGAATGGCTCTTCAGAAGAGCATGACGGTTTTCATTTTCTTTTTGGGTGTAATTGCTGTTCCTGTTACTCAGCCACCTCCCTGCGACCTCCATCAGGGACTCAGCTTCACTGCCCTGTGCCTGAAGTGTGAGCACTGCACCACAGAGCTTACAGCACAAACACCTCTGCACTGCACTCAAATGTCCATGGCAACAGAAACACACTCTCACACCTCCTTAACCCACAGACTTTTAAATCCAGGCCAAACATGCAAATTTAGCTGGACTTTTCTTTCATGCAATAATGGACTAAGCAATGAAAATTCTGCAAATCAGTACCAGCCCTCAGTTACACAGCGTACTTCAGAGGCTCCAGGTGAGATTTCTGACACCCTGTTGCACAGCTATCACCAAGCAGCCCTTTGTGAATGGCTACATTAATGGTGTGTAAGAAAGAACACCACCTACTTTACTCCTATCTGCACTGACAGTTCTAACCCAAGTAAAAAAAAGATACAGCTTGATATTAGAAACTGTCAATGTAAAAGCTTCATAGATCTACAGAGCAATAAGACTGCATTAATCAACTGGTTTGGATTGTTTGGAGTTTTTTTGACAGAGAGAACTGAGCTAAATTATTTTGAAAACTAATACATGAGTAAGATGCAAAATTTAATTACTTGAATTAGCACAAATTTTTCAGAGAACTTTTAACACGTGTGCAAAGTCTTGTGTAGAAAATGTACAGGCGTTACATTGAAAAGTCAGGAAGTTTAGAGATTTTGATAGATTTCAGGTTGGATGTGTCAAAAGATAAGCCCTGATGGTGGCAGGCAGTCTCCCTTGAAAATTTAGATTCCATATACAGAGATCTTCAGGTAAACCAATTTTTACTTGCACCTCTGCCTCCAAGTGCTGGTCTCAAAGGACTTCATTTCAGCCAAGACCTGTCAAACCCCAAATGCTTTTCATTACTGAATTCCTTCTGTATGTTCTGTCAGCTGCATTAAAATAATAAATTCACAAGCAATTGATTTTTGAAAAGGGAGAGAACCAATTGAACTCATCTCCTGATTTTGTTATTTCAGCATGTAATTTTTTTTTACATACTTAAAATTGTAGTTTGAAATTTTTCTTTTCTATCCTTTTATAGGGTTTAAAGTAGCAACAGGTTCAGAGAACTTGAGATAAAAAAAACCTTCTCAGTACAATGACTCTGAGACATCAGGGATGTGCTCCAGTCAGTGTATATCCACTCGAATCATTAATATTAATGATAATTCACTCAGAAACATGCAGCACATACTTGGTGCCCTGGTGATCTTAATTGGTGCTATGAAATAATAAAATGACTTCTTACATTCTGATGTGTGTGGGGAGAAATTCAGGACATTTCTGAAATTCCTTGCAGAGGTGATTTTGGACTGTTTTTTCATTATCAAGGGGGGATAATACACAAAAGCCATAGTAATGGATTAAGAAAGCAACAACAGTTATTTCACCTAAAAAAGTTGAAAAGAGTCTTTTAAATTGTGTGTGTGTGGAAAGGGAGCTTAGTTTGGATGAAGCATTTGCAAGAACACCTTAATAGGGGACAAGAAAGCAATTAACAATGAAAAGTCACTGATGCAAAAGATAGTCCTAGAGATTAAAATCTTATTGAAACAAATGCTTCTCCATTTGATCATAATGAATTGAGCTGAAAGATCTGCAAAACCAGTTCACTGAACACCAGAAGAAAATAATAATTTGTTACCCAATTATAGTACAAAGATTTCTGCCCAACATGCTGCTTTACAGCATTACTTAAAGAGAAATAAACTGAACAACACCATAGCAGAATTAGACATAATATTATTTGAAACTGCAATGTGATAATTAAGAAAAAAAAATACAGCTATATCAATTTTTACAGGGCTCTAAAAGCACAAGAATATGCTTTATCCCAATGGAAAAACAAAATATTCAAGGGAACAAGAGATGAAATGGGCATAGCAGGGATAGATGAAGCAAATAGTGCAGGAAAGAAAGGGGCAGTGGTGGAGCTAAGCTGTGCATGGGGCAACAGGGGAATAGTCTGAGATGAGGTAAATTGCAGAGATGGAAGTGGGAAAGGTGGGAAGGGAACATTAAGAAGTGATGATTGAGAGAAGTACATTACAGCGCGGGAACAGATTGCTTAAATTAGAGAAATCCATCAGATCAAGGTAGATTGGGGTTTGTGATGGGGATGAAGATCTCAAATTCATCCCACCTGACTTTAGACGCTTAGCTGAGACATCTGAATCTGGAAGGGTTCCTGTCATGATTTCAGAAATCAGCAGAGAGGCCTCCAAAGAGGAATTAAGACTCCAAGTGGGCTCAACTGCCCTCTGACAGAAGTGTTAAAGGATAGGAGTGATCACATTAATAACACATTTAAAATAATATGCACAGATACAGGAAACGTTTGGATTTGATGGGGCTATATAAAAGAGATTAAAGAAGGACAAAATAAACATAAACAGCTGTCACAGAAATTGTTATTGAACGGATTTTTTACAGGTCCCATATTTTTCAATCTTGCCATTTATAAGAAAACGTGGCAGTGACAGGGTGGGCACAACAGAACAGTCAGCAGTGGTGAGGATGGCACCCATAGAAAAAAAATCTCTTAAATTTTCATTTTCTTACCAGTTGCTTTGCCACTGTTTCATATTTGAACAAAACATGAAATCACACGTCTGGGACAACAATGTGGGATATACCAAATCAAAGCAATGGCTCCAAAAAGGTTCTCCACTTCATACTCAGGGAAGAGGAAAGGATTTGATTACATTTTAGAAGTTCTGAGGAAGGAAAGATCATGTGCTAAAAAGGCTCTTTCACCCTTTCAGTAAGACAAGTTTAAAACACCAGTCTAAAGTTGGAATTCAGAAAACCTAAAGGACATGTCCTTAAAGGAAATGTGATAAACCAATCATCAGAGTAGGTAAATTAACAATTCACATCTTAAACTCTGTGAAAATAAGGAATTAAGTACACAACCTGGAAAGACAACAAAGCTGGAGTCAGTTTGTCAGAAAAACCAATATGACAGAAAGCACTGGAAGGAACACACATAGGTGTGAGTAATTACAAAAACAAATTATCTGAAAATATGGATTTCTTCACTGTCTAGTAAATAAAGTAATTTTAGCAAATGGAACAAACATCTAGATGAGAAAAACAAACCTGAAATCATCAAACTGTCTATGTATTTTGTATTTGTTGGTCTGTAAAGTACCAACAAAAATCCTATCTGAAATTAAGCTGTAAATATAATATTTTTTCAGAACACCATCTGCTTGAATTTCAGTAACAAAATCTTGAAGAAATTCAGTTGTGTGTTCCCACTGAGTTCTCACTAATACTCCTAGCGATGTGTTGAAATCTGTGTGTAATTAGGCCTGATGAACCTCGTGCCTTAATAGGGACAAACCCAATGTCTGAAACTTAAGTATGAACAAAAGACAGGGCAAAAGGAAGCAGAAAATGTATTGCCTACAAGTCCCTAGACTCAAAGTTATGGAGAAAAGCTCAAATACAACAAAAGATGTAAAAAAAAAGTTGTAATTCTTATTTAAAAGAAAAAACCCTCAGGACTGCAGCCCTTCTGAGATCCCTTACCTTACTGAGTGTTCTGCTGAGAAAAAAGCAGAGTTCTGCTCTCCTCATGGCAGGAGTGTGCAAACCCTGCACAGGAACCAGACATGAACATATAGTCGGACACTGTGGTTCTTACTGCCTTAATGAAATTATGCTTTGGACATTTTCTGCGTGACTAATCTCCCTTGATTACATTTTGAAGGTTTGCAGTGAATTGTGAATTATGGATGCACAAGGCCTCCTCTTTGTGGTTCTGCTGCCTCTGGTGCAGAAGGACCACTGGACTTTGGTGCACAACTTCTGCTGTCTCCACTCAGCACTGTTAGATCATTCCTAGTCTTCCCTGGGAGGGACATGATGGATCCAGAGAACCTCCACACTGGGCTCAGTGCCCTGTGGAGCCCTCTCCAGGTGAGCTCCATTTCCACCCTTGAACAGGAGCTTTGAGGGGATCTGGTGCTGTCTCAGGCTAACATCACCCCCATCCTGCCAGACCAAACAAATTGGGTTTTCAGCACTGAAGGAAAGGACGGGTCTCTGCAGATTTCCCATCTCTCAGACTTTTGCCTCTTAATTTCCAAAATATTCCTCATATTGCTAAGGTATCCACACACATGCCTACCCTCACATCAATGCACCCACTGCACACTTCAATTTCTACACAGGTGTGCAGACTAGAACTTGACAGAGACTCATCTTGTCAATAGGGAAGGGTCTCTCCCTTAATTGAAACACCTAGTAACACTCTTAGAAGCTTCATGTGATTTTTTTCTTTCCCCATGGTCGTCTTCTACAAAAATATTTGTGGAAAGAAAAGATATACCCACAGGTTTCAGGACACAACACCAGAGCTGCAGAAAGGTTCTCAAACAGAGCAGGCATTGCTTCAAAGCAATTTTCCATCAGCCTTAGTGCAACCATGCACACAAACATTCTCTTTGCAAATCTCTTCCACAATCTGAGGCTAATACCTGCAGCATCTAGACGAGAGATGCACAACAAGGATGTGAAGCTTTTTATAAAATCTGACTGACAGGAAATCAATATTACAAACAAACCCATAACCAGGGATCCATTACTGCTACAACATATAAACCAGCTCTGTGCTATTCAGCAAACACTTGCAAAGTATGTGTCAGCAGTGGGAAATCCTTTTTTCAACTCTCTGGGAATATACAGTGACACAATATCCCTGGAACTAGGAAATATTGTAAACAAACCCATAGGTTCATACCCTTAAACAGTTATCCACCACAGTATATTCTCCTGTGCTTTGGTCCCATTATGGTAAGGTTTACTTTAGTCTTTTAATCTGATCGTGCATACCCCGAATTGTTTAAACTATAATTATAGATGTAAAGTTGTTTTGCCTTCTACAAAAAAAAAGTGCTTTGGCGAGATCAAAACAGAAATTAAATGCATTGAAAATAATAGAACTATTTCAATAGCACTAATTGCAAAGCAGTTTAAGAAAGCATCTTTTGATTAAATAATTGTTTTAATTATACAGTATACTTAGGTTTACCAACTATAAACACTTCAGCTTTTAGCATTAGGATAATTCCAAGTATACTTTTTGCCACACCTTTTTTCAGAGCACGAATAAACTAGAAATAAAAATCACTGCAAAAACACATCCAAACAGAAGGAAAAAGGGTGATTTCTCCACAAATAACAGACATCTATCGTACTGCATTGTAAAAGGCTATAGCTAAATGCAAATAGTCAATTCATGAACTGCCCAGGAGAAACCTTTGTATCAGGGGAGACCAAACCTTAGGTCATTCAGAAATTCTCTCTGCCCAGGGAGGGCTCTGAGCAGAGCTCAGCAATATCCCTCTCATTGTTGGACTGCACCAAGGCAGCTCTTCTGCCAGGGCATTTTCCAAGTGGAAGTCTTTGCAAAGAACAAGGTTCCCATGGCTGCCTGCCTTAAACTCACAGATTCATAGAAGGTTCCTTTCATAACCAAAACGAGATACTTCTTGACTCATGCTGTGGCAGACCATAAATTCACCATGGTACATTATCCATCATCTCCATAAAAAAAAATTCAGTAATTCTTATCTACATGGCAGCAATTTTCTACTGAGTCAGTATTAAAGCTTTCTTTGAGAGTAAGATGCCTAGAAAAGGTGTTAAAAATCAAATACTGTTGTAGGGAAAAAATATTCAAAACATCACTATTAAAAGTAATTAAATTATACCCTCAGACAAAACCCTCAAGTTTGCTACAAGGGGAAGTAGATACAGACAGAGTAAATGTATTCTGACATTTGGTAGTAAGGGGAGGAGAGAGATTTGTGACACAGAATGGATGAGGAAAGGAGATGTTAGTGAGGCACTGCACATGCAGACATGCTCTGACAGAATTGCCAAGATTTTTGCAGCTATAAAACACTCAAATCTCTCCTCAGTTTAAAAATATGCCTGTAAACAAGTACTTTATATCATTCTGTGAAACAATGACAGTAACAACTGCTTGTACTCTGCCTGCAGTGAAGGGGTTCCTGCTCCAGTAAAAATCACAGTATTAGCCTTATGAAATTTCAGAATTATTGGTCCTTCACAAGACAAAGAAAAATCTTTGCGTGCACTGACTGTGGGATCAGTGTAAATAGAACAAACCCAGCAGAACTGCTTGGCAGGAGTTTAAGTAGTCTCTTATCTCTACACTGCAGTTCTGCTTGTACTGCACCTCACTACATGCACAAGACTTTTGTGTTGGTCTTGCTCTCACCTTGTAATCCACCAATCAAATGGGCTGAAGGCTGCCAGAAACTTAACACATCTGTTTAAACTTTTCCACCTGGTAATTGCAATTCAATTTTTTTTCTAGCTAAAAAATTCATTGCATTGATACGATCTTAAATATCATTACTGATTAAGTCGTATTTTCAACTCGAGAAATTTTCACACTGCTCTCCAAATTTGTTCCATTATGAGGAAATATATTTTATCTTGAAAGATAATGTTGAAGTCTTCAGAAGAGCTGTGTGTCATATCTTCAGCTGGTGTTAATGAATAGTCTCTTCCACAAGAAATGGGTTTATCAAAAATTAGGTTTTCTTGGGTTCTGGCTCTCTTTCTGCCTGACTAGCAAATTATGCAAGTCGAATTGACATTACTTACAGTATGTTGGTATTAGAATTTTATATACACACATATGTGCACTAAACTTTGATAAGAAAATGTATCATTACTGTCTTTCACCTGTTTTCTTTAGGGATTACAATCCCAGAGAATTTGTGCCCCAAAGCTTTTTGACCTTTCAAATATTGTCAAATATTGTCAAATGTTTGTCAAATATTCCTTTTCTTGAATTATGTAACAATGGTCAAAAACACACAACAAAAATTTGCAAAAAGAAAAGTGTCATAAGGCTCGTACAATGTCTTTGCATAGACAAAGGCATCTGATCATTATGGGGCACATTTTCCCCACTAACGAAAGTTTATTGGCTGTATCTTTAAAACTGACAGTGTCTTTCAGGATCTACCAAATGTATCATAACATAAGCCATCAAAATAAATAAAATATAAAGTGCATACTTCTTAGGGACATAATTTCCAAGTACATAAACTTTTATCTTACTTTTGAAAAAATGTCAAATCACTCGGAGCAGCACTTTAAAAAATATGATTTATGAAAAAGTATTATTTTACAGGCTCTAAGAACTCTATAAAAAGTCTTTCAAACAGCAGGGCTACCACAACTTTTAACAGAGAAAGTTATAAAGCAGATTATGGATGAGAGCAGGTGAGACAGAATCATGGTTGCTGCACTTTATCAAATGCATCTGCATCTGGCAAGTAGCTCTAAGAATTAAATATGTTACAGCTGAAGAAAGACTCCTGCAAGTTCTCAGTTTGCATTCCCCAGATCCATCTTTGCAGCACAATAGATGCTGCCATGCTGCAGAGTCAGCAGTAACTTCAAGCACAGAAGGTGCTCTGGGTACTCAGGTGAGGACCCCATGGATGAAGCAAAGAGGTTGATATGAGAACAGTCCAGTCATGCAAAAAAATGCTGCTCTTTTAAATAAAGCCTCTTCTTTATGTCAGAATCACTGCCTGTGAGACTATTAATTATTTACACAGCACTCAATAAATGGCATTGGGGTTACCTCACACCAGAGCTTCTCAAGGATTTCCTGATCCAGCTCGTGGTCACTGCTAACTGGACAGCCTTGGAGCTGCGAGCCTGCCAGGTTAACTGATGCAGCCATTCTGTCCTGGCTCTGTACAGACTCTCATTCTCCCCAGGCTTGCTGAGCAGAGATACGTCTGTGAACTGCAGCACCATGCTACATTTGACAGCCTGAAATAAAAGGCAGTTCAGCCCAGTTTCTGAGGTTGTTTTTAATCTCCTCCAACTCCAGCTGCCTAGAGTGAGGTGAGGAGACTAAGCTAATCATCCAGGCTCCCACTGTAGAAGAGGAACAGAGATACCTCAAGAGTGAGATTTAACAGATAATTTTATTTCAAACTCATGTAATAGAACAGGACAAGATGTCCTGTCCAAGTGCTTTTGTTGACACACAAGGAAACTTAGATTAATTCAGATGAGAAACCTAACTTCTGGATGAATGTGAGACAGCTCCTGGTTATTTTGATATAGAATTGCTTAACAGCAGCTGTGGGAGCACCCTTATACAGACAGCATTAAGGATAATTCTTGCTTCTGGCAATTCACAAATTAAGCTAAACTAAAATCCCATTTCAGCTATAAAACTATTTTAAAAGATGCTTTTTGGGTTCATATTATACATCTTAATGGGAGAAGGGTGCCATATGGAGGGATTTCATTTTGTTAAGAGATACTCAGTGCTCTTATCTTCTTTATGTACTGCACAGAAATTGAAAGCAAACAATGCTTATATATTTTTTGCAAAGCAATTTTCATTTTAAATACAGAAAACCTTATTAATAAAGCAATGGGATACTGAAATACTAAAATGAGAGATCTGAGACTAAAGGATCTTTTAACTCAGCTAACACCATCTAGCTGTATGTAGTTATCTTGCATTTATTCATTTGCATATATGGACCATGACACTTTAAAATGTCACGTATTATTTCCTAAGGATCATTTTCAAAGGGAAATTGTAATTTACCAAATACAACTGCCATATAAAATAATAGCTAATGTAACCATAAGATGAAACTGCTGTCAAGTTGTTTACCAACTGTCCAGAACAATCAAACACGGTCTTGTGATTATTTTTCTGTTCTGTTTGAGGAAAAAAAATATTATTTTACTTCCAAATCCAAGCTTTTGAATTCTGGGAGTTCAGAAGTGTTCTGTAGCCTCTATGCCCAAACAAAGTATTTTATGTGCTCAAAAGTGAATCTCATCAAATTCTCTGTGGCCAAGAAGTGTCTGCTGTTACAATGGGGGAGAAATCCTTCAGTGAGGATGAGAGGAAGGAGCATCCTTCACATTCTTCCTCACTTACAAAGTGGATCAAAGGCATGCAGCTTTAGCTCACTCCTACCTATACAGAATGCTGCTGCAAAAAACTTCATGTACTTATCTAATATTTTTGGTGATATCGCCACTATGTGTGTGTTTTCTGCTTTATTTCCCACTTTCTATGCCCTAAACCACAAAATGTTTGTCTTTAGTTCCAAAGCCCTTTCCCATCAAAGTGCCTCATGCTTAGGAGGAGTTCCCTACAGCCATCTGCAAAGCTGTCTTAATTATCTCATTTCAGATCCTTTCTTTGATATGTTGCTTATAGAAAACTCATAGCTGGCCTGCTGCTCTCCCTTGAACGCTGACTTTTTGGCTGCCCAGTACTGTCACATTGTTTCCTTATGCTCCCCCGTCTGTCTAGACCCATCTGTTGTCTCTTGTTTTATACTTAGATTATAAACTCTATGGCAGCAGAGCTGCCTCTTTGTTCTGAGTTCATTTAGTACCTAAAACAATGCAGGCTTGACCCATGATTAAGGCTTCCCAGCACTAGGGAAAAAAACACAAAATAGCAAACATTCTAACAAATAACCCAGCTGGAGTGCCGGAAACAGACGCTGCCTTGCAGACATCACAACACCGAGGAATCAAATTCTACCAAAACTGAATTACTCAGCAATGATGGTCCATTTGATCACCATTGAAAAATAGCCTTCATGTTTCTCTTGCTTTTCAATCTAGCTGACATAAAATAAATCTTGTCAAACTATTGCATTGTGTGCTTTAGGTACCAGGGCTCTCCATACTTTGTCTTGGCTCTAAAGTAAGCAGGCTCAGAACTCTGTTTCTCTCTCTTACCAGAAATCTCTGGAGTTTGACACCAGTTTCCTTGAAGCCAACCTGGGTGCAAGGAGATGCTCACCCACAGCTTCCCTGGTTTAAGGCTTCTGGTGTGTTTTACTGTGCTGTGATCCGTAGCTCATTCAAGAATCACAGAATATGCTGAGTTGGAAGGGACCCACAAGGATCACTGAGTCTAACTCAAGATCTCAAGGGTGGCCCTGCTCACCCCCAAGAGTCACACCATGTGCCCGTGAGCACTGTCCAAATGCTTTCTGAGCTCTCTCAGGCTTGGTGCTGTGACCCCTCTCCCCTGGGAGACTGTTCCAGAGCCCAACCACCCTCTGGGATAAGAAGCTCCTTAGGAAGGAGCAGCCTCAGGGGGTCCTGTGTGGGGTCCTGCTCTCTCTGCTCCAGCTCATGCACTGGATTTTGTCCACCTCTGGCCAGCTTGGATTCCAAGCTCCTCAGGTTCCTCTGTCTAAATCCCCGAACCAGTGCAAAGAATGCTCGTGATGACCCAGCCAGCTCTCTGCTACGTGAGAGGGGATTAAGGACTACAGAACCAACGTGGGCAGATCCCAGAGGAAAACAAATCACCACACATGTCTCTGGATACAGCAAATGATGAATCCTACATCATCTCCAAGGCTCCACAAATGCAGAATCTGAGTCCACTGGGACTGACCAACACAACAGGAGAAGGTCACAATGCTCAGAGCACCCTCACAGGTCCCTGCAGACTCTGGCAAGGGACACAGCGTGGTTATGTCCTCATTCCCATTTCAAGGCTGTCTGTGTACAGAATTTGGGACAGGAATTCTCTTGTGGCTCTTGAAGTGCTGATTAGTTTAATTAACTTTTTCATGAAAGTAAAATAGGGCATAAATTTTAGTTGTATTCTTATGAGATTACTGACAGACTTCTTCAAGCACCTCTCTTTCATATTTTCAGGATTTTTGCTGATTTGATTACACAGAAGAGGTGGCAGCATGATGACTGCTAATTAGAACTCTCAACTTATTATCAGTCCACATTTTTACAGTTTTCATATTAGCAGATCAATACAAAAGCATAATGTCTGTACAGCTGCATTTAACTCTAAAACTGAAATCACTCTAGTTCACACATGTCACCTTTAAATCTTCTAGCCTGAAGTATTGCTATGAAAAAAGGAAAAAAAGAAACTTCAGCTCTAAGGGGAGGTTTTACTACAAATAAAGTTTTATAACTCTAGTGATCAGGAATGTCCTTGAGCTGGGAATTTTTTGATGATATCATTAACAAGCAGTGGCATTACTTCTATGAAGACATCAGCTATAAATTATGCTTTACATACAGTCACTGTATATTTCCCACGGATTCAGGACCTCATCTAGGAGGTTCTGGAGATACTCAGCACCAATGGACTTCAGAATATGCTGGGAATAGTCAGCCCTCTGCACTACTATGACCACAAACCATAACTGTGCAGAGCATGCTGAAATAATCATGAGGTAAGTACCTGGTAATTTCTCTTTTCTAGCCAAAGCACACATTACACGTTAATTACAGTTAAGCCACCTAAGCATAATTGTCAAGTATTCTAGAGAAACGTGCAATTTCTATGCAGATTGCATTTGGCTGAAAACCCCATGAATCTACTGTGTTATTCTATCTTGCCATGTATATGTGGACAATGCAAACCAAGCTATTAACAAACCAAAGAACTTTGAAAGGACAGTTAATTTTTTTTTGCTGACACAGACTCACCTTTTAAGAATGCCAAAGTAGCTTAAAGTATGGAAAATAGTAGATTATGAAGGACATAAGAATACATTTCTTTATCTGACAAGCACAATGCTTAAAGAAGCCAACTCCAATACTCTGGTTTCCCATCAGTTATTTCTGAATGTTACAATAAAATGGTAATGGTATATCCAGGTGGCAAAATTCTGTTTTAACAGCTGCATCAACTGTACAAAACTAAAAAGCAGCATCTTAACAGATTAACAGCTCTCCATAATATTACATTTGTAGCATGCAATTTGTTCCCAGTGATAATTAGGTATTTAGAGATATAACTAATTAGAGAAAAATGACTGGATGATTTTTCATTAGTTCAGAAATCTACCGTCAGAAATGAAGATCTACTATGGGGACTAATGTAATTCTGGTGCTAGAATTAGTGTCAGAAAGACAAGAGAAAATGTGCTTTAAACTATGTAGATGGTAAAATAATGTACCTGCATAGACTTCCACACTGTCAATGTGTGCATTGATGCACTCTTCTCTAAACTGAATGATTCTATTCCTAATATGCATTTTTGCATGTGTGAGTGCTGACGAGGGGAATAGACACGATTTAGTAAAAGATGCAGCAGAATAGTTTTTTTTTTTCCATTAAATAGATCTTTCCCAGTCTAATTTGGGATAACAGATAAAAGATTCAAGGGATCATTAGTTCATGAAGGCATTTGTTTCCTCTTATTTTCATGTACTAACTGCAGGACTCTATCTCTGTTTGCCTTTGCTGCTGCATTGCCTGTCACTAAAATACATCTTTAACTGTGTATCATTTTTCCTCTGGATTTTATTTACCATGTCACTCACCAGCTAGACTCATATAAGTATACCTCAAGCTACTGGAAAAGAGCATTCTCCACATTCACTACTAATATCATTCCACAGATTGAGTGGAGTGCTTTATGAGAGATGCTGCTATCATCCAAAGACAAATCACGTCTATGACATATTCAGCCAGCTTTTACCCAGGGCTTAAAGACATACATCTACAGCACTAAAATGTTTAAACTGGCCCTGCAGCATTCTTCTCCTGGGAAATTGATAGTTCTTTTTTGTGCAGCAACAGAAAGCCCCTCATTTTCTCAATTCCAGTTGTGCATGCATGTCTTTGCACACACACATCCCCCACCCTTAAAATGTGCATCCAACAGCATTCACATTCAGAAGAAAACCTTACAATACACGTGAGTGGCAAGAGCAAACCTTCAAACACTGCAGCTGTTTGTTCAAAACATAATTTTGTCCTTTCTTATGGTCCAGCCTGTGCAATGAACATGGCAGGTGTTCTGCAGAAACACACAACAATATCACACTACTGAAGGCTGCATCAAAATGCACTCACCCAGGGGAGGGGAATAAGACAAATCTTGTAAACCATTACTTGCAAAAACTTTCTGGTTTCATTTATTTCCTCTTAAAACAAAATAAAATAAAATAACCCTTTAAGCAATCCCCCTCACCCTTCTCCCATTTTTCTGTTTGTTTCCTTTAATGAATAGACTTTAAAGGTTTGCTAGCTCAGCTGCAATGCTCTCCCCAGTGCCCTACTGCTCGATATTGGACCAATCAGCTGCATCACACAACCCTTCAACTTTATGTTCAGGACAATATATATGTCAGCAGTAATCCCATGGGTGAAAATTATCTTTTCTATGGCCTCCCAGATGTGACAAAGGGATATTGCTCCCTGACAGGTCTGGAGGGTGTGGCTGAGGAGCAGAACCTTGACTGGTCCTCCTCTTTCCCCACTGGTCCAGCAGCACCAACACTCCACAGTGCAACTGCTCTGGTTAGCAACCTGCACCTGAATGCACAATATTCTTTGGGTTCAGCTATTATTTTGGCCTGTCACCAATTTTTCCTATGAAATGCAACTAAAAGAAAGAAAATTGTAATGTTCTACAGTTTATGAGTCCACCAAACTGGGCTGAATTCAGGTAACAAAGAAATGGCATTTCTTCATGGTTGGGGTTTTGGGGGTTGTCTTTTTTTTTTTTTTTTTTTTTTTTAACTTTACCAGATTTAAAACTGTGCTGTAAACAACAGAAATGTTAGAAATTGCCTTTGAATGTAAACATATTTTTCTGCAAAAACCTTTCATTCCACTGCGCTGGAAAACTTAGCACATAGACCTAAGTTTGTCTGAATATATGTTTCATATCTAACTACAGAAACACTTCAAAAACAAGGTTATAAATAGAACAAAATGGCCACCCATATGACAGCAGTTACATTTAAACGTGTTAATTGCTTGAAATACCTGCAGCCACAGGCAACCTTATGTATAGGCACTACTGCCTGATACACAGCCTGACTGGATTGTTAATAGTATTAGAAAAGAAACATCTGTTTGGTATCTAAGGAATCAGAATTTAGGTATAAATAAACTAGATCTTGTATTTTAAATAACAGGGATAATTTCCACAGCAGGTTGAGATCAGTAAAGTTCACAGCCAAGGTGCTTCCGACCACTTATTCTGAGCATTTCTCTCAAGTCTCTAAATTATATTGTTGCACAGCTCCAATTTCTTCATTTCCACCTAACTCCTATTTAAAAGACCAGCATCACAAAGCATTTCTATCCCTTCTTCCCACTGTGGAAACTCATTGACCAAGTTTCACAAATCTTTATGTACAGTGAACGAAATGAAATCCTGCAGCACTTACATAATCAATGTTAAATATTTAATGATGCATCACAGTGACACATCACTGAATGACATTGGGGTAGGATTTGTACAGAGAGATGGTATTGACCAGTTGATAAATTTGAAAAAAACACAGATTTTCTTACACAATACCATTTCTACAGATTTGAACTTTCTAAAGAGAGGTTTCCAAGCACGTTATAATCAGCTGACAAAAAAACATGAAATTTTATGCTCACACATGCACATAGAAACCGATTTAAAATACACTTAAATGGCTCAACATTTCTAAGACACAACAAGTTATTTTGGGGAGCAGCAAAAAGCATAGAAGGAATGGTACAATGATGTGGAAATAACTTCTAAAGCATCTGCTTAAGAGCTCTTAAAACTTCCCAACTTATTTTTTAAAGCTGCATTTTCTATCATGTTCTCAAAAAAATGCACATGCATTTTTTTCATATGCAAAAGAAAGCTGTATATGTGGGAAGAACAGCTAACTCACTCATACCAAGTAACACTGTAAGAATCTTGTCTTTCCATTTAAATAATAAAAATAACTGCTTCCACAAGCAAAATGTAGTAAATTACATTTTCCCATATGTTTACATGCAGCAGTTTCTACTTCCTCAGAGGAGCAGTCATTTTCTTGTCATTTTCAAGTAATATGTCACACAGAACTTGCACAATCTCTTGAATGTTATTTTCCATAATCACACCTTGAAGTGTCCTAAAAATCTGTGAGAAGTCAGAATATTCTGTGCTGTCATATCAGCACACCACACAATATGCATACAATGAAGAATTAAATCTGCTCATAAAGGAATGGTACATACTGTAAGGTTGACTTCATTTTCCATTTAAGCTTCTGGTTTTGTTGTTAAGAAACAGGAGAGGCATTAGCTTGAAAAATATTTGTAAGTACAGGACAACATCAAAAGTTTCTCTCCAATTAAATATTTCTCAATACAACCATCACATTGAATTTGAAAAAAGCCCCATAACAACCCACTGCTTTCTGTGTGCACAACTTGCTGTGTGCACTGCTACACTCATGGGCAACCTCACAGTTAAAAAAGCTGTCTGCTCTAACAGTTTGATCCCATTTCAGCATTGCAACCTTTAAATGGGGTATTTGTCTTTCCAGCCTCATCTAACAACCCCCTCTCACTGAATCAAGGAGAGATCCAGGAAATCAAACTGCAGCATATCTGTCTTCCTTTGTGCAGTTGGTGTATGTGAGACTGGAGGCTTTTTTTAATCTTGACTAATAGGAAATAAAATTGGCTCCAACTGTATCTAGAATGAAACAAGCTACAAGCAGACCTGCAACTTCAATCAGTTTCATTTCTTTCCATTTCAACCTCACCAGTCTGGAACAAGAAAATGATATTACAGCATGCTCAGTAAGAGTTTACAAGAAAGGAACATAACTATGGAGACAAAACCAGCCAGCTCTTTCATTCATGGCTGGTCAGGTCATAAAATGAGAACAATTCACAGCCTTGCTTCCAAAACAAAGAACATGCTAAAGCAGGATTCCAGATAATGAATAGTCTGCTCTTATTTCTTTCATAGAGATCTATTTCTCTACACAAATTGTTTGGCTGGAAATGCTGAAAATGTTTTGAACAGGAAAAAATGCTTCCTTTTCTAGTTCTGGCAGAACAGCATTCCAGTCTGTAGGAAGATGGTATAAGTGGCATCCAAAAGCCAAGATCAGAATGTACTTTATGAAGCATTGCCAATAAGGTAACATCCCCACCTTTTTAAAGTTGTTTCATTTCCTAATAGTTGATTTCTTGAGAAATCAATATTCGCTTCTCTTCCCTATACTTTGGAGAGTGCTTACAACTACTGATTTGAAGTTGAGGCTTTTATTCACTACTGATTTTTCAATGAGCCCTTTGTATTGCAATCCAAAAGATATAAATAATAACAAAAGGAAAACAAAGCCAAGCAATAGTTAAGAGCTCATAACTTGAAGTCATACTCTGTTCAATCTCACAAGTACAAAGCAGATTACATGCCTGGACACAGATCTCCTCTTCATCTACAGATCATTACCATCTGATTATGAGCTTGGGGCTCCCTGATATAAATGTGGCATTTTTCCCATTTCATTCTAATAGAAAATATATTACAAGAACCTCAACAGCCCTCACCAACTTCCATATTTGCTAGCATTTTCTCTAGGAGCATTAAGGAACAAGTGGAGACAGCTCCCTTCAAAGTAAGGGTGCAGACACTTCAGTGAGCCTTGCTGGAAAAACTGCACCAGTCCTGCAGTGCTCAGCTGTGCAAACAAAAGTTGCAGCTCCCACAGCAAAAAAATGCAGCATTAAAATTCAAGCATGCAATTTGATATCAAAAGGAAAATAATTTTGGGAAGCAAAGTGTCTCAACTTTTGCTTTTCAAAATGTAGAAGAAAATGCATACAGTGGCTACTGAGGTTAGATAGGGAAATTTGAAGAGGAGAAGGTAAAAAATATTTTTATCAAAAGTACACAAGCAACACAGCACAAGGTAACCCAGACAGGTACAGGGATAAAAAGGATGGATTGGAAACATGGAACAAACACCGAGAGGAACAGACAGAAATAATTTGTTTTATGAAGTTTCTTGAGACTTTCTCTAAGACCTTTCTGTCTTAATGGCACTGGTATCACTGTAGTGATGCAATTCCTCACCTGGAATAGGATCTGGAGGTGCATCCATAGATTTAAGTGAGCCATAGTACAATATTTTACTTCTGAAAAAGAAAGCTAAAAAATTTTCTCAGCATATGGTGCATTTGCACACTTTAACTGCAAATTCATTTGACCGTTCATACAGGCTGCACTGCAACTGGTGAGCAAAGATTTTTTTGATTGGAATGAATATGTTGAATCACAATTGCTTTGTTGATTTATTGACAGTGTCCATGCTCAGCTTTCATTTACATTATTTTTGTACCACTGGTGAGAGTGAAAATGAACAACAATTTTCTTATAACTATGTTCCATCACTTAGTCAGATACAAAAGTTATGACTGAAGGGACATCAGCTTTCAACTAGGACACCTAAAATAGGCTAAAAAAACACTGACAAGTACACCCCTAAAATGTGTTTAGAAGATGAGCTTGGGAACTAATTTCATAATTTTCAGGTGTATAGATATCTTTCAACTACTGAAATTACTGATTTAACCTGAGAGCTCCCCTTTTCATTTGAATAAACTCACATTGACTTAACTCAGGACTGAGAACTAGAATTTGTAATGTGTATTATTTTATTAGTAGCTGGAATTTCTGTCCTTTGTGGATTTTAAGTTCACTCTGCTACACTGGTAACACCTTTATGTATCTATACAAATAAACGCACTTGGAACATTTGAGGATATAAAAGGATAGAACACATGGAATGCAATGACAGGGAGCAGGGCTCTTGCTGAAATGAAATATTTAATGTTGACTGTGCCTCTTACAAATTTACTGTCGTGTCAGTGTCCAGTTTCATGGCTAAGTGACAGCTACAGGCTTTGTGCAGCAATCAGTCAGACACTCCAGATTAGCATTTCCGTGCTTCCAAACTAGCATTTGCTAGCATGTCCAAGTTTTGCCATTTTGGGCAGGATCTAATGAGGGAATTGCTGCCCAGCACCCCTTAGAGCTGCTGAGTGGGATTTGACTGTAATTGCTACAAAGCATGGAGCTGCCTCTTCCTTGAGCTTTGTGTCAGGATGCCCTGTGCTATCAGCTGATGGAAACTCTCCCTGCGAGTTGGGCTACACATTCTGAGTGGGACAGGCTGTGACCATGGTCGTGGTTGTTGATTGTTATGACCAAAACCACTCTATTCCTGCTGTAGCAATTTGTCTCATTTGGGATATAAAATCCTGCATGTCTTGAATTTTTCATAGGGTCTGTCATGGGCCAGAAGTGCAAAGTGGACTCCCATAAGTGTAGAAGAATTACCTATGCTAAGGATGGTAAAACAAAATTCTGTATCCAGTGAAAAAACCTGAATCTTAAATGCTTGACAGGGTTTCTGATTGTTTATTTGAGTATCTGGAATATTTTCATGTACCTACTATCTAATGAAAAACCCAATAATTTATGATGAGAAGATGCAGGAGAATGGTGCTTTCTAAAAATCTGTTTTCATAACACTATTGATCAAGGGAGAAGAATCAGAAAAAGCATCACTGAAGCATAATATCAGGGAAACAGCATTTGAATAAAGCTCTAGTTGCCCAATAACAAGTAGTGAAAGTTTATTACAGAATTTCTTAGTATTATCAGACAGAATAAATTGTCAGATTATAAAGCTATATGAGCTTCTTTGGGGACAATATTTATCCCACAGGTAAGGATTACTTGAATAATTTACAAATTCCCTGGTGAATGAATTGTGCATCCTTGTAAGCAAAATGTACATCACACACCCTAAATTGCCATACACCACTTCTGCTGGGATAAAAGCCACACTTGCTTCCTAAGACAAATTTCTCTTTATTAAAAGGAATTTCCATTGCACCTTGCTACAAAGTACCACAACCCTACAGGAAGAAATAACTGATCCCTGCTGGCTGAGCATACCAGACGTGAATCATTGACTCCACTGTGGATGGAAAGAGATGGGCATGTGTGTGGGAAGAAGGAATTAAAGCTCAGGGCCAAGATCTCTGCAGGAAATCCTAAAAATAGCCAAACTTAGAAGAAGCATGGAGTAAGCTTTCTGGTTTCAGTGTCAAGTCACTTAGTAAAATTAAGATTTGGCAAGGAGAAGATCTGAATCAACCACAGCTTTGATTTTCCTGTTACTCTACAGATCCTGCATAATGCCCAGGTTCAGAATTGCAGTGTTTCATATCACACACCTCTCATTTTAGGCATGCCAGCCTTTGACTGTAGCAGAGAGCAGTAATTAACAGTGTAGGAAGGAAGTATATTGTGCATATATAAAGGGCAAATTGAAGAAGAAGCTGAAGTGGTACTCAAAAAAACAAAAAAAAAAAAAAAAAAAAAAACCAACCCAAAAAACAGCTGAATGATTCGTATAATTCCAGTAACATTTTCCTGTAAAATACTCAGTTTCCCCCTCCATCCCTCAGTATTCCACCCTCCTGCTGCACCTGTCTTTGCACAGGCATAATCTAGAGGACTAATACAAAGCAATCAGGTCTAGAAAACATGACCTTCACCAGTTTGGATGAACTGGGATTATTCTGATATACAGAAAGGTGATAGAGTGTAAGCAGAAAAATATAAATGTCTGCAGAGAAGAGGAAGGAAGGAAATAATCTTTTTTTCCATGCTCATTTCGGGCATGATAAAAAGTAAAGGGCTTAAACCACAGCAGAGGAAATTTAGGGAAAATTGGGAAACATTGGGAAAGCTTTTCTAACAGGAATGCATGGGGCAAAAAATTTCCTAGTTAAGAAGCAGAAAGTCCATTTTTGTAGGCTTTTATGAACAGGTTAGACAAACATCTGCCAGAAATATTTTACATGCAGCTGATACTGCCATGAACAGGGGAGATGGGAGTAAATGATCTCTAAAAGTCCTTTCCAGCCTTATTTTTTTTATGATTCTGTAATCAACTTTGAAAGGAGCTTGGCATCACTCCTGTTGAAAATAATGGGAGATTGTGGAGTGTTCTGTAGTGGCATTCCAGATTTCCTCCAGTACAAACCAAGGTGGGACTGTGTGCATTTCAGTGGAGGGAAGTGGGACCTCGAGCTCCAGTAGCTGCAAGAAGGGTGGTAATTTATACCTAACTGCATTTGTCACACTCAGTATCTTGCATTGCCAAGATCCTTAAAAAGCAGAAGAAATTTGATGCCTCTTTCAGGCTATTCTTCAGATTCTGTTCTCAACTGAAGCTGATGAGTAGTTGATAATGTTTCTTAGGTGGATGAGTAACTGCTTTTAATGCACTGTTTCACATAAATTAGAGCTTTCTCTACTCTGAATATTATTCCAAGCATATATTCTTAAATCATCAGAAAACAGTAAATTAAATGACATATTTTAATTTTAATCTAAGGCACCATTTAAAGCTACACATAATTCTTCTCCCATATCAGTGAGTACAATGCTGTGACACAGCTCAGGCTGTGGCTCCCTGTGCTGCCAGCCATGGTTTGCTGTTTTCTAAAAAACAACCCCCCCATTATTTTCATCCTCTATATATACAAATAGAATTTATTCAAAGGCTATTTCTTCAGCATTCAATTTTGAAATTTAATAATTACAATCTCCAGAAATGGTGAAGAAAATTTCATTTGAAGTTCACATTTATACTTAATTTTTTACTTTATGACCAGCATTCTTTTGTTGCTTCCCCAGGAAAAGATGCAGCCTATTCTTGAATTTAATGTGTTATGCTGTAATAGTTTGTAGTGAAACTTGTTACACTTTTTGCATATTGATACATTTTCAGGTAACCAAAATATCTCTAGAAAAACTTCATTGTGTACTCCCAGCTGCAATGTGCTATCAAAGATTCTTTATCTATTCCATCATCATGACTAATCAGTATTTCTGCATTGTGGACAAAGATTCCTGCATAAGTATATTTGACAGGAATCATTTATCTGCAGAAAGAATAACAGATTAATCTGCTCTTCCCTGAGGAAAAAAAAAACCAAAAAAAAACCAAAAAAAAAAAAAAAAAAAAAAAAACAAAAAAAAAAAAAAAAAAACAAAAAACCAAAAAAACAAAACAACCAAAAACAAACAACAAAACAGAACAACAGAGTATCTTATATATTTAGATACTGATCTGAAATTTCATCAAGAAATAGTGAAGAATAGTCCTTATCTTTGACTCAAACATTTCTGCTGAGGCAATGCAGGGATATGGAAATTAATGAATGGTATTATGCACTAAACCATGCTATGAACTATTGCTTGGAGTTTTTTCTATTACACTTAGAGCAATGAATCTGAGAGCAACTCAAACATTGTTCACTTATTCCCACAATATCCCCACAAAGTAGCATTCCCATATTACAGAGGGCATAAAGACCATGTATCCACAAACACACGGGGATCTGGTTGGCAGAACAAGGGCTAAAATCTACTCTGGGTGCAAATTCCAGTAAATGCAAGTCCCCACAAGAATCTTCTCACTTTTTGATATGATTAACTACAATCAACCATCTAAAACCTCCACCTCCACTCAGTGAAACTGTTTCACTACAGAGTAAATTCTGCTGAATTTACTCAAATTCCACTGTTGTACGAATTCGAGCCTAAGGAGGCAGACACAGCTGCAAACACTCAGGAAGAGGAAGGGCTGTAGGGGAATGGACAACACAAGCCTGAAGCAGTTTTGTGCCTGGAAAAGTGCCCTGAATGATGCTCCCAGGGATAAGTCTGAAAGCCTTGAAGTGCAGTTATGGGTTTCATGCTGCTACATCACTGTCAGAGGGCGAGGATAAGGAAGGTTACTCTTTGATCACTGCAATCCAACTATTCTGCCTTCCAGGGTTTGCCCTGTGGCAAGGCACCAGATATTCCATGTCCCACTTACAGTCAGATGCACTCAGAAGAAGCGGAGGACACTGAGTACTTGATAGAAGACACTTCAGATGGTGTATCACCAGATCGTGAATTATAAGTAACAAATATATATATATAAATAGTACAAATTAAGATAGATAGCTACATTGTCATTCTAAACTTTCCTTGATCATTTCACGTTGAGTCACTCTCAGCCCTAAATATAGTTTGCCATTGTCATTTTCCTTTTAATTTTTCCCTGACACCCTAGCATGTTTTGAGCACTCAAGATAACCTTCTTGAAATTAAAGAATTAAAGTGACAAGAGTCTTTTTCAACCACTGTTCAGATCCATACGTCCTGCTTAGGAATTTGGAGGATTCACTTAATACTAAAGTTTTTCAGACACAAACATTTTAGTAAGAGTAGGTTTATAAAGAAGGATTCTTGTAGAAGTGATTCACATACAGGTACTAGTTTAAAATATCCTTCTTTTGGACAGATGATTTTGTCTGTCCTTTTCCCATATTAACAAGCTATCAGTCATTTTCAAGCTCTTTTTCTCCAGTATGAAAAATATATGCAGTTCAATGTGTGACTCACTTGCCAGGTCAAATAACATTCACAGAAGCCTAATTTCAGCTCATGTTATATTTTACTCATTTTCATTTTTTAAATAGATTTAACTGATCCTTGGATTTTCAGTTTATAATTATTTTTAAATAATTCTTTTAAACAGCCTGGTTTTATTTTATAAGCCTGCTAATTTTTATGCCCAACTTATTTTTTCTCATTGTTTCTGCTGCACTTCATATTTACTGTAATTTTAAGAAAGAGCAGAATATAAAATAAATTTCCAACCTTTCTGTTGTTGTTATTATTATTATTTTTTAACCTAAGGAATTGCAGATGTGATATGAGAAAAACTCACCCATCCAGTGCTAGTATAGAGTAGTGCATCCTGCAGAAATTTTTTTAAGTAGTTCTGCACTCAGGCATGATTCACCAGGCTGTACAGGTTCTGACAGCCTTGCTAGGCTCCAAATCATTCCCTAAGCAGCATTTGGTGGTTTCCACACTGTTCCCCATTTCATGTCCCACAAAAACTTAGTCATCTGGATGCACCATTTAGCTGGTGCTGTGTGTGGGCACAGTGCCATTCTTAGATGCCAAAGGATGGTGCAGGGAGATGCAGAACTCAGCCCCGGGCTTGCACAGGCAGCACTGACCTGGATCTGCTGTATCCCTACAGGACAGGAGCTGACACATGGATCTCTCTGGAATATATTCCCTATACCTCTCAGTCTGCAGAACTATGCAAGGCATACAAACAAGAGAAGCTGAGAATTTATCACAGTAAGAGATTCTCATAACCAGCATCAACCCTTCTCTAACAATCGTGACCTAATTAACACAAAGCCAGGGCTCTCAGCTACCTGTGGGTGCTCTGAGTTAAATCTTTACTGGTTTCAGACCAGTTCCTCCAAAAGGACATTTCCAGTGATTTCACTGTGACAGAATAGTTCATCCACAAAGAGAAGGGATGTAGGCAATAATTGAGTTTATTGTTGCAAACTCATGGGACTACAGGGACTAAAGTATCCCTTTAAGATGTATAGTATCCCTAAAGTATCACTTTAAGATGTATATCCTCATTTTGCTATTCAGAAATATCTGAACTTTAAACCTTTTTTCTTTTCATTTGTACTTACAGCAGTAATTGAATACATAGAGCATGAGAGGAGTTCATTCCCCATCCCTCATCTTAAAAATGTTTTATACTTACTAATAATATTAGTTCATTTGTGCCCATAAGCTTTAAAGCCTTCTACAATAGTTGTGCAATATTGATTGAAAGGGGTTAGATCAAATTATTCCAGAAATTGAGCAGCTCCAAACTTTTAAGAGCTACTTTTGAGTAAAAACTGTCCCTATCAAGCTTTTAAACTGCTAACAACAGAAAGCCCTGACATTCTTCTGTCAACATTTTCCTGAACCACAAATTGCTCATGCATTAGAAATTCACTTGAAATGGCATAAAAAGGCTGTGAAGTAAATGTGTTCCTGAAGCCTGGGTCTGCAAGCCAGTGTAATTTCAGAAAACACCATACAGGCTGTAAAGACAGCAGATGCAAGGACTGAATTTAACTACATATGATAACTCAATTTATTTTCTCTGTAGTCTAGTAACTCAATAAGTCTTTAGCAGTTTTGTAAATAAACAGATGGATGCCATCAAACGCCAAAGAATGATAAATCTGATTGGTCTCTGTATAAATTTGGACAGCTTTATCCCAAAAATAGGCAGTAGAAGCATCTTACTCCAAGAGTGTGATAAAATAAACATGGGAAGGTAGATTATAGGCAATTGCTTTGTCCCAGTAATGAATGAAACTTTCCATGATGCCAGGACAGGTCTCAATGTAATTATTTTTAGTTGAAGATTGATTTCTGTTGATTAAAGAAAAAAAATCTGCTTTTCCAGGGATTCAATGTTAGAGTAAGGAGAAATAGGTGATGGGACCCCTGCTGAAAGATTTAATTCATACACAACTTTAACTTTGAAAGGTTTATGGTTCTAATTTAGCTGTAAGCCATCTGCTCCACATAGGATGTGTTGACTGAATATAAAACCAGACCAACAATTTCACACAGGAAGGACACTTATCATCCAGTGCACCACTTGCACGGGGATTTGTTCACTTTACCTAATTCTGCACCTCTAACTAGACATCTGTTGAATTCTCAAAGTTTAAGAGAACAAAATTTAAAAAGGTGTTCTGTTAGGCTGAGGTGTACATTCACACTGCTGCGGGTTTTCCATGTAAGAAACACTTTGTCTTTGTGCCAGGAGAAGGAGAACAAAATGCTGCTTTACAGCATTATACTTACACAAGTTTCCACTTGTGTAAGTATATTAAATAAAATATTAAAATATTTTTTCCCATGAGATTTTCATTAAAAACTACATAAGTCTTGTATAACCTCTCTCAGCAAAATTCGGAAGTGAGAACTTCCCATATTTGTTAGTTGCCTTTATAATATTTTTTCTTTTCCTTTCCTTTGTCAACATCTGTATCACTCATATCAAAAGAAGAAAAGCACACTATGATTTCTTTCAACCAGGGAAAGCCTAGCCTTGCAAAGGGCCTAAGGCTCTGCCTGGGAGACAATAAAATTTTGAAACAACCTAAATGTACAGCTTTTTAAATTCAGAAAGCCTATGAAAATGGCTAAAAAGCATTGAGCAACAAAGTAGGCTGTCGTTTGCAGGCAAAGACATGTAAGAGCCAAATAAGAATTGTCAAAAGTCAAGATGAGTTCCACCTTGCAAAGGTTTAGTAAAACAAACATCCAAGGATTTTCACTGTATATAACTGAGAGACCAAAACAGGACAGAGTCATTATGCAGGACGAATAAAGCAGAGGTCAGGTATTTTCTAGATATTGTCCCAGGAGTTAATTTGAAGGTTTTCAAGGCGGGAGATAATGTTTACCAAAGAGGGTACCATCAACCTGGATAATGGAATGAGGATATGGAAACAGAAGAAACAGAAGTTTTATGAAATGACATTAGGGTAGTCAGAACACTAATTCTGTAAGAATACCAGAAAACAAAGGCTGGTAACAGGGAAATTTAATAATCTGTCATGTCAGATGCATACAAATTGAGAACAGTAACTGCTGTTTCTTTCAAACTAAATATTGTCTAGATTCAAGGGAACATATATTCATTTATTTACTGATCTATTAATCAGACTCTGCTATGAGGTACTTTGCTAGAAGGAATAATTAAAGGCAGGTAAATGGAAAACAGGTCAAAATGCAACAACATTTCATCAAAGATCATGCCAGAAGCCCCTAACAGTTTTCTACAATAAGTTAGATGATTTTCTGGAAAGGCATGCAGAGTATTGTCTAGATTTCTGAAATCTTAAAATGTGAGAATTTATCAATAGATAAATTATCAAAAGAGAAGATAGAGGAGTTATGGAGAGTGAATAATGGCATGAAGGAGAGAAAACAAAGAATAGTTTTAAAGAGAAAGAAGGCTGATGAAGGTGTAACATGGAAACAAGAGTCATACTTTTTACTGGTCATTTTTGTCTTCATTAAAGAGCTTGGTATTAACATAACTAAATTCAATCATGGCAAACATCATTATGTATCATCAATACAGAGAATATAATCCAGAAGGAGATGCATGACCCCAAGAACTTGAGGGATGTACATTTGCTCAGATTGAACAGCAAAATTCAAAGCCATGTATTTTGGAAAAAAGCAGAAACTTATACTCTAAAAGTTTACAGTTCAAGGAAGAAAGTAAGTTGGCTGCAGATATATCAAGTTGAAAAGGGGGGAAAAATGGTCTTAAAATGTAAATGTTAAAAGGAATACAGCAACAAAATGTTAATGCCACTGGGCAATGCCAGATGGTCCTTCACATGGTACTTTGAGTACAAACCTGGTCATGCAAGGTAAAAAGAGATGAACTGAGGCTAAAACTGGGACAAAGCAGTACAAAGGTGTTCAGAAGCCTGAAGAGCAGGTTTAGAGCAGACCTCATTTGCCTTGGCAAAATGAAGGTGGAGACAAGATCTGATTGCTGTGTTAAAACACTGTGGGGGATGGACGAAAATAGCAGAGCCCCAGGTACTGCAGCTGATGGTGAGCAGGCAAGTATGGCTGAGGATGGTGTTCCTTTCCAGGTTAGAGCCTTTCATCTGAAGGTTTGCAACCTAGTACATCTGTTTGTGGCCAGAAGCTTTGGATCATGAGCATTCATCATTGCTTCTGCGTTCCCACGACAATAGGAGAGAGGAAATCACTAAATTGACCTGGATGCAACCTGACAACAGCTCAGACAATCTCCCCACAGAGGGGAAGAGATGGACATGGCTGCAGTCACACTTCACAGTGTTCAGAATTTTACACCCTCTTCAGACATTCTTTCAGTTCCCTTTATGCAACTAAAACTGCAAAAAACCCAAAAGAAAAAGGTATTTCTAATACTCTGAAGAAACAGTGACAGTTTTGGATTGAAAAATGAATAGCTGGTTGTCAAAGAAATGTTCACAGTACTTAACAGTTTTTATTAATATGTCTCATTTTATTGAGTCCCTATAGGGCAGCAAATCCATTGATAAAGTTGTAAAACAACCACCTCCACCTCCTCTATTCTCCTGTCCTCTCTCTTTTTTTTTTTCCTTATCTTTTTACCTTTTTTAGCTGATGGCTCCACAGCATGCAGGTTTTACTGTCCAATCAATAAGTTACTTTTGCCAAGATGTGTGGAAGACACATTGCTAGCATTATACTGCATCTTCTTCATATTAAAATGTTTATGTCCTTTCCAAGTATATTCTTCAGAATTTAAAAGAATCAAGTTTCTATTGGTAGAACGATGCAAAAGCTAATTCATTACAGAACCACCAAAAATTCTGTAAAAGAGCAGACAAAATCAATACCTCATTCTTTATCATTTACAAAGCCTCCTGTGCTAAGAACCTCTGTACTTTTCAAGTAGACTTTATCCTGTGTGTAGCAGAAGTAACTGCTCTGGGTTTGGGCTGGAGTAGGGGTGGTGGTGGCTAGCAGGTCTTATAATCTACTTTGTTTTTGCTTTTGCCATCAATATTTTTTAAGTAATCATCAGCACCATCTGCCACTTTCCACTGTGTTCTTTTCACAGTGTCAATACTATAAACACAGTCTGCTCCCTCATTTGATGCAGTGCAGAATGTTGGAATTAGGCAGAAAATAGTCATTCCAAAAATAGGCCTTACCGCTCAAAAGGAAGCAACTCCTTCAGTAAAATGATCTTGGGAAGAGATGATTTTAGTTTACATCAAGTCTTAGAGCTATTTCATTAAGCATCTCCAGCTAACTGAAAAGAACCCTGGATTTTACAGTCTCTCAGTGTCAGTAAGTGGAAGATACTCCTTAATATACTAATTAGGAGTTTAGTTTTAGTTGTAGTCATTAAAACTCTTACAAAGACTATTTTTATTTTCTCCCACAATGTTAATGTTTTCTAATTTTTGGAGCATTTAACTGGCATCATGTTGGTAACTAATATGGAATATCCCTCAAGAAAATTACATTTCTATACAAAATGCTCTAGGTATGCCTTAGATTAAAGAGAAAGATTAAATTCAGTCTTCACACAGTCTAAACAGTAAAAGGAAACTCAAATATTTCTGTTCCCCACTGATTCTTTTATAATATTCCAGCTTATCTGTAGAGCTTCTAGTCAAATGAACATGACTGTGCAATTTTGCATAATAAATAAATGTCTGACTCACCCCTGTATTTTAACACAAGTTCTAGACATTTGCGCCATTTTTGTGTAATACATAGTTTCACTTATTTCTAGTTGCATGTGAGACTTCAGGGAAAATAACAGAACTGAGACTTTTTTTTTGGTTTGATATTTCATTATCTGAAAAATCTTGCTATTCATGATGGGTGGGAGGTGTCTCTTCTAGGGGTGTTGTATAGTTACTTTTACTAATGTTTTTATAATGTTTTTCTCAGTTTACATGCCACTTTATCCTACCTAAACAGTATTGTTAGATTAAAAATATAAAATATACTTTGGTGACTCAATATCCATAAAACAGCAAGTGATGAAAGTAAGTCAATTTCTGTCTCCAAAATTACAAAGGAGAGACAATATTCCATCTAGAGAAGTGGATTGCTACGGAACAAACAGGAGGATGCACAGAAATAAGTTTGCTTAAATAAAAAGTAGGACCTTACTTTGTAGGGCCTGATAAGCCAGCTGGGAAAAAGAGAATGCAGAAATATGTTTGTTGTGATCTAGACATTTATAATTTTTCAGAGTTCCTTTTTCCTTTTGCAATATCAATTTCAGGTTTCTTTTTTAAGGTGTTTAGGAATCTAAATAATCAGTTGTGAATTTCTTCCTATGAATTGAATATGAATTCTTGCTATGAATTTCTTCGTTTCTATGCCTACCTTCACTTTTCTTCTCCCCCACTTTCAGTATTCACAATTTTTCTTCACTAAAGCAGAGCTTCAGCCCTCCTCTGTGTGTCTTAATGACAGTGGATTTTCGGCTACATCTTTTACTTATATTTTTCTACAGGAAAATCTATACTCATCCTTGTAGCACTACTGACTTTATTGGGTTATTTTGCAAGTATGAAAGGACTGTGCAAAGGAATGTGTTTGTAGCAGGTAGAAATTCATGAGACTTACATGCCCCAGTGTATGTCTGCAACCTGTTCTGCATACTGAGATAGGTACACATATGAAGCCATTCTACAAATGAAAAGCCATAACCTACGATTTTGTTTCCAAGGGTCAGAAAAATTGAGCAATATAATTAAATATAATACTCTGTAAAAACCATTAGTTAATTCATATTTATGTTAATGTGCCTCTTATGATATGCATTAGGTTTTTTGTATTTTAATCAGAGAAAATTATAAATACAATCAGGAAAGCCTTGTTACTGTTTTCAACCAGAGCTAATTGTCTTGTAGAACACTTAATGAGTCATTATTCATTATGATGGTGAGGACAGGGAAGGCAGATGGCATGGTAGTTTTATTGATTCTGTGATCCCACTGTAGCTTGCTGATTAAGTAGGATTGAACACCACAGTTAGTGTGGCCAGAATTACACAAAATTCTGTTTTGAGTCAAGGGTATCAGACAGGAACTTTCAGATACCACTGTTTGGAGGCCTGCCATCCTAATTTGTACTTGTAACAACGGAATATTGCACGCAGTCTTCCATTTCAGCTTCCATTCAATTTTCAAGTGTTATTTTATGGGTTAAGTTGGATTCAACTCATCCACTCATAGCCATGGAGGTGTTAAAGATCTGCTAAGGTTTAACAGAGACTCATTTGTGCACTGCAGAGACCATTCAACTCACTGCCTCAATAGGGAATTTCCTCTACTGGCTGCTCTATCACTCTTACCCTCTTGGTAGATAGGCAAGTGCTGCTGTGTGAAAGTAAAATAACCTGTGAATAATTCAGAAATTACACCCCTTGATTCTGAATTATTTTGAAATGGTTTAATATTCTCATTTCTCTTTGTGCTTTACAGCACAAAGTGGCCTTATCCCAGAATGATGCAAACATTGTTTTATAAACTTACTGTACAATAACTCAATACCCCAAAGCATGGGATTTAGTTGGCTTTAGTAGTAATGATGACATGGTCACAGTTCTTTTAACAGAATTTATCACATTACTAAGCTATTCTTTCTGTATTGCCCAATATATCACTAGAGCTGTATGAAGAACTTGAAGGAGTTATTTTTGGGCCTTCCACTGCTTATAATTCATAGGCACCTTTTTCTGCATTAAGTCATATATTATCCTCTTTTTTTTCTTGTCTAACTTGTTTTGTTCAATTCCCTTTACAATGTATAATTTAGTTCTTTCTAGATAACTAAAGCAGCTGCTCTCATTATTAGATCTGCTTTGATATTAAGAAGAGTTTAAGCTATTTAAATTGTGGGGTCAGACACTACAGCAATAGAAGAGGATCTCAAGCTTCCAGTGTATCATAAAACTTTTAAGTCACATATGAACTACACTGATGCATTTGTACTGATAGACACGTGAACCCTACAGACAATTGCTATTTTTTGGGCCCTCTAATTTTGTTCTGATTACACAGGTACAATGCAGTGAATGAGATAATTGAAGAATGAAGAAAGCACATGTTCTATCAGTCAATCCAAACGGAGAAATGTAACTTAATGTTTTGCACCGATCATTCTAATTTATACTTTGTCTCTAATTTCTTTCACTTAAAAACAGTTATGTCAGTTACCTCAGAGAAGTATAATTGAATTGTTAGCTTACACCAAAAAGAAAATGTAAGGTCTGCTGTGAAACATCTAACCCACCATGACGGCAACATTTTGTGACTTTCCAGATTTTCAGGTTATTAAATTCTACAAATAGCTGCGCAATTGAAAAAAAAATCCATTTTTAGAACACGAATCACAATTAGTGTTTCTTTTCTTTTGCAATAAATTCATTTTTATCAATATTTTGACTGAATCTAGGTGATCAATCTGTATAAAATCTATTTCAAATCACAGATTAATTTTAAGTGGTTTAAATGTTTAACTTACAGAATTAGGCCTGAGTGCTAAACAGTGTTGTTGAAAGTCTGTAAAGTTGTGAGTATTTTCTGCAGGAAGCAGAGAACACACAGACCTGCACTGGGACATATGGTGTCTCCTAGAGAAGTTTTTTGCAATGCATAGCCTTTGGCCAAAGCCCACCATCTGTAGCTTCAACTTTTCTTCCAGCTGCTGGTAAAGGTGAAGTACAGAACATATGCTGCACAAAGAGTAACCTTTACATTAGGGTTTAGTTTATTCATTGGTTTGTTGGTGGTTTTTTGTGTTTTGTTTTTGTTGTTTGTTTGGTTTTTTTAACATTCAGAGACATTTTTTAACAAAATATTCATTAATATAAAACTCAGAAAACTCAAAGTCAGATACCTTAAAAAATTATGTACACAACTATGAGCTCCAGTGGGGCATAGATTAGCTATTTATGTAAAGAATTTGCTTCCTCAGTTTTGGAGAAAATGCAGGACAATGAAAATACAGGCATTCCCTTATGTTTGGGATGTATGCATAGAAGGAACAAATGCCATGCTCTCCCAGTGTGAACTGGGAATGAGCATCTTGGAGGTATCATTTACACAAAGATGCTTGACACACTGTCAGTTCTGTCCTAGAATGATCCCAATGAGCTGGAAAATGGCTGTGTGCAAATAATAGAGTATTCCAATATTACTTGGCAAGACATAGTTACTGAACACACGACTTCCACCCCAATATCATTGGTTTTGCCTAACTTAGGTCATAAGGGAAGCCAACTGCATAGAGAATGTGTGTGCTGCCCAAAGCTTCCACATCATTTCCAAAATCTTGGCAGCGTTCACAGCATCTGCTCCCAGGCAGCGCAGGGTGCTGCAGGACAGGAATGGAGTGACTTAGCAGAGCTACAGGTATGCCAACAAACTTGCACAACACCTCCTGCCCAGCCTAGGAATGGTTACCTAGAGCAATCCATGAGCACCAAAACTCATCGTGCACAAGAAAAAAATGATTACAGTCATGTAATCTAATACACTCTAATGGTTGAACCAGTATGGCTGAACAACTCAAGCATTTCTATTTGCTTTTGACCCTGAACAAAGTGAAAGTTGTAGGACTAAATAATTTATCTATTTTGAAACACTAAGTGGCTGACAGGTACCATAAAAACAAATGGAAGAATATTCCAAATATATGCCTACAAAGCTAGTAGAAGGTAAAGCAATGAGAAGACAGAACATAACAGGAGGACAAAACATGTTTAAAAAAGAGGTGCATTCTTTCACAGGTTGAGGAACATGCAGAATGACACAACAGACATGCTGTTGAACCCAAGTCCTCTTTCTAAACACCCATACCTTCCATGCTTTACACACAGCAAAGATCAGCAATTACTTTTCAAAGACTCCTTTATATGGTAAATATAAGCTGATTATGAAAAAACTAAATGAATACATTTTTACTGTCAAGATGAACATCATAGGTAAATTTGAAAACAACAAAAATAGTCCCTCCAAAAACATTTTAAGCTTCAATTTCAACAATTACTTTTAATTTCCTTTCATAATGTTTTTTCTTGTTGCAAGACTATAAACACCTTCATTTCTTTTTCATTTCCTTGAAACATGAACAGGGAATAAGCTAAACATCCTTACTCTCTCATTGCTCTCTTCAGAGCACTTACATTTATATATTTCTTCCAGGAAATGGATTTGACAAAGCATCAGTAACACTTTTATTTTCATAGCACTTCCAAAAATTATATTCTAAGCCATAAACAGCATTTAAAGAACTAAGTCCTCATCTCAGAACTCAGAGGGAAAAAAATATAACACCCCTCACCCTCAAAAAATGAACTAAAACTCCCAAATAAATAACAGATAGTGATCAGGCCAAAAGAAGAGCACCCAGCTGAGCTTACTTCCAACATAAGTCAACTGAGTTTGCCCTCATCATTACTCAACACTTTTTAATCTCTTAAATGGATTTTTGAAGGTTAAAAGGATATCTTTTTTTGGCTCTTAATGATAAAAGTTAGCCTGAAAGCATATTTTCTGGTTTATTCCTGCATTTTGGGCACATACCATGCAGTCTACTATTTCTTACAAAGGCGTTCATCTTGGCCCCAGCTCCAGTGAAGTCTGGATGAGTAAACTGGTCACGTGTGCTGTGTCACATTACTGGCCACACTTTCTTGTCATGGCTCTTTCATATCACATCATTGTAGGCAGTTATTTAAAGGATTTTAAAGGTGCAGGAAGATACCTCCTGTTTGAGAAGCATTTTATGAGAATGCTTTTGTACAATGATCTAGCAGAGAAGGTAGGTCACCACAAGAAGGGCTTGCAGATAATGCAAGTGCTACTTTAAAATGAGCTCGGATCACTTCCAAAGTTAACACCACCCTACAGAAACATTCACTCACACAATTCCAGGTTTTATCTGACAGGCATTCTGGGAAATACTAGTATTTTAATTGAATCCCAGCCAGCAAAAAGATGTGATTTACGGTGCAAACTAGACTGCACTAAATTTTTGCCTGAAGTGAAAATACTCACTGGTATTCCCTGTACAGCCTCATTTACAGCAGCTTGAACTGAAACCATGGAAGTGGCTGCATATGAATTTCTTTTTCCCCGGAGAGACAATGTTGGAGCATATTGACGTGCACAAGTACTGCTTCAGGAAGTCCTAATGAAATGTGGCTGGCTTAATCACTGGGCTTTTTATTTGGACACGACACCAAATTCCCATGAAAAATGAAGTTGGGGCTAAACTTAACATCAGCTTGACCGAGCAGCTCCTCGTATCTGTCTGCTGTGCCATTATTTTGGGTCTGTGAGGGTGATTTTGCCCAGGCAGAGAGTGTAGGAGGAGACAGACACAAGAGGCAGCCCAGCAGCCTTACCTGACTGCCCGGGTGGTGGAACTCCTGACGCTCCCCTGGGCAGACACAAAAACACCGTCAGGACGGCGGCTCTGTTTCCTGAGCACGGCTCGATGGCGATCGGCTTAGGAGCACCCTGGAGAAGGAAAACACCCAGGTTAACCTTCGAGATTTCCATTCCATTTTCACTTGTGCACTTTTTGTTTTTTTTTTAAGGCACGGTGTAAAGTTGGGAAGATATTTTTTCCGTTGCATTCAAACAGATTGTCCGAACCCTGTTAATTGACATAAAAATGGACACTGACAGCACACGCTGCAGATCTAACCAAACAAAAAAATAAATTCTCATAAGGACAACAAAATTTTACTGAATTTTATAGCTTGCTAAATGTAGTAGTATCAAATTAAAGCTTAGAAAACAGCAAAACCTTTTGATATACACACTGGTATCTGAGAGTAGCCAACTTCCCCATCTCTATTAAGAAGTATCCATGTGAAAGAATTCTGCTTCAACAGCATCCATCACCTAGCCTGCCTAAAGCCAAAACTACAAAATGAGTGCAAATCTACATTATATACCAATAGCTAAAGATTGTCAACCTCACTTGAGAGCCCCAGACCAGGAATTCTGCCTTCTCTCTGTCTGTCCTGCTAAGGAAATTATTTCTTCAAGGCAGGAACATCCTGATTCCTTTTGCATGTGCAAAAGATAGGTGCAGTGCTACTATATTTATATATGTTTAGAAACTCTCTGAAAATGTTGCCTGTGTGATAATCACCTTGCTTTATCTTCTATAAAGCTACGATAGCACTGGTGTTGATGGTGGGGGGGTTTGTGCTGTTACCAAACTCTCATTAAGTATATAGATAATTTAATTTGCAGCTAGCTTTCAGCTAAATGGTTGCTACCATATTGTTCTTGATTTACCAAGGACAGTAGGAGTTGGGAAAAAAAAGCAAAGCAGTCCACAAAGGCAGAGAACAATAAATTTTTGAGATGAAAATTTACAATGTAACCACATTTCCATGTTTCTGAGCTTTGTGTTCACTCAGAGATAGGCATTTCACTTCTGAGAGCTTAAACATTTAGTCAAGCACTAAAGATATTTCTAAAAACATTAGGTCAAAATCAGCATAAGCATTTCTTTCTTTTTCTGTTTGTAAATTTTCTAAATGTCTGTCATGTTCCAAGGCAAAATATGAGTTCGACATTTTGATTCAAAATTCAAAGCCAGAAAACTTTATATTTACATAAAAAATGCAATGTATACAAAAATGTCAACTGATTCCAGTATTCTAAGAAAAAATGCTAGTTTAGTCAAGTTAAATACACTGCAAAGTACTTGATATAAGGAAAACAAAGGCACTTCCATCATGTAAAGCAATAATAATTTTCTATTTTTCTACCTCCAAGTAACCAACATTTATTACTGCTCAGTGAAAAATATATATACTTTTTTTTTTAACTTCCTGGTCATATTTAAAAGGCATTTCTGTAAATTCTTTTAAAGTGACAGCATTAAAGAACTTGGATAAACAATGACATCTAATTTAAAAATGCCATGCCATAGGTTATGACAACTTACACCCACCAAAAGCTTTACCAAGTGATAAAATAGAAAACTAAACCCCCAAAAGCTCCAGCTGGTGTTACTAACGCAAGCAATAGAGCATTTAAGTCAATATTCCTGACTTGACACAACAGCAAATCAAACAACTATTTGGAAACACAAAGAAAATGAAATCTTCATTGTAAAATGTAATTCAGAACACTTTACGCAGACACACAACTGAAAGGAACAAATTCACTGCAATGACTTTTAATTTGGTGATTACTTTCTTACAAATCCACATGATGATATTTTCTTTTGCTGTGTAATATGAACTCTTTGATCAACAGGCGCCATCCTTCTCTGTTTGAAGTTTATACTAATGCTCTTCAAAACACAATTGGAGGAAATGATTTCTGATAAATACTCTTTCAAAGGACTTCATCCAAAAATAAAATACAGTAAAAATTTTGTGCTTTTTTTTCTTTATAAAAAAATTATGACTGCAGAAGCAAGATGTCTTATCTTAACCTCACATCATTCAGGTTTCCTAGCAAAAATAACACAGTAGCATAGAGCAAATGATAATAATTTAGATAGCCTAAGGTTTGTCACTTGTTTAAAGATAAATACATAACCATGAATCAAAGTTATTTCACAGGGACATAACATGTTCTCTGAAATACGCCATTTATCATGCATTTTCCACGGGTTCTTTGGAAGAGATAAGGTACAAGTTTGTTTGCCCAAAGCAGTAAACTACCATGATTTACTTGCTAGAATTATCTTTTTTTCTTTTCCCCTTGTAAAGAAAGTGACTTACATTTTTTGTCAAAACCTCAAATGACAATCACAGATTAATAAAACTTTATCAGTGGAAGGCATAGTAAACAAACACTTCTTTGATAAACTTTTACTCCTATAGTCCCTTTTTTACATACACTATGACAGAAAGAGGTGTGTCAGCTGGGAAGGTGAAAAAGAAAGTGGCAGAGAACTACGAAGGAATAAAAGGATTAAAGAGCATATATTATTAATATTGATAGGGAAAAAAGAGTAACCCAGAGGATATAGAAAGACAAAATAAGTGGAGAGGGTAGAGATTAAATCAGGTAATAAAAAAAAATAGATAAAGTTTTATCCACAATTTAAGTGTATATTCATGCATTTATTCGCAGAAACTATCAGGAGACATCTTCACATGTTCCTAGATTTTTATTAGAGAAAAAGTTCTACATTCTCCCACTATTTTCCTGAATGTCCTAAAAAGCCAAAGTTCAGCTGACTGGTGAGTTTATGAGGAAGTACCAAGCTTTGGAAAGATTCTTGTGGATCTGTTTCAGTAAGAAATAGATTTGGGCCAAATAATTTCTTTTGCTTCAAAGGACAGATGACAATATTACCACTGCTGGCAGAAAAACATATATATTCATGCTTTAGAAAAGAAAGCATCAAAAGAGGTGAGTACGTTTATTTATTGTATTTGTCCATTTGGGAATAAAAGACTTGATCAGCTTTAGGAGTGCAGAGCAAGGAGAAGCTGGGAAGTGGATTTTGTCCCCCTTGGTACAAAAGGGGGTGGGATGGGCAGCAGAGAGCAGTAGGATTTTAATGGTGCTGTGTGAACTTGTCCAGTGTTCAGTCTCAAATTCTAATCAATTTCAGAAGTGGCAAGCAGTGATATGAGAGAGGAAGAACCTGAAGAGGTGAAAAGAGCAGGAGAACAGTGACTAAGGGAATGTTCATGGATTGCTCTAAGTCTTCAGCATCTCCTTGGGCAAAACACACTGAAACTTCAGCACCAATCTGAACCTATGAAAATATTTAATATTGTGAATATGGGAAGATGAAAAGTATAAAGAGTTTTGGTCTATCGGTATTCCAAGAAGTGGTACCTCTCAGAAGTGCTATAAAACTTTTGATTTTCAGTACTAAGTAATATCCCTCTATATATTTTCTTCAGCAGTCTAAGGTGCATCCAATTTTTAAAAGTGCATTATTATACCATAAGAAAAATACTTCACATAAGACTAAATGGCTGCAAACTCATGCCAAAAAAGCAATTAGAAAATTGAATCAAGGAATTAAGGATTAATGTGAGCATGTTACACCTGTCAGAAGCAATAAGTATTTTGACAAGAACAGAATAAAGTTTGACAGTGTGCACAAATACAGATCTGACATATAAATCAAGTATTAAAATGCAAACAGCTATGCATTAATCACTGTAATGTTTCCTACTAAAATGGTCTTGGTAGTACTTACAAGAATTCATTATAAATAAAACTTCAGTTCTTAAAAACCATCTTCTTATACTTCTTATTGTATTAATTAATTATGTCAATTTAAACTTAGTTTTTAATCACGTTATTAAAACAGCATTAATCTGGTGAATTCCACACCAGCTAAGCTAGATACCTCGGCAAATAAACAATCAAATCTGTTGTTGCAACAGGATTAGGACCAGACTCAGAATGCAAACAGCCTTTTTCTGGATTTTTAATGTGCAAGACTTCAGAGAGGAAAAAATGAAAAAAAAAAAAAAAAGAAAAGAAAAAAAGACTGTGTCCTTTGAAGAGGTAAGAGATGCAGAAAAGGAGGAAACATAAAATTCAGACTGTTATATTACAAGTATTCACTTGCTCTCGACTTCTGGTGCTTTTCCTAAATTCTTTGGTTATTTTCTGAGTTACATGATTTATTTGGGATATACAAGTCTCAGATTCCAAAATGCATTTGAGTACCCAGTTTGGATTTTGGTCAAGTTAAGTTGCCTACATACAAATTCAAAAGCCTCAAGAAGCTGTTAGTCTTACTATTAGTATCAAAAATTTCCCAAGACCTGAGAGTTGTCTCTACCTGCCAGGCACATTTTGGTCTCTTAAATGCCTCCTCTGGCATTCTTGCAGCTGCCCTGGATGCAGAGCTCAATGAAGATAGCTGTTCCCAAAATATCCCTATCAAATTAGGGTTTTACATTGCAGTTGTGACCACTTTCTTTTAAAACAGAGTTGAAAGCAGAGATTAACTCTGTTTTTTTTTATGGTTAGAGGATGAACCCTGCTTACCCTGCTCTGCTTTTACTAAATGCAGCTTTGAGGTGAAACTCTCTGACCTATAACTAAAGATGAAGTGTCAAATGCTGTGATTGTTCTGACCATTTTCAGCGCAGTAAAGGCAGACTTCTCAGCAGTGCTAAGAAAAAAAAAAAAAAAAAAGAAAATTCTCCCTCTCAAAATCACAGAATTCCACTGATGTCATTTGGCTGGGGCTTTTTGGGCCATTTTCCTGGAGAAACTCCAACTGTCCCTTGTGCAGCCATCCTTCCAGGAGAAGGAGATGGCAGACTCCCGTGGCAGACAACCTCCATCCTGCCTCCACCTGGTTGTTTCCACAGTCATTTACCAAGAGAATCAAACCCAGCAGTAATGTCAGAGGAAAGAAGCAGCACTGTCTGCTCCTCCCAGCAAAATCCCACCACTTTCACAGCACCTGCTGCTGTCCCAAGGAGGACCTGACACTTCCAGAGTGCTGGAGCTAAGGCAAGGCCAGGAACAAAGGCTGCCATCAGCACTGCTGGCTCTGTAGCCTGTCAGTTCTACACCACATTACTATTCCAAGTGTTGGGTGAACTAATGAACTAATGCTCATTAACATACTTTTGAGTATGAGCTTCCCACCCACCCACAAGTTTTGACAATTTTCTCCACAGATTTATTCAATGAGTAATGAGCTTTAATGATCGCCCAAAAAAAAAAAAAAAAAAAAAAAGCTTTCACAAAACATCATTTGTGTAAGGGAGAAATATACTCAGGAAACACAGAGACAGCATAAATAAATAAACAGGGCTGGGGTACTGAACATTGCTTGTGGCTGTAAAGGAAACACCAGTTCTTCATATGACTCCAGGGTTTTACAGAAATTCTGAGCATTTACTGAAGACTTTCATTTAATACATCACATAAAGTTCCTCTCTTGCAATTAGTGAGTGCAAAGCTTCACCTCCTTTCAACCAGCAAGAATGGCCCAGAGCCCGAGTGTCCTCAGGACTTAGAGTTTCTACACTGCACCTTCTTTTGCCTGAGGTTTTCTAAGTGATTTCTAGTTTTGGCTAATGAGGTCTCACTAACCTATTGGAGGTACATAACCACACTACCAACAGCACCAAAATTTGGTGAACTTTTTGCTGTATCTCATAATTCTTCTACCTAAACTGGAAGAGACAGAGGCAACCACCTTGCTTCTGTGACCAACTGAGTCATCCAGCTTCACCAATTCACTGGGAGGACTCTCTAAACTGGAAGAGACAGAGGCAACCACCTTGCTTCTGTGACCGAGTCATCCGGCTTCACCAATTCACTGGGAGGACTCCACCAACCCTACTAGCCCTTCAGAATGAACAAGTTTTACCTGAAAACTTCTAGCATGTCTGATAAAGCTTTATTGATAATTAAATGCAACCCAACCAAAATTACACTAACATTTATCATTATTTTTTTAACAGCAAATTATCTTTCCATTGTAATTCTGCCCCACTGTTTTTGCAGAACACAAATCATTAATTTCCTTGTTTCAAAATAGAAATGGAAATCTCAGACTATACTGGAACATTATTTTCCATAAGAAAAGCAGTGGAAATGAACAATAAATAGAATACATTATGATTACCAAGCTGCTATTATGGCCCCAGTGCACAAACTGCATTGTTATCCTTCGATTTATTGTCTTGCTTCTCTATCTCAGCTCTAACAATGACAGACTGCATTCTTTCATGCAGTCTTTCCTGAGTAGAATATGGTTGTTAATTCTGTACTGATCTGAAATTTATATATTAGTCTTAAAGTGTTTATGCTCAGAAGAGTCATATTTTTAATACAAAAACTATGTTTATTTACGACAAAGTTACTCTCAGTTAATCTAGTAAAATACTTCATTTCAAAATCTAATACTATGTCATGTGGCATTTCATTAGCAAGGGAGTTATGAATTGATATTCTGATAAAAACTGATTTACTGAGACCAAGCTATGAGAAACACCTGTAGATGCATTTGTTTTCAGTGGGGTTTCCAGCAAGAGCTCCTTCCTTATCAGGTTTGCTATTCCGTTTTTGTCCTACTGCCTAGAGGTTGCTTTTCCTGAACTGTGACACCAGTGTGCACTGCCCTGGAATTTTCTTGATTGTCATGAGAGGCTGAACAGAGCACAAGATGTTGAAGTTAAAACATCAGGTGGCTGCAAGGAACATTGATTGCATTTCTTTATGTGTGTGCCCATGTATGCAGTTCCCTGTGTCTTCATACTGTTAAATAAACTTGGTTTTACTTTACTATTACATCTTGCCCATTAATGAGGGTAATTCCAGGTTAATATGGAAAATATTGAACATAACTTAGAGCTGATGGTGTGTGTAGTAGTTGGACTGGATTACTGCCAGAGATATCCCCTAGAGCTTCCAGAATATTCCCCTATTAAGCTCTATGAGTCTGATTAAAGGCTGGCAGTGACAGCGTCCAGTTTGTGAAAAGAAATTTATCTTGGCAGCATCCAGGTAGATCCTGTTGGGAAAAGCACCTGAGACTCTGTGTCTGTGGCATATACCAGGAATCATGTATCCCCAGGTACCTTCCTGTAAATTCTTCTGACTGCCATCCTGTAAGTCAAAGTGGTGCTGTGCAGTGAAGTGATGCTAATGGGCATTTGTTTCCCAGATGGGCATATCTGCTGGATCTCCAAGGATTAGAAATGAGAAGTGGAGAATTCTATTATTCCTTTACAATTCAGCCTTAAAGACTTATCCATGAAAACTCATTTCCCTGGGGATGAATAACTGACAGTCCATCACTCTTTGAGCTTGGGCTGATCACTTAAGAGCAGAGACTCGCTCCCACGTGTCACAATGGGTTAATCTTACCCTAGACTGCCAGTAGAAGAGGACATGGTCCCCTCAGAGCCACTACTAACTTTCCAGGGTTGGGAAAGATAAAGTACACGGCACAATTTAAACTCTGCCTCACTTGCAGGCTGACAGTGTGGCTGTGGTAATAGGCAGGGCTAAGTGTGAGCACGGTACAGGTTTCTTTCACTGGGAACAAGCAAACAGAACCAGCTGCAGGCTTTTGAAATGTCCATGAGGAGCCCAGAAGGGCAGCCCTTTGCTCAGGGGGGGTTCATAAAGTTTCAATCTGTCATTGTGACAGTGAAACTCAGACAGAAGGCAGAAGCTCTGGCTAACAGTTATCTTTTGTGACTGCATAGATCTTATTCCTGCAGCTCTGCATCACCCCAGAGTCATAAAAGATAAGGTTTGATCATCATTTAGGAGATCAATGCCAGACGTGAGGGTTAGGCAAGGCAAATGTCCTAAAAGGATTATGCTGTATTTTGCATTTCTTGCAAAATTGGAAAGAAAATATAGTACCCTGTATGTCATCCAAAATACAGTGTTAGTGAACTTTTCCTCAGCAATGCCTTTTCAAGTTCTTTTTTAACCTCCTGGCCGCATGCAGGATGCCTAGTGAATGACAAATTAAAACATTTCTACCTGGAATTGTAATAATAAAAAAGAGAACTAAATCAAGACATTGTGAAAACTAGCTGTCAGCAGAAGGGATTAACGTGCAAACCTGGCAATATTCTTAATGTCAGAAAAAAAATCTTAATGGCACCAGAATAACAAATTACTTTCTATCATAACTTACACAGATCACAGACTAGGGAATGTAGGGAGGACACAAACGTCTGAAAGCATGACATAGCTTTTATTTTCAGTGTCCTTGCCATGGCCCAAGGACAGCTGTAAAGTGTGTACACCAGAGCCAAAACCATTCTGAAACAAATGATCCCTGTTTAAGATTTGGAAGTCTGTAGAAGTTTTCATCCCAATGACTGCACGTGGACATTGTGGATCCAATTGTAGCTGCTCCAGCAGCTGGAAGAGCAATGAGAAATAAAAGATTTCTGTTATCCAAGGAAAAGGAATGAGAAGGCAGCAAAAGGGAGCCTGGTTTTGCTGTGTTATGTGGTGGTAGCAGCAGCATGTGTTAAACTGCTTTGGCAGTGGTTGCTGCCACCAGGGGAAAAGGGAGAGGGAAGGTTGGCAGGAGTGCGAAAGCTCAAACCAGACCTTGTCTAAGGTGTTGCAAGATGTGTCTCACTTTCCTCTCTGGAGGACCTCCATCACCTGCTCTGACCATTCACCAATTTGAAAACATAATTGAGTATTTTTCACTCTAATCTTATGAATTAATTCAAATCCTAAGTATCAGCTGCTTAAATCAGCACAGCACAAGTAGCAGCAGAACTATTTTGATTTACACCAGCTGCAAACCTGACACTATGTTATTCATTTATTAATACTGTCCTTGAAAAATCCTGAAAATAAACTCAAGCTCAAGTATTATCACTTAATGTTGCTTTCTAAGATGCTCCCCATCAAGATTGTTAGTACTCACTGTGCTCATATTCAGAATATCACTAAAAGTGCACCGAAAAAATGGAAGCTACAGGATCTAATCTGACAAATAATTAGACACATGAGAATTAGTGCTTGGAGAAACTTTGCGCTAAAGCAAACATGATTACTTGCATGAATGAAACTATTTATTCTTGTTACTCACTTTAGCTCAACATATCTGATGGAATACTTTTTTTTTAAAGAGACAGATTTTTTACAATGAAAAAAAGAAAAAAACTACACCTTTAAAATATTACAAAACCTGTATAATTTTTACTAATTCAGTACAGATCTACAGTATAAAGTATTTGCTGAATCCCACTTACATGGGAAGTAAGTGGGTCTTTTTTGGGGGGTTTTGTAGGGGTTGTTTTGGTTTTGTTGATTGGGGGTATTTTTTGGTTTTTGGTTTTTTTTTTTTTTGGTATGTGTTTTTGTGGGTTGTTGGTTTGGTTTTTTTTTGGTTGGTTTTGGTTTTTTTTTTGGTTGTTTGTTTTTTTGGGGGGTTTTTGTTACCATATTCCAAGCTTCCTTATACTCTTGGGCATTGCTAACTGAAAATGAGTGCTGTGGAAATATAGCCCAGCTCAACTCACCCTCCTGCTCCAGTCATGTTTCCTATGGCACAGCAGAACTTCCAGTTATGTCATATATTTATTATTCTTTTCATTAAGGTGGTACTCAGTCACCATCACCAAAAATCGTGATTCACATTAAATTCTATAGTCCCAATCCTGATTGCATGAAAGTATTTATTTTGCTTCAGAAACTGTTCTCAGTTTAAATTTGACATTGCAAAATTTAGCAGCAGTGATGATGATTTTAGCATCTTATCTTCAAAATAAATACCATTTAAACAGCAGACTGACCACCTTTTTGAAAGTTTCCTCGAAAATTCACAAATCTGTGAACTTTTCATTGAAGTTTCCCTCAGAGCCCTGCATTATTAAGATTTGTACTCTGCCCATACATTTTTCTTATCTAACCAAATGATTTCTCTTCCCCTAAGTTTATGCATAAACTTTAAATCACTGACAAGACTAAAGCAGAGAAATGTTTGTCCTGTACATCAGTCAACAGAATGGTATAACACATTTACTTTGGGTCTCTATGTAAACTCTGATTTATTTTAGTAGTGGCTAGAGGATAGAGGCAGATAACACATTTTACCATTATTTTCTGATTCCTCTTCCCCCTTCCCAACACCTTTCCCAGTCCTATGAAAATAAAAGCTCTGTATCAAATGCCACTGGCTAACAATAAGCAGAAGGATCAGGAACTTATTTACTTCAGCAAGGGTTGAGATTTGAGATCAGTCACCAAGCAGATGTTATTTCTGAAGCTGAAAGTTTTCATGATGATTGTTACTATGGAAACCAAGCTTTGTAAAATATTCCAAACAAACCCTTCTTTATTACCCTGGGCTGTAACTACAGCGCTCTGCATTAAGGCTGCATCCCATGGTAAGTTTTCAACTGTGCACATTTTCTTTCTGGTTATTTGCTTTCAGTAGTAACCACAAGACAGGGTTTTGTAGGTCTAAGAAGGGACTGTATGAGAGTACCAGCCATCCATAAAATGACACACACTGTACCCATTCAGCACTAAACTCCTGTCTCTTTCATTTCCCCCCTCCTGTGGGCAGCCACTCGAATCAGTGTTTCCCTGTTCAGCAACAGTGAAAAACAGGAACCCACTGCTAATTCCTGTGGTTAGATCAGCAGCACAAAACCAGCAGTGGTTACTAAATGCCAGCCCCAGCCTCTTTAGCAATTAAACCATTCTTCATTCTTAGTAGACTTTGTGAAGCCCATGAGTCAGCCAGAAGGCATCTCTCAGTGGCCTGTCATGCCATAACCAGGAGTCCCAGACCTGCTGCTCTCTTTGTGAATCTACTGGAGGAGTGAAAGTCTGGATCCCAGTTGCAGTGAGGACAGGGGGCTTCAACACTGCAGGATCCCCGGATCCCAGTGCATCCCCAGGGAGAGGGCACAGATGTCACTGCTGGGTGACCTGGAAGCACCATGGCCTGTGCCAGTGGGAAGGGGCAGGTGGAGTCCCACACCTGTGCTTGGTATTTTAACCACCTTCCCCCTTGCTACAATCCAGCTCCCAGAGATGGGGAACAGGGCAGACTGCAAGCAGAGGTTAAGGAGTGGCAGCTGGCTTCTTATAACACAGGGAAAGGAAAACTGTACTTAAGGCTAAGCAAGGGAATGAGAAGGAATTTTATTACAGAATGTACCATGTGGACACTGTGAATATTCATTTTCTGAGGCCTTTCTGTCTCTTTTTACAGAGAAGTCCTTATAAAGGATAAAATGATACTAACATCTCAAAATATAGGTATGTTCAAGACAGGTGTGGTCACAACTGATTATTACAATTAAAATTACAAAGCTATTTTCATCCTCAACGTACTGCCATGTGCTCATAGTCTCCTTTAACTTTTTATACTGTTTTTCAGTTCAAATAGGACAACTTTACCCAAATCTTTGAGAAACTTCTAAGTTATCTTTGAGATGTGTGACAATAGCGTTTTTCCCCTAATACCAGTTCCATCCAGAGGTTACAGTTTAATTTAAAACTTGGCCTTGACTCAGGTAACATTAAGGATTCCTGCTTTTCATTATTGTAAAACAAATCTGTTTTAAAATACAGCGATGCAATCAGAGCACAATTAGATTTCCATAAGAATATACAGAAGTATGGGACTTTGTGTGCCACTGGCATCTATTATGACACACCAGAGCAGGAAAGCATTAAGCAAAAGAGCACAACTAAAGAGCCAGCTAAAGAGTTTCAGTTGTGGTGATTTGTTCTCTTGCAATGGTGTGCTGAAGATAATAATAAAATTAAAGATATTTATAAAATATTTTAAGCATGAGAAATGTGTGGCATAAGACACTGTGGAGAAAGGTCACAGACAAAGCAGGCATGTTTTATGAAGATAGAGCTACAATTTGGAAGTGACTGTGTGGGACAGAATACAGAGAATGCAATAAAGTCATGGCACATGTCCTGGTGGACCAATGCCCAGAGAGGGGAGTGCTGTAGCTCAGTGGTTACAGGAAGGTGAAGGGTCCAGAGAACACACAAGCTGTCTTTTCACTGGCAGCTCTCTATGGATAACCAAAACATCTTCAAAGATTTTGTGTCTGTGAAGCAGGGTGTGCTTTCTCCATGGAGGAGGAAATCTGGGGCTAACGTGGCCAAAGCCAAATCCTCTGCATGGGGTACTCAAGGGATCACAACAGCCATGCAAGAAATCCAACTACCCCCTACTTCCCAGCCTGAGTAAGCTCAATTTAAGGCCACATGGACTTAAGGTGACCTTCCCCAAACCCATGGAATTGTACATACATGCAGGTAGGCTGCCTTCACAAAAACCTGTCATTATTTCTTACTGTGCTATCAGAAATCTCTGGAATATGATGTTGGAGGAAAATTTTAAGCATAATAAAAGCTAAGTCAAAGACCTTGAATGAAAAATCTTCTTGAAAACCTCCTCAGTCCCAGACAGAGCAATTTCTCATAATTCCCCAAATGTCTATTGAAATGAGTTGCACTAAAAGGTTCTAGAACCATCAATATATTTAAGAATTTAATAGATGTCTTTTAGTCCGCTTTGATCATAAATTGCCAGAATGGTTTCTACTCCCTCCAGTTTCCTTGTCCCTGATTTTCTGCTGTGACATTTCTGGATGACTTCCAGTTCTGATTGTTGTAAAGTCCTTGTTTTTGCAGAATCACCTAGTGTAGAAATTTGCAATTCCAAACACTATCTTTTTTGGTCTGTTTATCAGCTAACAGTCTTTGCTCAAGCAATCTTTGCCCTTCACATTCCAATTGGTTTTGTCCTTATTCAAACTTCTATGAATTTACCATAAGTAATGTAATTTAAAACATAGATTAATATTTTTCTACATTAAAGAAAAAAAATTATCTTTGGGCAATCTTTAGTGATGAGAAGTATCTGAACATACACATAATGACAGACTTAATTTAGATCATTAATATTTCACCCATTCAATCTTTGTAATACTGAGATTTATTCTTATATTCTCTTTATATATTTAAAACATTTTTTTAATGTTCACATGAAAGGCCTCTTTGTATAATTATAATTTTTCTTCAGCTTGCCTGGTTTTGTTCATTAGAGTTTCCTAATTTTCTGTGAACTGCTGAGAAAGCTGAAGATTTTAATTGGATATATCACTTTATTTTTTTCTTGTAAGAGCCTTCTTATTAAAGGCTACCCATGTAGATCATATAGATGTTAATCAACTTGCATCTGTCCTTCTAAAAGATTCAGTTAGGTCCCTAATTAACCATCTGTAAACAAACCCTTGCTCAATAACAGGGCTCAGGCATTTCTTGTGAGGTAGGAAAAGCTGGTGAGGGCCTCCTGCTACCTCTCAGCTCTGCTGTAAATATTTGACTCCTCTCAGTATACAGAAAGTAATTGGAAAAAGACAAGTGACTCACAGTCTAGATTGCAGATCACTGGATTCTCTCTAATTGAGTAATTGTTATTATGAGAAAGCTTTAAAAATTGCAGGTGTCTGTTGCTCCCAGGAGGTGTCAGGTGCTTTAGCAGCACTAAGAGTTGTGTATTCCAGAGCTGTAAGAAGCCAGGACAGAGAAAACTGTACATATCCTATGATGAAAGTCAGGAGAGCCAGTCTTTAAAAATAAAATTACTTCTGCAGATAAAAAATAGGGGGTTCCCCTCCAGAAAGAAAGGTGCATTATTCTGTGCATTTCCCAAGATCCTGGTCTTCCAGAACACCAATGGTCACTAGAACATTCTTTCATATTTTTGATTTTTTAATGAATATTAGTCTCCTTTAAGCCTGTTTTTAAAGCTCACATCTCCCTGACTTTATACTGTAGCACTTGGTATACTCTGCAGCGATCACAGGAGTTTCTCACCAGCTTCAGGAAGGATAAATAAGCACCCTAACAAATTTGGTCTCTCACAACCTCCTAGAGAACACGTGGATACTTCATGTGCAATAAGGGTGTCCTTTTTTCTAATAACATATTTGGCATTATACACCTAAAGCACTCTATATTTATATCTATCCCATTCCCAGCATGCTCCTAAGGACCACATCTGCTCACAAAGACTTGATGCACACCCTGTAGCTCTTTTCTTATGGGCTGCTCACAGCTGTGACAGAGACAGACACTGTTATTGTCCATGCTTAGGAGCAATTTCTAGTACAAAAGAAAACCATCTTCTCTGTTCTTACAAGCAGATAACTCACAGACGTGTGTCAGGAGGCATTATTCATTTTCACCACACAGAAGCACATCAAGGGTGCCACTCAATCACATGGAAGGGATTACAGCTACTCTGAGGCACTTCCAGTCCTGCCATCATATCTATTTCTCATCCTTCCCTCTTCTCTCCAGTACCTTACTATAAATTACAGGTATTACCTACATTGCTGCTAATCCACACCTAAAAAGATTTTGTGTGGTGACCACAAATACTGGACCATTTGCACAAAACACAGGGAAGTCTCTGCTTTTCCACAGCATGTCCTGAGAGCAGGAAGCATGACAGAATCCACATCACTTGGCACGCGTGACTTTAGAGGCAGATACTCATTTTGATTTAGTACTAATATTTCAGTGGTAATGTTTTATGCTTTCCACCAACATTTCAGCAAGGGATCATTGTGACTCCCATGTTCAAAGAACTTTAATTCTCCAATTGATAGAGCTGTTTTCTGAGCAGCACTTGTATGTAATTAGGTCCCTATTATATAGTGTTTAGGAGCTGAGAAGGATCATTAGGAGTTGAAAAGAAAATAAAGACATAAAATGAACTTGCTAATCACCAAAGGTTGAAAACAAAAATTTATGAAGGGAGAAAGCAGAGCCACAAATCAGAGATCTAACCCTTTTCTGCAGTTCTGTTTCTCTCAGTGATCTCCCTCAAGATCCAGATTTGTTATAGCACATCCATTTCATATTGATTGCAACAGATTGTGTAACACGAGACATCTTGTCTTTGCAATTTTCCAGATTCTTCTGAAAGTAAACTCATCAAATCATCTAAAAACATGTTACCAGAGCTCTTCAATATTGCATCTATCATGTCTTTCCTTCCCATTACCATGTGCATGCAGATGATTAAATTAACACTCCCCTGTATCCCACCCAGACCATCATCACAGCTGTTGTGTCAGATATAATCCATTGCACCTCTGTCCACCTGTTCCACACTTGCAGGACAAAAAACCTCCTCTTTGGGAGACACAGACTAATTTTAATATCTAAATATGTTTTGTAACAGTTTTTCCCAGCTCTAAATGTCAAGGCACTTCTCAGTTTTAAAGATCTGGAGCCTATCTAAAAGCTCATGGTATATACACTTGGTATTTCACTTAGAACCAGTGAGCACTTTTGGGCCTCCTACCTAATAGTCCTAGGAGCTGGAAATTAAAAGGTTGGATAAATGCACTTGGGAAATTCACAGCATTCCACTGAGATACAGAATATATTATTATATTTAGGCTGAAACAAATGTAGGAATTAGCTTTATAATCTAAGAATACAAGAAGTAAACCCATACCACAGTCTCTAATTTCCTTTTTTTCTGCTGTTAAACACATACCATATGCATAACATATATGGCAATGTGATCTTATTGATAATTGTTTGGTGTGATCTATAACTCATATATTGCTCATTTGTGAGTAATGCAAGTCCTCCCAAACTCCTGCTCACACACATAGAAAAGATGAAAACATTCAATGAATATCACTTTAGGAAGGCCACATTATTCCTGAATGTCACAGCTTATGCAATTCCTGCTGAAGAAGGCATAGAACTAACTGACATCACAAAATTACCCACTCTAAATGCATTATACATTTAAGAAAAAGAAGTAATTTAGAAACATGAAATTCTTCCCCTCAGAAAAGTTTGGGTGTTCTTTTTTAAATCTTTGAATATAAAGGCACTTTCTGTTAATTTAACTGCATAATCACAGATTGGGCCAGGCTGGAAGGGATCACAGTGAGGTCCTGCTCAAGCTGGGTCACCCCAGAGCACATGGCACAGGATTATGCTGAAAAACAGAAAACGGTAAAGTCCTCAGATTTTATAATTTGCATCAAAAACTTATGCTTTTTCCTGTCTGGGTTGCATTTGATAAATAAGAGGGATTTTAGCATGCATTTCCAGTTCCTTGGGCTTTGGTACAAAGGTTCTACGATTTCCAGTGCACACAGGCATCCAATACCTTCACCATCAACATCTTTGCAGCACATAATGATTAAGGAAAGATTTTTTTACATGCTTTTATTTCTTTTTAATTTTGAAGAATTAAGGCTAAAATATTATACAGTTTTTGTCTGTATTTGGTTACAATGATTTCTCTAAAAATTCTAAATATCCAAAATTTTAAGAAGCTGCATCACACAGCCCAAAAATCTGGGAGTAAGGGGTGCTCTTCCACTAGTCCATAAGAAAAGCAGAACACAGGAATATGATGCAAAAGAAAATAGATGTAATTACCTATTACAAGAAGAACAGATGTAAAAAAGAAATGAAGTTAGGTCTTTAGAACTAAGGAAAATTAAATTTAAACCAACACTATTATACCATATTCTTGACAAAGAGCAAAATGATGGAATGTCACTTTTCTTTCAATGTCTATGTCAGCTTGAAATAAAGATAGCACTTTAATATCATTTACAAATACGTGTTAGCTATTATAACATCATTTGTTTCATTCACTCGTTACTGATACCTAAACACAAAGTTCAACAGCTCCGTTGACAGCATGATAAATTACAAGAAACCAAATGAGTAAAGCATACTACACTTGCCATCACACAACCAGGGAGACTGTAAAAATAACAGAAATCTTTAATTAACTCAGGAAATTAAAAGGTGAGTTTAATAAAGAAGCTTAATAATAAGACACACTCAGATGAACTCACGAGCACATGTTAATCAAGAACAAGGAATGATTTCAGGTGCACAACTAGATAGTTATACATAGCTTAAATTACACAAAAGATAAATGTGTTAAAGTGGTATCCACATACTGATGAAACTATGATGTTATAAACCCAGGCACTGACCATAAGTGTCTAATAACAAAAAATGGGGAGCAGGGATGACTCCTCAAAGAGCACAAGTTAAATGAGAAACTACACTGAGACTGACATGTGGTTTATACCATGGAAGGTTCTTATTGCCCCGTGTTTACATGTAGATAATAAAAACTCTTATTTTGTGGGTAGAAGTTTTCAGAACAGAACTGCACTAGCATTCAATTAACTACTGCAGCAAACATGAGATTACTATAAAGTTTTATTTCTGAGAGCTGGCTAATTCCTTTGGTTTCAACAATCATATTTACTGAATGTGCGCTATAAATACAGACAATAAGTAGTACTTGTGGAAAATTCACTGTACACATTCAATAGGTGTTTTTACAGGAATAGAAGTACGGTTCTTTTCTACTCAAATATACTGAAAATTACCAACATTAGGAAGAAATGTATGTCCTGAAATATTTAATTTGAAAACACCAGAAAATTTTACAGTATTTGAGGTGCTTAAATACATAACATTGATGCTTCAGTGATTTTCTTAATGGATAACAATTGAAAACAAGATATTTCAATTAAGAGTCCCTACAATCAATTGAACAACTTAACTACAAAACCTCCCTATAAATAAGTTATGGCCTCCTGAAATTAGAGCATTTAAAACACAGAATAAAAACATCAGTATCCTGAATTTAATGGATAAAACTATGACTAAGTTATTCATTAAATAGCACCAAGTATTAGTATAGTTCTTCTTCAGCCATGTGGAAAATGTTTGGAAAGGGTCAGTCCCTCCAGATCTAACACAACTTTCAGGAAATAGCCACAGGCTTCAGCAGTTTTACACTTCCCTGGTAGATTTTCAGTTCTAAACAAAGGTAAGTCTTGTCTAGCCCAAGCCTTACAAAATTGTTATCAGCTGGAGCATTCCAGATGCTGCTTTCAGTGACAAAATACAAATTCAATGAAAACAATAGGATTTACATTGGAAAAAAGTAAATTATATTTGAAACATGTCTCAACATTGTATGTACATGTGGCTTTGAAAGTGATAAACTACCAAGTGAATTTTAATATGGGAGTACTCTTTTAATGAACATTTACAAATGATCTCTTGGCTTTTCTAATCTCAGTCCTTATTCATCTTGGAAATTCTGCTTTTGTTCTTCCTACAAAATGTGTTCCATGAGCTACAGTATTGAACTTACTCAATTTGTAACCCATGGGTTTTAACTCGTTCAAATGAATTTGGCAATGTACGGTGGTGCCACATTTATTCTCAGCAGCCATGCCTCCCCCTCCCCCACAACCCCCAGTTTATTCATTTCCTAGAGGAAATTGCAAGTTAATAGAAAAAGCAGCACTGGAACTGCCTCACATCCTATAGTTATTAATTAAGTAAAGTCTGGTTCAGTAACTCTGGATACTAAAAATACAGAGTTAAACAAACCCTAGTGGTTTTTGAAATGAAGTTTCAACTTCGTCAATCATTCTACAAAATTTATGCATTAAGACATATCTTTCCTTTAAGATTTTTTTCACAAAATGTCAGAATTTAAAAAAAAAGAAAAAACAACAAAAAAAAAAACCAAAAAAAAACAAAACCCAAAAAACCAAAAAAACAATGAAACCAAAACAGCTCTTGACCATTTCTTTTGAAGGAGTGAACTCCTTCAAAACATACCAAAGTTATGTTACTGTTGTGCAAGAGCCACTAGCTTGGTAATTCTCTTTTATTCTCCTTTACTCCTATTGCAAATTATTTCCCTGCAATTAATAAAACAAGAAGGTGCACTACTGATTTTGTTGACAACGTACAGTAATCAGTAAAGCTCAAAATTCACTCGTGTGAGAAACTTTTAAGTGTTCCTGATATCTGAAGATCTTACAGGATAATTATAGTTGCAGTTGGTATTGAATGTTAAGTCAGTAGGCAGCATGCTGGGAAAAATGCACATAACCTTAGGTTATAACAAGCCTATTCCTTTAAAGTCAGCCTTTTCTTAAAAGTGAGCAGGCTATTATTAAAGTGATTTTTTTGGAAATGAGGACAATAACGGGTTCAACAGCTATGTCAAATATTTTTAAAATTTTGAATGGAATGAAATATATAAAAAGCTTATGGCAACTTGAAAAGTTGGGAACAGCTGTTGTTATAAGTGCAAGAGAAAGTAAGAAATATTGATGAATTTCATCTGTGAATACGTACATTACAGAGAATACTTGCAAACATATCAGTTTGTATCCTGTGAAGGAACTGAGTCCCTTCTTCCCTCAAATTAATGGATGGGAGCCTCTAACTGAAAAGCAATGCCAAGGAAAAAGAAATGCCATAAAAAAGGATTTTATGATAGATTAAATTAAATTGTTTATTACAGATAGCATTCACCTTTGATTAAACAGTAAATATTTAGGTTGCTTTGCTCTCACACCTGCTTTTAGACTCCAAACAAGGCGCTTGTGTCATGAGAGGAGTTTGCTGTGGCTGTTCAAAGTTACACATCAAGAGATATTTGCTGTGCTCTGCCTTCAGAGGCTGAACTGTGCCTCAGTGTCACATCTTACACCCTGGGAAGGGGAAAGCCCAGGTGCTGCAGAGAAAGCACTCCTCATTTCCTCTGAGGAGCATTTTGCTCCTCATTTCCTCAGAGGAGCAGAATTACTGGCAAGGGACAGTGAGGCAGGTGTGAGGCAATCCCCCTGCACTTGCCACGGAAGCAGCGCTGGCTTCTGAGCATTTCTCCTGCCCAGAAAGAGCTGCCAGCTTGTGCCCCTCTTCTTCACCTCCAGGGGCTTGGGGGCTTTTTGTCCCAAGCAAGCAGGAGCCTGTCCCCAACCCTGTCTCTGGCTATTGGCACCTCCATCTGCTAATTCCTGCAACAGCAAAGGGTCTGTGCTGAACTCCTGTGGAAACACAGCCCAGGGGCTGCCACCCTTCCAGGCAGAAGGAATTAATTCACCTGGATATGATACACACTACACTGAAGAAACTACACCAGAGCAGGGTTCACAGCAACAAGGAAGAAAAAGGGGAATTAAAGATCACTCATAGAGACCACAATAAAGAACAAAGGTATGGGCTAGCCACCATCCAAGTTTTGCTAACTATGACCTTAAATCAAAAAAAGCCACAAAAACCAACAACCTCTAAATCACTGAATAGAAACCCAAAGCAACAAACAGAATTGTCTTAAGAACAAGTTTTCTTGTAGAGGTTTAACATCTATTCCATCAACTTGCCTACACATGAGTTACTATAAAAAGGGCTGAATGCTGGAGGACTGCTTTCCACATTTGCTGTTGCTTTCCATGTATTAGGACAATTACCCTCCTTTTCTTTTCTTCCCCTCAAGTGGATACAAACAATCATGTTGTGCATCAGTAAAACTTCTCATAATTTATAGTGCCTCTTAGCTTATTGTCTTCAATGAAAAAGCTCTTATACTGAGCAGTAGATACACTGAATACTACAAATAGTATGGGAGAAAGGCCATTAACTCAAATTAATTCAATTTTTTCTAACAGACACTTTTACTCTATTGCACCTGAGTTCCAGTTCCCTTCTTCCCTGCCAAACATATTCAGGCCCTAAGGGCCTTGGATACATTTGAAAATCTATTTTAACGGCATTGTTGAATTCTAGATTGGAGGCTAAAGGATATATCCCTCTCTGCAGCTATGGCACCCCATTTCTGCTGGTGGTACTTTAGTGTAAAAATCACTGAAAATTATTTCATATGGAAGGAAAGATGGTGTTAAGATATCAGCTTTAGAGCACAGCACCTCCTTTAAAATTCCCTGTACACTGACTGGTCACCTCTAGGGCTGGGGATTGGTTCTTCCTTTGTCATCTCTGTATCACAGCACACAGCCCTGCTAGATTTCCCAGCACAACCATTCACCCTGAAAGCTGCACTGCTGCAATGATTGACCTTAAAAATAACCCAGAAAAAGAAAAGAAAAAAGCAAATGGAGGTATTTTTTAGAGTACAATACTTCCTCAATTCATTTCCCAGAGTCATTCTTCAAGCAGTTGGGGGGCACCTGTAAAAGTGCAGAGGTAAAAGGTGTAAATGATAGAGCCTGATGCAGAGGACTGAAAATATTGAGAGGCAGTGGTGCTGCTAGCCAGCCAAGAACATCAAACTGTTCATTCCTCACCTAGTCTGCATTTCTGCTCATAGGAGCTAGTTTCACCAAAACTAACCATTTATGTTATACTAATCAAACTCGTTTGCAACCTGCATTTAACCAGGAGACTGTTATTTCTTTTTGCAGACTTTGAGAGGTCTTTTTTCCCTGAAAGCTGGCCTGGTGTTTCACTTCAGAAATACATTAGTTAGTTTAATAAAATATATGGCTTTTCTGGGAAATATTTCTATTCCTACAGGGTATGTGATTAACAGGCTGGCAAGCTAAATTTTATGTAAGCAGGATATATATCTCCAACCTCTTAAGCATCTTGTCTCAGTTTTCTCTGGAAGACTAGGTCTGTTGCAGGAAAAATGACCACTGCTTCCCTACCTGGGAGAGGCTTTTTAATATATCAGCCCTTTATCCTCCTTGATCTAAAAAACCCTCAACTTTACCAATGAAGAAAACCAGGAGGCCAAAGTAACTCCTCTCACAACTTGCTCACAGCAAGGAAAAAGCTCCACGTGCCTCCAGAGCTCCGTGGCATTGCTCAGGTTTCTGCAGTCAGAACCAGGTTCCCAGATCCTGCTGTTTTGGCAAAGATTGCATAATGCTGACACATTTAAGTAGGGAAATAAATCAGGCACAGCCTGCCATAGTAACCTTCAGTTGTGAGTGACACAAGAACTAGAAGGTTTCATTGGCCTGGGATATGTTAGAACAGAAAGTAGAGAAATGAAAAGAGATCTCTTTCCAAAATCAGAAAATCTTCCTCTCAGTAAGAGTCTAAAGAAAAAGGAAGTTGTAACAATAAATTAATTCACCTGGATATGATACACAATTACTTGAAACAGCTGCTTGTGTACTTGAGTTACTGGCTTGCTGTGCTAAAACACTAATTAAAAGTAGATTGAGTGAAGATAGCACTGACATTTGCATTTCCTGCAAGGTCACTTCTGAAAATTATTACTGTAATCCAGGTAAGATGCATTGCTTAATGCTTTTTGGGACAGTGTGTTCACATTTTCTTATTTAATGACAATGCTCAGCCCAATACTATTTAACTCTTTCCTTCAGACATTATATAATATGCCACAGAAAAATATTACCATAAATTACACTTGTAAGAGGATTAAAACTGAAGTTGTTCTCTCCAAATTAATTTAGGTAAGTACACTAGATAAATAAATCAGCACCCTTCAGCTCTGAGAAAGCACTTCAAGCAATTTGAAGTCATTAAAAATACTTTTAGTTCCAACATTTTGGCTCTTAGAACAGTCTTAATGGTTATATGACAGTATGTTCTACTACTGGCAGTATGGCTTTTATTGCATGCCCTGATCTATTTGATGATCATGGCAGCTTTTTAGAGAACTACAAAGAAAAGCTGAAATAATGAATTATTTTTCAGACAAGACTAATAAAAGTGTTAATCAAAAATACCATAAATGTCAGAAGCTCTCATAAATTCTACATTTTATATATTCCTCCTTCTAAACATTCAACCAGTAGAAGAAAAATCCTAAAAGGAGGATTAAAAAAAGAGAAGGTGCAAGCCAAGAAAGAGCACAGTACTGTCCATGTGCCCTTAGAAAATCTCAGCACTTTATTTAACTGATCTCATTTACTGATTTATGAAGTAGTATTATTCTCCTATGACTTAATTCCTGACAGCTTATAAACATCTCCTATAGATTAATATGATTATATTTGATTTCTAGTTAGATTATAAGGTATTCCCATATGACAAGACACAGTCAATTATTCCCCCCTTATGCCACTATTATGAAAGATTAGTGGGTTTTCATACACTTCTATCAGTACAAGAATCACTCCCCAACACATTTTCCAGTGACTTGCACATCACTGATCTTGAGACAACAAGAATTTCAAAGTACAGGCTGAAATGTATCTATTCCATTTATAATTACATGTTTCCTATTTTTTTGGTGACATTTATCAAGATTAGATGATATTTGACCTTCTTTCCATCTACTTTTAAATAGGCCTCAAAAGGAAATTCTCACTGGCAAATGAGGAGAATAGAACTACATATAGCATTGTACATTTGTTAGCAAAAATTCATTTTAAGATTTTATGAGGTTCCAAGAACATTATGCTGGAAAGTAAAATTATAGAGCTGTCAGTTATGTCTTTTGGATGGTGTACTTATGTTAGTGCAATGCTAGGAAGGTTCAGTATTTTTGTTGAGGGGTTTCCATAGAGCTGTGCAGGTGCTTTGTTCTACCAATGGTGCAAATACCTGCTAATTTGCTTCACTTTCGCCTTGAAAGCAATGAATAAAAAAAAATAAAAAAAAAATAGGTCATGCTTCGACACATAACGAACAGGCAAAAAGATGGAGCTTTGTAAGAGAAATCAGAGAGGTTTTCAGATGCCTTGATAACAGTGGTGCAGTAGATGGCCAGTTCCAGTCACAACATATATTTTCCTTTACCATGCACACACACACACACACACATAAACACCTCTGGCAACAGCTGTAAAAATAAGTTGCCATTGACTTGAGCATGCAGTAGCTACTGTTCCTTTCACAGAGCAGTCTCAACCAAACACTGACTATATATATATATAAATATATATATTACATCTTACAGCAGTTCCACAGAATTGTTCCATAACCTCCATGCCCAGAGGAGAGACCACTTATTTAAAAAGCATGACTCATGGTGTGCAAAGTGAAATCTACACAAAAAGTTCCACAGAGTACTTTTGCGAGTACCAGTGTGACCCTTTGGAGAGTGCTGTTCTAATACAGGATACATCAAAGATATTCACAGTCCCTCTGTTTGAAAACTGTGGTAACAGATGCTTCTCTGCAGTTCCCTGTTTTATAAAATAACCAGTGGCAGAAATTGTCACCATATGCTTGATGTTTCATCAAACATCCAACCTGGCTCATTTTATATGCTTGTACACTTTTTCAAAATGTGTACATTTCTTCAAAATGTGTATGTTTCTTAATTTTATTCCTTTCCCCATATATTTCATACCATTAATATTATCAACCACAAAAATTTTACTGCTAAGTCTTGTAAAAATAAAATTGATTTTTTCCCCCCAAGTCTTTTTCATCAGTACAGGCTTAATCTTTGAACAAGATGGGCAATTTTTTAGTCTTTAGAAAGAGACGCTACACCTATTGAAATTTTCCCCTCATTTTTTTGAAAACATTATTTTGGGAGAACAGGGTGTGAGAATTCAGGGAATAATGCATTCCAATATCGCATTACTTTCTTAAGTAGGAGAAATCTGTACTCATCACCTGATTAGTTGCATCCATACTTTATTAAGGTTTGATGGAATTAGAGCGACCAGATCAATATGTTTGGAGAAACCACTACATGAAGGGGCAATTCCAAACAAAACTTTCTGCATTGAGTCAGTGCAGTCTTAAGCATGATTTTTTTCCCAGTGTACAAAGAGCTATGACTAACCAGAAAAGCAGCTTGGTTTTGTAGATTGAAGCCTGGGCTGCTTTCAGCTGGGAGATGAAATGCTGTGCTTTAGGTTGGCACAACCCACGTTTCAGGGACTTTTCAACCCAAGCTTCACCTGCTGTATCTGCCACAACAGCAGCTCCAGTGGAATATGATCCTTTCAAGCTGAGATTTATTTCACTTCATTCTAATTAACCTGATTACTATCTAGCCGTACACATCTGTTAACATGAGACACCAAAAAACCCACACGTTTCTATCGTCATCTGCAGAAAATGCCATGACACTGTCTAAACATAGCATGCTGCCAGGGATTTGAAATGTCAGAGGAAGAGGGTGAATCAGACTATCTGATTAAAAGAGAGTGACATGAGTTAGGAAAAGGAGATTACTGAACAGTGCAGGGTTACTGAGTTCTGTTTAGATTATCGGAGAGAACCCAGCATTTGAGTTTGACTAACAAAGTACAAATAGATAATGGACAAGTTCACACATATTGATTGCAGCATTAGCCCAAAGAACAAAACACACACTTGAGCACAGAGATCATTAGCAAGATGCAATATTGACCTAAGTACTTGCTATCACAATTCTGGTTTAACTTTCAATGAAGTACACAAATTAAGTGGATTTTTTTTTTGTGATTCAAACTTGGGGAAGGACCACACAAAAAAAGTGTATCATAATATTTCTTGTGATTTGGTATAACCTTTGCCAAAAGCCTGGGAGGAAAGAGCAGGGGAGGCTTTTATAACAGTTTCAGTGATCTTAGCAGAAAATTAAGGTGGCAGTGGTATCACAAGGCTATTATTAATTCAAATCTCAAGAAGTGCCAGTCAAGAATTAGAAGTAACCTGTTGTAATTACTTTGGAACTTAAAATATGATTGGAGCAATTTTATATCTGGAAGCAATATGTAACTCTTACAAAGAAAAAGAAAAATGGAGGAAGAGAGAAACCAAAAGAGAGAATTGACTCTTATTGAATCTGAGTCAGTATTTAGTTTTATCAGATCTCTACCTAAAGCAGAGGGAGAAATCCCAGACTGCTGAGTTCAACCTCACATGAACGGATCATCTCAGGAAATCTTGCTGGGAAAATCTCTGCTGTGCCACTTAATTGTTCTGTGACCCTTGTTCAGTAACATCACCTCTGTGTGTTTCCATTTCCTTGCCCACTTCTGATCAACTATAAAATAAACGTCAGGTAAGGACTCTTCTTCCCACACACTTGCACTTCTCCCTTGGGAATTCTGATTTCACTTGGAATTGCAATTGTATAGTAATCTAAATTGAGCATAACAAATCATCGAATTATGCAAAGATCAAGATATGAAAGACCAACAAGAGAAAGAATTAATAAATTTATCTGATTTTTTTTAAAACCCTATGAGAAGACTTAGATAGTGCCATAAGTAGTGCTGAATAAATGTACATAGCTGAAAACCTTATTTATTATTTGATTCTTATAAGCAGACATGCCACTTCTAAATGAATGGCTCCCTCCACAATGACACAGGAAAAACTAGATTTTTTTTTCTTTTATTTTTATCCTAGTGACATTAGCCTCACCAGTATCTGTCCCAGATGGAGGTCTGGTAGCAGATGTCTGCCTGTATGCAGGGATCATTGACCTCTGAAATCTGAGCTCCATATTAAAGACTTTAATAATGAATCTTTCTTGTAAAGGAGAAAATAACCTCTTTTTTTCTGAAAGAGGAAGGAAAAACCCATGACAACACAAACTTTATTTTATTATGATCCCAAACCTGTATAAGAATTAACTTCCACTCATTTCCCTTGGATAATAAAGTTTCACTGTTATTCCACAGAGAGTCCAGGCTAATGAGTGCAAATTTGTACCTGAAAATTTAGGGAAGTTTTATTTAAAATTTCTATTTTAACAAACCCAGATCCCCAGCAAGATCAGAATTACAGTACTCTGTCTCAGACCTCTTGTGATTTAGAAAATCTAAAAGGTCTAACCAGCAACATTTCTAACTCATCATCCCTTGTTTGGTTCATCCTGTCTTTAAATCTGACAGTGATCAGGCTGCTGTGAAGGGGCTGCCATGAGATCATGCAAAATGCACCAGTGAAGCTTAATGTGTGCAATGACAGAGGTACAGGAAATAACTAATTTCTCATTTTCTGCCGCTTCCTCTCTTTCCTGTCAAAATTCTAATTACATTAAAAAAATGCATTTTACTGACATTGTGTCAAGTAGTCATAACTATTACCCAATATAAGTGTTTGACTCTGGCTCCCAAATAATAATGTTAATGAGATAACACAGAGCAGAGGGAGTGTGGGCTGCCAAGCCTGTGCAGCAAGCTACAGAACACTTCTGATGCAAATTGTTTCCTCCTGGACACAACTGCATTTGATTTGAAGATTTCTTAGTGTATTCATTTTCAGGCTATATCATCCAACATGCTGCTTGTATCATCATCACTTTGCACAATCCTGCTTTCTGCCAAAAAGAAGTTACAGAAATAACATAAAGTCATGGTAGAAATCAGGCCATATCGACAGGCCACTTTAATGTTCTTTCAGCACTGCCTTGCTCCAGATTGCATATTCTCAACCATAATTTTCAACCTCCATCATTCACCTCTCTCCAACAGCAGTACTTACATTAATTGTCTTTGGAAATTATTCTACTGTATTGCACCATCATATCCAATATGCATTTTTCCTCCTTAAAAAAAAAAAAAAAAAAAAAAAAAGGTGGGATTTGCCCTTTTAATGTCTTTGGATTTAATTGTAGCACCATCCTCTGCTCTTTCACTAAAGAAAGGAACTAAAGTAGATCTTACTGGACAAAAGCAATCTCTCATCAGACCTCTCTTTCCAAAACCAGGAAAAAATAATTGCATTGCCTCCCATTCTACTTTAATTATACCCACACCAAATGTCTTCAAGTTAACCAGTTTAAGAAAAAAGGCTTTGTAGTAATTGCACACTCAGCTGGGCTCTTTGTAATTCTGTCTCTAATGGCCCTTGGAGGTCCCTTGACTCCTAGAATTCTGTACAGGCATCAGGGACTGGATGAAAGGGATGCAATCCTGTTGGTGAAAATGCAAAACTGAAAAGAATCAGTTCCTTGCCATCCTTTTTCAGAGGCTTTATATGTGCAGGGTCAAAAGAACAAACAACAAGTTGCACACTATTTGCATTCCTTAATGAACAGCTGGAGGCAATTGGGACATTGTAATAATGAAAACAACCTAAACAGAACATAATTTAAAAGAACTTTTTTGTTTGTGTTGTTTTAATAGTGGAGTTAACACCAGAGACACAGAAACCATGCCCTTCTGTTTTGAAAGTGCTTTTACAATGACCTTTCCATCCTCAAAGGCACATTCTGTATGCCAGGCAACCTAGGCAAGGATCTATGTTCTCTCTTCTGATTTACAATTAATTTGTCTTATTTTCAGGTAGGATAATATATTTATAACAGGCCTTATGATGTTCTCCTCCCTCTTGCATTTCAACATTCAGTAACCACAGGGATTTTGCGACCACCCTTCCCAGAGATTCTTCTGTCTAACTTTTCATTACAGAGGCAGGAACTGTACACCTGCAGTTAGGGAAGAAGTCAGCACTAAAAGCAGAAATTACATTTCTTTCTTCTATATGAATAATAAATAGAATAAATACAGTACTTTCCCTACTACTATGTCTGAATTTCCCCAGAGGCAAAATGAATTGTGATTTTTTTTCCTTTAACAAAACAAGCCAAATAACACATCCCCCCTGAAAAAAAACAAAACACAAAAACTCCATCAAAAATATCCTAAAAAATCCCCAAAAACCTAACCACAAACACCATGTAAAAAACCACCAACCACCCACCAACATGAGGATTTTTTTAACGAGTTAAATCCCAGGGAAATGGTCACAGCACTGAGCCTGACAGAGTTCAAGAAAATAAAACAAATCTCCTCCCACCGCCCCCCTATATAATTTAAAATCTTCCAGTGTTGTACTTATTTTTCTTTTGAACAGTGTTCTCTGGAGATAACAGTGGTTTCCCCACACAGATCTTTACAACTGATTTTTTTTTTCCCTTCAATATTGCCAAATAGAACTGTTCCAGAATATACACTGGATATTTAGAACCACTCTGGATACTCATCTCTCACTGCTCTCCCTGGAACAGAAACAAGGTGCTGACTGCAAGGGGCCACTTAGAGAAAGACTTTCCTCTCCTCCAGTTCTCCCTGAAGCTGTTTCTGCCCCTGCTCAAAGCACAGCAGACCCCCAGCTTGGGGCAATGCAAGAAAAATCAAAGGTGGTGGCTTTGCTAAAGGAGGACAATTCCTCATAAGCTTTTCAGACAGGCAAGCTTTTTTATATTTTAGCCTTCCTTGACATATTTCTGACTCCTCTGTTTGGGACTGACACGGCTGCTGAGTACAGGAATCATTCCTGATATCAGGAACTTGACAACAGAAGGAAATAAAATAGGAATTAAAATTAAATTGTGCAGGATATAACTGAACTGATAAAAAAGGGCACATCAGGTTAGAAATATTCTGCAAGGTACCAAGAAAATTATTCAAAATTTTAAATGTAGATATGTCTTTTGTTTTACAAAAATAATGTAATACCAAAAAAAATGAAACTATCCCCCCTTTGATTGAAGTTATTAACAATGATTCTTTATCAGCTTTCATTTTTAGCAAAGATGACCTCAGAAAATCTTTGTAATTTTTTTCTGCAGCTCTAGAGTGTAAACCAAGACAATTGAACCATTTTAGTAGCAAGGCTGGGTGCTCAGGGAGGAATTCTCAAGTACTATTATCCCTGATAGCATCAAACACTATAGTTTGTGCTGTGTGTAGCAGTTTTGAAATGTGTCACGGAGATGGAGTGATTCATACTTTGTATTTTTCTTGACAATAGATGTTAATATTTTCTGGTATTTAGAGTGTCAGCTTTTTGACAACTTATATTGCATTTTGGGCTTGTTGGCAGTTTTTCTTGTGTTATCTGAAAACTAAATTGTATATGACTTGGTACAAAACGAAGCCAATCTCTTGACTACCACTTCTAGCCTCTCTTCTTGTGGATACTTTCTCAAAGTAAATATTTGTGTGAGAAGGCAATGAAATCTTAGGGGAAGTTTTTACCCAAGGGTGAAGGGATGAAAGAGAAAAATGGGGGGAAAAAAAGGATCACAAAAATGTCTGCATTTCAGTCTGAACAACAAATTTCGAAGGTGGTTTTCTTGAGGGGAGAAAAGCAACATCTGCTAAGTCATGGTCATTAAAGCACTTCACATCTTGTTTTCATAGTCACATCTATAAAAATCCTGCTATGCAAGAACTAAGTTAAGACATAAAATAACACAAGTCTTCCTCTGGCATCTCACCTCAGAAAATTCAAAAGTAATGCTTAAATTGCTATAGCAATTCCTGAAAATTGGGTAAAAAACTTCCAAAAGTTGGGATAGAATTTATGTGGACATATGCTTTCCCCAAATTTTCATAATAACTTCATAGTGCCCTCCATGGCCCCAAGCAAAGCTTCCAGGTAACACTGAACTGTAACACTAAACATTTAACTGTACCTGGGGAAAAAACCCCGCAATATTCAAGTTTGACTTCTGTCTTTTAAATGCTACACTTAACCCTTCTTGATAGGAAGGAGCAAGACAAAGTCAGCTCTAAGGCTCTGAAGCACATATCTATTTTACCATAGCTAAGAACTTCTCATACAATGTTAAGGGGTTGGAAGGGATCTTAAAGATTTTTGAAGCATTGTTGAACAGCAACAGAATACGAAAGTTCATACAAAGGAGAAGTGTCAAAATGTGACATTTCAATAACAAGGAGGGAGCGTGGTTTGTTACCAAGCTCAACACACAAAAGAGAAGAATTACAGACCAATTCCAGAACTGCAGCCTGGTCTCATACACCCAAAAAGGATTTGCCTTCAAAGCTGGCTGTGACATGCCAGGACCACGTGGGACAATAGAAGAAAGGGACAACGAGACTGGCAGAGCTGCCGTGTTTGGTCCTGGTGTTGAGAGCCTTTCACAGGTCATGCTTTGCCTGCAGAAACTCTCCAGGAGCAAATTGCCTCTCTCTGGCTCTCAGAATACACCTGTTAATGAGATGAAGGAAAATTTTTCCCTCAATCCCAAAGGAAGATTATCCCCTGCAGATCTTCTTGCTCTTTCCCTCTCTCCCCTTCCTCCCACATCACGTAGCAATAGCAGCTCATAAAGCGCAGTGGCTGCTCCCATCAGAAGGAGGAGTATTGGACATTTACCAGTAAAAGTTCACAATGCAACCACATTTACAGTAACAGACTTCCACAATAAAAATACACACCGTAAAAGCAGGTTCTAACTTCCCCAGGAAGGAAAAGAGATCTAGTAGGACAAGAGATTATTAAACAAAGTTATAACCTGGTGATTTCTCTGATATCTCTTCTCAAAAAACTGATGCTGGAAAAGTGAAACTAAAGAGATGCAGGGTAAGTAACAGTATTGCTTCAAAGACCAACCCAAAGATATTAATTAAATTAGGTCAAAATCATGGGAGAGGGTTAAGTGAAAGGCCTATAAATACTAACTTCATCTCTGAAGCCTAAAAAGGCTTTCTGTTCCAGAAAGACAAAACATTCCAGTTTCAGTTGTCTCTGCACAGGTCAGACACACAAACACAAAGAAGAGGAAAAAAAAAAAAAAGGTCAGATAAGTAAGATCTGGGGGATCAGTGACCACTACATACCTCCAGGAATGAAAAATAATTACTACCCAGAGCAGAAAAACACTTCTACACCATCTCTGAAATTGCTGAAATTGTGGAAAACAACTGGAAATTATATTAAAATGACTGTAAAAACAACAATTTGAAAATAGCCTAATTTATGAAGTAGGCTCTGTAGATTGTAGAAAGATTCTCATTAACTATGTCCAGTAAAAAGAACTATGAAGAATAAGATGCTACAATGGAAAGGCTGTGATTGCACACAAAGACATCTCAGTTTGCAAGATCAGTTCTGTAATTTGCCTAATTTAAAACCATAATTGCCAAAGGGAGTTGTTCTGTCCAGCATTAAGCTCATGCAGGGTCCAGGGCTATAACATGTTTATAATTCAGCAGTGGTGGAGATGATGCTGTGACTAAACCCTGCAACAAGCATCATGTGATACCAGAGTTCTACTTAGTGGGAATTCAGTGAACACATCCAGCTCAAACCCAGGCAATTTAGCCTTTTCTTGGAGCATGGGTGCCACAGCTGTAGGTCTCAGCTGTCACTTCACAAAAAGCATGGCCCAAGCCTGGGGAGCAACTTCCTCCACACCAAATACTGAAACAAAAGAAAAACCCCAAAGAAGCCTCCCTTAAAAAAAAAAAAATAAATAGTTCCAGAAGGAAAATCTCTTACTCTCTGCTTGCCAGAAGAGGTTAGTGCCCTAATTTCCAGTCTGCCAGGATAAAACCCAAAGAAGCCTCCCTTAAAAAAAAAAAAATGAGTTCCAGAAGCAAAATCTCTTACTCTCTGCTTTCCAGTCTGCCAGGAGTTTTTCTCTTGCTGCACTTCTGACCACTGGCAACTGCAGTGCCCCAGCACCAAGTAAGGGACTGTGTCATACTCACAACGCAGACATTGCCATGATAGCTGTGTCCCTATCCTGACACTTACAGTTAAACCCTTCAGCCTGAAAATGACCTAGAGACCCCAAGTCTTTCTGAGTAACTGTTTCAGCCACCAAAGAAGAAATTCCACAGTAACATCACCCTGTGAACACATAGTTCTGACCTGTGAAGACAAAAGCTGTTGCAAATTCTTTTCCAAGTCTTCGGCCTTCATGAAAGCATCCGTCTGCTTCATCAGACATTACTGAGATCACATGCACAGAAGGTTACCTTTAAAATTAACTTTGCCATTTGTCATACACATCCTCTGATGCCAGCAGCACAAGGTGCAGTTGCTTTAGGCTCTATTTTAACAATTTTTCCAAGTGCCACCTCTGTAGAAAAACTCTAATCTTTTATACAATAACTACTACTACTTGTGGTATTATGGCACCCATATCTGACTCATCCTGCATAAAGAAAAGGGCAAATCTCCCTCATTCAATAATTTCTGCATCAAGCTCAGCTGCTTGCTCTTGAGGCAGCTCCTCTTTTAGAAAGAGATGCAGTTTTGATCAAAGACTTCCACTAATGGAAAATCTATCATATTCCCTGAATGATGCATTCCAATAATAAAATACTTTGGCTTCTGAAAATGTGCATCATCTTTCCTGATCAAATTCTCTGACTTTCAGGCTCAGCCTCAGGATCTTGTTATGTTTTGTCTTCATGATAAATGAATCCCCAATACTAAGCACCTACTCTGTGTGGAGTAGATAAGTCACCCCTTGCACTTTTCTTTGAGAAACAAAAGCAAACAGAAGAAAACAGGAGCAAAAAGAAAGCCCCCATATAAATTTGTTAAAGGTTGGCTCAATGTTTTCAGACAAAAAATGAATCTCATCTTGCAATCTTGCATCATCTCCTAACCATGAGTCAAGCACAGAAGTTCAGATTTAAAGGAAGTCAAAAGGGAGACTCTTTACATACTCACTTCCCCCCCCCAAAAAAAAATACAACTAAACCAAAACCAAACAAAAAAAAAAAAAAAAAATACAACAAAACCAAAACCAAAAAAAAAAAAAAAAAAAGAGGATGTAATAGAAGACCTTTTTATCATGTCCTTTCTGTGTGAAGATAGACCTGCCTGAGCTGATTGAAGTAAAGAACTTCTGAGCACATCCACCAAACAGGAAATACAAGGGGAAATCCTCACATGCAAGATTATCTAGCAATTCTCCTTCTAATCTTCCTTCAGAATTATATCATGGATTTACAGTACTCTTGATTATGTAGAGCAGTAGTAAATAAGCATGGGAATTTCCATCCAAGTGAGATGAAGCTACACGAGTGACCAAGGAGGTAAACACACAACACCATTTTGCCAATACAACAATACTACTGATGCTTAAAACAAGGTGAAAAAAGGTGGATATGAGGAATATCTGGAAAACAAGTGAAAAAGGAAACATCTTGTGGTCTAATTCTGACTATTATTCACCTCTTGGGAGCAGAAACATATCTTTAATAGGGCATAGTAGCTCCAGCATCAGAGGAACAAAGTGCTAAGCTGGAATGAAAGCCACATACCTGACCAGCAAACTCCTCCACTTCATATCTTCAGCAAAACGTTCACTACAACCACACAGAAAATAACTCTGTAAGAAGAGCAAATACTCCCCTGATGGCCCAGAAACAGAGGAAGACCCAGTCTCAGGAAAAGCTGCAAAGGCACACAAAACCCTTATCTGACATGGATGAAATTTTCAAAATCAGAAATGCTGCACAATTTTAATGGTGGCCAGTGGAGAGGAGAACTTAAGTTCACATAGATATTTCAAGTGAATCCATGACTGACTTGGTTTTGGGCATGATCACTGTAAAATCACATAGCTTTGGTCAAGCCAGATGTATATCCTGGTATTTTGTCTCCTGTTTGAGAAATACCCTGGTCCTCTTTGCCACACACACATTACTCAATATCAAAGCATTGGTAAGGGTTTCTTTTATTTGGTCAGTAAGAAAACAGCATCAGTACATTAATAACCAATGATCAACAATGCAGTTTAACTGTCCAGCACCTAGATATCTCATGTTTTAGCTTTCTTTATGTCTACACACATTCCAGTAGTCTCAATGCAAAATTACAAGTTGGTAGCAGCTTATGTTAACAATTTGCACACACAAACACACACACATGTATCTCAGCAGGAACTATTTTGTATTATTCAGCTCAGCAAAGAAAACCTGCAGTGACTGGCATTTCCAGTAGCCATGCACAATTTGTATGAACAGAAAAGGTCAGATAAGAGGGAGAGAGGAAAAGACACAGGGAAACACAAGGAGAAAAGCAAGCAAAGCCACAAGTTGAAGACAGGCTGTTGTCTCCCAGTTCTTCAAGGAAAAAGCTAAGGGCTGTTAAGAGGCAGTTGTCCATATCATCATATGGAAAAGTCTCCTTGGCTAAAAACAGCTTCTAGAACTGCATTTGTAAATCTAGACCAGCTGGGAAGGAAAGAAAATAGCCAATGAAGAAAAATTCTAAGCAGCAGAGCATATTCAAGAGAATTAACATGTCCTGATCTGGGAAGTCTAGGCTCACCTAAGCTACCCTGGAGGGGGATGCACTTTTTGATGAAAGAGTTTCTGTTCAGGTCTGTCTTTTGACAACTGTGGTGACACAAGGCCACAATACATGGGCTTGGGGTCACATTTAGAACAGAGATACTGTAAATTCTTGCAGACCTACTAAGCAAGCCCAGATGGCACAAAAGGCACTGTGATGTGGGGCTTGATATGACAACAGGAGAATTACGTAACTACCCAGGACAGTGAAAATCACTAAACCTCTCTCCACATGGACTGATTCAAGGAAAGACAAAGGCAAAGTGAGCTCTTTAACTTTGGTACAGTATTTTTCTGTATGCAGTAATTTTTATTTTTTTTTTTTTACACATTAGCAGAATTACTTAGGTAACCAACGTGGTTAGGCAACGTGTCTTTATACAGACACACTTTGAAGGTCAACCTTAGCAAAAACTGTGGTTCAAGTCATTCTCAGATATTAAACATAACTGGTCTAACAGAGCTGCAATTTGTTATAAAGTGAAAATAAGGACACTTCAAGAGGTGAAATAATTAAATGTATAATCAAGTTTCAAGTATTGAATATTTAGTCAGGAAATGTACAAAGATATCCTCCAATTGACTTAACACAGAGGTTCAAGGAAGAAATCTGTTTGAATGCCCAGGGAGCTGTGGCTGACCACACTGTGAATGTCAGCTCATTGACTGAGGTACTGAACTCTTGCCATTTTAAACTTAGGCAAGTCATTAGCCATGAAGAAAAGCTAAGATTATTAGTTAACTGCCTGTTCAGTTTCAGGTACAAGCATGGCATAATCTGATCAACCAAGCATAAATATTTTCTGCATTTTAGAGCTACACATGACATACAGAAACCCCACAGGTGCTATCGTTGCAGAAACTATGTAATTAAAATTTACTAATATAACTTACAAACAGAAAGCAAAAAAACCCATAAAAATGAGTGTGAGGCTTTTGGGGAGTCCCAGGAGACAGGTAAGGGGTACAAGCATGTGACATTCCACAGTATTGAGGGAGGCTGGCTGCGTGCCAGTGTCAGCCACTTAACCGCACCCTGCAAGAATTCAGCTGCAAATCTTTCTGTCTTTCATATCTTTGCAAGGCAAAAGGCAAAGACAAAGTCTTTCAGCTGGAGTTCTTTCATCCAAGAACATTCTTCATCCAAGGCCAAAGGTTCACCATATCCTAAAAGGCCTTTGGATCTGCATGTTCAGTCATCTTCATCCAAACGTATTTCTTTGGGAGCATTATTCAGTCCTTGTGGCCGATCCTAAAAGAACACCAATAAAAACTATCTTCATTCCTTCAAATACAATCTTCAATGGCTTTATCTCTAGGACCACTGTATGAGAGCATTGTGTCCAAGGTGAAAAATGGATGCAGAGGTATTTCAATTAAAACCATAGCACATTGAAACATTTTTCTATGGTTTTTGGAGGTTTAGTTTTGGTCAGCTCTCTAGCTAAGTGTTCCCAAGGTGAAATAGGCTTTCTGGAAAACCACACATATAAACACAATATTTACCCCTGTACTGACAGCTGTTTAAAAATACTACCTGTTAACTTTCCTGGGACAATATTTCTAAGGGGATAAGAATTGTGACATAAGATCCTATCAGTATATTACACAAGTACAAAGTACTTTGAATATAGAACTCTAGAATATGAGGAAGATCTATATCCACTTAAATTGCTTTACTGGAGTAGGGAGAAGCAAAGTTCCCTCTGGGAGGAAACAAGCTAGTTATTTAAAGGGGCATGATAATGTCATAGAACACAAAGCAAAAACCTGCAATTGGACCTTGTGATTGTCTAAAATAAAAAAGGTGCAAGCTAATATTGGTTTCAAACAAATATCATTCTTTCACCTGTCCACTGTTATTCCACATCATCTAGCTCACATTTCCTCCACATTCCTTCCTTATATATATCTATATATATATAGATGTCTACCAATCCTTTCTGTCCTTTTTAAAAAATATTTTCCCAGAGTCATCTATTCACCTCTTCTTCCTTCCTTCTGTTCTTTTTCTCTTCAGGTAGCCTGTCCCTGCTATTCCTTGTTTCAATTCCATGAGACCCTATAAGATTTTAGTCTTGACCTTCCTCTCAGCATCACTCACAACTCTGTTTTGGTCTCCAGAGTCTCTCTGCCATTTGGGATCTCCTGACCCTTTTCAGCCTAATTCCCCACAATCACCTCCAGTTGTTTGCTTTATTATTTTTTATTCTTCACTTCTCTTCCCATCCCTCTTTCACCTAAAGCCATTGTAACTTCAGTTTAATTTCTTCTTTTTTGGATGGTACCAATCTTCTGCTATTGCACCACCCTGACAGACATGGTCACAAACTGTTTCTAGAATAAAGGGACAATTGTGCCTTGTTCTAACAGCATGAAAAGACCTAACTAGAGGAGGGTAAATCTTCAGCATTTTAAGAAAAATAAACAAAACAAAACATCACAAAAATTTTTCCTTACAAGGAATGCTGTCAGTTTTCACCATTTTTACAAGACTTGAAATAATTAATTTTATTACTATCTGTATCTGTAGCTTCTAAAGGACTTGCATTAAAAAAACTCACTCCAAAGCAAATTTCAAGTTTTGATGGTTAGAAGAAAAGCATGAAACATGCTCCTGCCTTAGCTAAGTGAATCACAAGTGAGAAAAAGTATAATTCAACCCTAATATTTTAAAGTCTTCAATTTTCAAGGCAGCTGTGTAACTATTAGCATTCTGACTCACAGGGGCAGACATAAACCTGATCTGAACAGTAGAGCTTAAATCTATACCTGATTTTGAACTATTCTCAGTTAACAGTGTTTGGTCAGAATATTAAAGGAAGGAAGAAAAAAAAAAGGAAAGCTGGTCTCAAGAAGAGACCACTTGAATGCCACGAAAATGCCACTTATTACACTAAAGATGTAAAAGCAGGCAGGAAAGTTATCTCAGTAAATTCTAGACAATTGTGTTTGGGAATGACCAGCAGTGACAAGTGTTTGGTACTTTACATATTTCAAATCAGTAGGAAATTGAGAAAAAGTACAAAATTCAGCATCAGTTTGTGATATTTGTTCCTATCAAAAGTAATTTCTTGATCTCAAATTAGAAGCCATTTCCCCTGCAATGGGAAATAGGTCAGATAAAGGATATTTACGATGACTTTTTCTTTGGATGGAATGAAATCAATACCCCTCATTATGTTAAAGCAAAATGATGGAGAGGAAAAAGGTGCTGAGGTGAATTTAAAGGCACTGAAGGGTTTAGAAATCAAATATTTAATAACATTAACTTTTTGAAAGATATTAACAAGTCATATTAGCTCAAACAGAAGCTTCCTATTGACTCTATTCTGCCTTCAAGGCTCAACCAAAACCGATTTTAGATCTGATAAAACTCAAATGGGATTTGGTTTTTAAAGTTTATTAATTCTTTAGTGTTCTTTGTTGTTTAGTTTTTAATGTGTAAGCTAGATTTCTGTGTACCAGAGTCAATAAAAAACTTCTAGCTGAAAGGGGATAGTGATATAAGGTACCATGTTCCTTACTGTAATAGCAAAAATCACAAGCTTGTTTTAACAGCAAAATACATTTAAAAAGAGCAATTAAAGTAGACTGTGCTAGCAACAGGCTGAAGGAAGACTGAAGGCAAAGTAAGAGAGCATGCTTTTAAATAAATTTTTCACAACAAATTTGAGGCCTAACAGATCTTGAACCTAGTACAACATACAAGTAAGGATAATTTTTTGGATGCTAAGGCCTTCCTAAATTTATTCATAACCAGATCTAAGCTGTTGGTTTCTGTCCTGGCACTGACATTAAACAGTCCTTAGTTTTCCCCAGCTGACTTCTGAAAAACAGTAAAATCAAAAGGTGCCAACAACAAGCTTGGTGCTGGGTCTGTGTTCTCTCTGCAGTGTAAAAAGAAATGGTGAAATGCCATGAAGTACTTGGAAGCACTCACAAACAATTTTCTCAGTGTTCCCCCTTCAGCACTGCAGGTGGCTGTGGGTCAAGCCAGTGCTGAGACAAATCTGAACTTTACAGCTGTTGAAATGCTTAAACCACACCAGATTTTTAAATTATGTCATAGCAGTGCAGTTATTACTTGCCTGCCACAGGATCTGCTGATGGCAGTTGAAGTTCTTATTCATCAAGGGGCCCAAATAATTGAAGCAATCCATCTGCTCCGTGCACTCCCCCTCTGCCTACCCTGTGATTGCTTATTGCCATGTGATTTTTGCCAGTGATGTCATACCTGAGCACTTGGTGGCCTGTTGGATCTCCTGAGAACTATGCTGTGATGGAGCAGAGGTAACTAAAATATTCCACCTGCTCCAAGCTCTCCCTTTGCAAAAACCTGACGGGACGTGATATTTGGCAGCGACTGTCATAACTGATCAAGCAGTTGCCAGACTCTCGCATATTTCCTGAAGGCTGCTGCTGTTTTTCATCATGAATTCCAGATAATTGAAATAATTGACCTGCTCTAAGGCTCTGCTTTGACTCCAGCATTTTCAGCATTGGGACATTTGCCTATTGTCATGTTTGGTTAAGAGCAGCAGAGGCTTTGATAACTCTTTCACAAGATGTCACAGCACCACAGAGCAACCTTTTTTGCACAGCTTGTGCTACTGAGCTGCCAGACACCCTTCTGCCCTCTCCTCATGGCTCACAAGGGCACATGCAACATCCACCCAAGTGTCAGAAAAGTGTAGGAAGAGGAAGTGAAGGAAAACATGCAAGCAGTTTTGCAAGCAGGCTGATAATGGGAGTCCTCTTACTGCTCCCATGTGATGGGTAATTTAAACACTCCAGTGCTCTGCTGCTTAGATGAACTTCCATTAAGTTTTTTTTTCAGTAGTTAAGGAGCCTACAAATGTTTTACAGAGGATCAAATACCCCAACTTACACTTTTCACCACGTATTATGTTGCTAAAGGACAGACTCGCCTGTTGACTGATATACAGATTTTTAGAATAGTCCAATTAACTGCACTAGCCATAAAAAGCTTTGATGTGTTCTTCTGCTGAAAGGCATAGATCTTACTTGCAGTCAGATTATATCGCTCACTTTTATTTGAGAAGAACAAAAGTACCACATTCCCTCACTAGATCACATCCCACGCCTGAATTTACTGTATTCATTTCAAGGAGGGATGATCAATTGTGATCATTGCTCTGCTTAGAATCTGAGCGGGTCACAGACTGACTGGCAGTGACTGTAGAAGTCTTTCCAACACTTTCATTAAGATCTAACATTTCTGCAGCTGTACTTTGAGGCATTCCGTATTTTGCCCAGCACAAAATACAGATACAGACTTATTTTTAAAAGACCACTTCTGACACATCATCTACTTCTAACAATGTTCAACTTTTCTAAAGTCCAAGTTTTTCTTTATCTGTAGCCTTTTCTTTTCAGCTCTTTATCTTTAAACAGATGACACTGAAACGAACAAAGAGAAATGCTGTTTTTAAAGGGAAAAAGCTGCCAAATCTTATACACACGTACAGCTAGTAATGACCTCAACAATATTACAGTTACAATTAGCTACCCACCTCAGTAAAATTCTGGGTTTTTTTAAAAAATTTGAATGCAAATGAAACCAGTTCAGTAAGTCAAAATGATCTGTTAAAAATAACAGTTTACAAGTAAACTATGTGATAGAAGAAATACTTTTTCCTTATCTTGCATCAAGACTAGACTAGTGTCTGAGACTAGAAAGTGCTCGTTATTTCTTAGTAAAAAGGTTTGATGTGTATTATTTTAAAGATAAACCCTGACATCCAGAAGAAATTTAGGTTTCCATCAAAAAATGAGAGTGGATATATGCAGAGAGAGACAAAAAGTCACAGCAGTTCTGTGGCCCAGAGAGAAGCTGGGACCTTCAGGGGGTCCCTTTTAAATTTCAAGTTCTTGTAGTAACACAACACATTTTTTTTCCATTGAGTAATACCTTAATTAAAAGAAGAAACTCACCCAGTGGTAGTTTCAAATTTCAAATTTAGAGAGAACAGTTTCTCTAGGAAGACTCAAAACCCTACTCCAGTGAGTCCTTGTCAGTCATCATTTACTTGAGGTAAAAAAAAGATGACAGAAAGGACACTGCTGTATTTATGTACACAACTGTGGGGTGAGAGAAATCCACCTTTTGATGAAATAGCTTTCTTATTTTTTACATACACTGGTGATGATTGATTGTAGAAAATTCAAAAGGGTGACTTTACAGATAATTGGCCCTGACTAACAAAAGCAAACAACATTGCAGCTTTTTGTCAGCAGTGGGATGCAATTATGCACCATTAATTAAACTGGCATGCCAATGAAAGGTCAGATAACACAACATGAGGAAGAAAGTAGTTCTGTACTTTGAGAGTTATTGCTTGAAAATGTTTGTGCTTATATAGCACTCTTGGAGTGGGAGGAAACCATTCTTCATTTAAATAAGGTGAAAATTTGGAGTCAGATTCATGTCTGGCTCAAATACAAGAACATAAAATAAAATAAGGTGATGGAACTAAGTAAGGTGTTGCAAACTTTAAGGTACCCACCTATCCTTTCATCCTGCAGTGGCAGGTCTGCTCAGGAATGGGGACATCAGACAGAAGGCAGAACATTTTCACTTAGTAGGGGGTCAGTAACCTTGCAAGCACTAATTTAATTCAAAGCAGAAGACCTAACTTTCCTTATGACTGCATATGCTTTTATTAAGATAATCTACTGCTCTCAATGTTATTTTTATTCCATGCCTTCTCCCAGTCACCAGTCTGATTGCTCTCAGTGCCAACATCTCAGGAAGTAGATTTGTCATTTGTGATGCTGTGCATCTCAATACTTGAGTCACAATTAAGAAAAAGAGCCAAAAAAAAAAAAAGTCTTTGTTAGCAGTAAATAATTTTTTTTTTCCCAAGAGAAGTCACTTTTAGCTGGATTCTTCCCTGTCGATCAAGTTGCTTTCCCCCAGTTGCTTTATTTTCAGAGACTAATTTAGCAGTGAATGAAAAATGACAGTAAGTATTGTGTCTTTGTACATATACTCCAAACACTCTAGTAAATAAAAGACACAATAACTTATGATATCATCTCTGCATGCAATATATATGGCTTTTCATGATTATTTTAATGTTTCTTAATTGATTAGGAATAAATATGCAACCTTGAAGGCCAAAAGCTTCTGAAGTAAAAGGCACACAGTGTTCTAATATTTATTACTAATGGAGTCAACTATGTCTCTTTGCCAGGATGAAAGAGACTTGCAAAGATATTCCAATACTGCTGCTTCCTCTCCCAAAGCAGAATTGAGACTTGGCAACAGGTGAAGATGGGCAAATTTGTGCCAAAGAACATCTCAGGGACGTGCCTTCTCCTTGGCAGGCTGCAGTTGGGTTGGGTGATCTGAGCAACAGCATTTGATTGCTCAAGTTTCTCAAGGCCAGAAAGTCCGGGGTCTTGGCAGGGGTGGCAGTGGTGTTCTTTAAAAACAATAACAAAAAGCAAAGCCAAGCAAAAACCCCAACAAAACCCAGCTAGTTTACCTCCATCCATCCATACTCAGATACATTGCCCTTCCTTTCCAAAAAGAACAGCAGTTCTTTCCAAAAAGAACAACAGTTAAATATTGAAGTGATTAGATTGTTGACAAAGAACAGAAATGGACTGAATTAAAAGTATTTTCATTTTTTCTTCCCAGTTTAGTAGAGAAATCTTATTTTCAGCACTTCCATTTCCCTTGACATACTAAAAAGCCTGATTCTGTGTCCTTTCCTCATGTTATTTTAACTTTTCACGAAATTACAGAGAAATTGCTAATGGTCAGGCTGAGCACTTAAATTTAACTTATCAATAAGTCAAGTCAAACTTCCACAGCAAGTTCAGTTATGCAGGATACATATTTCAATGCAGCACTATACCATCACACTTGGTAACTTAAAGGCATTCAAGCATTTAATTGCATGAAAATTTTTGAGAGAAGGTGAGGAAATCAGTGTAATGAGATTGTCTTTGGACAAACTTAAGTGGAATAAGCATTGATAAAAATATCAAAGATATGATGTTGAAAGTGAAATTAAGTCACAATAAGATAAGTCCCAATTCCTGGAGTTTAACTTGAAGCACAATCTAAGCGGAAGGGAACTTGTAAACTAGGTTAACCTCTCTTTCACTTTGCATTTCTTTCTACATTGAAATTGTGAGTTATTTTAAACCTGTGGTTTTGTCTAACTGCACATCTCAAATGGTAAGTATCTCTTTCTTTTCAAGCCTCTCCAAGTTGCTAGAGAACACCTTTGATACTATTCACTGAATCCAGCCTTGTGCTTAGGCAGGGAATGCTACTCTTAGGTAATGGTTATCCTGAGTAGCTATAGCACCATTAACTTGTCTCAAATGCCCCATTTTTAGAGATTGTCCTTGTTAGGAGCAATTTTGAAAGAGTATAGAGGAGCTGAAAAGGACTGAGTATTTTAGATTAGGCTATTATAGTAAAATTGAGTATCCCAATCAAGTTCTTCGGTATCTAAACTGATTTATCACATCCTAGCCCTCCTGTGTTAAAAGAGGTCTGAAAAAAGTATGCACCAGAAATTTTGTAGCATTTTATGTTAGGCTTCCTTCATCCCCACAGGTCAGATTCTGATTTAGATTAAATTATCTACCAGAAAAATAAAAAATCCTCTACCTTAATATAATATTAGTATATCAAAGAGATGTGTCCAAAATCTCTCAGGCTCAATCTAGGAGACAGTAATTAGAGACAATGGGAGTGATTTTGAGAGAATCCCTGATTGTTTCTAAGGTAAGTAAGCAACAAAGAAAAAGACATTTGGGGTATTCCTTCCGAGGCAGCTCAACTACCACAGCACTTCTTGCTCGGATACAAAGCCCAGGTTTCCTTCCAGCCAGTCCCACAAGAAGCAAGCAGGCATTTGGATGACTTGTGTGCTTCCACCTCCCTGAAACCATGACTCATAAGATGAAAAAGACCTTATTACACTATTAAAATTCTTGTACTGTATCTATTATTCAGTGCCCAAGTAAAGAGGTACCCACCACACACCATACATCATTAAGATATTTGAAAAAGCTTTCAAAAACAGGACACTCAGTACAAACTGCTGAAGAAAACCAGAGGTAAACAGAACCATACACACACATGTGACTAATGGACCTAAATAAAACATATAGCCCTCCTGATTGCCACCCAGACGAGACTAATATTAGTTTTTAAATCTAGAGCTCTCTCAGAAGCAGAAAGTTCTACTTCTTACCATGAAAGAAAGGCTTTTATTCATATAAAGGTGGTCAAGGCCATTCTCCTAATTTGCAAGAGGAATGCTGTGTTTACATGGGCAAAGTAGGGCTCTGGGCCAGGACTCATGTTTAATAAAACAAGAGTACATCTAATGGAATTTAAGGGTTTAATATTATGTAATTAACTTTTTGTCAACACAAATCAAAATAGTCAATGTAGGTTCTGTTGCTGCAGTCAGAGGCAGGTGAGCAGGCCTGGCTCTCCAGGGAAGCCCCTTTGACTCCAAGGGGGCTCCAAGCTGATCAGTCCTGGCATTCTCTGCACTGTCCCTGCACTCACATTCTTAAAGCATCTGCCCACAATCATCTGGCCGTGGGATGGATTTGCTCCTTTGCAACAGTGAATTGTAAGAAAGCCTTATTTAAATGTGAGGGAAGATGCAAATAGTTATTAGATAGCCTTAGAAGAACATGATTTGATGGTGCTTTTCATCATAATATTGCTGATGATTACTCCCTCAAGTCTCTTCAGAAGAGGCTAAGACTTTTCACATGCAGCCAAGCAGCTTTCAAGAGGAAATGCAAGACTAAACATTCTGTTTTGAAATCCCGCATAATGATATGTATTATAGAATCAGTTTTTGTTGTGTATTTTTCAATTTAGCATGCATAATTTTCAGTTTTGCTAGTAATTCAGAAGGCTTTAATGTTTACTTAATTAGTCTGAGCTTGGTAATTCAGCCAATGAAAACTAAAGTGTTTAAGTTATATTAATTGTAAACAATGTTAACAGTTAATTTTCTGAATGATGGAGCAACATAAAAACAAACTTGAGTAACATAGGATTAATTAATTGATTAGCTAGTTTCTGTTGAGAATTATATTCAATAAGAGTCTGTCAATACAAATTGCTATCAATTGCAACTTTATGAAGTGCCAAGAATAATGGGTTCAGGTGCATACTAGAACTAGTTGTCATGAATGCCAATTTACTGCAGAGAAATGGATTGTTTATCACCTAATTTAATTTCAGACAGCTAACTCACTTGTAATAACTCATTTTAGCATTGAATTTTCAAGAACTTGAGTGTTGTTAAAAGCAGCAGCTTGCTGTAATAAGTTTGCAAATTTAAATTCTTCTGTAAATAATTTAAAGCAGACTGTAACTCAATTTTGCCATTGACTACTTGGAAAATATTTAGCAATTTTATTTACCATCCAGACACCCCTATTCTTCCCACTGGCAGCATGTTTCGTTACAAATGGCTGCCTACTGCTGCAGTATTAGACTTGAGCCTGTGCTTTTAATAACACTTGGATGGATGCAGTGTCCTCTGTTGCTTCTGGCTGACTCAGATAAAACACTCTGTGCAAGTACTTAATGCACTTCAGCACATCTGGACAGTTTGATGTCCAGGTGCTGAAGAGGAAAATGCAGAGAAGGCTCAGAGCAGACTGAAAGGACACAAAAGTCCTCTGGTTTGGGCCATGGGATGGGTTTAGTCCATCCTGTGCTTTCTCCATCCTCTCTCTGTAGTGTTCTAGGGTATTTGATGGCAACTGGGAACAAGGAAAGTAAAGCAAAAAGCAGCCTATTTGGAGCCTTTGAAAAAGTATGCAAAGCATCAATTTCTTAAAGGCTCTGAGGAAGCTGCCAGCTAGAAATAATCTAATGCTCTTACAGAAATACCTTCCCCTTCCAGATTTTCAACAGTCACTGAATTTCAGTTGCAATGCCTGAATAAAAACATGCAGTTACATTATAATGAAAAAGTGAGATGACATAATAATGTAAAAGTTTATGAATCTGCATAAAGCTTTACATCCAGGAACCATGTCAGTCCATGCCTACCACTGTAAATATACATTTCTTCAAATACTATCAGCCTTTTTTTCTTTATTTTGCAAACAAGGCAAATGTTTGCAAACAAATCAATGCTCCAGCACACTTGCAACAGGTATCTGACAGAGCCCAGCACCTTGTACTCACAGCTGTCATACACTACTGAGTGTAAAAGTTCCTTCCAGCTTCATGCACTTACTGCAGGTACCTCACATCAGTGTGCAGCATGCTTGTTAGTCAAGGCAGATCACATTTCAAAATAACTGCTGTATTAACACTCTCCTGTAATCTGAGACTTCAAGGAAGATCAACCCCATTTGCAAACAAGCAGCAATAAAATAAAATATTTTGAAATCCCTTTCAACTTTCCTTTACTAACATAAATTATTTTAGTAAAATAAAAAGTCCAACAGCAAAAGCTTTGAAATGCCATCTCAAAAAATAGGTCAGACTCTTATTTCCTATCTCCTCCCTTACAGCATGAAAAGCTGTCTGTGCTTTGCCTCATGCCTTCTCTCCTTATGGGAGCTTCCATAAATCATTTCTGTTAGCAAAAAGTAATCCATGGACTAAGCCTGTCCTAGAGCTACAGACTGAGCTTCCACTGGGAAGATGCTGCAGGCTCAACACAGATGTTGACCAACCTAGTTAAAAATTGAACAGCACAGAAGCAGCACTACAGCAGCACCACTGTTTATCAGAAATCACCCAAAACCTCTTCCTTAGTGAGGAAGTATTTTAACTCTAGCTTCAAGTCAGACTAATAACATGACATTTTACTTCAATTCAGAACTCTTCTATAAGTCTGATGTTTCCCTCCCCACGAACATTAAATGGATTTTCCAGATTCACAGCTACAGTGACACAAATGAGGAGGTAATCAGAGATTTAATTTAGGATCATTACCCAAGCTAACACCTCACAAATCTGCGCTGACATGAATCAAATGGTTATTCCCACCTGTCAGCAAGAGTTTGATAGCTGAAAGGCAGGTGGAAATGTGGTATTTGACATTTTCCTTCTAGCAGGAGGCTCAGTTAAGAGTTTATAAATTTATTATAAACACACAAAAGAGATCAAAAGAAAATTATCTATATTCAGTAAATCAAGATAATAGTTGAATAGATTTAAAATGTACTCCCCACCCCCTCAGTATGTTGGGGACTTAGAAAAAACTACTTACTGCTTCAGTTTTGAAGATATTTTCTGTCAAGAAATATGTTCATACTTCATTAGTTAAACTGCTACAAAATTAGAACCACAAAAATTTGTGATTATAACAGAACAAAAAAGGTCATATTCCAAGGTTGCAAGGCGTTAGCACATGACTAGAAACCTATGAGTGGATCTTTCAGTTCAGCACCAGAACTGACTGATCCAAGTAGGAGTATACATCAAAATACAGACAGGTTATAACAAATTGTGTTTGTGATGAAGAAAAAGCTACTACTTCTATTGCCATCCTATAACAACTGATACTTGAGCACATACAACCCATTACTTAAATCATTACATGGGAATAAAGTCTTCCTAATGAATCTTTCAGATTATAAACAACATTGATCTGTATGAAATTGTTATTTATCATTGATGGACACTCTGTACAAGACAATGCTAAGGAAGATGTATGCATCACAACACAGCTGAAAGCAAGGTCCTACCTAAACACTGAATGCATTCATTCCTAAGGGGGAGTGGGAAACAGCAGCAGACAAGTGCAGTGATGCTTTTACACAGATTTGTAAAATCATGCTTATTTTTGACCAGAACCTTACCAAGAATGAAGCCTTAAAAAAACACAGCAGTTTATGATCAACTCTCAGATTTCATCCTTTGGTACCAGTACTAGTCCACAAAATAGACAGAAAATGGGGAATTGCAGTGCATTCAGAGAAGAGCTCCAGAGCAAACTGGAAATATGCTTTGAAGTGTCAAGAACTCTATTTGCTTTACTGAACAACTTTTAAAAGACTATTAAATCAAAATCTACAAGTACCAGTAAAAGCTGAAGACTCTGAGACATAATGGATGAAGGCAAGACAACTTTAAGTGGCTCTTAAATTTATCACAGCTCAAGTTAAGGCATGATTTTAAACAGACCATAAAAAACAGGTGAAAAGTATTAACCATTGGAAGACTAGATCTACATCCAAAAGGGTCAGTCTGACTGAAGATGTGTAGAACTGAGGTAACTCTAGTACCTGTTCCTCTACCTTTCTTCCCCTCCCCTCCCAAAAACCCCACAAAATACACAAATAAAAAAGCCCCAACAACAACAAAAACAACTGAGGTAACTCTAGTACCTGTTCCTCTACCTTTCTTCCCCTCCCCTCCAAAAAATCCCACAAAATACACAAAAAAAAAAAAAGCCCCAACAACAACAAAAACCAAAAAGCAAACAACTGCTATTTTACTGATACCTAAGTCCAAAACCAAATAAATACTTGTTGGTACATAGAGAAATTTTCAGACATTCGGAATTTACTGCAGTCTAAAAATAGTTAACGACTTCAGTGTTTATCTCTTACAGAAGTACATGCAGGAAAACAAAAGTAAACATTCTTCTGCTCAAGCTTCCTATGGAACAATGAAAAATTCAGGGTTAATTAAACCTGGTCAAAGTACAGTTTTGTAACCTATTTCTATTACATTTTGAGAGAGAGACAAAGTTTTTGATTCTGAGTTGAAGGGCAATTCATGAACTACACATTACTTCAGTATAACTGGATTAAAGGCTTGGACATCACTCAGTGCAGAGATTATAAAAGCCATCCCCATCTTCTGTCTCCCAGGACAGCAGCTGAGGTCACACGTCATTTTTCCACCAAATTTGTTGAGTTCAAGAACCCTTTTCTCTACAATAGCAGAGTCACAGTTATGACAGAAAATGACAAGAGCACCCTATAGCCTCACATTCAGGTCACAGAAATGATTTTCTCCCTGCTGGCTGATGACGGCCTGGCACACCCATCTCTTCTTTCCAGGGACTGTCTGAGGCACGGCACAAAGTAGAAATGCAGCAGCCCTCTCTCTGATTTTTGAAAGCAAAAGCACAAGCACAACTCCAGGAGTTCATTTTCAGATGTAAATCCTGATTTGACAGAATCAGCTTTCTGCTGTGTTTGAGGTACTTTTGAAGAGGCATCCCTTTTCAGTATTCCCTCTTGGCTCTGCTCCACACATGGCTCTGGATTCAGTTCTGAGTCAGGCATCTAAAAATGGATTACTACAGCAATAGGCATTACAATGGCAAAATCTTCTGGGAGAAATTTATCCCAACACTTTATTTTGTGTTTTTAAATTGACAACATATTTCTGAATGAGTTCTAGTTAAGCCTTGTATTTTTAGGAGAAGCTGCAGTAATTACTGGGCTATATTTTACTGCCTCTCTTATGCTGAAAGCCATATCTAGATGGGAAGGACCAATATAAATACTGTCACTTATGAGTAGGTCACTGGATAAGGAGCAATAAGGCCTGGGCTTGCTTCCAATTTTTCTGTCAGTTTTTCTGTGTGTAAAGTGGGAGGGATATCTACTAATAAAAAAGAAGCATTTCTAAACCTAAACATGAAATAAACATCATTTACTATGGAATGTTTTAAATAGCTACAAGGCTACTGAAATACTATAATATTTGCTTTCCTTCAAAGGTTCTCATCTGCATTGTAAAGATTTTACTACTTTAATTATGCAAAGCTATCAATCAGCAAAAGCACATTCACACTTCAGGGAGCCTGACTCCATACCCCACAGACACTTCTCAGTTTATAAAAATTACTCTTAGATAATACTGGAATAACCTCAGTTTGTTAATTATGACACTTTAGACAGTATGGAGCATTGCAAGCATTTCAAGCACTTTTGAAGCCACACCCTTGGAACACTGATAACTCAGCTTCACATTGTAAGGGAGGAAAATGAACTGTAACGGTGTTAATTTTCTCTGAACATGCAAACACATCAATGGGATGCTTCAGATAGTATTCATACAACAGGAATATTTGTTCCAGTCCACAGTACATCTTTTATTCCTTCCAAATTGCTACTCTGAATCTGAATCTGTGACCTGTAGAAATACCTATGACTTCATTTCAAGTACTGCTGAAGTTACATGTCTTTTCAAATACAATGTCTGTTTAAACAGTATTGAGGAATATTTGTTCCAGTCCACAGTACATCTTTTATTCCTTCCAAATTGCTACTCTGAATCTGAATCTGTGACCTGTAGAAATACCTATGACTCCATTTCAAGTACTGCTGAAGAAAAGTTACATGTCTTTTCAAATACAACGTCTGTTTAAACAGTATTGCAATTTATGAGGAAAAACTAAATTTCATGCATTAATTTTTAAAAGAAACCTATATTTCTACAGAAGACTCTACATATCATCTTTAGGGAAACAGATTGTAAAATACTTTAAAAAAAAGATGAGTTTTCTGCTCAGAGTCAGTAACAAAGTCTTATGAACTTCAAGAGATTTCAGAATGCTAGGAGTATTGATATTCTTCCCCCTTTATTCCACTTAAGTGTGAGATCCCTAGTAGACAATTGTTAAAAGCACCACATGCAGAAATCATAGGCTTGACTGACTTTTCAATAAGATGCTTTTGAACATAGCCAGGTATGCACCAATTCTGCTTTTTAATCTAGAGTTTGAACACAAAATCCTAAACTGAGACACAAAATCATAAACATTTTCACATGAGAAATTAAAGAGGGTTACAATATTGTTTTTCCTGTGAATTGTGTGCTTTATGGTGAGAGGATGCCTCACCCCTGCACAAAGCAGCACAACCTGGTTTGTGGCCACTTTTTCAAGCTGACAGCTCTCTGTAGCCTTAGACTTCATCCACATTACACCTCACCTGTGTGCAGGTTCCCAGTAGTGGAACAAAAGCTGCTCCACAGCCTTCTTGGGATCCATCCCCTCCAAAATGCACCACTTTTCTCACTCACACACATTTTGTGGTCACAGGTGAGAACACTTTGCATAAAGGTCAGGTACATCAAGGTTCCCCTTTCTGTTGCTTTCCAACAGCTTTTTCTATATGTTAGTGCAGCTCCTGCAATGGGCAGGGTTTGGATTAAGTCACAGCTTTTACGCAATCCATTGATCACCATTTCCCAGATTTCCACCCTTTTACTTATGGTGGGTAAATTAAAACATTTTTATTTACCTGATACTTCCAGTTTTAGATATTGGGATGATTCAAATTCTAATATCAATCAGCTACATCCTATTGAACTCAGACCACTGCAACATGGAAGAGAAAGATCTGGATCTCCACTCAATGTGGGAAGCCTCATTCCCTTTCCACAGATCATTTCCAAGGCCCCCATATCAGGGTCACTGATGCATGCTAGGCTTTATAAGCAGCAAAGGACTTTTAGATACTTGAGAATAATTGTTTTATTTTTAGCCTTGTTAAAAAGACAAAGCTGGCACTGTTTGAGTCACTGTGGAAATGACCAGAAGTAAGCCAAACTGCCTGTCTTTAATTCCCATAAGTATTCCATTAGTCCTTATAAAAATAAATATATATACTATTGACTGTTCAGTAAAGCCATCAATTCACAAAAGTTTTCTCCATCTTAAAACTTACTTTAGAATGATCATTTTAATATTATATTCTGTGACAGAAGAGCTTGTATAAGAGTGTAACATATGAGTTAATTTGGCCCTACGTATCCCATAATGGGCACTTTATGAAATATGAACTTCTCTATCTGTGATATATTATCTTTTCCTTGAAATATGGCTAATTACTGTCATTCATTAGAGATGAGACATTTGAGTATCATTTCTTGTGTCACATTGACTTCAAGTTGCTTATGATTTCATTAAACTAGTGACAGGGAATTTCTGAATACAAATTTTAGAAGATTCACTATGTACCTCATAATTATTAATGCACTGTCTTAACTGACATTTCCAGCTAAGGAAGAGGGTACCAATACCAACACTTTATAACTTCAGTGTCACATTCATTGTGGATTAAAATATCTGTAGAAGTAGATGAGTATCTGCATTAGGAAGATCACGTTACAGACAGAGGACAGTTTCTGTCTGCAGGTTCAAGTATTTGTATACAACACTGTGGATTCACTTTCCAAGTTAGCCACTCCTCCAATTTCAAAAGCTGTTTTAGATCACATACTCAAGGGTTTTCTCCCAGAAAACAGATACAACAATCACACAAGGAGTTCTGTTTGTAAATTCTGTCATAGCACAACCAACTATAAAATTGTTTGTTCTGAATTTTACTCCCAAGGACAGGACTGCAGTGTGAACATGCTTGAAAGTTTAGGAGATGCATTACATTATTTACAACTACAAGTTAACGTATCACAAAGATTGTCATTGAACGTGGTTTATCTGTTGGAAGAGTTGAAATGAAGAGATGTTGATTACAAGGATATTGCTACAGTAGAGCTCAGACTCCATAACCACATCTGTTGTGAAAGCAGTTAAAGCATATTTTTATCACACTGACTCTTCTGTTCATGTGCTTTAGTAATCTAATATGCTTAGGACAAAGGTATTTGGGATGATTCACTCTACAACACCTGGGAGCTCACAATTCCATCACCTCTCTTGGAAAACCAGAGCCATTACTAAGATACATTCACACATCTGAATAATATCAGCTGTATCAATTACATTTGTAACACACCTGTTGACCTAAAAAACACTGCCTAGACTCTCACAGACTGAAATGTATCAATAAATCACTTAAAGATGATGATGCCTTTATGATGGAATTGAGACTTCTTAATTAGTCAGATGAATGAACTCATTCCAAAAAGAAGGTACCATCTATTTACAGAAAATTTTATTACAATTAAGAAGAGGGGTCAGGATATTTCAGAGAAGATAGTAGCAAAGAAATACCAGGATGCCCTTAAAAGAGATGATTTTTAACACTGGGCTCTCTTAAAATGCAGCTGTCCAACACAAATACGAAGACTATAATTGACATAATATCAAGAAAAGAAGAAGAAAAAAGAAAAATGAAACAAAATCACGTGTAGAAAAAAAATTTATTTACTCTTTGTAATAGGCACCTGAAATCTACTTTCTCTTTAGCGCCTTCTTTGAAGAACTAAAAGAGGATTACCAATTTGTACAGTATCAAAAGAAGCTTTAGTATAGTACCCCTTATCTTTAAATTGAACTCCAGCCAAGGCATCTTGCATTAAAAAAGAAAAAAAAGAAACTTTTCCTTCCCTACCCATATCGGGGATGCTTTCTGTGATCAATTATTGCTCCACACACAAAGTTCTTCTGCAAATTTCATGTTTATTTGGCTCTGAGCTTCAGTAAACTTTTCTGGGCTGGTATCATTTTGAACTGTGCCTAGTTTACCACAAAACTTGCAAAACTAAAAAAAAAAATTGAAAAACCCCCCCCACCCCAAACTTATCTCACTATACAAATAACTCATAACTCCAAACTGTGTCTTGTAACTGCACATGCACTGCCAAAATCTAAACACATTTTTAAAAAAACACTGTATAGTACACAAAGGTACACTACTAAAATATAAAGTCCAGGAAAAAAGGAAAGGAATTTAGGGGCTGGCATAAGAGAAAAACTTGGGAAATATTTCTTACCAGTATCAGGAGAAACAGACACTGAGACTCTTACATGATGCTACTGAAGGAAGTGCCTTTATAGCAGTTCTTTGATTAAATTAACATTGAAACTTCTCCAGCTCTTGCAAGAACTTTACAGCTAACTTTTTTACACACACAAAAAAAAGAACCTGAAATCCTGAGCAACACAGATTTTGGGTTTTACATCTGGTTGAGTTAGTAGAGAAATGAGCTGGGGAATTAAATTGGATACAGACAAGTCCCCAGGAACAGCAGGAATACTGGGAACTGAGCAATGTCATTGAGAAAATGCTGTCATCTTTGACTGGCTGTGGTAATTAAGGGAAATTCCTGATCTCTATGAAAAGGCAAGAGTTACACACATCTTTAAGAAAGGCAAGGAGGAAGACCTGGGGAAAGTCAGACTGCTTAACCCAACATGCTCCCCACCATGCCTGGGAAGAAAGACTATGAAGGAAATCCCCCTAAAAGCCCAGTCCAGGCATGTGAAGGACAAGCATTTGACAAGGAATAGCCAGCACGGATTTGTGAAAGACAAAGTTTGCCCCACAGACCTGGTACATTTTGGTAATGGTATGACAGACTCAGAGGAAGACAAGGCTGGATGGTGTTAATCAGCAAGACTCTCAAAAAAAAATCTTCCATTGTATCTTTGCAAACAAAACAGTGAGATAGAGGTGGCCTAAGCATTAGAAGAAAAGTCTGGCAGTAAGGGATTTGTTCATTCTTAAAAGGAGAAACCTAAGTTGGGGACTTTTGCTGACTCTGATAATTACATCTTTTTCTCACAAGGATGAGAAAATAGGCAGTAGAAAGAAATTTCAAGAAGGGAGATTTTGGTGAGATATTAGTAAAGGCTTGTCACTGAGAGCTGCTAAACGTTTGAACAGGACCCCGTGAGTTTGCAGAACCGGCTTCCTTAATAATATTCATAACGCCATCAAACAGGACCCTAAACAATCTCCCCATAGAGGGGGATCAAGTGTTTGGCTCCTCCCCAGTATCTTTGACTGATGTATGACTACAGAAGGTTCCTTCCAAGCTAAATTATCTATGATTCTATTGTGCATGATGAATGCTATTTTCTAAAAATTAGATTTACTGCCGAATTCAAATTCAGTAAGTGAAAATATTGAATTTCAGCTTAACATGAGCTCTCCTAACAAGGATCAGTTCCTTGGTCCTATTAATGCAAAGTCTCTAAAACAACTAATGAGAAGATGATCTCTAGTGCCATAAATACACAGCTAACAAACAGCTGCATTTGTCTGTCAGAAGTGCTTACCTTGTAACAACCTCAATGATCATGATGCTAGAACAGAATTGTGCTCAGAGAAGATCTGCCTACTAGAGAAAAGCTGGTTAGTTAAAGATGGACAGACAGGTGAGCAGGGGGAAGCATGTGGAAGACCCTACAATTACACAGATGTACCATGCAATGATCAATTATAACCCATTGTACAGAAGAGCTTTTGAATTTCTCCGTCAGTCCTAGCTCTCATTAACCACTTCTGAATAATGCTTTCTCCTTAAGCACTTCTGTATAATGCTTTCTGACTTTCCCAGCTGATTTAAAATTGTTGCCCCACATAATGAGTTGATTGCACTACTTTCACCTCTTAATAGCAGCTTCAGTTCTATGATACACTTGGACATTTTAAGTCCTTTGAAAAACTGTCTGAAACAGAGTAATAGAGCACACCTCAGCAGCAAGGGCTATTACAGAGATTGCTGCAGAAACATCAGCTCTACCCTTTGCTTTCTGTGCTGGCTTTCTAAAGAATATAAATTCAAGGTTTTAGATCTTATCCTCAAGATACTCAGTAGCTAAGATGGCATATCTAAAACACTGCCTAAAGTCTGTAATCAAACCTTTTTCTATTTTTTCCCCAATCTTGCACAGTAGGACTTTTTGGAACAAAGCCAATTCCAAGTATTACAAGATATATAAGTTTTTTGGATTAGATCAATAATGTTACTGAAATATTAGCTGGTTGGCAGACTTTCACAAACTCCCCTATCATTTATCCCAAATCCTAGACAAGTTTCTCTGACTTTGCCCTCTCACATAAATTCAAGCCCAAATGTATGTGTAAAAAAAAAACCAAACCCAAAGCATGATATCACACACTAAAGCACTGGATTTCTGCCATTTCCAGCTGTGGGCAGTGCACGTGTACCTACATTGTCTGAAAACTCCTTTCCGTTCTCTTACTTCCTTTTCACCTTGAGTTATTACATTTTCACAGAATTAAAAGTTGTTAATGAGACAGACATCCGTGTTACTTTACTTAAATACTTCTTTAGCTATTTATTTTGCAAAGTAGTTGCAAACCAGTTATAAACTGTTGCTAGATCAAAATATGCTGCACATTGCTGCCATTTCAATGAATATTGCTCATTAAAGTGTCCTAATAGAATGAAGAGAGATGCTCTAACTATTCTGGAGAAAAAAATAAAATCAAATATTCAGATTGTAGCTGCTCTTCTACCATTTAATTACAGCAGGAAATGGGAAAACTAAAACATTTTTTTCAATTTAAAAAATATATTTCTGCAATTCCTCTGTATTAAACCATACACACAAATCCACTATTCCTCAATAAACCATCAAAGTAAGTAGAGTATTTCATTACTTTCCTTTTAATGGTGCACTGGAAAATCTATATTGTGCTGCATTAGGACCTGGTGCAACTCTACCTTGAATTCAACAAGTGAGTGATGGCAGAATGCAATTCAAATAGCATTCATGATCAGTGCCTGAAGGTACACAGAAGTACGTGACAGTTGGCTTGGAGATTATTTTTTATGTTTATCTGACTTAATTTATAAGAAAGTGGTAATATATATATATATAGATAGATAGATATAGATATAGATGTGTAAATTCAAAATTTCCTTCATAAAAAATAAATGACCAAGAAAGACACACTTTACAGCATCCATATGCCCAGAGGGAAATGATCTCACTAGATCTCACTGCCAAAGTCATGTCAGTGACTCTTGGTGTATTTAGTGGTGATCTTAAAGATCGTTCTGCATTTATGTGCTCAGTGCTGCAAAACATAAATTCTATTTGTGAGTCATTGGATAATGCTCTTTTCTGCACATAAAGTGACATTTAAACACATTCAGAAGGGTATGTTTTGTTCCTTCTGATTCCTACAACTTGAAATTTTTCTCAATATAAAATAAATTGCTTGCCTATTTTCCAACAGCCCACTGACTTTTCCTTTAATAACCAATAAGTTGTTTGTAGAAAAGAATAACTATTTATTAACTACAGCTGGTTCAATATTTGTACATCATTTTTAAAGGCCTAAACAGTTGAAACAAGAAGGTGACAGCAAGTACCTCTGTAAACTTTCTAGTCTCTTACTGAAAGCTGGATAATAAAGATAAGAAAAAGGTCATTTTGCCAAGGATATAGTACAAGGAATGGCACTGAGAAAGGCAAAATTCTACTTTAAATAAAAATCTAGTAAGATTAATATATACCAAAGATGAAAAAAGGGAAAATTTCATTTCTTATGTATCTGTTAAAAACTTTACTGCTTCACACTAATGAACAATAATATTTTTACAGTCTTTTATAGGAAGCTCTAACAGATTTGTTATATCTGGAAGTGATCACATATCACAAATACTGCTGATTTTTTGAAGGAGATAACCCTGATACAGACTCACTGTTCTTCCCAATTTCACTGCAGTCTAACTGCCTTTTAAACTTCTACTTTACTGCAGTGTTTACTTTGTTGCAGTGTACCATTCATAATCTTTTGATTTTCAGAAGAAATGGTCCAAGGAGAAGGTTACTTCAGTACCATTAAAGAATCCTACTATTGAGCTGTAAATCCTGATGGAACCCACTCATTTTTCAAATTCCAATATTTTGCTGTTTTTTTTCTGTTACGAAAAAATAATTCTTCAGCTTATTACTGAAATCAACACCTTATACAATGATTCTACCTCTGCTTTGCTAAAGCCAGTGAATGGAATCCACAACCTATAACTCACAAACCAGCCTCATGATTTGAAAATTTGAGTCACTCACACCAAAGTTCTCCAGTCAAGTGTCTGCAAGCACTCACACCTTCCTGAGCCATCAGTGGAAAAGCAGAAACTGTCTCTCACAATATGCAGGGAGGGGAAATGAGATGACTTTTCTACAGCACAGGAAGGACATGGACCTGTTAGAGTGGATCCAGAGGAGGGCCACCAAAATTTCCAGAGAGAAGGAACACCTCTCCTGTGAGAAAAGGCTGAGAGAGTTCTGATTGTTCAGTCTGGGGAAGAGAAGGTTCTGGGGACAAGAGCTGATAAGAGACACAGGGACAAACTTTTTAATAGGGCACGTAGTGACAGTGACAGACAGCAGAACAGTGGGGGCTCATAGCCTACCTAAAAACTAAAAAGCTTCAACATTTTTCTTGAAATTGAGCCACCATACAACCAGAAATTGAAGAATTATGATGTCCAACGCACAGCAGACAGAACCAGGTAGTAAAGAGTCTGCTGGGTTGAATAGTCATGGGAAACGGATGTGTTGGATGGCACATGGGATGGCTCTCTGAAGTCTGGGTGAGGTTTGAGTCATCCAGGGCAGGGGTCTTCTATGCAAATAATTCACATTCACTTCAGGCACAAACCCAGTTTGATAGATGGTGCAGAACGATAAAACTTTAGTGAAAAGTAGCATAACTTCAGTATTGCCTGACATACAGGTTGCCAAGTTTTGTGAAGAAAAGCCCAGGCAGTGCTCTTGCCTTGTGTCTGCTGCAGTTTCAATGGTATTGTTGGAAGGTAGAACTGAACCTTGAGTAGAGAGCTGGAAACAAGCATGAAGGCAAAGTCTCTGAATTAGAGCTAAGGATTACAAGTTGCCAAACATCAAAGAGCACCCTTGAATACCCCATTCTACCTGGAAACATGGGAAATGGCTGATGAAAAGCTATAGTTTCTGTACCTATTTCTTCTCCTCTTTCCTTTCAGACAGAAATACCCTACTTAAAGATAAGGAATAGCTTCTGGTTTAAAACCAAAAGAGGTACTATGAAAATACACATAACCACAAAGAGCAGCCAGTCAGAGAATGGCATGTGCAAATCAGGTGTACAGAAAGGTCCAGTAAACAGAGAAATATTCCCATCTATGTGTTTTTTAGTTATTCTGACAGCATAACTCTTTCCATGCTTTGGTATGTTCAGTTTAAATAATTCTGGAAATCTCATTCTCATGGATTTCATATCCAAAGGCAAGATTTCCATGACCAAGCCTTATTCAAGGAGAACCCTAAGGGTACTTAAAAATATAAGTACATAAAATTGCTTTGCATTTGCTGAATTTTGTACCTGTCTACTCTATGAAATAAGATGTTGCAAAAATTGAATTTATTAAAAGGTAGAATGTTATTATTCATAACATCTACAGAAACATATAAACACTTCTGCTTTAAAACAATCAGAACAATTACTTTGATACTCTGGATTTGCAATTATGCATAATACATTGATTTAAGAGTTCTATTCATAGCATGCCAATACCACTGAAACACCTACACTTTGTCTGTAAGCCAAAACTCCTCTAATTGAGCATGAAATTTCTTCGCAATTTTGTTCAACACAAATCACATATTTTTATCCAAACAATTTCTGTAATCATCTGATTATGCAGTACATGTGCCAAATACACTTTGTGAAGTGGAAAGATATATTTTTATCAAAAAAACTACACAAAATCAGGTTCTCAGAACTAATTGCGAATTTACAGATCCTACAGTTCATGAGGTAATAAGCAAAGGCTTTGCTCTCGTGCTAGGGTGAAATATTAGGAAATCAACCTCCATCTAGACAAACCTCCTCTACATTATGTCTAAGGTTTTCTCACAACACCTGTTTGCCCATGAGGACAGAAATAAAGAAGCAAAGAAAAGAACATAGGGATTTAAAATATTTTTTTTGCATGTTTAGAGACTGGGTACACTTTAGAACAGATATAGACTTTTAAAAAACTTGAAGTTAAGGACTCAAGCAAAACATCAACAGGTTTTGAGGTGTTAGTGTATATTTTAGGAATAAACACACACACACAAATATGGTCTGTATGAAAAAAAATGTGTCTTACTCCAGGCAACATTTCTCAGGTTATTTTTAGTTTTCCCATATGCCAGAGAAGAAAAATGCTACTCAGAAATCTTAAAATATTGCTAATGCAATTCTGTGCAACAAATTGAACATCTATACATTTTACATTGATTTAGTATACACAACACACACAAGAATTATAGCTGTGACCAGTATGCATGAGCAGCTAGGTGAGGTATTTGTTCTGAATCTTAGGCTCAGAACACTCACTCATTTCTAGACACACTTTTTGGTGAAGCAACAAAAATCTTACACAAACGTAAAGTTACCTAACTGGGCAGAGCAACCCTGTTGTGTGTAACCACTGCATGAGGAGCAAAATAGAGTGAAATCTAAACATCTTATTTCATGACAAATGTCATAGAAGGAAGGAGGTGGTGCAAACCAAACAAGCATTTGCTTGGGGTAAATGCTTTTCTCTAGTGAAGAACCACCAGATGTGAATTTTGGTGATATAACATCCCTTGCACATAATATCACAAAAAAAACCACACAATGTGAAGCAATCTTTTACAAAGAAGGAAAAATGCTGGAAAGTAGGGTTTAACATAAAGTGACTCCATAGCTCAGGAGAAAGTTTTCTGGATGAACAGTACTGAGGGAGGGGCAGAGAAGGCAGTGAGCCATCAAGGTGGAAGTGTAGCACAAAATAATGGAGTTCTTGAGGTAGTGGACAGCAAATTTAACATGATCTTTGAGCAATACAGAAAAGCAGAAAATGTGATCCAATACAGATTCTCCTCTTCAGTGTCAGGTGTGACATCTGACTACATTTCTCTGAGATGTAGTGTCTAAGACGCATGGATTTTGAAAGACTATAAAAATGGCAATGCACTTGTTAAGGAAAACAAAGAATTACATCACCAATACAGACTTCAAGGAGAATATTGAAGCTATTCCAGACAGGATGGAGATCATGTTTGGCAGACCTACAGACAGGGAAAGGCTGAGGTCAGAAATTACTTAACAGTTTCTGATCTTGAGAGAAAATGAAGGATGTAAGTCAATGAATAAAACAGCAAAAGTGAAAAGAAGGGTCATAAATATTCAGTAACAGAAAACTAACATTGCAGTGAAGGTAATTAAGGTGTTCAAACAACAGAAATGGAACATTTTCAGAGAGTCTGAAGAAGGAAGAGCTAGGGAACAATCAGAATAATAATAAAGACAGAGCTGAAAGGAGGCATCTAATGCACCTATGATACATGGTACCTGAGAAATATTTGTCCATCCTGCTCTAAAAAGCTTCCAATAAAAGCAATTCCATCACCTCCCCAGGCAATTGCTTTCAGTGATTCAGCTTTATTATGAGAAGCTTTTCCTGATACCTTCTTAAACCTTCCCTACTACAATTTAAGTCCATTACACCTCTGCCACCTGCAGCAACCAAGGAAGATTTTGCCCTCCTGATTGCTGTTTACCTTTTGCATATCTCCAAGTTATTACTTGGACTCCTTTAAATAGCCTACTCCAATTTCCTTGACTTTTCACTGCAGTTATAATTTTTATGTCTCTGATTGCTCACATTGTTCTCATCTAGATTCTCTTGCCCCTGGTCCCTCTTGAGCCACAGAGAGCAGCTCAAGACTGTGACATGAGTTTTCAGTAGGCAAGAAGTGCAACTAAAATGACCTTTGATAGTTCCTGTTGCCAAATACATGTTGCCTTTATGGTCACTGGAAAATCATTCGAGGGAAAATTTCACCATTATCTAAAATAAATTATCACTCTGATACTGAGACTAATATTAGGAACTGAGCATATCAAGAGGAAAGCAGATGCTCTGTACCAAGGAGTTGGGAATAGCCTGTTCCTTGGCTTTAGACATTATGTCATCAACACAATGCATGTGCAATGCTGATGAAGCATGCAACTAGGTGAATTTTGTTCAAAATAAGGTAAGCTGCGTTTTCAAAAAATTACTCACTGTAATTTATCTTATATAATTAGTCATCTTATATAATTAGTCAAATTATACAAGAAACTGAATGTACCTTAATTAGATTTATTTGTAAACCAGGCTAAAAAATCTCCTTATTGGCAAGAGAAGCCAGCAGCACAACTTATTAATATGTACTACAATTCCTTAAAAGTCCACAAGTCTCTACTACAGGATTTTGATGTGTTTTGATAAGTCACTCTACTTTTCAGCAGCCATTCTTTGTATAAAATGTATAAAAAAGCTGCTTGTGTCACACCTTCCAATTATTTACTCAAACAAATGACAAATAATGGCCAATTTTTGCTCCTTACTTATCAAAAGTGCCTGAAATTCAAAACTTATCAAATGCATCATACATATTACTCACTATAAAACATTATTTGCTAGAGAAACAAACAAAAATTTTATTGGAAATTCAAAATTTTTGACATTGTCCTACCTTGTCAAAAGCAGAGGATGGTCTAATATCTATGACAACTCTAGGGAAAATGCAGCAATTTAACAGCAAAATGACTGAAAGATCTACTGCATGCTTTTCTACAGAAATAATTATGAAATAACATTGATTTGAAAAAAAAAATCCAAGTAATACCACAAATGGATGATCATCACAGCAGTAAATCTGTACTTGGTCCTTCTGCAGGCAATAACATGCCTGTCTTTACTGCAGCAGATGCAGCACAGTAAGATGCTGATATTCAGAGTCTTAGCATGACCAGACATGAAGTGTTTGTTTACAGTAGTGTCTACCTTATCTTACCTAAAGAAATCATCTGTCCCCATTTCCAAAAGAAAAATACCCAGACATTAGGCAAAGAGGAAAAAAAAAATGTTTTACTTCTCAATTAATACATAGATTAACTGAAATGACTGTCAGCAGCACAGCAGAAGAAACTCTTCAAAAGTGATTTACATTTTAGGGAAAAAATTTTTGCCTAAAGGAGGTTTAGAATATGAAGATAGCCTAAATGATTTAGCTTTTAGTATATACTGGGAAGAAAAAAGCAACCAAGTCTGGAAATAGCTCAGATGTCTGGAAAAAAGAAATGAAAGGAATAAAAAACATTGTAACATTGAGGGCACTGAGTGCCAAGAAGCTCAGCAATGAGCATCTATTGATCTATGATACTACTTTGATTTTTTTTTATGATTGTGGTACTGAAAAAAATTATGGTGGTATCACAAAACAGCTAATATTCTCAAACTCTCTGGACAGGGTGCTTTTGCTGTTTTCTGGCTCTGCTCTTAGCAGCCTGTGCTATGTGCTACTGCTGGCAAGGGGCCCTTGGGAATTCTCTCTCCTTTTTCCCCTCCCTTGGCTCACCAGTGACTTCAGCAGAGCTGCACTGGACTGTTCCCCTCTTGGGATCCAGAGGGTTTCTGGAAACCTTCCAGACTTCCCTTCCCCTCCTCCACCACAGTAACTTTGGATTGCTCTTGTTCTGCCCAGGAGGGAGTGTTCCTGCCTCCTGCTCCTTCCCTGCAAGGGCTCACCCAGACCTCATCGCCTCCATCAGTGCAGTGGAAGTCATTACAGAAGCAAATGAAGATGCAGATCAGGACTAGCATGGGTTAAATATCATTAATACCATGGCACAGCAGGAGTGGGTGTTGCTTGGTACATTTAGAATTGGGATAACATCCCAATTAACATCCTATCAGTAGCATTAGGAAGGCAGTGGTTGGTGTCATACAGGAAAGAAAGAGGGCAAGGGAAAAATGAAGTCTGCTTTTGTTTGTGTTAAGTTTAAACTGACAATAAAACATTGAAGAGTTGTAATAAAGCCAACATGACAGAGTAGAAAACAAGATGAGGCTTGTTCATGTAAAAGGTGGCCTGAGGAAGTAAAAACTGATAAATAATATTGTTTAAATGGGTAAGAACAAAGGCTATTGCCAATGCCTAAAAACCCACTCAGACAGGGAAGAGGAGGAATATGATGCAAATTGAAGTTTTTTGAAGGAGTTAATATGGAGATACTGTCATTTTGTTGTCAAAACATTAAGAAAGATAGACTGATTGATGGATACTCCAACAACAAAGTTCAACTCTCCTCTGTAGTTAAATCTGTTCAAATTGCTGCTAGCTGAAAATAGACCCAAACAGTAACAGTTGTATTGTAAGTATCTAAACTAGGCAAGCATTTTATGTGCAGTATTTATACTCTTGGAGTTTTTATCTTTTCTGAACACTGGGTAAAATGTGCCTTACTATTGCAAACTAAGCCTCTCCAGTGATACATCTGCTATGAATATTTACAAATAAATGTAAAATATAGCTGCTATGGATATTTACAAATAAATGTAAAATACAGATGTTAACCAAACTGCAAGTATCCTGGCATTACCATGTGGAGCCACATGAACACTGCCATATACCAGAGCATCAGTATTGATGTAGAGCTCCAGCTGTACAAAACCACCACCACACGAGGCAGGTGACCTTAATGAACAGCAGCTTTACTGTGCAGCTGAGTGGGAGACTTGCAGCAATGTCTGGAAGAGTTCAGTGACATTACCCAGTGCCCAAAGGGGCCACGGATCAATGTGGTGTCACTGGAAGTGTCAGAGTTATTCCAATGTCAATAGAAGTGTAACAACAATGTCCAAAGTATCAGGGAGTAACACACGATGCCAATAAAAGTGTGAAGAGAGGGAATGCAGTGCACCATCATCAAAACTGGAGCCCCTGGTATATCAGTGCAAGATCTCTGCAATGCCAGCAGAACATTTTGAACTTACCCTATATTCTCATTTTTTCACAAAAGATCTCTGGCTTTCAGCCTCCCAATCGGCTTCAGATATGACAAGATTATTAATGTAGGTTAATGATTCTAAATTAATACAACAAAATGAGGTTCACAGCTATTTCATATTATTCTTTTCTTAAACATTGCATCCTGGAAATGTGTGAGCTGGATTGCCCTCAGTCCAAAAGAGCCGAATATGAAAAACAGAATGGCAACTAAAACTTTTAGTGTACTTTCACAAAGAAGCTTAATACAGCCCCTTTATTTTTACAGAATATATACCAAAGGACAAACAATGCTTGAATCACATTCATTTAATCCTCAGCACAATACTTTTTTAGAGATAGATCAGTATAATTCCAAGGAAATTTTGAATGGAGTTCATTCTGTGTATAACTATGTATTAATTAAGAAAAAAACCACTATGGATGCTGAATTCTAAACAATTGCTAGAAAATGCTTGGCTAGGAGAAAAAGAAGGTAATAAAAACCATAAAATATAATTAAGATATTTTAGGATCTACCTCTTTTAGTGCTAAATAAAAAACATGAGAAAAAATGTAGCAATTAAGTTGTGATTAAACTTTAGAAGTTTACTTCTAAAGTTTAATTAAATAATCAGTATGTACAAAATTAGAGTATGGATGCCTCATTGTCCCTTCACTGCCTCCATTTGAAAAGAAAACAGAAAAAAAATTCTCAGATACAGTGCAGAGACAATGAAATCACACTGCAAAAAAATTAACTTTTAACTGCAGTGTAATGTATCCTCAGCTCGGGGAGCTGGAGAGGTCTTCTGCTCCAAGATAAGAGGAGACAGAAGTAAGGTGGTTTTGGGGAAGAATGTGAGGGGTTTAGTATTAGGTCAGAAAATAACACAGCTTCTTCAAAGAGATACATCATTTTTATTCACCACCCATTCCAAATATTTAAATTGTGACTGTAAGAACAATTGGGATGACTTTCTGTTCAACTGCAGGACAGAGCACCTCACTTTGATAAGTACTCAAGAGCTGAATCTTTTTCTTTCTGCTATGTTTTTGTTTTTCACAGCACTCATTCCCCATGAACCTTGGAGCTCTGACAGATGGTATTTAACCTTCCACTGAGATTGGTTATTGAGGAGAGTAAGAGAAGCTTTGAATTTAAGAAGAATTGGCAGCAATGAAGAGTACAATCCTGAAAGATTTCAGAGCTAGCACACCTTGTACCCAGGCCCCACCATAAATAGGCTGTAGTAATAACTGTAAACACAATATTGTAACTAAAGTTAAAGGAGTAGAGGAGTAGATCATCTCCCAAAATCTAAACCTAGATTAGATATTAATTATTATCCACATATTGTAATTTTCCCTCCATTTTCAGGTAAAACTTTCAGAATCCATTTCATGCATTATTACACCATTCCAATATTATATTGCTTTACATATTACTATTTCTTTTCCAATGTACTGCAATTGCAATAAAAGAATGCAGTAATGTTGCCATCTCCTACAAACAAAACCATGCAGTACAGTTTGTATACTTTCAACCTCCGTGTATAAAACAACACTGAATTTTTACTCTAAGGTGCTTTAGTTAGGTTGTTTGTTGTAATGTCTGTTAATTAAGATAGATGTTAACTAGATGGCACTGTGTACTTGAAGGACTGAGCATGACATTTGCTGCTGACTCCAGCCAGAGTCCTGCATTCCTTCAGCTCACATCCATCACAACAGGACTGCCAGGTGAGCTGCCTGTCACCCCAGCCCAGGCTAATGGATTCTCCAGTGGTTTTAGGTACAGTTTATGTCATGAGATTAAAACTCTGTGCCTTAGAAATGACACAACACACATAGCTGAGGCTTGTCAGCTCCAGGTAATCAGATGCTGCTTGGTTTCAGAAGCAGATGCAGATGAGACTGGCAATATAAATATGCAAATCACAATGGTCCCTTGTCAGCACCACTGTTCCTACCTCTAATGGCCCTCGTAGAAAGTCTGTTTGCTCAGCTCCTACTTCCAGTGCTACATCGACAGAAGCAAAGGGGCGGCTGGCCATCTGCTGTCGCTCCCGCATAAGTTGCTGATGAGGAAAAAATGATGTTTTAACAAAACATTAAAAAATGCACCAGATATCAGTCTGCCCTACTATACCTCCCATTAAAACATAAGAATGCAAACAGCATGCATACAGCCACTTTTGTGATATCAAAGTGAGAAAGTTATACTAAATCATAATCATCACCATCTATATTTACTCGAGAAACAAGCACAGAAGGTTGTGATGCCTACAAACGGCCTTTTAGCTTGAACTCTGACAAACTTTCCAAATGAAAGCTTCCCTAACTGACTGTTCTCTCTAAATAACTGCTATTTGTGTAAGTTACAAGCAAATAAAGGAACTGGTTGGTAAAAATAGTTGAAGTCTAATTCCACTGATAATGCATGCATTAGAACACCTGCCAAAAACAAGTCCACTTGGCTTTCAAATTTTCATATTTCACAACTAAGCCAGATGGAGTTAATAGTGTCAGCACTCAATTTTATGCAGGATCTTTTCTGCAGTTACTTTCATATGAAGAATTATGTGCCAGGATTGGGAACTCTGCACCATTATATTAAAATACACTCAGCTATGCTCACAGAGCTTGTATAATCCCTTCCAATCATACCAGTGTGCACAGAAGTCCCAAGCAAAACCACAAAGTTAACTCATATTTCTTCCTCAGTCTGTAATTATAATGCTTATTAAACCACAATGAATAAAAATGATGGCCAGCAGTAGATATTACAGATCTTACTCCACTGGTTCAGTGCAACTAATGAAAGCATTATTAAATATTTAAGGTGAATGAGTCGTGCAATTCAAGTGGTGTGTTCCTTCAGCTGAACAGGATGTCACAGAATCTTGAAGAGACAAAACGCTTGCAAAAATGATTTCTTAGAAAAGATCTGTTTCATTTTCTTAACATTTTCCTCCCTGTTATCTCTGGAAAGCTTAAAACATTAGAAAGTGGTGTCTGAATGTAAATGACACTAGCACCGTGACATACTGCTAATAAAAGCCTTTGAAATAATAAAAGGTATGCAAGCAAATATTTGCTGGCAGCTTACTAATAAACACTGTTGATTTAAGATCTCCTACAAAACAACAAACTCATTTTGTAGTGCTTCTTATGCATTTTGCCTCACGTTGCATTTGAAGATTGTCTGTAGAAATTTAAAGACGCACTTGTAACATTAAAATCAGACCAGAACCTCTAAGTGCAGAGCCAGTACATTCCCAAGACCTGGATTTTATAGCCAAGCAGTGTGTTTGTCAGCAAGCACCTGCACAAATGGGCTCCCAGTATATCACACCAAGAGGGTGATCAATGTCTGTGGGCAAAACTGCATGTTTTATACTGAGAATAAATAAAAACCAAGTATGAATATCTAGATGGTTAAGAATTATGTTTTTAACCCTTTACTTCAAGATGAAACTGCTGGCCTCTGTCTAGGATTTGCATCAGCATTGATTTGCATCAACACAATTTACTAATAGATTTTACAGCAGGAAAGAACTACTATGGCCCTCCAGTCCTACCAACAACTTCTGGAAGACCACAAAATCTTAAAGTTTAAAATACTGAGTTATTACATCCTAAAATTACTATAGGTACCTCCTTTTCCTCTTAAAATAGCAAAAATTGAAGAAAACAGTATAATTAGAACAGTCCTGCCACATGGAACTCATTACAGTATTCTAAGTCTGCAGAGCTATTGGCAAGTGCTTACTTTTTAATGGGAAACCAAACACTGTTTTAAACAAATAGAATTGCTTGGGGAAAATACTTAAAACCTATGCTCCAAATGCACATACTACTATTTAAAAGATTTATCTAATGCAGACTATAAAGTATATTTGATATGTTCCTTGGTTTTTAAGGTCAGTAGGTTTCTCCCCCTCTTCTCCTGGTCAGGCATTCAGCAGAAACTTTTCATTCACAAGATAGTCACTGTAATTTTGATAGTCTGCCATTTGAAAAGAATGCTACAAAGATGCTAAATTAGCTCTGTAAACAAGAATGAAAACTTTAAAATGTTTGGTTGCCCATAAAGCGCTGCTGATTTTGGCAGCTGAGCACTTGCACATCAAAGTGTTTTACTCAAAACACTGCTGCTTTCCCTTCATCATTTTAAAGCTCTCTGCAAGGTGCAGGAACAGATGAAAAAACAAGAGGCAATGAGGACAAATACAGGAAGATATCATGATGTTTAAAATCAGTTTTGTGGCTGGAAAAGGTCACTGCCTCCCACCATTGGCAACTGTCCCTGTTCCAATATTGGGACAAAGTTCTGAGCTTCCAGTTATGGGGAATTCCTACCTCACCCATATGGCAAGGAACATGGAAACTCTTTGAACAGCCATCTCATGAGAAGAGTGAAAAAGCTCTTCCTTACCCTCTCAGCAAAGAGATTAAAAAATAAAACAAAATCTCTCCACAGATTTCAACAAAACTGAGGCAGAATAAACAGGGGATAACGGAAAGTGAAACTATAATGCTGTTACTTTTATATACTCAATTCCAAAAAATGTACTGAATTAAAAAAAAAAAAAACCACAAAGAAAAAACCCCAAACCCACACTTCTCCAGTAATTAGAGATATTCACTTGGAGACATCAGATAAACAGATAGTGTTAACATGTAATATTTGCATATTTTATCACAAATTTAATCTATAGCATTTGGAATGCAGGCACATCTCTAAATATTCACTTAAAGTATGAGAAATTAAAAATATTATTTTCTCAGCATAGGGCTGAGAAATTCAATGAGCATTTATTTGACTGAGCAGACAACCAATTTCAAGTTCTACTATAATTTTAAATCTCATTAAGTATAAGATTATTGGCAAGATTAATTTTTTAGGCATCTCTATTATTTTGCAGAAATTCCAAGGTATTAATTTATATCCTATTGAAGAGTTTTTCATATAAATATAGAATTATAGCTGTCTTCAGTGAAGAACAGTAAGATGTTAGGACACTATAAATTAGGTCAATTTCTCACTCAACACCCATATAATTTTAAAACATTTCTTCTAAATCCAACCATTTTGGCACAATTATTTCCCTATCATGGGAATATGCATTTCACCTGATTTTGCATGAACATGTAGACATCTTAGCCTGTAGATTATGATAATTTTGAGTTTTGGTGTCCTAGTGAAATAAGGATTTTGAAATAGGACCTGCTTTCCCATCTAGAATTTTATCTCAAGAAAGAAGTTGCCTGAGAATACAATTCAATTTTACCATTGATCAAAAAAATTTTTGTGGGGGTTACCACTCCTCTGATCAATGAAGTTTGGAGTAAATGCAAATGTTTCACAGCATCTCATATGTGCTATAAAAAGGAAATTTATTCTTTGCACAGTTCTTATTTAAGTAGAAATGTTTTGATATATTTTTCTCTTGGTTGATAACATCACTTTCAAAATATTTTAATGCCTATATTGTATTCATGTACAATAAAACACTCGATGCCAAATACATATTACAGTGAGTTAACATTAACAGAATACAATATTTCAGCAAACTCTGGCTGACATGTTTCAAGTCTTGTATTTTAGGAAAGATTACCATTTTGCTTCTTTTTTGTTTCTTTTTTCCTTTAAGACTTGCTCTCTCATGTGGAATTGGATACTGCTCTTCTGACTAGCACTGCTTTTCTAGTCTGTTCACCTTCCAGCATAACTGCCCTGGAAAAGCCTTAATTGGAAAAAATCTAATAAAGTGCATGAGTTGTTAGGAACTAGGAGAGGTGTGCTTTCTCTTTGTTGTACAGTAGCAGACATTCTATAGAGACTGAGAGATTAGGAGAGCTGAAAAGAATGAGGCCATTTTAGTGCCATAACAGCACGAACAGAGCAATCCTTTCAAAGATCTTTCTGTTGCTGTTGGGCACCTCTAACGAGCGCCTGTAGCCCACGGGTAGCCAAAGGTACCCGGAATGTGCCGTCAAGGGTGCACTGACCAGTGTGCACGCCCAGGGTCACGGGGCAGCTGCACACCAGGTAGGAGCAGGAGGTGGCTAACACCAGAAAAAATGTTCAGGAGATTTCTGACTGCCAGACAGAGCCAGGAGGTCTCAGTACGCTGTTCCAGAAATAAGGGTATGGCAGCTGGAAAAGGTCCATCATTTTAACAGCAACAACTGCCTAGGTTTTCTAGTTTTTTTTCCTTCACATCTTCGATGGGTTTGGTTTTCTTCCTAGATGACATCACTATCAAAGTGGTACCTGGACTTGTATGACTTTGTCAAGGTGAGTATTGAAACCCAGGAAAATGGTAATTCTGCAACTCTCGGAAAACTGCTGTCTAGCTCAGTGCTGCGCAGCCCTCCCAGCGACAAGGATTTTTCAAATGTCTAATTTGAAATTCCTGTACTGCTTATTCATCCTGCAGCTCTGACTTGTCTGCAGTTACAACTTGGTCACCTCCTTTGCTGCTTCTGTACTGTCAACTGCTGATGTGAGTAACATCCAACAGAAGCATTAACAATGCCATGCATTAAATCTGAGTTTTATAGGAAAAATATTTGCAAGGAGAAAAAAATGTCAAAACCTCACAGAGAGTTGCACTGACGAATTTCTGATCACACTGCATTTGACAAGCTCCAAGGCTTAAAAAAAATTAAGACTGTATGTAAATAGACAGCCCTGCAAAACCAGAGCCTCTCTAAAGAATGCAATTCACCCATTCATTGAATATTCTTGAAGGCCATTGAATATTCTTACAGCCATATCCTATCAGCAGAAGTAACTTACATGGACTTACACACGTCTGCGTGGATCACCAATATTTTAGGTAGAAACACAATTTAATTCTCTTACCAAATCTTCTCATTTTTAGACTGAAATATACATAGTGATATTTTAATGAAGCCCTGATTATTCATTTTAATTTGCACAAGACAAAGCTTGCCTTCTCTGTAAATTTTCTCATTGTAACTCTTGGTGTTGAAAATCTCTTCAGATTAAATTGGCTATTTATATGACTGGAAAGGAGAGCAATTTCTCATTTACATGTTGAATAAACTATTTGACTTGGTTAATTTCCAAATCAGCTGCTTTCACTGGAAAGGCAGATTACAGTCATTAAACTTTGTTGGGTTTTAAGTGAAATAAGCTCACTATTCCATGACTGCATGAGGTACAGTGATTTTAAGAGATGGATAAAAGCTGGCATAGGAAACCAAGCAGCAGGAATAGCCATGGTTCTGACAGAATCTGACAATCTGAATTCGGTCATTCCCTCCATCATGAACTTCCTAAACAATCATTTCCCTCTGCCTCATTTCCCACCATGCTGAGTGGAAAGTTATCTGACACAAGAGTGCATTCAGGTAGGCAATGAGATATTACAATGATGGACATAGTATAACGTGCTATTTGCACTGCAAAATAGAGTCTGTGGAAACTTCCTGAGATTCCAGGGCCTATTCCATATCACTTTCTTGTAAAATTGCCTGAAGAAAAGGTGCTCTCAGGCGTGTGCAAAGATCTGTCATGGGAAAAAAATGAGAGAAGTTATACTTTTTGTCCTAGCTTTATACTGAATAAAATGAAGGGCTATTTAAACTAGGCATAGTCCAGCAAACAACAGCTAAGACATACTTAAAATACAGTGTACACATCCCCAAAAAATAACAGTTCCAAAAGGTCAAGTTTTTATGTATCCCTTTTGGAAACCAAATACCAGTCGTCTGCAATTTCCCTTGAACAAATCAAAAATGAGAAAAAAAGATGAGCCCTGAAAAGGTCATTTTTTTCCTAGATCCAAGGAACAGATATTTAATGTATTGCACATTAGCAAGCAAAGAGCAAAATGTGAATCTGCTGTGACTTCGGGTTTTGGAACTTTGTGATACTGGAATAAAATTCCTATCTCTAGAAGACTGAAAGGGGCACCCTGGGTGATGCTCATTTGCCTTTAATTTACGGGGCATCAACAAGGTTGTGCTTGATCCTTCATATTTTTTCCCTAAAGAACATTTTGGCATGGGGAGATTTTTTGGATGCTAAAAATCAATAATAAACTCAAAATTCAATTCCCTGCTTTAAAATTTAGGTGGATTCATGTGCACAGTTACACAGATCTGTAACCATGAACATTTTAAAGGTTCCTAAAGGTGTACTTAAGTCTTTCAGCAGGCCTTGCTAATCCCAGAAACTTCCACTTACCCCTAATCAAGTGGGTTTAAAAAATCCTTTCAGCAAACTGTTGAATATTTTGCTGTTAGCTATCACAGCCATTTTCAGCTGACAGAAAATTTCTAAAAATGCTTGTTCTGCGAAGTAATTCTGTGTACAGAGAGAAGAGCCAGGTCAACTAATTGTAGATGTTGAAACGTTTCCACAGAAAACATTCTGTGTTTGCCTAAGGACAGTTGTTTATAAGTGAATATATTAAAATATCTTAAAATTATTTCAGAATATGAAAGAGTCAAGTATTGTACGGTGCAAACTACCCCTTGGAACGCTGTCATCTACAATAACAATGTAGATGTAAATACTGTAAATACTGACAATGTAAATACTGCTTTCAAAATGTTTTCTAAAGAACTAAAAAACATAGCTACCATTTTTATGAGTGAAATAGCCACAGTGTGGAACTTCCTTAAAATAACAAAATCTCAGTCCTTCCTATCAACGTTGTTAAGCTATGGCCTTTTGACATGAGGCACCATGAATATTACCCATCATTATCATAACTGTTAAAAAACAGCTTTAGTTCCTTATCTTAAACAACAGATGAGAAGCTGGTAATTCACAGCTCTTCCCTAAATAATTCAAATTGCTTTAAAGATAGCAATCATGTTCTGATAAAGGAAATGGGCTTTAAGTTGTGCCCATGAGATCACTTGGTCCACCCCTGTGCCTTGCTCCTACACAAGGACAGTGTGATCATGATTCTTCTGGCAGATTATGTTTTTTTAAAAGGCCACATTGGTTCCAAGGTCCCTCCAGAAGTCCAGAACACTTAAATCTCCATGCTGAAATTTTCTCTGTCCACAAGTGAGGAGAAACCCCCCCCCCCCCCAAAACTCTTGTGTTCTTTACAGGAGTTCTTTATAAATCTGAAGTCTCCCTTCAACATTCTCAACTGTAAACAAACATGGGTATGTAAATGTTATCTCACCACTCCTGCTCCCATCTTCACTGCTCCCTTCTGTCTGTTAAATCAACACCAGAATGAGATTCCAGCAAAAACCCACCTGATGCACCTTTCCCTTACAGTGAAAAACTTGTATCTAACAACTTGAAGAACACACTTTGCCATTCACTTCCTATTTGTCTAAAAGGTCTGTTAATCTGTTCTATCAAGAAATTGGGATTGGCTTGACACAACTTGTACTTGAAAAAAATAACATTAAATGCCTCACTTCTTTGTTTTGTTTTTTTTTTTTTTCCTCTACAACACTACAGAGCATGTACAAATTTTTTATCCCAATACTTTCCCAAGAATTCATGATAAATTGGCTGGTGCCTAATTGCCCAGCCCTTCCTTTGCCCTCTTCTTTACTTAGATGGGAATTATGTCTGGTCTTACTTGAAATCTCGGAACCCTGACAGGCTCTGGAATCACATATGTGCTTAGCCAATTCTCTACATATTCTAAAATAAATTGAACCAGGTTTTGATATCTGAAAATATTTAGCAAGCATTCTTCTGCACATTTTTCTACTTTACTGCTTGATATTGTACCCCATTTTTACTCTAGGTACTTAAGAACCTTTCTAAATTGGCCCTAACTAAAGCACTTTTAAAAGGAGACTATTCCCTAGCACAGAGAAACTCAGAAAAAAAGCAGTGTACATAGTATTACTTTAAAGAGATGCTAAAGTGCAGGACATGTATATCTTAATTTGCAAACAATGTCAATGCATTTTTTAACCTGCATGACAAAAAACCGGTAGACACTGGATTTGTTTCTTTTGTGAAGTGATGTGAAAAGTTGCAGTCCAAATTATAATGACTGAATTGGAGCTAGGCCAGTTTATAAAAAGCTGAAGTGTCTGGAATGTACCTGGATGCCAGGCCCCATAGTCACTTCAGGTGATCAAAATATTCAGGTTTTCTTTCCAGATGACATTGAATTCAAGGGTTATATTTATTTTTCTTATTTTTTTAAATGAAATTGAAACAAGTACAAAACTTATAAAAGAAGAGAAATAATAATCCTGAGTAAGAAAACCAGGCTGTACTCCAGCAAAGGTGAAGTTTGCCTTGATTATTACCTCTAATTCTTTAAAACCACCTATTACTTGAGATTACTGGTACCCTGATAAAGTGACAATGTAAACTAAACTTTTAGGTGCAGCACCACTGACAATCATAGAACTATCCTAAAGTGATCCTTTAGAAGCTCCTTAAAGCATAAATGACATCAACATTAAGGAAGTTAAACTGGTGATGTACCATGACTGACTGATGCCTTTAAATGCTTTCAAGCTTTAATCTTTAGAGTATTTAGATGAATAACCATCATTGTCACTGCCTTGCAAAGGGGACCAAAAAGAGGAACCCTGACCAGTGTTCCTGCCTGTGTCAGGATGGAAATGCCCTGACTCACATAAATCCCCAGTGTAAGGAGCTGAATGGTCAAGCACCACAGTACCTGGTGCTGTCTTGGGTGAGTAAAGGCCTTCTATAAAAGCATTACAAATTTTGACCCTGCGTTAAAAGGTTGTTAACTCCCTTTCATTAAAAATGAGCTTCATTTTTAGCTCAACCACTGTATCCAGTAGAAGTTTTAATACCAGTATGTTTCACATCAGCTATTCAATTATAAATCATTAGCAAAGACATAGATTTAAGTTATAGCCAAGATCAGAAGAAAGTCTGGTCGCTGCAAATGTACAGAAATTCCTCATAACGAATCCCACCCACCTGGCATTTTCAGTGAGGAGGGGGTTGAAACAAGGATGCCCATCTGAAATCTGGGTGCTAGCCAAAGAAATATTCCAAACTTCACAGATTTGCTCACCACACGTGGTACATTCAGGTCAGTAAGAATTTGGCACACACTGCTGGGGGGAATGGCATGTGGGCAGAGACAGCTCCTGCTGTGCAGGGGAGCAAGAGGCTCTGAAACTGATGCAGTTCTGCTGTTGGATCAGAGTAATAATGTGAATTAAAGCAGCTCTCCTTTGTTTCTGTTGCTTCTGTTCAAAACATCTGATTTAGCAGATGTGAGATGCTACACTTCTAATGGAGGTTGCTCAAGAATCCTTAAACAGTAAAAGTTGATGGAAAAGCTTTCCACTCCTGCTAGAGAGCTAAGAAATCAAGGCCACTGAGCATCCCTTACCTTTGAAAGAAACCAAGGAACCAAGAGAGTTTGCTTTGAGTTCAAGTATCTTGAACAGGAAAGTACAAAAAAAATCAAGAAACTGGTGACAGCAGAAAGTCTGAAAGGCATAATCCTATGGAGAATTATTTTAAGAGTTGAGTTGCTACCTAGAAAGCTAAAGGGACGAGAACCTGTCTAATCTCCTCAAATATTTCAGCTAGATCAGAATTTCAGAAATAGAGGTTTTCAAGCATTAACTATACCAAAAATTTTAAAATTCAGTTCTAAAATAAGAAGCACAACACTAATTCTGAGAGACTACCTTGGCAATATCTATAGCAGCAGAAGTCAGGTTGCTATTCTATTAATCTTAATAATTTTGTGCACAAACCAGCTGCAAACAAGGAAATCTGACTTTCCCAGTACAAGTACTTTGCTCTTACAAGGGATTGCAGCCTGTGTGTGTGCATACTCTACGGATTAGAAAGAAATACTATGAAGAAGTTAATCCCTCACTGCTGCTACACTCAGACTTTCAATATAAAAGTGACAGAGTGTAAATCAAAGCACCCTGGCATTTTGAGCTCCAGTCAGAATGTTTCAAGAGAGAGAAGTGGGACGATTTAGAGTTCATCAATTATATCACATCAAATTAGCCTCTATCACAGGCTTGGCTCGACAGCTTTCATTTATTTTAATTTACAACAGAGAGGACAGCCAAGTACAGGATTGTGGCAATGACACAGTCAGAGGGAAGCACAGCACTTCTGTGTCACAGGAATGGAAGACTTGTCTGAGCAGCCACTTCAGCTGGGTCAAACACTCCAGCCATGTTTAGTTTCTTTCATTTGCTTTGATCCAACAGCCCTCATCCTCATTGAAGGAAGCAATGTACTCAACATATTTTTAGCAGTTCTGCAGTCACTGTCCTACAGAATCTATTCTGTATACATCCACCTTACACAGTGATTTACCTTTGCAGTTAAATCCTTAAAATAGATTATTGGACTCGTGGAATGCTATTGTAACTGTATGTGGGTAGGACAGAGGCTAGGTACCTTAAAGTAAAATCACTATCAGTAAATTGTTAGAATTTACCTTCCAAGTGACAGACTTTAAATTTGAATTTGCCATGGTTATTCAGAGATACTGACAATGCAATAACTTAAATCACAGTGAAGCACAGGAAAGCACTGAAGGACCTTACACAGATGTAACATCACAAAACATTTTATATTAAGAATTCATCCCTTTGCTATGGATGTGATCAGAAGCACTGTACATCATTTAAATTGTGGTTTAGAGGCTTAGACAGATTCAAACAGAAATGGGTCTCGTGTTAGCACTGCATGGTGGGGAATTTGCACAACAAGGATGAAAAGTCAGCTTTACTGTTTCTACCCACAGTAAATCCTAAGAAAGAAACAAAAAGGAGAAAACACTTTTCCACCTAGCATTCAGTTTCCCCCTTCTCCTTTTTTTTTTTTTTTAACACAGGAAAATGAATGTAGGAATTTTAAAATGCATATATTGCAAAGATTACTTCATCAGAATGAGCAGGGACTTCCCAAAGTATATTTCCACACAGTCTCTGTGCACATTGGAATTACGTGCATGTCGCTTTTACCTGCTTTCCTCTAATATGTCCCCTTTCCAAATTAAATACTGCAAGATTTAGGCGAGTCAAGGTCATCTTTCCCATTCCTTTACTTCCTCCCCAAGCTTGACTTTACTGGTAGGATTTTAAGTAGTGAACTGCTAATAGGATTTTTATGGCAGTCTTAAAGGGTTTTTAAAATAATTGTATCAGATTAAAATGCCTAGGGACAAATAAATTATCAGAATTTCTGACTGCTACTTTGTAGAAACTCTCACATGATATTAGGAGTGATTAGTTGGAGCAAAAACTTAAGAGACAATTATCTTTTATCTGGAATCTTATTTGGCTCATTTTTTATATACAATCTTGTACAGTTTATATAAAGAGTAAATAAATTCAACAAAATATGATGGTCCTCTTAAAAAACTGAAAGCATCAGACATTTTTATATTCTGCAATAGTACATCACTTTCTGCATAGGAATTCTTTACCTGCATTAGACAGAGCTCTAAATTTTTCAACAATGTGGACTTGTTTTCTGCTATTGTTTCCAGCTGGATTGGTTTAAAATGTCAGGGAACCTGCTATGCGTTAATAGGGGTTTTTTTATATGGGCATCTGCTAAATGCTTTCAAATCTACACCACCATAATATGTGAGACAGCTGGAATTGCATTAATTGAAATTTATTTACCAAGAAAAAAAGCCAGTAACATCCTTAACTGTGAGACAAAAGGAAACAAAGATATTATCTATGAGTTAAAGGTGCCACACATCTCAATGATTTTCCTCAGCAGACCCATATTTATCACAGTGCATGCAAAGCAAGGACTTGCCCTCAGGAGCTCCTTAAAAAGAGCACGACAATGATGATTTGGCTAATTAATTTTCCCTACTTATTTGGAATGGAGGGAAGTATTCTAAAATGTAATGCTCAAACCCTTCAACAAGAGTTTTGACTTTCTTACTTGGGGCTGTGGTGGTTGGTTGATTATTAACACGGAAGAAGATATTTCTTGATTATATGAACTTTGGCATTTAAATAGATATGTTTTAACCAACAAATATGAATTCAAGATGATATTCACCTCTGCAGGGAAACATTTATATTCTCTCTCCTATTTAACTGAGGACCAGCAAACCTTCTCTATTTTCATCTGGGTAAGGATCCCACTCAATATTAGCTCTAGCACAGGTTCAAAATGCCAAATGACAGCAGGGAAGCCTGGGACACTGCAGAGGAGGCAGCTCCTTTCTGTGAAGCAAAGTTCACACTCCTGTCAGTGAAAGTGAGCTGAAAGACCACAAAGGTGTGAAGTACAAGAGCAGCGCTGAGTTGTGATGACCTGAAAGGATTCTCTGATCCTTCCCTGCCACACATAAATGAGGTGGCTGCAGAAGTCATTGAAGGTACTTCAGGAGAAATTTCTGGACAGTGCCCCCGTTGCAGTTTCTCTGCACCTGTGCAGAACTTTCTCCACCAGTGCTCAATGCTTAAACTATCCAGATTTGGAACTGGGGATCTTGTGCACTGCTAATAGGTTCCAAACACTCAGCTAAGGCCATCAGGAAAAGAGAAGGGTGTTTTTCCTCACCAGCTTAGGAGGGGGTTTGGAGCTTCCCGTGGAGTAGGAAATCTTACTTCGATTGCTCAATATAGCCATTCTTTATGCCCACAGTTTATACTAGTGTGGAAAACCCAGTTTATACAGAAACAGGCAGCTTGGCAGTGCTGGGATACAGGGCTGAAAGACCAAGCATCAGCTGTCATTTTTCTTATGTGCAACCCTAACATTTGTATTAGGAGAAGGCAACACGAAAATCCAGCAGCAAAGACACCTTGATGACAGGCAAAGGGAGACTGAACAGTCCCACTCAGAGGATTACTAAACTGTGCTACCAAATTAAAAACATACACAGACACAGATTACTTCAACCACATCTTGTCCTTCATGTCCTGTATGGACATTTTTGAGGGTCAATACACAGCAGCTACTTTTACCTGGGTAAGCAGCTCCAAACAGGTCCCTAAAAATAATTTGGATTTTTTTGGTGATTGATTATATTAATTTTTCCAAAATTCTACCTGGTTCAAGATTCAAAGAATCCTATTATCCCCACAGGAAATTTCTTCAACATTTTATGAATACTCAGAGGAATTAGAAAAAGTTCTAATATTTTTGTTTTATGACAATTTATATTTTTAGCATGAAGTTACAATTGCCAACATCCATGATACAAATACAAAAATCCACTCTATATAAGAACTCCTAAGTGGCTGTTTGACATTTGCTGCTTCGTCTGTGCTCAAACACAAAAGGTGGGCAAACAGCACAAATAAATTTGGTTTCATACAGGGATGCCCATGCACTTACAAATTATTGATTGTAAGAATACAGCCTTATTAGAAAATTATTAAACTTTTAAAGAGGATTTGAATATTTGCCTTTTTTTCTAATTTATCAGCATTTTGATTCATTTCCATTTGAATTCTGATGAATGAGTCTTATGATTTCAACAGTAAAAGTTGTCTTGCAGTTATATTTCACTGGCCTTTAAAATAACACGCTTTCTTTCCTGTCCTACAGGCAAAAGTCATTTCTGAGTTTCTCAGTTTTTGATGGAGGGAAATTTTGACCTAATTTTCTGCAACTTTAAAGGCAAAAGATGTCAACAGTTCTTAAACACGGGTTTTTAAACGCAAGTGCAATAAAAGGTGCTTCAATAGAAATCAATATATGAAAACTGTGATTTATCAAATTTTCTTAGCAATTGGCACCAGTCACATCCAAAAATCTTCCCTTAGGCTGTACCAACATTTTAGATATACTGCGAATATACCAATTAAAACAATTTGTGACTATTTATGTTTTTCTCTATTACATCAGTTGGTATCAGAGTCCAAATTTCTAAAATATACATTCTAAATTGTCTTCTTGTCTGTCATATCTCTTCCTCTGCTGAAAATAAAATAGGTGCCTTTTTGAAAACCCACTATTTCTGACAATCAGTTTACACATGCTCCAGCATGGTTTTAAAAATATGTTTTTATTTTTAAAATTCTGGCTTGATTACAAAAGTACAGGTTATATGGTTTAGTGCTCAGAAATGAACGGTTTGTACCTGAATTAGTCCAGAGAAAAGAGAGAAAAGTCATTGGAATTCACAGATGCTGAAACACAGCTTGAGCTACTTACTCCTCTTTTCTTCACTTATATTCGATGAATCAAGGCTTACTGCAGCTCTAAGCATCTCAATTATTATCATTAAGTCCCTGCATTCTAAACCACTTACATACCCAGCAGAGATCAGGTCCTTCCCTAATCAGGTCCTTCAGAGTTTTCAGAAAACAGGAATCACGGCGTGACCCACACTGAGAATGAGTTGACAGCACTCAGACTGACAAGGTCCCAGTTATGCTAAACCAGGATGGCATCCATACCTTGTCAATGAAAAATCCCCCTTGTTTAGTTGCCCTTTAACAAGAAATTCTGCTTTGTTTTTCTGATACATTTAAAGTTCTGTGTCTGAAAATATTTTTGCCTTCAGTCATGCATAGACAACGTGGAGACAAGTGGATTTTATTCTACAGTTTGATTCCCTCTCTCTTGAGCATTAACACAACAAAATATTTAACTAGTTAGAGGGATTTGCATAAAGGAACACTGCAGTATTTAGGAGTGGATAAAACACAGTTAAGTCTCATAGAATAATATTATTTCTTTACATTTTCATCTACTACTTTACATTTTCATCTACTATCTACAGGTAGTAGATGAAAATAGATTGATTTGGAGTAAGTAAAATATTTTAAAATTCCCTGTATTCAGCCTAATGTAAAACGTATATATGAATACAGTTATTTAAGCAGCCACACCAGCCCATGTAATGATTATACCTGCATTTACTGCAACTACAAGTAGGAAAGGATGGCATTTTCTTTCCCACAGTGTACAGTGGGTTGTTTCAGATACTGAGCTAGTTCAAACATACAAAACATGATTTTCTTCAGCAAGTTAAAGTAAGGCTTACAAAGAATGAATGTAAATAATTTACATGCATATAGGTATCCCAAATTTCATGTATTCTATTTAATTCCAATGCATATTAGGCTTTCACAGCTGAGTGAAGAGGACTTTCTAATACAGCTGGAAAGTGAACTGAAGAATCATGCTGGCTACTGACTGCTGGACATGCCAAGAGACCTGTAAGCCAGTTTCCTCTTCTGAAAAAGTGTCAAAATACACAACAGAGAGCTACCTGGAATTGCAGCACCTTCTGAACATTTCAGAGATCAATGCTCACACGGCCCAAAGCAAAATAATTCCATTTTTCATTCACTCATTGGAAAGCTTCTCTGAAATATCTCATTTCTCATACAAAGCTGACATTTAGATAAAGTAGTATTTTTGAAAAATATGATATTTAGCTTTAGTAACAAATAATGAGAAACATTTAGTGTAGGGATCATTGCCATAATTTCAAGGATTTTACTAATTCTATACATAGCTTGAAGTCATTCAGAAATGTTTCTGATCCTACTGTACATCAAAGAATTACATGAATTTTTAAGCAGAGAATAAACAAAACGGAATTATGTGCAGTAAAACACAGCCATGATGAGAGATGACAGACAGTTTACTAATTTACTCTGGGATTCTTTTGCTAATCTTTTATTTCCAGACAACACTTTGGCCCTTCAACATACCAAATGCAGATTGGTAGTTGTGACTCAGCTGCACAAAGCAGCTCTTCAGGTTTTCTCTTCTGGGGCACACCTTGTCCAGAAGCAAACTCATTTCACATCACCTCAGCTGCCATTGGCAAACTCACCAACAGTGCAGAAGAATCAAGCTGTGATGAACCAAAAATAGAGGCTGGACCTGCAGTTTACTATAGGCAAAAAGGACCTCTAACACCACTTCACCTGGACATAAGTTATATTTACCTTTCAAAGAGTAAACCTCTATCTACCACCCCAACGTGGGCCATCCATTTCAGCTGCATTTCTCAAAGAAAATTTATATGAGACAAATGTCACCAATGATACTACTATATATATATGTATGTATATATATATATATATACACACACACACGTGGCTCAATACAGCATGCTTTTTCAACAGTTTCATACAATCCTAATAAAAGGTCCAATTTTTAGCCACTTTAACAAACCAACCTGCACACCAAGTTGCCACAAACTCCTCAAACAACTGGGCATTACTTGTGGGCATATTGCTATTTCTGCTAAAAAACCCCAAGGCTATATGATGCAGAACTTTGCAGACATCAGCCAGACTGAGGATACGTGAAAGCCTCCTTAAATATCTGGATTTCCACAGAGGTGGTTTTGGAGGGCTGTGCTTTAGCTCGGTGCCTCAGACAATTGTACCCGTGCAGAGGGTTTGGCTGCTGTGTTTGCTAATGCAAAATGACACGGTACATTATTTGCCACATCAGGAAAAGCAGAAACTATGCCCTAAGGCAGAACATCCTGAGTCATAATTATTCAATTACCATGTTTAAGATCATCCACTGTTGTGTGAGCGCTGTGAAAACGAGGCATAATGAAGTGGGTTACACCAGGTCTGACATTTCACCCTTCTGTCTGATCGTGCTCACTTTGGGGATTTAATTCAGTTCTGTTGTATCGTTCTGTGAGGCTTATTTTTATCTCCATTTTAATTTTAAACTGGAAAACATTCCTGCTTATACATTATGGAAGTATTTCATGCTACATTAAAAAAAATATTTACAATCTATCCAAAGAGCACACTTAAAATATTTTAAAATATTTCAAATCTAGAGAGCTAGAGAAATAGAAAAATTATTAATTCATTATTATTATTATCAATGAAAATTGCACATACTGATCTGTACAATATTGCACATTTTTATTACACCACACTACTGTGAATACAATCACTGGGGAATGCTATGAAGAAGAGAAATAATAGAAAAATTAATAAAAAACCCCCAACACAACAAGAAATATTATAACCACGAGAATGTTTCAGCAAAACAAAAGCAATAACAAATAAAAAATGAATGGAAAATGTTTACGGGGTTATTTCTCAGCTGCCCAGTACTATAACAGCTGATTTAAGACATATTCAATATTGTAACAGAGTCCATGGGTAGCAAGACCTCAGCTAACAGCCCTGATGGAGCAGACTGCAGGGAGGAGCCCAAGCACAGCTCTGCAGCCACGGGGAACTCAAGGGGCAGGAGCCCTTCCCTCTGTCCCTCGAGCTGTCCCTCCTGCCCTCCCTTCCATGCAGATACCAGAGCAACCTGGGCTTCTGCCATGATGTCTCCTCCCTGTCTCTTCTCCCTCAGAAGGGGCAGATTTGGGATGGTTTTGCTCTTTCCTTCAGAAATGGTGTAGGAACAGCCCTTCCTGCACTCCTTCACACCCCCACCTCCCGACAGTGCCCTCACAGCCATGATGCAGAGGCAGCAGGGGTAGAATCACACAATCACAGAATATCCCAAGTTGGAAGAGACCAACAAAGATCATTGATTCTGACTCCTGACCCTGCAGAGGACAGCCCCAAGAATCCACCACGTGCCTGTTTTCCAAACTGTCCTTGAACTCTGGTGGCCCTGGGGCTGTGGCCACTTCCCTGGGGAGGTGTTCCAGTGCTCAGCCACACTTTGGGTGAAGGAGCTTTTCCTAATATCCAACCCAAACATTCCCTGACACAGCTTCAGGCCTTTATGGATGGTACAAGCTGTGCACGCAGTGGTGGCACACTCCTTGGTTTGGTTCAGCAAATATTCCCTCAGTTTTGGAGTAGAGACAAAAAGAAGAGCATCCTGTGTTTGATCCCACTTGGGAGCTGCCTGTTGGACCATGCTGGTGAACAAGCCAGAACAAAAACATAGGAGACTTACTCATCTTCATAAGATTAATAAGCAAAAATAGAAAAGCTAAAATTTCCCATTCTTTTCCTTCAACTACTGTGAGAAAATAAATATATGTTATAAAAAATCATAATATTTTCTTCTTCATGGATAATTTTCAAATACAAAATAAAAACACTGAAAATATACAGAGGAATTCTAAAATGGCAAGATTTTTCCAGGATCTATATGCAGGCCATTCCAGAGCAGTAAATATTCCTCAATGCAAAGAGATACACATACACAGCACTAACTCTCCGAAGAAAAGAAGATTTTAGGAAATTTAATTTGGTTTCTGCCTAGGTGTGGTGGGGCTAAACTATGTGGATTTTAATGGAATGCTAAAATAAGTTAAGATTAAATGTACATGTACAGGTAGATGTCTCTATATTAAAGTAGCACAAAGTGTAAAGCCAAAAAGGGGGTTAAAAAGCAATTTAGCTGAAGAACAAGGAACTCAGGTATTAATGTACTGCCACAGATACGAACCTACAACTAGCACAAGCACAGAAGAATTCCTATGCAAATAGGGAAGACAAGCTAGTCCTACTTTCCCTGCATATAAAAGGCAAACATAATATCATGGGATGAGTAAAAACCTCCTCACCAATTTTTATAGCGAACGCTTTAAAAAACTACAAGCATTTAAAATCCAGCACTCACGGGCCAGAGAAGCCAACTGGGACATGTTCTTAAACGTGACATGAGCCTTGCCTCTGACATTATCCTGTGAAACATTTACTCAGGGTCCGTGGCTTTTGATAACAGCTCAGCATACTGCTGCTCTTCTCCAATTTATTCTGCAAGTTTTTGATCTGCCTGCTGATTATCTCTGAGCCAGTGGTTCAGAATCAGAGTTTTTCCATCCTGTGTATTACCACCAGCAAATTCCTAATGGAGAGAGGTCTCAGTGGATGATCCCTCAGCATCCTAGCTACAGCAAAACAACAAATAAAGGCTAATATGTCAGAATTTACTGCTTGCAGGGATGAAAAAATGACAGTTTTTATATGCAACTGAGAAATAAGATTCTTCTGATACCAAACATTGCTTTTAGACACTGAACTAAGCACAGCGCACATGTGCCTATCAAGGGACAGTGCTGCATCAGCAGGCCAAAGAGATGCAATCAAATTGAAGGCCTCCTTATTTTAGGACATGTTACACAAAAGCAGGGGACTGGCTTAAACCCTAATTCTAAGAAAAAGATTGATTTGCATCTGCCTTAACTTTGAGAATGGGTGTGAACTCTGCCATGAAGTAGTTGCAGGTGCCCACAAGTTGTTGAGGGAGAAATACTGGAACAAGTTGAAAGGGGAGAAATACTAGAATTATATTCAAATTATAGTGATGTGTGAACAACTTCAATAACAGTAACATGGATGGCATGCCCTTGTACCATCCATTTTGTGGGACAATCAGTATTTATTTACACAGACTCTAGAGTAATTTTTGTGAAATGTAGTAATTCAAAAGAATTCAGAGCAGCAAAGGACAACTAACAACCCACAGAGGCATTCCTCGCTCACATATTTGCAAATTTTTTAAAAAAGTGAGTATTTGTAAAAGTAGCATATAAAAAGTGAATATTTGTAAAAGTAGGAGCAGCATCTTCCTACTATTCAAAAACTGGAGAACTGACACAAAGGCATGAGAAAAAGAAATAGACTAAGTCTCCAATAACAGGTCAGTGCTTTTTATTTTGGCAAAGCCTAATGATTACAATTTCTGCTGATCTCCACTGTATATTATCATTTGTTCTTTTTCATTAGCTTTGCCTCAACAGCAGTAGGAAAATGGGAAGCAAAGTGTGAAGGCAAGAGAAACACAGTTCTAATAAAATGAAAGTAATTTCCATTTCACCTAACATGTCTGTTAACAAAGCCCCTCCTCACGGATGTTGACTGCACATCATCCATTTGCTGGAAAGTTGAATTTAATTGTATTATTATTTTTATACACAGTTTATTGCTTAAAAGCCATGAGCCAGGACTTCTCTGCATTAGCTTCTGTGCAAACAGAGGAAAGAGGGGTTTATGGTCCAGAGAGTTTATATTATAATTTTTAATTTTTGATGAAGAGTAAAAGATAATCTGAATGAGGCATTCAGGCATTTTAAAAAAATTTAAAAAGAAGCATTTAGCTATATAATGCAGCTCCTGTTACAATTCTCAGTCAGCCATCAGAAAATACCATTACCAGATATACTGAACATTGCCATAAAGTGACAGTAAAGAGGATGAAAATCTCTTTAGGTATAAGTGCCTGAACTACTAACCTCAAAGGAATAATGTCTATTTATAAGAGAATTCCAATTTACTACCAAAAAAGGTGGTATCGGGATAAAAAAAACTGCAGCCAAACAAAACCCCCATACACAGACAACAGACTGTAAATTACTAACATCCATTAAATGCTTTTTCCTAGAACTGCAGAACGAATTTTACTCCAAACTAAAACAGAAGTAGTAATTACCATTACTGCTCAACTGCTATATTTTCTGGACCCAGAATCTCCCTGAAGGTTCTGGGTTGGTAAAAAAGAAATCTGGTGCTGTCTCTGTGCTTTTCCAAGAGTAGAAGTATTGATTCATTTCCCTCTGCCTTCCCAAGATCTTTATTTGCTGCCTTTAAAGGACAACTTGGAATTCAAAAGACAATGAACTATCCCTGTATCAGCAATTTGCTAAGTTACTAAGAAGGTACTCAGGTAAAATACATCATCAAAAGTTCCACATACTGACACACTGTTTATATAATTTCTTGAAAACACTGAAAACATAAGATAGATGTTATTTTATTATAAAGTGTGATGGTAGCCATTACCCAAATCCATTTATTGTACTGATAGAGCTAAATAAGTATTCATCAATGTTGAATTTTAAATACAATACTGAATTTGGACTCTGTTATAAGCCAATAACCAGATTCCCAAATTAAAAACTACTGAAGAAGGAAAATGCAACTACAGGAACTCATGAGATTGAATTTTAAAAGTCCTTCATCAAAATTTGAAATTTTGACAGATTCAGTTTAAAAAATAACTCTTCTCTTAAAAGAAAATATTAATGGTCTGCTTCTGCTCCCTCATGATGAATATCAACATTTCTTTAAACTCATTAAAATATACCCTCAAGATTAATTTTAAAAAGGAGTAAATTGACTACATGGTCACTATTCCCATTAAGTAATCCTTTGAAAAAAAAGAGGGAAAACAAATTCAGGAATTAGAAATGCAATAGCAACTTTTAAAACTATGGAAAATAGAATTGGATCTAATACAAAAAAATATCATTTTAAAAACCAAACATTTTTTCAGCATGAGCATACAATAGTTTTGAGATTCATATTTGGAATTACTTTAAGATTTAATAATTATATATAAGTCAAAATGAACATGCAGAGTGCTGGGTTATATCATCTGTTATACAGCAGAGCAGAAAAATATCAAGAAATAATTGTCCTGAAAACTCCCATTTTAATTGCTCTGCATGCCCTGGAAACTGAGTTTGATGCCTCTAATATTGAGGACCAAATTAAATTCTGTTGAATTGACACAAAATGGATCAGACTGATCAAAAAGAAATTATTAGCACTGAGCCAGATTATGCTAAAGCAACTTCAGAACAAATAGGGACAGTTTTACTCTATCCAATGACAAAGAAAGAAACACATGTTTAGCACTAAATGAATATTTATGCTCAGGAGCAAGATAGGAGCATGTTGTTCAAGGTTGGAACTTGAGGCTGGAGTGGATCAGGAGAGCCATGAGAGCTGGGGGAGGCATCAGGCAGTGAGGAATACTGCAACACACCCCAGCTGTCAGTTTATACAGAAAAGGATCCATATTCTGCTGCTTTCCACACCACAGGCATCATTACAGATAACATTGGGCTGCCATACACAGAGATTTTTCCAATATCCCCTTCTTTGGCACATTTTTCTCCAACTCCCATCATCTTTTCACCTTATAGAACCAGCTACAGCCAAAAGATATCAAGTCAATTTACATACACACAGGCTGGCTTTATGTTTTTAAAAACACCCCATAAACTTTCCAAGATATCACTTTAAGTGTCCCCTTATTCCAAATTCTGGAGAAAAATTATTTTATAGACACCATTCCTCCCCACCTCCCCAGGACCAGATTGATTTAAAACCACACCACAACCTCCCTTCAGAGTGCTCAGGTTGTAAACTTGTTTGTATTAGTTCTATCAAATGTCTCATGCCATGTCTAGTCTGATTTAAAGGTATCTGACCAATTTTCATAAACTCAGCATCTCTGTGTTAATAAAGAGTTGTTTAAATCAATCAGTGATGTAAAGGGAGGATGAGCATCAATGAGAACTTCAGGAGTGACTCGTCCCTTTGTTATAATTACATATGTTCATTTCATTATATGTTGTTTGCCATTTCAGAATAAAAGTACTGGCTGCAGAACAGTAAATCTGGGCCTGAGTGGTTAATAAATGTGCTTTAAGTTTCACTCTGTGAGAAGTATTGTTGCATTTTTTTTTTCGCCTGAGTGCCTGTTGTATAAAAGCTTATTTTGTATGTCTATAACCCTTGTAGAAAAAGCAGTTTTAACTTTTTAATAGTTTCATAAAGGGAGAGAGGGAGAAATAAAAAGATACATTACACATAAAAAAAACTGAGATTTTTTTTTTAAATATAGAAGACACCACCCTTTTCTTTTACAGTATGGCATAAAGTTGATTTAAGAGATTTCATTTTAGACTGGAAATCATTTTAGATTCTAGACAAGGGACAGGTATTTTTTAAGCCCATTGGATAAAATGTTCTGGGTATGGTGCCTTGAAAAAATAACGAGGAAAGTGGATCCTGCCAGGATGAACATATTACATTGGCATGAGAAAAAGGACAGAACAATGCAGTTGACACCAGCTTAGCATCTGGGGTTAACTGCCAAAAACAATGCATTGCTTATTAGGATCTGACTGAAAAGCTGATCCTCTGTCCTGGGCCACATTATTCATTTGCTTAAGCCAAACAGGCTCTTCATCAGCTGTCCTGCCTTATGTTCTGATTTCCCTGGAAATGCATGGTAATGAAAGTCCTTCTAACAGATGTTTCTTTAGACTCATTAACTTCTGAATCTTCTTGTTCATTTTTTACACCAAAAGTTAGTTTATTAGAACAAACAATTAGGGGAAAATAGAAAAAAACACAAAGAGCTTTTGTCACGTTACTTAACTCCAGATACTGATAGAGAGTGAATACATGCAGATGTTAATAAAGTATGAGACTCAGAAATTGTCTTAAGCAAAGAGGGAGTTCCCCAAGTCTCAAGAGACAAAGATACCCTGTGTGGCCTCCAGCAAAACATCATAAATCATCCCTTCCCAAAGACTCCACTAGAAACTGTCCTGGTTACTGACAATAACTAAAGGCACAAAGCACTTTGATCATACTTCCTGAGGGAAAGTTATTTAGTGAGCTAAAATTACACTACAGGACTACAAAAATAGTGCTACAGCAACCAGCTCTGAGGAAAATGTTAGTCTTGATGAATTCATGAACCATGCCTGAAATAAAGAACCATCAGAAGAATGAAGCACAGCTATGAACAGGATTTACTTTATGATATATAGGCAGACGTTATTTATATATATACACATCTATCTCAGGCAAGTGGTGATTCTTGGGGATGGTCCTGTGCAGGGCCAGGAGCTGACTCAATGATCCATGTGGGTCCCTGCTAACTCAACTTATTTAGACTTATCTGTTGAATCATTACCTGAAATTCTGAAAATAAGGGATGATACAATTTGTTTAAAAAAAAAAAAAAAAACAACCAAAAAAAAAAAAATCTCTGCAAAGGTATGTTTTCAATACCATGTCTTCAATACCATGTACAAATTCTGAACAGTTCCACATTGATGGAATTACTTAAATTACTTTAAGGGTTTTCTAGTATTTTGATATAACAAGTGAGATTAAATGAAATAAGATTCTGATATGAATCAGAATATGCTGATAATAATAATTATCTGATATTCTGATATGAAACAGTATCTTCCCTAGCATGGAGACTTTTAAAGTCACATTTGTACTCCTATAAACCCCCAGAATAAAAAAAATTTTACATGATCTTATTTGAAGACTAATGGTAACATGAAGCCATAAGCTACATAAATAGAAAGAAGTCGTCTTCCAACTAATCTATGCAACAGATTTTAAAAACTAATTATTAAAAAGAACCCCAGCTTTAAAATGTAAGATACCAACAGGTCAAATGCAGCTACAAAAGCAACCTTTGTCACTTGCTTCAGATCTTCTAATGGAAACCAACACTAGACACAGTTTAAAAGTTCTAGTTCTAAAATAATGTTTTGCCAATCAGTAACTCTTTCCATTCTGCTAAATAAGATGTATTTATGAGTTGGGAAGAACAGTTCAAGGATATATCATCAGAGGTAACCTATGACCTCTAGTGAAAATATTCCATGGGCTTCTGAATTGATTGTCAGTCAGTTTTTACCTGGATAAAAAAAGTAAAGGAATAAAGGCTTTTCAACAAATACTAACTTCCTTCTCTATCTTGTGTTTTGGTTCTGTTTACCATCTGGACTATTGTACAATTGTATGTACCTGACAGTTTTCTAATACTTTATTGTAATAAGCTGCTTTTAAGGAAATCCATCCTCAGATTCAGAAGCAGCTACAGGATGCACTTCCACCCACCAGCAGGACAGCAGCCTACTACATTTCTTTACAAAGCAAATTGAAGCATTTTGAAAGCAAGAAACAGTTTTATGTATATTTTATAATTGTGAACAAAGGTGACAAAAGACTATGTGGGTGAATCCCTGTGATGCATTTTGGAGTCATATAGCAATTTTTGCATGTTTAAGTAAGTCTTGCTAAACAATCAGCATGGTTTGTTTCACACATTTACACGGGCTGTGTGTTCCCACCCTGAACAAAGCAGCATTGTGCTATCCTCAGTTACTAAGAATCACATGCAGAAGCATTCCTCACTTGAATGAGCTAGCAGGAGATGGTGGGCCATGTGTTTTCCTTTGAAATACACACACTGATCACACAAAAATCCCAAATCTTTTACTGTCTTAGTTGATCATCAGCTCACTGGTCAGATCACTGGGTAAGTTTAAGACAAAGAACACAAACTGGTTCTGTGTCCTAGGGCTTACTCACACTCTCGAGACACCGAGTTCATGGAATTACAAAAATGTTATGCCTGCCAATGACACTGCTGCATGTGAGCAGTGCTAAAAAGAAAGGCTGAAATAGCCCCTTATTCACCACTCCTGCAGAACATCTGACTGTTGCACTCACTGTGCAAATCTGTGTCTGGTTATATACAGCTGTCAAACATCTTTGCAAGGACAGATGACTTATTTCAAGTAGTTCGTCACACCTTCAACTAAAATAGAAAAAGGCACTCACATTTCATAGTCAAGAACAAAATTTCAATCCTTAAAAAAAATAATAAATAATCAAGTAGACCTCATTTTAAGGGCAATTATTACAAAATCATTATTATAAAATCATGTCTGTCTGATTAGCAACCCAAGCTTTTATAAGTGAAAATAATGGAAACACCAGCTGAAGTGCAACTCTGAATATCAAATGTCCACAAATTAAACATCCCTAGTGAGACACAGCATTATAATGGCAGCATCTTTAAGTACCACTTAAACTGCCCAATTTAATGTCCTCAGCACCAAGTGTCTTACAGACACAGAAGTAAAAAAGTCCTTCCTGAAGGAGCTCCCAGTATAAATCCTAGAAAACAGGTGAATATTACAGGATTAAGCATCACTGTTAGTAAATGGACAACAGGTTGGCAGAGTTACCAGAACTGAGTCATGAAAGCATCAAAGTACACCGTAGCTAAAAAAGTAAATTTAACACACATTGTGCCTAAGGACTGTTCAGAAGAAACTCCTTCTGCTTTTTCTTACAGCAGAAAAATTGTAGAGACTATGAAAACATAGTAAATGTACACATTTGGGAATTCTTACTATACTCAAAATTTCCTCTTTGCTTGAACATGAGTGCCACTGATCAGCCCCCAGACTAATATACACAGAATAAACAATTTAACCCAGCAAGCCTCATTACCACTAATACCACTACAATGTGCATGGCTATATACAACAGAGTAGAAAAACATCTGTCTGCATTTTTTCCTCTTTTTATGCCGTATTATGTATTAGGCAGATGTGTGTGTTAAATTTCATTTTCACAGATAAATGTATAATATTAGGCTCTTAGATTCACTGCCTTACCAAAGTCCCTCACTGAAGGGCAAAAAAGAAATGTAGGATTTTGTTTAAAATCAGGCTGTGAAAACTGACAGAAAGTTCCCTTTCAGCAGACTTTGTATCAGTAGGTACTGTGCTTGCAAATATTCCAGAAACTTATCTTGTCTGGATAGCTTCTTTCCTAGTTGCAGAGAGATTAAATAAAAATGTACATGCCAGCTTCCAAAGTAAACAGCCAGATATTTTCTCAGCTATTTCATTAAGCTAGAAACCTTGTAGAGGCATTTCTCAAAGGCATGGTTTAAATGGAAGTCATTTTAATGACAAAAGAAACTTTTTAGATCTGATATTTTAAGAACTCATTTTAAGCTATTCCTGGTACTCGTACAAGACCACAAAGACTTCTGTAATTAATGATTGCCATGTCAATAAAGGAATTTTATTTTAAATTATAGTGATCCTGTTTATTTAACAAATTATTTGTATAGTATTTTAAAAAATCTTTTACTGCAGCTTGCAGTTTCTAACTCTTATAAATTATCTGGTAAACAGGTGTGGCAGTAATAGGATTAAACTCTGCACAGCACTTCCTTTTGGCTATCTCTAATCTCAGTTAAACCTTACTCCCCGCTCATCTGTGCATGGGGGCACACGTTCACCTCTCAGATTAGCTGCATGAGGAGTTTTGATGCCCAGCTTCAGAAAATTAGGAGCATGTAGGGGTTGGTACATTATTTGTGAGCCTGATTTAGTGAGAAGCCAAGGTACTACAGGGCTGGCCTTGAGCTAATTGCAATCAAAACTAAAAATTCTAGGAATCAAACAGGAAAGAAAATAATTGTAATTAACACGAACACAAGTGGTAAGTTACTTCTAGAAGTATATCACCTCACAAGAATGCCAGACCACCAAGTAGTAGCACACACACAGATGTGTTGTACTGAAATTAGGTGCTAGCATGTATTTTTATCAAATAGTATTGTTAAATGTTTATAAATTAGTTACAAAACTAAGTATTAAAATAAACATTCAAATCCTTCATGTTTATTTGAAAATAAAGTTTAGTAATTTTCAAAAGTAAATATTTTGTAAATATTTACTTTGATAAAACTAATTGTTGACTGATTCTAAAGAAAATGTTGACATCTTGCAAACTACGTGGTGGAAGAGCAAGAAGAAATAAATATTTAAAATTCAATATTTTAATACAAAGGCATATATTAAGAAAATTCCATTAGCTTCAAAAACAATCTGCAATGTACTTTGCAGCCTCATCTGATAAATCTATGCTGTGTCAGTTTTCATTCAACAGTTAATATTTGACCACACTAAATTAAATTAGAGGATGACAGCTCACTCACACATCTTCTTGCCCTTATTTCTCTCTACCTTAAAGCTGTTGCTTTCATTGTGGTAAAAGACAATTATTTGTCTACAGATCAATCCCTATTTTTTATACATTCCTGAGCATGCCTATCCCTTCCAAAATACATGGACTGGAACAAAAGACATCTCCTTTTCTAATAAATTCCAGTAGCTGATGTTCTACCTTACAATAAAACACAGTATACTTGTACTTCCAATATTTCTTCAAATATCTAAATATTATAAAAAGCAGGTAGGAACTGGGTGGCAGCTGCTAAAATAAGTGGGTCATCTATCATCTTCTTGCTTCCTATTTGCTCCATATGTGCATGATGCAGCCCCAGGTTTGCAGGAACTGGGAATGCAAACTGTTATCCTCACAAAACTCCTTTCCATGCTGCAGAGCACATCCTCAGTGCAGTAAAGAACTTGTATTGAAATCCTTAGGTCCATGCAAGTTTAAAATATATGCACTGTAAAGCCTGAAACTTAATCTCCTGTGCTTGATAGTATCTTCATCTTGAGCTGGGATCTGTACTTTAAAAGTAAAATAAATTTTAAAAAATTAAAGAAAAATCTATTCTTAACAGAAGCAACAGCCACCTGCAGCACAGGTGGATTATGGAAAGGCAGAGCTCAAGACACTACATGGAAGAAAAAAAAAATATGACCCAGTTCTGTTCTTATGGTTGACTTAGTTGAGGCCAAATTACTCATCTCATTTTACAATGTGAGCAGATTTAGGCTTGGTGCTACTGCAACTGCAATGTGTGTTTGGAGATATTCTGCTCATTGAAATTGAAATAGAATTAGTTCTAGAGGAAAAAAAAAGGTTGTGATGTCCAGTTAGGAAATGTTGATTTCATGTCACTTCAGAACACTGCTAAAATATCATAGCACTGATTATCTGTATAGTTTTGGATGCTTTTTACTTTGTGTGAGCTTAGAATCACAGGGTGTAAATCTGGATGCCTTCCAGGTATTGTGCTGACAGAGCAAAGCAAGTAAAATGTATCTTAAAACTTTATTAAAAATTGTTGTGGTAAAATATAAGACAAAGACCATTTAGAAAACAAAAAACCTACAACATCCAGGTCTACTACAAACTGTTTTCCTGAGGGAAATACACCCAAAATATTAAAGAAAAAACAGCGTTTTATGTAGGAATTAACAGGAAAGAGCAGCCTGTTTTAAAAAGAGGAGAGACAGATTATGATTTATGTCTTAAACAATCATCATTCTTCCACTGAGAACATTCCCTTGCCTCAACAAAGATATTTAAAGTAGAGCTAGGAGGAACAACAGGCTACAAAAAGATCTGTGGAGATAACAGGACCAAAATCATATAAGACTTAAGGATCCACTGCAGACCCTGCACTTCTACCAAAAAAACCCCAAACCCAACAACTGAAAAAAACACCTGAAAAGCCCAGAGACTGCAGGAAGACTCAGTGTCTAACACCACCTTAACCTGTGTGACAGCCACATGGTTGCACTCTGCCTGTGCAGCAATAACTGAGTGATCCCTCTGGCCCCAGGGAAAACAACAGGTAAGGTCCCTGTAGTAACCAAGAGAAGCTACAGAAACTTGTATTGGTGTGGCAAAGTACAAATTCCAGTGTTAAAGCTTTGGAGATCTACCCAAAAGCAAGTCAAAACTCCACCAAGCATATTGGAGCTCTAATCAGAGAACAAACTGAATCTCTCATGAAGATCCATACAGATAAGGATGGATCTCAAGTTCCCAAGCAAGCAATGGCTGCCTTTCCTAGACAGAGCATTAACCAGCTCATTGTCATCCAAATCCAATTTTACAGACACTCTGTGAAGGCAGAGACAAAAGAGACTTTCTACTGATAAAGTTTAATGAAAATAAATCCCAGAGCCCCAGGTCATCAGCACACTGATGAAAGCAGAGCCTACACTGTATGCTCTCTTTCCTGGTGACATCATATTTTGTATATGATGAGCTCCACTAGACCCTTGAGGGGGGAGGAAAGAAAATCCTTTCAAAATTACCCTTAAAGTCTCAAAGAGAAACTAAGGATGTCCATTTAAAGAAAACAATGTAACCCAGTCTGGACCATGGCTAGATAACATAAATCTAGCCATGAATAAATATTATGGTTATGTCTCCTGAACCGGTCACAGCTTCAGAACAGCAAGATCTGGATTCATGACCCTGTTTTTCTAAGGACATTTGATATACAGTTATGGATTATAAAAAACACCATGGAAGATATTTCATGCAATATTGTTCTCTGGATTTCCTAAAACCAGACTGCACTTTGAATTGCAGAGCTCAGAAGTTACATAGGAGTCTCACGAAACATGGCTAAAATCAAGCAGAGTGGAAGAAGTACTTCAAGCCTTCTACAGGTCTTATTTATCAATAGATCAAGATCCTGCTTCCTCCATCCCCCCCATCTTAACTTTTAATCAGTTTAATATTCACTACACTTTGCCATCAATACATATTTCCCCAATTTTCCAAGACTGTGATCCTCTTTTGCAATGCAGCTTCTGCCTCCTCCAGCTTTCCTTGACTGTTTCCTGAAGAAAATACATTCCATATCTACTTCTTCCACAGCCACAATATCTCTGTACTTGTTACAGAAGGTGAAAAGTTAAATCTAATCTGGTAAGTAGGAATTACCTCCCTACTCTAGAAGGAAGTGAGTTGCTGAACAATTTTAAGGACCTCAGGCTTTCCAGATTTCAGAAAATTCATGATAAGGCTGGCTCACAACACAATGGTATAAAAATCATTGCTTTAGGAGGAGAATGTTTGGGGTATCTAGCACCTGAGGCCACAACTTAGAAAGCTTCAGATAAGCATCATATGATTCAATTATCAACTTCCTTATTCATTAATTACTCTATCCATGTGATATGCAAAAGACTGAGCAGGAAATGTGTACCTTTAAATGTTTAATTACAATACTTAATGGAATTTTATGTGTGTTTATATAAAGTGGTTATTCATTATTATAGTCATCATCATAAATTTCCTCGTAAGTCTTAAAAAATACAAGTAACATTGAAATGCACATAATTAATTTTAAAATTGAGAAGCAAAACTTATTATTCATTGCAAATATAATTGTATCATTTCTCATTTTGGTTTAAGTGGAAAACTTATACTATTCCCTTATAAAGGAAATTATTTTTACACGTATATTTAATACATGCTACCAAACCTTTGAAGTAATCATTCAGAAGTATTTTATATATGATATGAAATTACTTTAAGCCCTTCCATTGGTATTTAAGAATAATCAGGAACCCCTGATAAGTGAAGACTAACAAAGGTCTGGAAATTGAATTTACATTACTTTAACACTTCTTATTTTCTCCATCAGATCTCAGGTTAAATATAACAGTTAAATGTAACATTAGATCAGGGTAATATTCAAAGTTAATTTCAGTATTACAGATATTAACATAAACCAGTTTGATTTTCATTATACACTATCTAGGAAAAACAACCCACAGGTGAACTCATCACAGCTTTCCCAAAGAAAACCTGAAGATCTTCTTCAATTTGTTTAATCCTCACTCTTACACATCTCCCAGTGAAGCCCACTGCAGTCTCAGGAGTTTGATTTCTTTTTGAACACAAGCAAATACTATAAAAGATTTTCTGTTTTGTTATAAAGCACATGACCTTCCACTAAAGGGGGAGAAAAGAGAGAATGACTGTTGGGAAAGGCATTGACTAAGCAAGTGAAAACTGAGGGTTTGGGGCTTTTTGATATCTCACTTCACTATACGAATTGAATAGGACTCAATTTTTCCTGTATCATCACTATTCAGTCCTGATAGTATTTACATCCTCAAATGTCCTGTAGATACTTGGAAATACTTAAACTTCTAGAGTAGCTGAGACAGAAAAACGTGCAGAGTCTGCAGCAGGAGGACAGGGAAAGGCTGTGCTGTTCCATACATTCTTCACTTAAACTAAATAAAGTCAAAGCACCACACTCATATGACAGAAATTATACAGGCCAGAAGGAACAAGGGCTGTCTGCAAATCATCACCTTTAGGGGACAAGTGGAAACTAGACATTGAGCCAAAATGTCCTGTTCAAAAGTAACTCAAGCTCTTCCATTTCTGTTCAATCATATTTTCCTCATATATGGAAACTAACTGCATCAGGCTCCTTCATGTTCATGCACTTGGCCATAGAGCCTTCTTTTAAAAAACATATGTATTTCCTTTGTATTTTACATAAAAAGGCAAATTTCTCTACAGGGCAATGCCTGAATCCAGCTCCTGTTCTGTGTGAACTTCTAGAAGTGCCTCTCAGCCTCACCAATTTTAGATTTAAAAACACAACAAAGCATGAAGAAACCTGCTAGTACAATCACCCCATAATGTTCCCAGTTAATTTTTAATTTTTTTTCTTTATATTTCAGCTAGCTTGAGATTTTACTCTCTCTCCTCTTTAAGCCATTCCAATTCATATCTATAATTAAATTATTCTTTGGCACAAAAAAAAAAAAAAAAGGAACTTTGCATGACTGCCTGCTGCTGAAAGCAGTAGTCCTCATTTGCTGCTATTTGATCCAGATAATATTTACCCCCAGTGAGAACCATTAACAAGACAGGCTCAGAGGGTGTGATGCTCCAGAAAGTACTAACTCAGTAATCAGGGCATGCTGCTCCAGATAAGACAGAGGAATAATTCCATTTTTCTATCTATCTTACTCATGCATCAGTCTTAAAAATTAAAAAAGGCACATGACTTAATAAAAAATCATCTTCTAGACAGTGAATTGCACTGAAGTGTAAGATTCTAATTTTTCATCTTCAAGTTTTCTTTGCCTTTATTAAAAATACATGTCATGTTAAACTTTGCATTTAATTTCCCCTGATAGCTTATAAAAGTGAGAATCCAAGAGTAAAAAAAAAAATCACTTGGGCTGACCCGAATAAATTTCTTCTCCGTTTCTAGGAGTGTCAATGAACAACAACAAAATTGACAATTTCAGTATTTCACAGAGCAGTAATTTAAAAGAACAATTAGTTGAGCTGAGTTCTAGCTTTGCAAATACCAGCAACACAGATTAAAACACAACCACCAAACTGCGTGAGCATATTTAATAACTCTCACAGTTCTGTTTCTCACTAATGTGGTCAGCAGCTTTTAACTCCACCACTGCAGCTCTCTCAGCTGCCTTAACAAATGCAATCCTGGCCCACTTACATCTATTCAAGGCATTTCTGGAGAGATCATTATCTTGTCATCACTTTGATCATATCATCTTTTACTTAACACCTGGTTCCTCGGTTTCCCTACCATTTCGAGTACCTTTTACTTGCCTTCAATTTCAAAACCCCTTGAAATTTCTTCTCTCCTATCTAGCACTTTTCATATGTTATCATTATGGGTAGTGAATCATTAATGCTGCTTTCTGAAATAAGACCAAGTGCACCTTCCCCTACACTATCCCTCAGGCTACCCAAAAAACTTCACCCATTCAAAACTTCCCATCAGTCCTTAAAATTCATTTCTGATAATACTTTCCCAGAAAACTGGGATAACAAGGTCACTGGTGTGCTGAGCTGAATGAGCAGCATTGATTCCCACACCACCACGATCTTATCACAGAATCACCAAGGTTGGACGAGACCAAGATCATTTCATACCAATATGAACCCAGCACTGCCTAATTTTCCCTAAACCACACCCCTAAGATGCCTCTTGAACACTTCCACAGACAGTGACTCCACCACTGCCCTGGGCAACTTATCTCAGTGTCTGGCTTCTCATTCAACGAGAAAAAAATTCATAATATCTAATCTGAAGCTTCCCTGCTGCAACTTCAGGCCATTTCCTCTCATCCTTTCACTTGAGACACGGCAGAAGAGACCAACACCCACCTCACTCCACCCTCCTCTCTGGGACTTGCAGAGAACAATAAGGTTCCCCCTGAGCATCCCATTCTCCAGGCTAAACAACCCCAGCCCCCTCAGCCACTCCTCAGATTTGAGCTCCACATCCTTCCCCAGCTCCACTGCCCTTCTCTGGACATGTTCCAGCACCACAATGTATTTTTAGAAATGTGTGGCCCAAAACTGAACATAGCACTCAAGGTGGGGCCTTACTCAACAGAACACCTTCCCTCTTTGCTCTTCAAAAACTATTCCATTTAAATGCTCTGCTGGACACAAACCTAGCTGATGTTACAGATTCATATTTAAAAAGCAAAAATGCTGTGAATATTGACCTCTTGATAGTGATACTTCATTGTATCTTTCCACCAGCTATTGAGACTTCATTGTCTGAAGAAACCCCCAGCCTTTAAACTCCTTTAGTACCTTGTATTTGCTTTCATTATTCAAGAATTGGCACAAAATATGTGAAGGTACAGCAAATAAAACAATTCAAAACTACAACAGGTTGTTCACACAGAGATTGTTTTGAATTTTGTGTGATGTCTCTCTCTTAACTCTAATGAATTTACTGCATTAAACTGTGAAACATACATTATTTTATGCCACAGCAGAGGAGAACATGGACAGACTGAAACACTTGTAAAATCGAAGCACCTTTTACCCTAGCACCCGTAGTAGTGAGGGCAGGACTTTCAGTCCACTATGAGACATTCATTTAAACACCTTGCAGCCTCAAGTTCCCATGACAGATCCTGCCCTTTAACAAAATCAAGTTATTCCTTTTAAATGTTATTGGCATTTTATGGGCTGTTAAAAGGAACAGAGCTCAGAATGTTTATATTGCTCTGAGTCTCCCTGATTGTGTCCCATTCTGATAACCACCTGCCTGACAAAGCTTTGATCAGGGATGCATCTTCTGCAAATAATTCAATAGGAAACAAACATGTTACTGTTGTATTAAAACCAGAATGTGTACTGGGACCTAAGATTATTGGTCAGTGCAGGAATTTCCAGGCATCTGGTCTGTAGCTCACATTGCATGCAGTGAATTATATCCCAGTAATTGAGAATGATGAATGATTTGACTCTCTTAAATATATAATGAGGGAAAAAACAGAACAGTGAGAGCCAAGATTTAGGCAATTTTAGCCTCCAGGAAAAAACCAGTTGTAACCCAACACCACCTACAAATCTCAGCGGGTACTTTGGTGAGGTAGTATGTCATGTACCTTGAGTAATACATCTTGCATTGTGGGCACAAAGAAACACTAATATTGATCTTCTACACCATGAGAAACCATATGTAATGTCGAAGCATTTAGAGGTTTACACAATAAGGTTAAAAAATCCACTTAATCTATTGCTTGGAGACTTCTTTTTTTTCCTGCACAGCATTTTTATAAATCCCTATAAAAGGCAGAGGTATTAAAACAAGCATTACAAAAGATTGCTGAATTGGTCTGATACAATTTAATGTCACGATGGCAAGATAATACCTCTTCCTGCAAATATTTCTGTAGTACTATGGTAACATTACAAAAATACACAGTCAGCAGCATATCCTGAAGTTAAAAAGCAGGATAATTAGTAATTTCATGCTGGCATTTCACACTGGGATATCCTGCTGTGGTAAGAGACCGTCCGGGACCAACCTCCCATTCACACAGATCCTGGAGTCAGAGGTCAGCTCACTTCTGTTATGGTTTGTCTCTCTTCCCAGCTGGCCACCCTCCTTCCTGCTGCACTGAGTGCAAACAGCAAAATGCAGAACCTCTTGGGAGACTTTGGAAAAGACTGTCTGTAAAGCTGCAGAGTTCAGTACATGGATGACAAGGCAGCTTATGGAACTTGGGGGCATCAATTTATTATTTTGCAACACCAGATAAAAAGAGGGAAAGGGAGTGAAAGTTCATATAGAGTCCTAAAAATACCATGCAATGTTGTTTGGGCAATTTGATATGTATAGTTAAGAGAGTGAAGTGGAAAGCAGAGAAATTATGAACTGATAAAAAGAAGAAATCTAAAACGGAAAAGAGTTTTAAAATTACAAAGATGAAATCCCCCTGGTACTCTTCCTTCTTTTACCTATTGTGTTTATTTGGTAACCAGTGGCTAAAAGCAGTTTCTGGTGGGTTTAAATGGTTGTTACAGAAATTCACGTGTCTCTTTTGTTGGTGGCTCAGAGACTTGCATGCTAAGCACTGGAGAAGATGAGCTTGTGAACAGTTTGCTGTTCAGTTCTGGCACAAGGGCTGGATTTAAATATGAATGGGCAGATCTCCCGCAGCTGACAGAAGTGCCCACTCACTCCACCACTGCTGTAGAGATGTTACCACCAGCTCCCGGGCCTCACTTTTCAGAGCAGCAATTCAGAAAATGCATATTTATAACATTTTAACAACCGAACGAGTTAAAGCACAAAACTCTGGAATTGCAGAGGAAGCAGCAAACACCAGTGGGCAGAGCCTTAATTCGATGCATCTGTATTGTGTTGTGGGCTCCATCCTGAAAGCCCTACATTTGTGCTCTGAAAGGCAGCAGCTGCTTCCCATCTCCCCCAACACCCAAAGAGAGTTTTACGTTCAGAGCACTCAGAAGCCAAGAACACACATCTCTGGCACTGGCTGAGGAGGTATCAGAGGGATAGATCTCTGTTACTGGCTGATGGGGAGAAGATTTCTCCACTCAGCTAAACAACTCCTCAAATGAGGGAGGATTTGCTAAGGAGATACACTGTGTTGCTAAATACATAGTCCAGTAGCAAGAGGCAACACAAAAATTTACCAATATTTCGAAATGCTGTGCCAGATTGGTGAAACTTGGTATAGCACACCCATATTTTCAACACTGGGAACTAATTTCCACAACCAGAATGATAGTTTTCTTCCAGAGTGTTTTATAATATGATAGTTAACACAAAACAAAACAACAGAGGAAAGTCATCTCTAAACTATTCTGATTCAATAAACTCTTATCCACTGTTATGGTAAGCTTTTTCTTGCAATTCCTGATTTGTAGTAATTTTTTTTTTTAACAGAACATTTTACCCAAGTGTCTTGAAGGACACAGCTATGAATGAAACAAAGATACACCTCACTTTTCACTTTCTAGATGAGCCAGTTTTTCCTTCTGATCTTGAACCTTTGTGTCAGTACATTTCTTATTCATCCATTTATCAATTTCCCATACAAATACCTCAGTTCTTTCTTCCCAGCTACCCCTGACACACATATCTATAAAAAATATTCAATATCTTCTGTAAACTCATCTCCATTTCCCTAAACTGCTTCCTGCAATGATTATAGAAAAATGGTGAAAAGAATGGCTGGAAAAGAGATGAAACAAATATTTGGAACAAAATAGTGCATTTGTGTACTATCATGCACCATTTTTCCTCTCATTTCCTCTGCTTTTTAAGAAAATGCATGTTTATTTGTTGCTATATAGAACCTGGCACCATGGGACTTTAAAACAAAGAGTGTGATACTTATTTACTAGTACAATGGAAACAAGGTTGATGACTGATTGAAACAAAACAGTTTCCTGTAAATGCTGCATTTACATTCCTGGTCCTAAATCTGGAATCTGGTAGTGTTGTACCTAACCCCCTTAGAAACAAGCACTCCTCAGAATCCTGGATGTTATTTACCAAAGTCAACCTAATAGCCAAATATTGTAACTATGCTTTCATCGCATTATTTTGTTTTTTGTTATTTACTGTTTTGTTATAAACACAAAAGCAGTATTGTCCAGATGTGAGAAAAGAAAGTCAGACACTAACAAACTCCACCAAACAAAAGCCTAAACAAAACCAACCACCTGGTAATTTACCCATTTGTGCATTTTTCCCAGAAGATTTTGTAATTCATAAATGAATGAGAAGCTACCAGAGTTCTTTTTCTACAGGCTTTTATGCTAATTGAGCTTGCTCTAAACATTTTCATATATCACATCAAGTATTCAATGAGGTGCCAAAGCACTTTGTTAACAAACTTATTTCCCAGATGTGGCTAAAGCAGGGACAGAAGGCTTGAATGTTCTAACATACCTAACAATTCAATTACAGTTATCTTATGGTGCCATCACATATTTTTCTTCAACAATCAAACAACCTCAGCTGGAAACTCCAAGCAATAACACAAATAAAGGACCATCTGGCAAGAATAATTAAGGAAGGCTGGAAATAAAACATTAATTAGTTGTGTAGTCCAAATGACCTTCAAAGGCCTTATGATGAAATTATATCCAAAACAGATAATCATTTATTTCATGTTACAGTTATATTTAACTAAGCATGAATAAATAATAATACCATTTTAGGATGCGATTACTCTGTTATTGACTAAAACTGATTTTGTAATTGTCTTATTTTTCTATAACAATAAAATTAGAATGGAAAGCAACCTACATCAGTTTAGAAGGGCAGCCTTGATTTTCCCCTGTTCCATATCAACGAGACAGATAAATCAAGCTTGCCTCAAAATTTACATAGCAAAGGGATAGAATGGTTTGCCAGGACAATATGCATGTAGCTAATTGCTTCTAAATCATTTACATATTTTTTTTCCCCCTCAGTTTTGGAAGAAAAAGAATGGAAGTCTACAATTACCTGCTTTCTGATCTATGAAATTAAATGACATGCCAAATACTAAGGCTTCTTAAAATCTCTTCTGGACAGAAAGATTGGTCATCACCAACTTAGGGAAGATAAGGCTCGTACCTTTCAAAATCTTTGCTACTTTTACTGATGACAAGTTAGTTGCAATTAAAAGAAATCAGCATTTTCCAGTGTAATTTGCAGATAGGTAATGGTGGTCTTCATGATCCTCAAAACAATACAATGTGAAAAAGAATCTTTGAAAAAAATCTAACCAAGTCATTGAATAGGAGAAAAAAGTGCTCAGTACTTTCTCTGTTTTTGTACCTTATCCAAACTGCACTTAAAATGTGTGTATGAATTATTAACAAAGTTGCATCTGTATATTTTCTGGATTTGGTTTTTTAGTTGCACATTATTGGAAAAATATGCTAAGGCAATGGGTTTTTAAAGAGGACTATAATTAAGACACATTAATTACTTTATTTTATTATTGTACAGAACTGCCATCCAGCCAATAAGAATAGAGCCTTCATTACTTGATGGAGTCACCTTCTCCTCATCCCCAGGCTACAGGACATCGAGCAACTGAATGGATTATCTTGGAGCACAGCCAAGAACACATCCTTTAGCCACAAGCCAGACAATGACAGAGCTCCTGGAAATCTCAGACATCATCTGGATAAGCAGGCACAGGGGACAAAATCATCCTTTGGGAATCTGAAGACCAGATCCACTTATAAAGACCTATTACTGACAAAAGAACCACGGGCGTCCCCAGTGCCACCCAAGGCCAAGGGAAGCCGGATGAATTTTTGCTGATATATTATTGTTTGCACTACTGAGCTGTGCCTAACACAGCACATTGTTCACTGCACCACTTGGTTACAAAGAGCACCAAGATCAGAAAGAACTATAATATTTTTAAGTAGCCTAGAAGTATCTTCATTTACTCTGAATGTCTTTCTCTGCTGTCATGACTACATAAGGAAGGCAAAAGCAATGCAGTGGTCGAATGTGATACAAATAAAATTAAAACATACTTTTTTTTTTTATGCAAAAGATGGTGGTTTGGGCAACTGCTAAATATTTCACACCAATCACTCAGTTCTGTCAGAAGAATATGAACTAGCAAGCCAAAGCTTGATGACTGGATCTAAAATGTGATATGGCTAAGGATTCCTTAGTATGGGGCAGTAACTCCACTGGGTTTAAGGGTACTCAACTGTAAGATTTTCTACATACTATTTTCTTACTAACCAGTAAATTAAATTCACTGTTCCAGGGTGATTTCTAGGAGCTCTAAACGACTGAGCTTAACTTCTAGGACAGTGGAAGCCAATCTAAATCCAAACACATGTATTGCTAAGCCTTTGAACCATATAGTTAATAGGTCACTGCTTAATATGGTGAATTGAACAAAGCACTGCTAGAAGAGCTAAAAAACTGCTTTTGTGCTGCATGAAATGGGAAAATCTGTCTAGGTGAAGTCCTCTGAGCACAGCAATGATCATTTGCCAAAAATAATAAAAATTGATGGTAATTACGGCATACCACGCATCAAAAAATTGGAATTGTTAAATATGCTTTAATAGCTGAATTGTTCCAATAAAAAGTACAAAGTGGTTTTATGTATAACTTTTCCCTGACAAAACAGCTATTAAGCATTTTTCACACTTTCACTTCACATCTACATTTCAGGTGTCATTAGCAGTGACCTCGTAACAGGAAAACACTAAATGGCATTTGTCAGAGATGACAGTAGAGTGGAAATAAGAGAAGTAGAGTTTTTACCCCTCTCTCTGCCCAGACTGAAGCTGTGAACTGCAGTGTGGTATGAACACCCCAGACCTTGTTTTCTCCAGCTCTGCCTGGAATGGTAGCTCTCATTTTTGTGCAGAAGTTTGAGATATTTGATTGAAAAGTGACACACACAAAATTCTTAATTTCTATATGATGTTGTGACTCTCTTGGAGGAAATATTTGTCCTTTTGTGTATGACAAATATATACACACAGATGTAGATATAGGCACACATTATAGGGATATTACAGTTATGTATGGTACAAGGTCAAATGTCTTATGTCAATTTTCTGTCAGAGTTCCTCCACTGACATCACCAAAGCTCTGTTCTTTAAATATTTTTTTTCTTTTCCTTCTTATCCATGAAGAATGAGAGGAAATCCAAAATGAACCCAAAAACTACTGAAAATTTTCCCTCTATTTATTACTTAATATTAAAAATGTTGATTTTTTTCAACTTCTGGACATAAAATTCTGTAAATATTTTTGTATTACTTTGATTGTGAGAGACTGATGCCCAGAAAAGTTCCCAAAGTGACACTTATCTCAATGCTCTTAAATATTTCAATATTCTAAACCAGAATTTCTGCATCTCTTCTTCAGTAAGAATACAAATGGACGTATCAGTAAAATAATTCACAAAATAACATTAGGCAAATATATCAAGCTAGTCCCAACACATGCCCTTAAAATACTGTAAGTGAACTACAATGGTCATACTTTAAAATAACAAAATTAATATAATTTCCTGCTACTCTAGCTTAATACTTATTGCTCCTACTCTCACAGAATTTCCCACTTTTATAATGCTTTTTTTTACCTTAGAAAATCACTGAGGTAAAAATAGGACTCTTTCACCCACATCCTAAAGGTTTTACATTTTTTTTAGAAATATAACTTTTGCAGAAATAAAAATAAGAAATGGAAAATACTATAGTTCTATACTCTATCCACACAGAAAATATCAAGATTTTTTCAGTATGAAACCATCATGCATCCATAATGGTATCAAAATATCCAAGAGGAATTAAATATGCAGACCACAGCTAGAACATACTGAGAAATTTAAAAAAATTAACTCAAGGGCAGATGCTTAAACAGAACACAGTCCAAAACAAAATAGTTTGGGCCAGGTCCCTGTTAACTGTAAGTATTCTAATTACTGAGACAGATGATGTTTCAAATGAATGTAAGCCACTTTGGCTGAGGTACAATTCCTAAATGTTGCATAATTTTATTTTGCCTTTTTACATCTACAACAAACAGTCACCACTAAAGAAAATTCTACCAAAAAGTAAAGTATTAAGTAAAGAATTCCTATTGCAGGAAGAATAGCATATGTTTTGTGTTACTGAACCTGGAGCACTGGTTTCCAGTTTGGGACCAAAAGCCAAGGTTATTTTCTGTATCCCACCTCCTTCTCCCTCTCTCTCTTTTTTTTTTTTTTTTTTTTTTTTTTTCACTTTTATTTCTGTTTGGTTTTTGTTTTCTGGCCAAATAATTTACCACAGCAAGGAACCACAAGAGCTACATTGCTCTCAACAAGTAAACAGCATGGTCAAATCCAGAAGGTCAGTTGGGATTCCAGGTGGCCCCTGATACAGCCCCACAGTCCAGCACAACAGGGTTTGATCCCAGAGGGAAGAACCTTCTCGTACTCATGGCCCTGTGTTTTCACAAAAGCTGCAGATTTCTTCTTCAGATTGCCAGAAAAGCTCTGGTTCTCTGTTCCAGTAAGGCAGGAAAGTGTTTCTCACCCACAGACACTGAATTAATTCAGCTGCATAGCCAAGCAAGAGGAGCAGACCTTCTGGGCACCAGGGAATTGTACTCTTCTGCTAGAGGTGGGCAGTCAATACAGAATTCATTTAAAAATGAATATGTAACCTGGGAAACACTGTCATCAATACTGGCCTAACTACACATTCACACATTTTACAAATGGTCTCTAATTTTGTCTGTTGCCACTGAGACCAAACTGCAGATACCCATAGATGTCAACAGGAGCAAGAGAGAGAGAAAGAAACCACTTTCATGGCTATTGTGGGAAGATGTGAATCTCCCTCTGGAATGTTATCTGTCAGTCCACTAACCAGTGAAATCCATTCTTTATGAAGTTACAGTTTCCTGAGATCTTGGATATCAAAAGAAACGTCTTAAAATGTTCTATAAGCCTTTAAGAAGTAGTTTTAATAACAGTATTTTACATGGTATTGAGAATTGCAGGAAGAAAATCACTGTTCAGCAAGACAAATTAATATCTGGCACATTACCAGCAACCCACTGCAGGACCTGTGCAAGGTAATTTGGCAAGATATTCCTTCTGGCTGGAAGAGTTGATGGGCTCTCTCTCATTAGTGAAGGCACACGGATGGTGTGACACCTTTCAAAGCATTCTGTACTGACAGAAATCTGTAAGCTAATAAACCACCCCAAAATTTCACTCTTCAGTCTTCACATTGTCCCCTTTGTAGAACTTTACAGAGCAGAGCAGCAGTCAAATTCTTGTCTGACTCATCTCATTTCCTATTGGGATTTAATAATCTATTCTAATGCTTTATTTTGATTTTCAAGTGTCAGCCTGAAATGGGTTCAACCCTCTTAAAAGTGGATGAGCCCACAAGGATTAAAATAGATAAATCATATCACAACTTGCAAATTTGATTCAGCTTTCTTATATTATTGGTCTGCATCAGAATTTTATATTTTCTATTCTCATAACCCATAAGCAGCAATTGCTTCAGAAACTGGAAATATGAGCTATTTTGTTAATTTTGCAGAAAAATTACCAAAACTGATATGTGTACTTGATAAAAGTGATAGTTACTGTATACAAAGGTAATGCTGCATCTAAAAAAATTTAGTTAATTGTGGTATTTTTAGTAAGTTACTTCCACAAATGAAAGTAGAGTTAAAAAAATTATATTAAAAAGTAGCACTCAACTATTTTCCTGCATAATGTAAAAAGCCTTGATCTTGTATGCTCTGAGTGGTCAGTTACAGTCTCTAACTACTTTTTACAAAGTAAAATGATGTATGATCATTTGATTTTTCTTACTGCAAGGAAAGAAAGCTTTCTATTCCCCATAATTTCATCAAATTTTAATTAAGGTAGATTTTTTCCACATTTATCACTTCAAAGTGAATTTTTTCCAAGAGTGCATACACTTCAGATAAAATGCATTCTTTTTTCCTAGGAATTATGAATACACATTTTACCTGCACATTAGAAACAACCTATTTTTATAGTCAAAGAGGATCCTGTACTTTAATACCTTAGAGATAAACTAGAAATTTGGCAAGGGGGATAGTGGTATTATGACTTCTGCTTTTTCCTGAGAAAAAAAGTTAAAATCTGTGATCAGGTTATAAAAGACTGTCTTAACACTAATATAAAGGACATGAATTATGTAGGAGCTTGAGCAACCTACATTCAGGAGCTCTCAGCTTTGGAACAAGGTTCCTTGAGTCTTTCGAGGTCTTATAACATATGGGTCTGCATTAAAATCTCTCTTTAGCACCTGTGCTCAGCAGCACAACAGTGGCAGAGTGCCACAAGTCCTTCATGTCATGATGACTCCTCTCTCATTGTAGATTATTTTGCAAAACAAAATGGTCACTCAGTTCAATTGTCTGTTACAAATTCCACTTTATTTTTCACACAACTTTCTTTCCAGACAGGTGTGCCAAGAGACTCTCAAATGTCTATCCAGGAGATAATACATAATCTTCCAGAAATCTTAATACATATCCCTCTTTAATTTATTACTATATTGCTGTAATATTCCTTAACTAAGAGATTCTGATTTTCTTTGCTTCTATTAAAACTACATGTCACTAGGCAGAGCAAAATTTGCACTTTTGGAGTGCACAATACTTGAGGAAGTTCAAGACCATGGTAGCAGACATTTCTCTTAGATAAGACTGATATCAAGGATCCTCTGGAGCCCAGGCAACATTTTAAAGTGTGGCTGTTGATGGTTGCCAAGAGAAGTATGAAGCATTCTCTTGGAGAGTAAATTCAGTGCAGCTTGTAGCTCACTCTCCTGGTATATGAGAATATTTTGCCTTCTCTCAGCCAGAGCCAGAATCAACTCCAACAAAGAGGTAGGGAAAAACTGGAAATGTGTGATAGTGTCTAAGGGTGAAAAGCAGGTGAAAATCTGTCCCCTAAAAGGCCTTCCCAAATACCACATTTTATTATGAATGTCATTACTTATACTCTATGATACTTTTCTGTCAGAAAAGTTATGTTAACATTTTTGAATTTACAGTTTTACCTGATTTATGCAAAATACACATGCCTGATTTTGATAACTTAATGAACTCATTCTAACAGCTGAAGAGCAGCTGTCATTTCATCTGAATTTACTGAATTTTAAATAATTATTTTTAAAGCTATGAATCTTACAGCTTTGCAATGTAATTAAATTCAAATGTATCCTGAGGTCTCAGAGTGATTACAGCACAACCCATCACATCCAATAGTCCCAACGAGGGCAGAGAGAACAAACTCCTCATAGTAAAATTTTTCCCCAGCATCTCATAGTTTGTCAAAGTAAACTCACATGATTAATCTGACTAGTGCACCACAGATATTTAACTCCAACTCATTCTGACTTTTCATTCCCACAAATATGAGTGCCAACACATCCAGTGCTCTCTGGTAGCTTTAAGAATCCGTTCATCTTTTACAGTGTGTTGGCAAAATGCTAATGACAATGAGTCAGATCCTCCTTGATGTAAACCATAGATGTCTTTCTGTTAACTTAGAATCCTGCAGAGTTTCTACTTGAAAGGCATTTTCATTGCTTGTTAATGCTGGTAGAATTCAAAATACGGTGACTTGATGAAACAGCTGTTTTCATGATTAACAAATTAAATTATTTTTATTGTATGTTAGCCTACAAAGGGACACTTGTGAAGAAATTTGTGAGTGTTAAATTACATGAAATAAGTCACTCTTACAGCAGACATCCCACATCAATTCTCAAAAAACCAGAAACTGTGTAGCTCCTCCAAGTATCATATCCAGCTCACCAGAAAACACTGAAGTACAGAACATTTCATCAAATCAGCTATTTAGAAATCTGTTTCTAAAATTTAGTCAGCACTGTTCCCAGAGGAACACTTCTTTAATGCTCAGGTGCTATTCAGCTGAAGTTCATTATCTTTTACACTTGCTTCACTTCACTACTCAGTGAAGAATCAACCATTACAAAAATGCTTCCAAGTGAACTACTTTTTAGCCATTTTTTCTCACAACCATCCAACAGTTTGCCCCTAATACCGCCCAAATTACAAAATACAAAATTCACAAAGTTACATAGACCTTCTAGGAAAAAAGGGTCTTTAAGAAAATGCTGACTGCAGAAAGCACAGAAGCCACCTTGGAAACAAGGTAAATGAAATTTCTTCATTTCCATCTTTCCATTTCATGTCATTGACATGCAAACAGACAGAAGCAAACCAAGAATGATTTCTTTTTCCCCCACTTACTGTCCAATCTTGCAGATGAACAACAACCACCACTATGCCACCACCTTCCCAGACCATGCAAACACCATTGCACAAACACTTTGCAGAACACACTTGTAGCTATCAAAATTCTCATGGGGATACGTGAGGTTGGTCAGTGCCAACACAGTCTAAAGAAGTCTCCCTACAGCACAACAGCCAGCTGCTGCCCAGGGTCATCTTGAGAAGTCACTAAGTTGGGTGGAATAAACAAGTAATGAAAAGTTAAAGGTAGCAGCCACTTTTTCCAGGCATGGTGAAAGCCAACTCGATCAACTGACCCCTCCACCAAAAATAACTAGCCCCATCTTAGCCTCACTTAAACAGTGCTTTGCAAGCCAAGTTGATTCTGATTAAATGGGGTAAAGTGAGCCCTGGTAACCCACTCAGCACAGCTAGGAGCAGGGTAACCCCAATAGACAGCAATGAGGAGAGGCTGGGCTTAGAAATGGGATTCTAACCTTTCCACTGGCACAGCTGGACCAGAAAGAACAGATACATTTACATCTGAAAGACAGTCAATCATTCTTAAATGAAGAATCAATACTGTGTGCATTCCAGATGTGGTCATCCAATTCTCAGTCAGCCACTCACTCCATATGTGTAAAATAAAATCAAAAATTCAACCTAAACTTTTCTCTATAACACCTTCCAGGCATACCTATAATGTCAACCAAGCAATCTTTTAACCGTTCCATATCTTAAAATTCAAGCACATATTGTATGTGCCCAAGTGAAATTTTATGTATTGACAAACAACATTTATTTTCCTTCCTTCAACACAGATGTGAACTGTAAGCTTTCAAGCATACAGCATTGAGTGTAGAACAGTATAATTAAGAACTATATATTAGAAACAAAATTATTTTTGTGATCTCATATTAGTTCTCTTTCTTGTGTTACTCAGTTTGTATTAGTCTGCTTATTTAACAACTCAATCTCATGGACAATTAAACAATACTCACAGAGGTATACGAATGTCCAACCCAATCAGTTCCACCTTATTAAACTCTTCTTTCATTGTTTTGTTGCATCCTGAATTACACAGTCAATACGGTCTCCTCAACAGGGCTACACTTCTGAACACATTTTAGAAATAAAATCTCAAACTTGACAGATTTCACTATCAGAATAAACAGCAGCTGCTCTTTTAAGTGTAAAGCAATTTTTCAATTGTTTGGATTTTTTTTTTCCAAGAGCTTCCACAGTCTTTTCTTATTTCATTTCTTCAGTGATTTAAAAATCGCAGAAATAGAATTCTTGAAATCACTTGCTGTCACCTCAGAGGTATCAGAGTTTATGGTAAAACACAAACTCACAATCTCCCTAGCATCAGCTGCTGTAGCAAAGTTATTTACTGCACTATATGAGGCACTAATCTTGTTTTCCATATTCCTGTTGAAAGCTGGTGACACTCACTCTCTTCCCAACCACCATGCCATGACACTCTAGTCAGTTTGAAAAACGTGTCACACCTCGACAGCAACATAAGCATTGATTCTTTCCAAAGGTAACAGCAGACAGAGACTAGAGAAGACAACTTTTACTTTCCTTCAGAAAAGCCATAATTTGTTTTAGTTTCTGTCATTTCTATGGCAGAGACAGACACTCTCTTATTACATATTTATTTTGGTGTACAATATTTCTGAATGATGAATCTCAGAATGAAGTACATCTGGGAAAGTTATTTCAAATTAAGTATCTTTGGCCATCACAAAAGAACAGGTTAAAACCCAACGAACTTAAAAGCTACTTTCTCTTTTGATTATGGGCAAAGGGTTGTTTTTCTAAATTATGATAAGAACAATACCTAATCTCCTAATGTTCTTTATTTTCGGGGAAATCACCTAAATTCCTAAAAAAGGGAACACACAGCACAAAGCCAAATTGAATTCTTTATGACTTCTCCTACATTCCTTTCATTTTGTGCAGTAGATGAGTGATCTGAAACTTGTCAAAGAAAGGTGTAACTCTCATATTTTGTTACAGCAGCATACATCAGTGACAGGTCATGCCTCTTTGCAATAGAGACCTTTAAGTGATACTAAATGAAACTATTATATACATACCATATTTCATGTGACTGCCAACATTAATGCATTGTGTCAGTAATAACCATGAATCTACTGTGACATATTTGGGCTATTTCTCTGTGTAGTAATAATAAACTTTTGTCCAAGAGCATTTAAGACTGTAGGTCTCATTATCCTTGTTGTGTGACCTAGAAGTGTCCTTGGCAATCAAAATTCTGACACAGAAGTTCACAGTTCAAATCTGCCTTTCAAGTTGTCCCTTGAGACTACTTGTACTGATCCCAAGTATTTTCTGACAGCTGTGTTGAGATCCCCTGATTATAAATTCCTATCTTCTAATCTTTTCACTGGAAAGGGCAGCTGCAAGTAATGGCAAGTTCATTGCAGCATATGACACAAATTCAAATAAATGCTTTAAAGGATTTGCAATCTATACTTAAAAGAATATTTTGGTGGCAATAATTTCAGCGTAAATCTCCAAGCGCTGAACGGGTCTAAGTTGTTCCTAAACAGTGCAGAAAGAGAAAAAAAATTGAAGTACATTTTATGGGATATAGGTCTCAGTAATTGTCATTGAATGACGGAGTTTTTTTACACCAATGAAAATGAAATTGCTCCTCACACAACCTGGCAGCCAATACATAGCTCACTCATGGAAGGAGACCAACTCAAACTAATGACAACCTACTGTTAATATATTTCAGTATTTTCCTTAGCTATGGGACTGCAAAAGTGTGTGATGTTTGAAGAAAAATAGGTTGTAATGTGGTACAATAAGGCAGAAAAACAGAAAAAAATCTTGCCTGTACTGATTAGAAACATAATGGAAGCTATACAAAATTATTGTAGTTATTTGCACTTGCAATTATTTTCAAGTAAGCTATGACAACTGTAATAGAGACCTGTCAGCTGCTGTCCTACCTCATGATCAAACACATCAGATCTCATAAACTAAGAAAATGCAAGAATAGATGGGTATGTGCATAAAAGAAGAATGATGCACACTTTTGAAGGAGGTGACATTTCAATGCCTAGAGAAGGACCAAACCAATGGCCCACCAAGGAGCCATTAGGATGATCCAGTCTGACTTGATCCATAACATACCTTAAAGAATTGCCCCCAGTAGTTTATCCATCAACCACACAACATTTATTTAGTGATAGAGAACTCCTGAAACCTTTGAGAAATTCCATTTCTCTTTATAGGATCTTGCTATACCATTTCCTGCTACATTAAAGAACTCAACTTAGAGCTAGCAATTTTCTCTCTAAAGATGAGATAAACTTTAACCAGCTCACCTTAACCTTCATTCTGTTAACTACACTGAGATCTTCAGCCTCTCATAAGCACTTTTTCAAGCCTCAGACAAATTCTTTTCTCTCTTCTTTTGATCCCTTTACAATTATCCATCCAGAGATATTTCAGATAAATATTTAAGGAAAGGAGCAGACAGCATAACTTGATTATTGGACTGCAACAAATTTTTTAAGAAAGTGTGCTATGGATGCATTCTCTAAATTATTGCATGCTTTACTGTAGGACTTTAAGTTTCAGACCTAATATTACACACCTTTGTAGCTCTTTAGGTTTTTCTGTCTTAATGTTAAAAAGCAAAATGAATAATGGGCATTGGGCTGCTTTTCAATAAAGACAAATGCTGAGGATAAGGATAAAATTTTAAGAGCTTAAAGCAGTTCTTAGTTCTTCAGAAAAATGTACACCTGAAACCAATTTTTGTAATTTCTGTAGCATATTTTTAAGTTATTCAGAAACTTCTCATAGCAATATCAATTGATGTGTAGATGAACTAACCTACATTACAGCCAAAAGCAAAAGTACGCCAAAATCACCCTGTTTAATGACCTTTTCACAAGGCCTTTCGATGGCATCCAGGCTTCTTTCTGTTACGTAAGAAAGAAATAGAAAATACTTTTTCACTCAAATCTATGAAGGGAGCCTTTGCTAGAAACTGAAGTTCTGGTCTCCTACACATCATTGCCCTGGAGGTTAAAGTGATATAAGAGGAGTCAAAACCTGTAGCAAGTAAGGTCACATTTCCCTGTTCCTGTCCTATGTGAGTGCCCAGAAAACAAACTGACCAAACTGGCTGCTGGCTTTATGAATCACAGGTAAGCTCTTTTTAAATCAGCATATGTACTAGACTGTACAGCATGTTTCAGTCTGGCCTCACTTCTTTTATACTCAGTATAGTTAAAAAATCAACAAACAAACAAAACCCCACAAACAAACAAAGCCCAAAACCCCAAACAAAAAAAACCAAACGAAACAAGTAAACTCTACCCCAAAACAGTGAGAAAAACAGGATGTCTTCCTCTCAAACCTTGCAATGCAAGACAGGAGACAGATGATGACTAAAGCTATCAGGAGAGTCACACCCCCTCATTCCCCCAAGAAATGCCATGAATTTTAACACTTGGAATTGAGTAGGATACACAATAATAGAGAGTCTACTCAGAGGATCTCAGCCACCTCAGCCCAGTTGCACCAGGGCAGCTGCTACACTGATTCATCTGCAGGTTTGGAGAGATAGTACCCAGGAGCTTGGTGGAACAGCTTGTCCAAGGCGTGTACTCTTCAGAAAATGTACAAAACTTTTTCACTTTTATTGTCATTTAAATGTGTTTTTTTGGTAACAATTTTCAGGTTTTCAAAACCCCTTTCTACATGAAACTGTTCTGTGTAAAGGGATTTTTCTATTGTGTGATTTGAACAGCATTTTTTTAAAAAAAGAAAATGTTGCTCAAGTTTGCTGAGTTGTAGATCTTTAGCATAAAATTGAGATAGTTTTATGTATTTGTTTGGATGAAGGAACTAAAAAGAAGCCTTTTGAAGGATCTAAACATCCCAATATGCCATTAGTAATGCAATTAGTCATACCTCTTTTATGGCCCTATGATTTCAAGGGAACAGTGTAGGAGAAAGAAAGGTTCAGGACAATAGTGCAGCAACACAACATCTGTAAATTAGCAAGTATTTTTTATTAGATAATTAGCAACTGGAAAAGTAGCACATGCAAATATTCTAATGGAATAACTCCCACTAGGATGCATTTGAATGGCATTCACAAAATAAGCCAAGAGCACCTGAGGTGTTAAAGCTTTAAAATTGCGTATTTTAGCAAAACAGAAGAATAAGGCTAATGAGTTAGTTGTATATTATTCTTATATGCTTATAATAATCCCTTAGCTAGCAAGTTTTAATTTTTTTTCAAGGTGTTATAAAAATTACCAGAATAAGTATTAGTCAGAGGTACCTTTTCAGTTATATCTTCAAATACCAGCAGGACTAATCCTCAGGTAAAATAGCAAAAGCTTAATGCTATCATATTTCATTTCAAAGGATTTGAGCAAGGAAATAATTTCAGATAATTAAATCAGTTCATTTTGAAAGAATTTGCATGGAAAAATTGCACTTGTTACAAAAGTTTGTTGCATTTCTCATAAACACCCAGCAATCTTTCCATCAAATTACAGGCATATTTAAGAAATTGGCCCTGAGTTCTAGAACTCAGCAATTAATAAGTGAGTTGTTGAGCACCACAGATGAGTTTCTTTGTCCTGACCTTGAGCAAGGAGTCATTGTGAAGTATCATCACTGCATTTATACTGTGAGTAGTGTAGGAAGACTGTGTCCCTCACACTTCATCATGCATCACTGAACTGTAACAAACTCTGACAGGTATAGAGTGTATCTCTAAATATTATGACACCCTGCTAGTGACAGCTGGAAAAGAAAAGCTGGACACAATCACAGTTCTCACATTTACTGGAAAAGATGAGCTGCCATCCACAGCAAACATGTTTCAGGAAATGCTAATGAATAAATTTAAAAAAAAAAAATTTAAATGTCTCATTTCCTGACATTTTAAAATGCAGAAAAGCACCAGTAACAATTGCAGATGCTTTTACTGCCAGCAATTAGTCTTCATGTCTTCTGTGTAACATCGTCATAGAAACCACTGCTAAAAAAACCAACAACCCCCTAAAAATCTAGAAAATTGAATAACCTTGCTCTATTAAAAAACAAACCATGGTAAAGGTCACTTGCCAAAGCAATAATGTTTGCATAACAGTTGCATATGAGGACTCAAGCTTGGAATGTCACAAAAAGTATTCCAAGAGTACACTTTTGACAAATTGAGTTTTCTCATTAACCATAAGTATTTCTAAAGTAATTTAATTAAATATTCATTTCAAAATGAGAAAATTACATTCAAGTACAGCATCTCATATAGATGACAAGTACACAGAGGAGAACTGCATCTTCCCACCAGTGCTCACTTCAGCTTACAATTCCTCTTTAATTATTTTGATGAGTGTGCATTTAATTCAAAGCTTACAGTTCTGTAAGTTCAATCACTCTGTTCAAATATAAATGCTCTGAGATGTACAGACATCTACTCTTTTGTAGTTCAACAGAAGGACACTTCACCCAAAAAAATCTTCTGATATTTTCCAAAATAACTTTAAAATCTGACATTACAATTTCTCTCACAGCCAACCAGGTATGTGCTACACACATCTGTTGAACTCAATGCTCTCTTGAAAGCTGCTGCTTTATTTGCATGATGAAATATAGACTTTCCTTAATAAAAAACAATTATTTATTTCTAAAAATGATTACTAAACCATAGTTTAATTCCAGAAACATAAGTTTTTAATGCAGCTATGCAATAAACCAGCATGCTAGAACAACCCAAATTTTTAATCATTACGAAGTGAGAAATGAGCATTCCAAAGCCTTCTGTTTACGCTTTTTAATTTTTTTCTTCTAAATGCATTTTTGTTAGCATGGAGATACAGTTACAAAAAAATTATTCAGAAGTTATAATAATTATGGGTATGCCTCTGCTGTAACTGATTTTTTCAGAATCAGGAACAGCTTGGTTTAATAGCATCAGCTAAATCCATTATATTGTTAGATTTATTACTTTAAAATACTTTGATTTAAAAAAGTTTAGTCTCAGGGAGTACATATATGACCACAAATACTTATTTTCCATCTTATCTCAAATGTTTTCTTGTAATTTACACTATACTAAACATTCTGCCAAATCATCACATTTGATGCTTCATAGATTTTACTCAGAACTTTCTTTAATAAAATTCTTCAGGGATACCTTTTCTTATATTTTATGAATGTGTGCAGTAAAAAAAAAAAAAAAAGGAAAAATAATTTAACTGCCTAGGTTGTTCCTTTGATTATTAGGTATTTAAAAGGAGATTAATTTCCTGAAAATTGCAATTCTGCTTTTTGGCTTTCTACTCAGAGAAGCTGAAGTTAAACACTTGAAACTCCAATCTGACTTACTGACCTTGCCAAGAATGTCAAAATGTCTCACCTTTGAAGAAAATCAGTTTGATTTTATTAACTTATGAACACTTTCAGCCAGCAGACCAAAATATGTTGACATCACATTTCATATTATTTGGGGCATGAGGTAGCTTATAGCTATTTATAATTCTGATCTAGATGCAGGGAAAAGAAATGGGATGGTTCATTTAATGTCTTCAGAAAAAGCAATGTCTAAAGGGATATTTATTAGGAATGCTCCATCTTAAGTTCCCGGCACATCCATTGAATTTCATGGGTTTTTCCTTCCTTTTCCCATTTTTCACTAAAACTTCCTTATTCTTTAGCAAATCGAGTTGGGAAAGAATTAATAATAAAGTAACAGAGAGACAAATAAATGAAGTGTACATTAGAGGTAACTGACAAAGTCAGTCCTGAATCTTTTCCAAGACTTTTCTTTAAGTTCTTAATGCTAAACTTAAAATTCCCAACACACGCTTTTCAAAAGTGTTCAGGATCCAAGAAGTTGAACAAACAGAGGTAGATTAAAATGGAAAGAAGTGAAGAGCAGAACAGTGAAAGAATGGAGGAGGATGAGAGGTAAAAATGTTTGTACAGAGATATGGAAACAGCAAGCACGTAACACTCAGATCTTTACTCCAACTTACTGGATATGGTGATGTATTATTGTCACATCTCTGTCTTCATCTGTTAAAAAATGATACCTACTAATGCTTAAAGGGCTTTGAGTCTTATGGTTTAAAAGTTCCTAAAGAAAAATTGATCCCTGACTCAACAAGAGCCAAAGAACCAGACTGTTAAACCCCTGATTTTCCATTGCTTATTCATCTTTTCCATATGAATTAAACCCTAAATGAGGAACATACAATTGACTTGTTGAGTGAATTCATACAAATTCAACAAACAGCAGCAGAACATCAATAGAGCTGTTTTTTTCAGACTCTATACAATAAATCCACATGCTTGACTGCTCTGAGTGTAACAACATTCTTAGCAATTAGATGGCCACATTCTCCTTAAGCAGATGGAACAGAGGTTAATGACACTTGAAACTGCCATATTAAAGGCATTTTTATGGTGACCACTTGTTTTACTCACTTCAGTGCAGTGGAAAATGGAGTTTGACAGAGATGACAGGTAACCTGAGGTTCACTGGAAAGCTGCAGTTAGTATTGTGTGGTTTTGGTTTTCATTTCTGAGTTCTTCTTCCACTTAAGAGGTCTTCAGAGAGGATTATGGATCAGAAATTAATTCAGTTCTCTTTTATGCCAAAAAACCCAGATTTTTTTCTTCTGAGATTTCTCATAAATTCAACATCTTAATTTAAATACCTAACAGTATCTTTCTGAGAATTTCTTCATTTCAATTTTTAGCTTTTACATTGAATAAAGATGTAATGCTGATTTTCAAGATCTATTTCTTGTGTTTTAGTGTTGTACTTCACTCAAAGTAGGGGTGAAAAAAAAACCCAAGATTTTTCTTTTGTTTAAGTCTGACCATATATATGTTACAAACACTTGACTGCCACACTTAAAACTCATATCACTGTGCACTGAAACTTTGTGAAAGGCGAGATCTCTGTGACATTAAAGCTATGCTTGATAGTACCCCTGTACTTAATGATCTGTTAGATATCCTTTTATTTCTCTGTTTCAGAGGGTTTATAACTTCAGGACACATTCCTTCCAATCTGAAGCTAAGCATATAGGATAGCAATCCAGGAAGAATTTTATTAGGCATATATTCAAACCGCCTATAAAACAGATTTAAAATAAAGATATCTTTTTATGCTTTTATCTAAAAGGGAAGATTAACAAGAATTTTGTTGGCACCTATCTATAACAATTTTTTCACAGTGAAATGATTCTGAATATGAAAAATGACAGTGTAGAATACAAACCCTCTAATATTTTGCTATAAAGAACTTGGTATGTATTGATCTTTTTTTATTACTATTTAATTAAATGTTACAGCAGTGGTGAAAACCACAAAACCGAAATGAAGTTTATGTCATAAATAATATCTGAGTCAAAAGAGGCACCAATATCAAACCCAAGACTTTTCACTGTAGATGCAGTTGTGAATAAATACTTTGGATGGAAGTGTTGAACAAATTTCTATAGGAGCTGAACAGAAGGGAATTGGCAAAGCAGAAAGAGGGGAACACAGAAAATTCCATTTGCATTGGTCAAACACACAGCAGCCTGGTCTTGAAGTTCATCCCCTACAGTCCCCTCTTGTCTTTGGGTACAGAGAAGTTATGGTGCAACAATTTACCTTTGGAGGAAATCACACTAGAAATTCTGTTTCCTGTGTGCACCTACAATCCCAGTGGGTGTGCAAATGTCCTGAGACTGGTCTTTTGGAAAAACTGTACAGCTGTACACAGTGGAATTGTACATGAAAGTGAAATAAACCTGCATTTCCAGTCATGGCTAAAAGAAAAAAGTATGTTCATCTTCCCAAGGAAATGTTTTAAAATCCCTTAATTTATCACCACCATTGGAACAATATACAAACTATTTCTGGGAATGCCAATTTTACCCCATGGATGCAAATTTCTCAAAAGTATTCTAACTTCCCGCAAAATACATGGTTATATAATAGGTAATTTGACTCAAATTACTGTAAACCTCTTAATCATGATGGAAGGAGTAATATTTTTAATGTGTCTGAATAAGAAATACTTATGAAACATCCTGGTTTTTTTGAGTCACATAATGCAAGTGTGTAAAACACATTAATGAAATTTATAGAATTGAACCTATATAATAATCTAATTAATGCATCCATAGTTATCAGTGTTATTGCAAAGAATGTTTATTTTAATCAGAGAGAATTTGTTCCTCCCTAAGGTGGTAGAGTGGCTGCTCCTCTGAATGTGCATTCCAGTGGGACACGGGGACTGCTTTGTTGTGCTTTGTTGCAGAATGATGAGTCTAAAATATATTTGTCAATATTTTGTTGAACTGAAGCCTGAAAATACTCCAAGCTCCTGCTAAATAGTTTTTCATCAGAGACACAACATCATCTCTGGAAACAGTAACAGCAGCTATTACAGTCATCCCTGTGGCTTGGAAGATGGGAGTTCTCCAGTGGGAGGACAGGAGTTCTCCTCTCAGCATTGCCACTGACTGCTATTGATTGCACTGTCCACATCCAGCCCTTCACGTTGAAGAGATCTCATTTCTCTTGCCCTACAAAGCAGAAAGTTTGGATTGTACATTGTTCACTTCTGGCAACGCTGGCATTACAAACTCAATTTCCAGCACAGCAGTTCCAAGTTTTATTCACTTAGCCACTCAGAACAAACATTCCTCATTTATGAAATTGTACTTAAGGCACTTAGATAGCAGTACAGAGAGTTCTCTTTTGTACCAGCCAGAGTCTTCCTACATGATGTAAGGAAAAACATATTAATGTATATGGAAAAGGAAAAAAAAAATCAGGTTCTTCACTTGAATGGGAATTTAGGAAGCCCCAGAGATGCTGAGTTAGCAACTGCTTTTGTGAGTGTTGCTAATTTTCAGCTGACAAGCAGCATTGGAAAGTCGAGTGGCAAACATTTGCAAAGCAGTATTTCTTTTTGTAGGTTTAATGGGTATCAAAGCTCTGCTTTGACATTTTTTGAAGACCTGAGCCCCACTTCAGGAAAATGAAATTAATCATGGATCCATTTAGAACTGAGCAAAATCTGTTAATGGTTTAATTATGTTACTGTATAAGGCTTTGCTTCTTTCCCTGTCACTTCAGGACCTCCCTCTAGCTTGCCCTTTTTCAGCCAAAAAAACCCAACAAAACAACGAACTATGGTTCTTTTAAAATACTTCCTTCTTAATAAACACATTGTTATGCTCAAGTGAACGCTTCTTTCAAGTGTTTTCAAGGAAATGGAAAGCATATTCATAAACTGTGAATCTATCATTTTCTGTAGATACAATAAAATCTGAATGCTTGTGGGAACAAGACAGGTGTTAGGGATTTAAATCCCTTTATTTCTATATCATAAAGTCCCACCACTCTTAAGTACAGCCACAGAAACATCTCTTTCTTGCAGCTCACAGAGAAAGAGAAGTGGAAGCAGGAGAGAGGAAAAATAAACCAGTAGATTTTTTTCTCAATTCTTCCCTAACCCTACGGCTTCATCACTCATAAGCCTTCCTCAAATCCACAGGCCTTCTAAAGTCTGTACACACTCACCCTTTAAGGCCCTCACATAACCCTCAGCTTCATTCTATATCCCCAAAAAGTCCCTGGATAATCCCTTCTCCTCCCTCCTGTGCTCCCTGCCGTGCAGCCGGACAAACAGCATGACATGTCCCCTGACTAGGGGGCTGCTGAGGGGACAGAACAGCTACATATCCAGCCCTGCTGGATTTTCTCTCACAAATCTGAGCTTCCTTCCTCTGTGAGGGGAGAAGTTACAACCTCTTGGTAGGAATAGTGAACTTTTGGACATGGTACCTAAGTAATGCAGTTGCTGTAGGCAGCCAGGCCCAGAAACAATTACTGACAGCCAGCAGACAGAGCACTTGCATAAATGTATTTTTCAGGACACTAAGCTAAAATGTGATCTTGGAAGCTGTGGAACTGTTTTAAAGGAAGGGAAATGAGCACAGTTATGAATTGTGGTGATTTTCAATATTGTGACAATGAAACTAAGTGCCAGCTTTCTCTCTTTGTATTGCATTCAAAACTGCTCAGCTGAGAAGTGAACTTTGCAGTGGATGGCAAGCTGCTGCTATATAAGCCTTTCACTGTGCAAAAACTGTTGTTACTTTTTTGATGTTTCAGTTGTCTATCCAAATAAAATCACCCAGTGCAAATCTGCATTAGGAAGCATATGGTATGTAAATAAATAGCAGGAGGCTTAGGCTAAACAAACTTCTATTTTCCCTCTCCCAAACTTTCTTCCTTTCCAAGTTGACCTTAACCATACTTGGAAAGAAAAACTGTTTCTCAATTATGTGTTTATACATGATAAGAGACAATCAGGCCTAGTCCAGTGAGGTCCAGTTAGCCATTGTTTTATGAGTGACAGTTATCATAAATAATACTTCAGCCTCCTTAGCTCTGTATATCTTTCCCCAGGACACAGATGTGATAATTACTTGAGGTGAGACAAAAGAAGTCATACAGCATTGAGGGATTAGATCTCTCAGAAGGTCCCTTTTCCACTGTCTCCTCCTGATTGCAGGTAATCACAGAGAAGTTTAGCCTTAGTGAATCCTTTCTCCTTTTCCCACCTGAGTGACAGCCAGGAAAATGCACAGGACTGCAAGGCTCTCTTAACTCATTTCAATCAGCTGAAGGAGGACACAGAATGAGCTAAAACAGCTTCTCCTCCTCTTCTGTGCTCCCAGTTCAGCAAAGCATATCCCTACCTTTATTTGCATGTCTAAGTTCTAACAAAGGCTGTGTGTGGACCAGAGTAACTGAGAAAGATGATCCTTGTCCTTCACATGCCACAAAGCATTAGTGCTGAAGCAAGTTCAGCAGGGATATCCCTGAGAGTCCAATGATTGTGAGAGAGCCAGGATGTGTGTTTGGCTGCCTAATATACTGTAACTTTGAGGGAATTTGCTCTATCACCATTTGCATTATACAGTATGGCTGCTGTAATACATGTCAGCTGGAGGTACCTTAAAAATGATGCCTCACATTTAAAGTATTGCTGCATGCTCAGATGTTTTACAGGCTTCAGATTAAGTAAAACATCATTGTCTGCATTATCTCAGTGTCAAAGAAGAAATACATTTTGTCACTCTAAGGACAAGGTCAACATCAAATTACTCTCTTGCTGCCCTGTCTTTAAAACAAAAGGGCCTCTGTGCTGGGATGGAGAGCTGGAAGTGTCCTCAGAGTGTCAAGATGTCATAAGACGTAGATTAGAAATGAAGATGTGTACAACCACTACAGAACAGCTTGAAATAATCAAAGGTACAGCTCATCCAAGTCATACAGACATGCCCCAGTTAGCTTTGAAGTTAAGAGCCAAGATTTTCACAATACTGATTTTCAGCAGTATGGAAATCGGGTGAGTTGGAATAGCTGGCTGGTATTTGGGTAAATATTTTGGTAGCTCTCCTTAATGAACATCACGAGGCAGCAACTCTGTGATTTGAAGACATGGATTAACAAATCTAACTCAGCATGCCAAAAAACCACCTTCCACAGGACTTGAGGAGGGAAAAGACACGGAAAAGACTATAACTACATTCTGCACAAAGGAGGATTTCTCTCCCATTTTCTAACTTACTAATAACTTGGAGTCTCAGGACTAAAAGAAATGGTACGCCATATCTAACAACATAAGCTCAGGACAGAACAATAATAATAAAAAGTCCAACAGTTTAATGGGCTACTGGCTAACTCATGGTAACAGCCTCTGTTTTACATGTAACAGTAAGAAAATGAGGCCTTAGCTGGCCAGAGGACAGCGCTTAATCACATCATTGCACTTCCTCATCTGAGCCCCCTGAGAGTGCAAACACTCCAGCTTCCAGCTTCCAAAACTGAGACACTTCTTCATCCACTCAAGCATCTCTCAAAACAAGCAATACACTTCAAGACAACTGTGTTCTACATTAATTATAAGAATTAGAAACCCATCACTAAATTGTTGATATAATTGAATGTATGAGAAACAAGATGAATCAGCTCTCAAAAAATGTGAATCCCAAATGTCACCCCTGGAAAAAACACTGGCTAATCTAAGGTTTCTAGTCCAGCCAGAAAAGATCCTGCTTAGGTTTACATCCCAGTGATTCATTTTGAGAAAGGAAAAATAATTGTTTCTGCTCTTTCACAAAAATGCAGTTTGTGCAGTGTCATCAGTACATCAACATTTTATATTTGTTTTACTGCACAAAGGAGTTTCAAATCAATTTCAAAGGCTGTACATTTGAAAAGCAGCCAGCTGGCTATTCAGAACTTTCAATGTGGTTGCCTTTATTTTACCAAGCAAATAAATAGACAGCCAAACATAAAGGGAATTTACAGCAGTTAATTAGCAAATGCCATTGTCCTACTAAACAGAAATTATTTCCACACAGTTGGATACCACTCCCCTTAGCAGACCCTCTTCATGATACTTCTTTCATAAAATGTCTGCATATTTCTGTACCCTTTTAGCATATTTGTTTGTTGAAAATCTGCCTTTCAGATGGCTATCTAAATGTGTCACAACGGGCGACATAAGCGAACAAAATGCATAATTTCTTTCAAATGCTGTAATAAGGCATTTGCTAAAGTCTGGAAAAAAAGATTCAGAGACGTGTTTTATTCTGCAAGATGTGTTAATAGTAGAGTGCAGCTTCATGAAAAGAAAATAAATCAGTATTAAATCTGTAGACCCACGTCAGTTATACCAAAACTTGTAAGACGTGTCTCTTATTATTGCCCCATCCAGGCTGCCTTCCAAGCCTTGGAGGTTCTATCTTCAGTCACTTATGTGCTCATATAGTTTTACACAAGACAAAGAGTATATAGAAACTCAATCATTGTAATATAGAGAAATGTGAAGAAAGTAGGTTTTTAAACCTCCCCTCGCATTATTTTCCTTCATATGCTCAGCTTGCATGGTGTCCTATTCCACAATTTCCAATCCTCTCCCACAGCTGAAGGACAAACAGCACTTTAACTCTAGTCAAGATAAGAACAGATTTTTGCAATCTCTTTGTCCCTAAAGCCATATCTGAAACCCCATTCTCCTGTGCAGAAAATGCCTTCCCTTTCCAAAGGCAAGAATGCTACAGGATTCTTACCTGGACTAAAACTGGAATACCTGAGTTCAGAGCAAACATCAGCAGCCCTGGCACGTGGCTGTGTGATCCTGGGACTGGAGTGCTGCTATGGCTAACAGGGATTTGGAACTATTCACAGTCTGTTTTAGCAGCTGTCTCTTCATCAGAGACAAGTTTTACTGTTTGGATATGCTGATCCTCGTACATAAATGCCTCAGTGCAAAAGTCAATAAAAATTTTGCTTTGCCAATTTCATGGATTAAAAAAAACAAACACAAAGCAACCCACAAAGATGTGAACTTCATCTCACCTATTGCGGGCTATGGAGACAGCACCTCATCTCAAAACCAAGAGATTTTGCTGAGGTGACTGTTGGGTGATGTTCAGTGGTGGACCTGGAAGTGCCAGGTTAACAGAGGTTTTTCTGACCTAAATGATTCCATGGCTCAATGTTGTTGGGCTCCATTTTATCACTAATTTACATGCTGTTTCCAATACCCTTGTATAATTTTTTACGTGACTTATTTTCCCCCATATGTTTTCCTGCACTACTTTGCCAGCTTGCTTCTTCCTTTAGGATTCTTTTAAGGCACAACATCTAGATTTCAAATTTTTTTGAAGCCTGGCCAAGTAAGAAAGGAGGAACTGTGTCAACAATAATAATAAAAACAGGGCAAAAGATCAGGAAATTTCCAAGGTATTCAAGATTTCAACTTGTATTCAAAGGAATGTAATTAAATGCAATCAAATGAACCTAATACAAAAATAATATCATATTATGTATTATAAATATTAGTAACTGTTATTAACATGAAACATAGAAAACTTCTCTCCTATGAACTTTTTTTTTAATAAAAATTGGGGTAAACTTTATTATTCTTTCCTTTGTATCTAAAGTCCATGAGGTTTCAAATAATATAAGCAAATTATTTGTAATTTTTCCAAAAGAAAGTGGAAAGGAAATGAGAAATCATTTAGCACCCAGACAATTTCACAACAGTAGAAAAAAAAGCACATATGAGCACACACATCCATATACACAGATTTACACAAGTAAAGGTTCACATGCCCTGTGTAAAGCAACTGTTACAGAGAAGCCTGTTTTGGGTTCTGGAAACAAAAATCCACATTCCTGACTGCTATTGCTACTGCTAAAAGTACATGCAAATTGGTAAGAATACAAAGTGACAAGAAAAGAGTGTTAAAATATTAGTTACCCATATACTTACTGCTGTAGGAGGATTTTTAAAAGTGATTTATTAAATGAACAGGTGTTTTCAAAACACATTTAAAAACATTAACTTTGCAATGCTTGTGAGATGATGCATAATATACACTAGTCCTGAATTCAAAGGTGTGTTAGAAATGGAAAAAGTTAAAATTAATGGAAAAAAAATCAAATTTGTTCAAAACAAATTATTTTTGGCCCCTTAAAAAATTGATCCATAATATATTACAGAATTTTTAATCCACCTAAAATTACAAAAGTACTACTGCTTTTAATATGATTTTTTCAGTCAGACTGCTTAATAAAACATAAAGCACACTATGTTTGCTCTTAGAAGCTACAGAAATTTCAGAAGGATTGACCTTTTTAATATATATTTGCAGTAATCTAGTAATTTTTAATGTTTCACCATCAACAGATCATCCAATGTATAAAATCAATCTTTCATTCCATGGAAGGAAAAGAATTTTTAGTTGTCTGCATCATTGCTGCAGAAATGGTGGCTACCCTAATGGCACCTACTGAGGTTGTAGGACTGTAGCGTGTGCTGCAGCACAGAAAATGCTGGTAAAAAAAAGGGATCATTTCCATTCCTTCATTGGCACAGTGTTTCTAAACTGTGACATCATTCTGCATCACATGCAGAGTTGTAAGGAGAATAATGTGCTAAAAATAAAGAAAAATAAGCATAGAAAATGAAGAATTCAAGCTGAGCACTAAGAGCAAAGGTCAGCATGAAAACAGGGAAAACCTCAGAGATCTAAGGTTAGAATAGTGAAACAAAAGGAGTGAAAGTAGAGGCTTGCTTGAGACCTTGATCAAGCTCCAAGGGGCTCTGATGATACAAGCTTGTTTAACACGAGGAACAGAAGTGCAATTCATACGCCTGAATAAGCCAGCTAATCTTGTTAGGGCATGCATTCATGTAAAATTAGTCTCTGCATCTTTGTCTGAAAGAAACACTTGGATCTTTTTAATTTTTACGGCCTCCGGCAGTAAACGATTGTAATCATTTAACAATCGGACTCTTTGCAACTCAGAGCTGTTCTTGAGGGTGCTGCAGCCCACACTTCCAACCCAACAATGGTCAAGCTGAACTCATTTGGTTTGACTCCCTATGTGCTGTGTTTCACATTCTTGGAGCTCATTTCTCTGCTAAGGCTTCCTGACAGAAACCTAACACACAGGCTGTGCCAGCTGCAATCCTGCCCATCGCAGAAAAAACCCTGATAAACTGTGGCAACAGAGAAAGCCTCCTGCCCCAAGTCCCAACATGATCACATAATTATTGACCACGTTCTCTTGACCTTTCGATTGCTAGTTCAGGGCCTTGTCTTATGATTATTCAGTGATTCAGTTATAAAACACTTCAGTACAAATTACACGTTTTAAATAAAAACATTTATTCAAGAGCAGAGTGTGTCACAGTAACTTAAAATCTGACTTGGGAATCTATGTCTTTATTACCACGGTAGCTATGCTGCTGGGCTTTTGTAGATTATCTGGCCCATGAGATTTCAGTAATGGGATGGCAAAAAAACCCTAAGTAGCAGAGTAAGCAAAATCTACCCCAAACTTTCAGAGAAATTTAAAACTAAACATAGTGAAACAAATTAAAGCCTTGCAATTTTTCATTAAAAGAGGCTACTTTGCATGCTTGCAAGACATGAAGTAAACTATACTGGCCATTAGAACAGAGAATGTTTCCTAACAGGAATAAACCAAACTATAAATAGAAAACTGTATTACTCCAAGTGTTAGAAGCACTCTTTTGTATACTCACTGTGGATACTAAGATACAGATAATTACAATATGGAGGCTGATGCTGCTACTACTTTAAAGGAGCAGGTGAATACAATGTAAATTTTCACTGATGTACCAAAGGGCTAAAATTTTCTAAACTGGTATACAATCTCTTTAGAAAAAAATAAACAGTAGCAGATGGAGGTTTCTCATGACATCAACATCTGAGGAAACCCAAGACAATCTAAATCCACAGAAGTCGATGAAAAGATTCCTCAGTGAAAGAGGTCAATATGCCAACAACACAGAAAGATAGTAAGACTTCCTTTTTCTACCCCCACTGGACTGAAATATGCTTCTTTATCCTCTACATCACTTGTGTAGGCAAATATGAAGCATCTCTGTCAACCTGTGCCAATATTGCTCAACTGTTATCTTGAAGATCTGGTAAGAGAGAAGTAGGACAGACTTAATCTCCCTTAAATCCATATTAACCATGACAGATATATTTTCCATGTGCAACAGTTCCATTTGGCCGTTGTTGTCTTTGGTCTGTTCTTGAACTTTTGACTCTTTTCCACTGTTTTTTGAGAAAAATTTTAACAAATGTAAAATAGCTGCAGTGAGAGAGGAAGAGAATAAAACTGAGGCTCCAAACATTTAGGGAAATGTGACTGCATGGCAAATGGATGCGTGATCAATAACAGGGAGATGGAGAGAAACACATTATAGAAACACATTGAGAAATATTCCAGATGTCAGCAACACTAAGCCTCAGACGTCAGATAACAACTGTAGGAATACACTCACACTCTGATGTTCAGCTCTGCTTTGGGCTGAAGGTTGTTACTATTCTCTTTTTAGCAAATAATATTTGCTAACACAAATTTGAATACTGTGGCTTTTTCCTGTAGTTCTTTGCTAGTGACACAGAAAGTTAGCTAAGTTAAAATTGGATGTTTTCTCTCCTGAAGGTAAAATTGAGCTGAAGGTGGCATAATTTTATGTTTGAATACTTCCTATTACAAAATTATATATTATTTACAAGGCTTGTGTATAGTTTTAGCTATCTTGTTCAAATATTTTCTTGTGTAGGTTATGTGTTTCAGCTAGAAAAGAAAATGAATCTATTGAGTCATTGTTAAAAGGTTTTATGGAAGCAAAATTCAATAGAACATTTAGTCCAAATATTTTACAGAGACAAATTTGTCAAATCACATGAGTATTAAAAAAGAACAGGTGAAATTAATGACAAGTTCTATACAATATTTTTATAATAGATCTTGTGGAATTTACATAGCAACTTAAAAGTTTCCAAAATACACTATACCAGTTTACTCAGCAGTTTGATTTAATTCCAGATTCCTTCTGATCTTTCAGAGAAATAAGGGATGTCCCAGATGAATAAGCGAGAGGATGTCCTAAAACCTTGATGTATGCAAGGAAATCACAGCAGCAAGATAAACTCTCTGCAGTGGCTTTGATGCTGACAATGCCTTTCAGCAAAGGACTACCCAGACCACCAAGGAGATGCAGGCTAGGATCAACCCACAGCATCTGAAGCACCAGAGGAAACCAGATTATTATGTCTCTATTGTGAAAAAATGAAATTATTAGCATGCATTTCCATTAAAAACAGATTAAGTAGTTTTGTTCATACAAATGGAAAGTACCTCTGTTAAAAAACTCAGAAGAATCAGTCCCATTCCAAGTCCTACCTACTGGAAGTGAAAAACCTATAAACACTTTCCTCATTGCCATGCATGTTGTTAGACACTCTTTAAAAATTTGGAAAGAAGGCCTGTTTTGCCACTTTCAGGAATATCTACTCTATCAAAAGTCACAATATCCACACGACTAAGGTCCTGCTACTTGGACAGAATAAAATGCATAACACATAAATTACATTCAAACAGATTTAATGAAGTTTTGATTTGTGGGTTTTGTCCCCTGACACTTCATTTTCCTTCATTCATAAGAATATCAGATCCCCTTGGGTTGCCTTTGTGAGTCCTGATGTGTCAGAGATGGGTTATTGCATCTCTGCACAGAGTGGTTTGTTGGTTACTGCCAAACAACACGTGTTGCTGTGTTCTGGTCTCCCCTCAATGAGAGGAATAGGATGAGTCTCAGTCCTCTAAACAGCCACTTATTTTTACATTTGTTGAAGCTCAAGCTCATTATCTTTGCTATTTCTTCTTTTTTTTTTCTTTTTTCTTTTTTTTTTTTTTTTTTTTTTTTGTCCAGAAATTGTGATATTTATCAACACCTTAAAAATTTTAGGAGGATATGGAGGACAGAGAAAAATCACCCTGTTTCCCTAATCAAAAATTTGTGAGAAGGTTCTCTGAAAACACACATTAGCCGATATTCCTCGAAGTGCTCATCGTTCCTCTCTCAGCTCAGCAGTGATACTCCAGAGCTGGTCCCTCAGAGTGACAGGAAGGCCCCTGAAGTCGGAGAGTGGCACTGACAGGCTGTGCAGTGACACCAGCTCACGTCTGCACAGCAGCAAAGGTCCGAGCTGACAGAGCCTGACCCCTGTCACTGCTGTGCTGCAGGAGGCTACAGGACAGCTGCAACAGTCTGCTGCCATAAGAAAAGCCTTTCAATGCAAATCTGATGTTTGCAGGTAAAAGACCACTTTTTGACCCTAATTATGAATGGAAATCTCTCAGCTTCTCTCTCTGCTACATCTGTATACTACGGAAAATCGATGGAAATCACAGAACAGAAACTTTTAACTTATTGCCAAGTATATTTGGCATTAACATTTGATATTTAACAAATTCATCCAATAATCTGTGTTGTAATCTCACTAACATTGGTTTCTGAAAAGGGATAGAATTTGCAGATTTTGTTTTAACCATAAGAAACGCCCTTATACTACACTTTCTGCCACCAGCGTTCTTCTGCCTGTCTGGATTTATCAAAGAATGCAAGCTGGTAGCAGTATTCCACATATGTTCAATTTGTATAATCCTCAAAAAACAAAGGAGCTCAGAACTGCAAACAAATTGAATTTAATTCATTCATAGACCATTTGCAGTATTTCCTCTTTGTGGGTAGTAGGAGGAAACACTGGCTTTTCTTACAGAATTTTGATAATATTTGGTAAAATCTTCATCATAATCTTGTACTTTTTGTATGTTTAAAGTGTGTTTTTGATTACCACAACTATCAAATACAGCAAAAGCAATATACTCAGCACAAGATATATAGATTTGCATTGATATATTAATCCTCATTTTTTCCTGATCTGAAACAATATTAAAGGATAAACTGACATACTGCGTCGCTGTCCTGTGTATGTCTCTAAAAACAAGAGGTACTTCAAGCTGCTCTGTCTCAAAACATGTGAAATGTGCTATACATAAATGAAAGGCAATTATTCAGGTTTATGACAATACTAATTAAAAACTAAACAAATTGCAGAGTCATTCTGATGTAAGTAAGGTTACCTGAATATCTGCTATGGCCACTAAAAGAACAGCAGCAGCACAGGCACAACCACATCAGCATATGGCAGGTGGAGAAGGACAGAGGAAAGGTGAGAGAGCACCTGAGAGAATTGGCTGCGAGTGAACACAATCTGACTCATGGAAAAAACAACTGCATGGGTTTGCTTGACGCAAAACTGAGCAAAAAATGTAGATGCTTCTATGAGGATACAACAATGTATAAAATAGATCTGTCACCCTTGGTGAGCAAACAGGTAAAGGGGTATTTAGCCACAAGCACACAAATTTCAGCAAGTTTTCACCTATAGTACACTGGAAAAAATGCCCCCTTGCACAATGCCTGAAGAGCAAATCACAAGTTGGGGTGGGGAAAATATCAAAGTGGCATCATTGAAAACAACAACCATTTTATCCCAACAGATGGCCAAGTGGCAATTATAATGCTTTGTTAACTTTGTACCAAGGGCACCAAGCATTTGTGCCTTTCTACCCACCTGAAAGGAAAAAAAAAACCATCACCACACCCCAAACCCCTAAATCTATGAGCTATTTTTATATCAGGAAGAACTGTTGTTATTCCCAGCCCTCTTACTAAGGTATGTTTTATGAGACTCAGGTGATGACATTTCATTCCACTCCAATGAAGGCATGCAGAGCACTGCAGCAGGTTCCATCCTGCCTAACAATGAATAACACAATCATTGGCAATTATGTCAGTGTGCTGCTCTTACAGTGGTGCCGTCCAAAGCATGTGTGGTATGGATGTGAAAGGTGATGAGGACATCAGTCCGATAAAAGGGCAGATTCAACTCTCCCTGGAATTACCAGAACTTCATAAATTCAATGCAATTAGTTTTGGACCAAATTACTATGTATAAATCCTCAAATAAACTTGCTACAATTGTAGGCAATTGATAAAAAACAGAATAATGAAAGGTGATGAGGACATCAGTCCGATAAAAGGGCAGATTCAACTCTCCCTGGAATTACCAGGACTTCAAAAATTCAATGCGATTAGTTTTGGACCAAATTACTATGCATAAATCCTCAAATAAACTTTATCAATTGTAGGCAATTGACAAAAAACAGAATAAAGAGACATGAGCACTGCATGCAAAGGAAATTCACTGGGAACTGTGGCTAAATATCTTAGCTGCCTTTGATATATCCCATTTTAAGCTAAACAACTGTTCAGTTATCAGCGATGTCAATTTCTGAAGGTTTAAAGATTGTGTATCCAAAACTATTAATTTTTAGAGGACAAAATCCAAAATATTATGTGATGCTGGTTAAGTCTGTTTCTCTGTACTGAAAGAAAAATACCAATTAATACTGAACATAAAATCTTAAAAACTTCAAAAGATCTCAAAGCTTCAAAATATCTGATAAATATGCATAATTTCATTCTAATGTTTTAAAATCAGTAAAAATCCCTGCCAAAAGCAATTCAGAACAGCACAAAATATTGCTTCAGGTATTAAAATGCCTGCTGCACTAGTAATTTTCATTTGCGCTTTTTTAAAAAAGCCATGCTATGAAAAAGCAAAAACAGATTTCCAAGGTGCATTGTAGAAATGTTCTGAACTTCTGAATCGCCAGATAAAAGTTCTCAAAGATAGAAAAAAAATCCCCACTTAAAACAGGATCAGTGCTCATTTCTTTGTGGAATCTACAATGAAACTAAACATATAAATCATGGCAATTACATAAAAGATGGAGAGTGTATATGGTCACAGATGAAAAAAGAATATTTACCTATGAAGACTACTCAGATATTTTTAGTGCAACTGTTGAATAAAATTACTCTGCAGTGGCAGAATTTGCCACAGAGCTTACTCCCCTGACATAAAGTTGGGTTTCAGACTTGCACTCCCAAAATTCATTTTAAAAGGATAAGAAAACACACAAAAGATGAAAAAAATATTAATAGAGTTAAAGTAGCAAATGGAAAGTTTAAAATCTAATTTGAAAGGGGAGCTGACTCTCTCCCAAGCTATTGAACATTTATTGGATACAATATGCAGTGAAATGGAATCAAACTCGATATTAAATTCAGGATGCAGCCTAGGTTGGGATATTAATAATCTCTTCCAAGAAAAGCAAATGAACCAACGGAACAGGGGAAGTTTTAAGGGTGAGGGTATGAAAGGGTGAACATTGCAGTTCATTTACCAAGTCAATTAACAGAGCCCAGGGATCTCCCCAAGAACAAAACTTCAGGAGCTTCTCCCACAGGGACACGAGCTGAAGGTCACAAGTGTTTATTGGCATTTTTTTCAGTCCTTCAGTCCACTCTTGTGGTGTCTTTCTCTGGGCTGAGGGGTTGTGGGTGGGGGATTGATTGGGTGGCATAAATATAAATCATAGCCATAAATGCATATACAGAGATACAAGGGTAAGCAGTTACAGCGAGAAATTTGCATCACATATTGCTCTCAGTTTATGCTACTTTCTGTATTACAGGGGAATCCCTATGGGAATTTTAGGTATCTAAATCAAATTTCAGACCTCATTGCAAAGGCCTGCTTCTCCAGAGGGCAATGCAAGCCTCCTGGCAGCCCCAGCTGCCCCTTTCTTTTGCAAACAGACACTTTCTGTGTGTAGGACAGACACTGAGACACAGCAGTGGCAGATACATTTATATATTCAAGTGGCTTAAGCTGCAGAAGCAAATAATAGCAGGAGTATGTAGGAAACAAACTATAAATTCCCCTCTACCATCAAATAAAATGATGGGATGAGAGTTCCCTGCATTTTCCCATTCACCTGTACTCCTCCAGAAAATGCATTGACTTGAAAGAAACAATCTTGCTAGCTATTACTGAAATTCATTTTAATAAGCTGTAACTTGGTGTTTTCTTATTTAAGCCATGTATTACAGTTTTCTTCTTCAATTTCTGCTTTGCTTCACATTCCACTGTACGTGTACCTCTAATGAGGAGACAACTTTTAAAATTAAAAGCATTAATAAAATGCAGCTTGTAGATATTTTTAAATTAAAAAAAAAAAGTCAGATGTGAATAAGCATCTGGGGATCTGAATAGTTATTTCTTTTATTCCAAAAGCTTCCAGCAAAAGAGCTGTTTCTGGAGAATTAAAGGTGTAATCCTCCACCAATGCACTGACAGATACTTTATAGCTGGTGCCTTTTTTGATAGTATATGCTTTTAAGCCATTCATACCACTAAGAAAATATAAGTTTCACATCCAAATGATGTAAATCTCTTTCTTTTGGAACTTGTCTGAACTTCCTTTCATTCCCTCTCTTTGAGTGGATAATAAACCATGCCTGTGTAGCATAAATGAAACATGGAAACACCATTCCGTGTGGTCATATTCAACCCTTATTTTGATCCCTGTCAATAAGGAGAGCCCTAAGGACTCAGGTTCAAATTTAAGGAGGGCAAGAGTCCCCAGTTTCCCACTGCCCTTCCTGCACTGATCCTGGGTGGTAAGGCAAGTGCTTTCCTGGCAGAAGCCAACAATATTGTGCTGCTGCATCCTCTCTTCTTCATTACACCAAGTTGCACAGTCCCTTTTGTCCTCTTAAACCTTTTGTATGGTGATTTTGACAGTCAAGAAACAGTCTAATCTCTCATTATTATTGTGTACCACCAATGCACTCAGGCAAAGGCAGTGCTTTCTCTAAAGAAATCATCAATCTAGAGAAATCATTTTGACAATTGAGTTCAAGCATAACAGCCAAAAGGCAGAGGCCTTTTAGAAGTGCCAATTTTTACAAAAACACAACCCAGCTGAGATGTGTTTCATAAGAGCATATTCAAGTACTAACAAAATAGAAAAGATAACTAATGATGAGTAACAGAAAGGAGAAACAGATGTATCTGATGGGAGAGGGAATGAGAACAGTGGAAAAATCAAAGATAACAGTTATACAATCAAAATCAGGAGGACAAGGAAAGAAAGATATAAGATCAATTAAATATGCTTATTAGAATCTCTGCCCATATTTCTGGCAGAGACTAACAGTATAAGAAAAAGAGTACAGCTGTACAAGTTTGTCATTTACTTGGAGAGGCTCCTTGTGAAAAAGCTTTGTCATAGCTAATCTTTCTTCTGGGAGCTTTCTGAATAAGTGGCAGATAGAGAGTGCATTTGAATACTTGTGTAAAAAATAGTAAGGAGAACTGAATTACAGCTAAACACGAAAGTAGTGTTCTTACAGCATGATAATACAAATAAAGCAGTATTTTTAGAGAAATATTTCTTCTGGGAGAATGACATTTCATACCAGTACCATGGATACACATGTGCCATTCTTAAAAAAAACTGGGGTTTTAGCATTATGTTCTTTCTGTTAAGAGATAAAAACCAAACAGAGCCCCACTCAATTAAGGATGAGTTTCCATTTTGAATAGAATTATGATTACAAACTCCCTAAGACATCAGGAAGTATTTTTTCCTTATCTAACCAGTGGGTCCCAGTGTATAAAGCCACACAATCTCTTCAGAGCCTGGCACTAAGTATGCTGGCCTCACACCCAGAGAACAATGACCTGCTGCAAAACACGATTGGACTCCAATTTGCAGAGTTACTCCCTTGTTATCACACACAGCAGCCATTCAGCATCAAAGGCACCTTCACTTAGGATTCAACAAACATTTATCTTGAAGAAGAAACTGTAAAGTACGTTAATGAGAGGTATTAAATATGCTCAACAGCTAAAATGGGAATGAAACTCTCCAGAACTTCAGAACTTTGTTCGTTATTATCAAAAGCACATAAGCACCACTTGACAAACTTTAATGTGAACATGGGGGTGGGAGGAGGTGTCACTGTGTAATTTTGTTGAGCTAAAACATTACTCTAATTTAATCAGACAAAAAAGCCCTATTTATAATTTGATTCACTATCTTTCACAAACAATTTTACTTTCTTACCTTTTCCCTTTGTTCACTTAATTGCTAGATTGTTTAAAGAATGTGTGAAGATCAAAAGCTGATTTTATGGCACTTTGAGGTGTGAAAATCAAAGACAATCATAAACAAAAGATGATTCAAAAAATAGCTTTTTGCCCTCCAAAAATAAAATCTTTATTTTTAGATTGTGGGTTTGGTTTTTTTTCCCTGCTTAAATATTTGTGAATGGTGTGAACTACAAACTGTGTTGGATTCTTCAAAGCAATCACACCCACCTGATGCAAAGCACAGCAGAGGCAGGTACAGAACAGCTGCAAAATGAAGTCACAGTGCACACTGAACTGTATTGTGCCTCTTGTGTATCTCAGTGTTTTCAAATGCTGGAAGTCCTATATACAATTTATTGATGGGGCATAACACTAGATCAGAGCAGCTCAAACAAGGGGCAAAGTTTTAACCCCACTAAATCAATGGTAATCCAGTAACAGCTGCCATAGGATTTCCCTTCTTGCAATTTTATCTATTTAAATTTTTTGTCTACCTCCTTGAACATGCAGAAAAAGCACTAAATGTAGGCAGTTATGCCTGCATGTTCCTCATTTCCCTGTTACCCTTTTGGGCCATGGTATTACAGTGACCTGGAGAAAGGCACATGCTTTCTGTTATTGATGTTCCAGGCTCATCCCACAAGGCAGAACTCACTGGCAACAACAAATGCTTTGTTCAGTGACTGTTTACCTATTCTGAAAATATTTATTCCATCTTTTTTTATTTTATTTTAACAGTAATGTGTGGGCACTGATGGGTAGGTAAAACTAGCTCTTAACATCAGCTCTGGGGAAATACTGCCCCGAGTAAATCAGGCAAAAGTTTTTATACAGAAACAAATGTGTGAACAAATCAATGTTTTTCACATGAAATGGAAAAAAACCAAAACAACTGATTTCCTAGAAACACCAATAACATATCTTTGACAGACTTCAGTGTCAAGTACCTACTTCAACTGGTGCAGAGCAGTCCAGCAAATGCTGTTTTTGAAATTCAGTGCTTCCAAAACTGATAACAGAGGGCCAAGTCCCACTGGGGGACTAAGCCTACAAGAAGCTGAATCTCTGATCAGAGAAACATTTTGTAAACACTTACACTACTTTCCCACCTGGAGGACACTGAGCAAGCAGAATGAAAGTGCTGCATGACAGCTGGCTGCCTGAGGCCTCCCTCCATCATGGGGAGAAAAACAAAGCCAGGATTTTTGCACACATATATCCTGCAGCTCATGTCGGTAAGAATCAAACAGGAAAAGAAAGGAATTTAACCTCCCCCCACCCCCAACCAGATAATTCCTTCTCTTGGAGTAAGGAGACCCATAAACTACAAATCTGTGTACTGGGATGCTGTGGGATTGAGCAGTAATTGGGCACTTACAAAGTGTAAGAATTGGGATGCAATGAAAAAGTGAATACAGTGCTCAACTTGGTAGCAGAAATAGCATCTGCAAAATATATGGATTAGAGGAAAATCTCTCAAAGATAGCAGAAACTTTTCAAAATAATGTCAGTCTGACCTGAGCAGGATGCTAGCCAAATAGAGGGATATAAACTTTCCTTTGTAAGTCTTAGCTATGAATGTGAATTTTATGTGGGTTGACAGGGAATTTTTGACTGTATCAACTACTAGAAAAACCTATTTACTGCTGATATGATAGACTATATTTCTTCATATCCTATTTTTCTTGCAATCCAGCTAAATCACCTTATTTCTTTATGTTAGAAATATATATTTACTTGCTTCTTCCACCAAAAAAAAAAAGTTTTATCTAAATGAAGCAGCTTACCTTCCACTAAAAGTGAGATTTTTTTCAGCCTGAAGAGAAATATCTTTGTAAAAAAATGTCTTGTAATAGCTTTTATACCATAGTATTATTTCCAGTTAATAGCAGCCTTGTAAGTAGATATACCAAAAAAATGAAAATAAAGGTAATTGTGTTTTATTCGTTTGCAATTTGCATGCATTTGAACAAAAAATTTAAAGCAATTAAATAAAGTTAGGATTTAACTTTTGCATCACACTGTGCTTTATTCAAATATTTTACCCTAAACTATTTTTTAGGAACAAACAACATGGAAAAAATTAATAGCATATTCAAATATTGGTGATATCCCAAGCATTAATATTGTGTTTCAGGAACACAATATTAATTTTAATTAGAATTTGCATTTGAGAGATATTTTGCTCAAACTGTATGATTTCATGCAATTTTCTATCAATGATTCATGATAAAAGGAAAGCCAAAGGTTATATGTATATTGGTCATTATATAAGAAAAGAAAGCATGTTTAAATTATGTTAGTTGCATGTCAGAAAACAACAAGCCATTCTGAAACTACTGAAAATACACAGTATTTTCCATCTGTAGGATAGATATCATCTGTCACAGGATACAGGAAAGCAAGAAGAATGACTCACAAACATGCAGCAGCTACCTTTTATAAGAATTCTGCATATATGCTAAACAGTGCTGTTGCAAAAATGTGTATTTTAAAATACTGTTGAGAATTAAAGTCAGTTAAAGGTTCAGTTAGAGGAAAATCAGAATAATTGCAAAACTATGTATGACAAAAAAAAATCAAACAAAACGTCAAAACAAACAAAACCTCAAACAAAACAACACAAAACTTGCTCAATTTCTCATCTATGTGTGGTTTTCATTTTGAAACTCAAATAAACTGTCTTGCCTTGCCTGCCACTCGTACAGGAAAACCAGTATTACACAATGAAGGGGATGTAAGGTGCTAAACAAATAATCCAGCCCAAATCATGACATGAAAAGTCAAAAATTAAAAAAAGAAATCAATCCACAGGGTGAATCAGTCACTTGGATGGACATCATGGATATGAACTTAAATGGCATAAAAGGCAAGGGGCTATTTTTGACTCTGATTTTCTAGTATCTGAAATTTTTGTAAAGTTTAACCATGGTACATGACATCAATAACTTCAAAGGCTGCATTTATGCAAATGAGATTTGTAAAGAAGAAAGCTGCTCCTTAAAAGCCTTTTTAATGCAAAAAATATGATGGAATATCTGGATAATTACTTGCCTTTATCGCCATTTGGGACATAGTTTTGCAATGAAAGTATAAATACCAAATTAATGTAGATTTTTGAATAGTCTTTAATGAGGAAGTGCAGGTGCTATTAGAGCACTACAGTGGATTTTTGGTGCTGCAATACCATATCATGTAGCCTTAGTCTAAGAGAAATCATGCATGCCTCATCCCTGGAAGTGCTCAAGGCCAGGTTGGACAGGGCTTGGAGCAGCCTGCTCCAGTGGAAGTTGTTCCTGCCCATGGCAGCAGGAGTTGAACCAGATGATCTTTAGAGATCCCTCCCAAACCAACCCATTCTGTGATTCTATAGCAAATAAAATGTTCCTGGTATGTACAAAATACTCTGACTTCAAGTGGGTTTTTTAAAAGATAAGATCATAAGGTTAAAAGAGATCGACAGAGACTGCCAAGGGACTCCACAACACCCTACAAAGGCATATCCAGGTCTTCTAATTTCTGTCCTGTATTTGCCCATCCCACTCCTAAAGGCTTACACTGACAAAGTGTCTGGAACGTCAGAGATTATCTATTGCACAACTACACCACTAGTATCATTATAATTTATTAATTTTCATTGTGTCACCTGAATGTTCTTTGCTGCAATATGGGCACTTCATTCCTCATCCTTTCTACAACAGATTCTGATAAATGCATTATTCCATTCCCCACCTTCAAGGCTTTTATCACACCTCTCCATGATCTTTTATGCTATGAAACTATAAACAGACACACTTTCCCACCTCTTTGCTCTGAACATTTCCAAATGTTAACAGACTTTTTGAACTGTTGTGTCTAAGCTGTCCATGATCTCCACTTAAGGCCATACTCAGGAAAGGACAAGAATTAGATGCCTTAGAGTTACACATGCAAGCCAGAAATATATTCCTTAATTTGTAACTAGATTGCTGTTGACTTATATTCAGCTTGTGAACCTTTCTAAGCCATTGATCAGCTCTGAGGAATTGTAGCACAGTCAGCTTTTTCTTCCTGCTGTTTCTGTGATGATTCTTTCTACCAGATTATTTCTAAAACTTGCTTTCACCAGTATGGATATTGCTTCCAATTTCTAAAGGTTGTTTTGAAGCCTGATCCTGCTTGCAACACACTCCTGACCCAGCTGCTCGTATGCAAATTGATGAGATGTAATCTCCAACTGCAGGACTTAGGTCATTAAAAAACACTGATGAGTTCTGGAGTTAGGACAAAGCTTTGAAGGGGCTAATGCAGATAACTACAGTCCACACATAGTTAATCCCTCATTTCACTGATAAAGAACATCTGATTATGGGGTTTTGACCACTTTTGCACCTACTCCACAGCTATGTAATCATGACAATGCTTCCTTGCGTTCCCTATTAAAGTATCCTGGGACAGACTTTTTATAGTCTTTATAATGGCCAGCTGTACAAGCACCAGATGTTTTCTCCTCCATTCAAAAGGACTTTTATCCTACCTTGGAAGAAAAGCATATTCCTTTTGTGTGATTTGGTTAACGAAGAGAACATCCAGGCTTTTAATCCTTTTTTATTTTTTCATAGATGCTTACAAACAGCTTCACTTTTATTGACGGATGTTTCTGGGAACTCACTGACTAATTCTCTGGCTCCTCTTTTCCTCCCTTTACACTGAGATGATTTATGTCCATCGTTTTCTGTAAGCTGACAGCACACTGGATGCTCTAATCAGAGATGGACATTTTGTGCATGGGTGATTTAGTCATTAACAACGTGGACTTGCTTTCCATGTGAATGTGGAAAGGGACAAGTTCATTATATTATACTTACTAATATATATTATATTGTATTATATTATATTATATTATATTATATTATATTAATTATATTATATTATATTATCTTTTATATACATAATTTATATATTATACTGAATGTTATTACTGGACACTGTTAAGGTATTAAGTAAAAACCTGGGTCACACATGCAGGGATACAGTATTTTTCCAACATGCATGTTCCCACTCTTCTGGAAGTATTATTCCTTAACTTTATGAAGACAAAATTATTATGGTAGGCAAAAAGCAGTGTAGGATCAGTATTGTGCATCATTAACTTATTCAGAAAGCATAAAACCCTAAGAAATGGGTGATTGATTTTAATTAAGATGAAAATCAAACACATACAAGATATTTCATACATTCATAATGTATTTTAGCAAATATTGAAATATGTATGAAATTTAACACATTAAAGTAACAGACTGTATTTCACATGTCTGTATCTCTTCACCCAGAAAAAATTAGGAGAAAGATTTAGTGTCCATTTCACTCTTTTTTCCTGCCTAAATGAACAGAAACCTAAATAAGTAGCCTAGGGACAAAGGGTCATTACAGAATAAAGAAAAGAGTCATCAAAGCCCCCCAATTAATACCAGCAGAATTTTTAATGAAAACTGTATCACCACAACCTGTCTGTGTGCCACAGGTGAGGAACTGATGGCCCAGGCAGTGAAAGAATTGGCAAAAAGGCACCTACAACACCAGAAAGGAAAGGACCGACTTCCAAAGCCAAACTTCTTCAGCTGGAAATCTGTATTTCCCTGCCTCCCTTAGTACTTCTGACCATGGCTGCACAAATATAAAAGTCTAAGAAGCTACAGCTATTTAAGTCTATGATAAGTCTTAATTAACTGGGATTTTCAAAATGTATGTGAAGCAGAAAAAAAACCATAACAAGCTCAAGCTACAGGATTCATTGTGGTTTCAGTTTTGCTAATTGCATGTGGGTCAATTGACTGCCAAAGCAGTCTGGGCTAATTTACTGATGTCACAATTTAACTGCCGTGGTGCACTCAATCCAATGAATCCCAAACAAAGTATCAAATGATATTCTGTTCTCCAAAATTTACTTGTATAAAAATTGAATGGCATGGATAAAAATAATTATCTGTTGAGATATTCAAATTCCCTATATTACTTTTGCTACTATACAACTGCACTAAAATAACATTACATTAATTTTAATTAAGTTTTGCATTTCAAAGCATTTTTTCCACACATAGTATGTTTTTATGCAACTTCTGTCAATACTTGAAGATAAAAGGAAAGCCAAAGGTTATATGTTAATTATTAATTATCTGTTGAAAATAGTATAATGAGCTTGGTTTATATCAGGTCACACTAACTCTCAACTATTGTTTGTGAACCGCTGGAGCAATAAAAAATACAGTTCCAGGAAGGATAAATATTGTGTTATTAGATCCTTGAAAAAGAGTAGTTATTCTTTTTGTAGGCTGTGTCATGTACCCATGGGTTTGTTTAAAGTTCAATTTGATTGTGGGGTTTTTGGTTTTTTTTTTTTTGTTTTTGGGGTTTTTTTTTGGTTACTGGATTTTTTTGTCAGGGGTGGGGAGAGTGTTGCTGGCTTTTTTTCCCCCAGTCTAACCTTTCACAGGTGTTGGCAAGTTCCTCCAGAAATAAGTATATTATGCAAATCCTGTCACCATGACCCTGCTATTCTTTTGCCTTTATCCAGAAAGGGGAAGAAGCCTTAAAGGTGCCCAGATGAACTGCACAGCTCAAGCGGGATGACCCCAAGGAATGTTTGTGTGTACAAACATCTACAGGGAGTAGAGAAGTCCCCCATGGAATTTGTTGATAGCAGCAACACTGACACTCACAGCAGTGAACACAATCTGCTGACAGAGTAAACCAATTAATAGTGCAGGCACGGAAAAAAATCAGTTGGTGAACTTATTTAATTTCCAGCTGCATTGATCTTTGCATCTGCTTTGCATTGATTATTAAAGCTCTAACTTTAGCAGGGGGTCATCCACATAGGAGAAATTTCAGTGCCTTCAAAATGTTTTTGAAGAAAGAAAAATTAGTCTGTATATTATCAACACTAACTTTAAGAGATAAAAAGGTGGATGTGCTTATTTTAGAAGGCAGCTACTATCCATACTGGGCAAAGTGAAATGCAAACACTTTGGAAGAGATTCAGGAATTATATGAATCCCACCTTACTGCTACTCAATTGCACACATATGTAAATGTACCTAAAAATCAGCTCTGAAAAAAAAAAAAAATCACGTATTTGCAAGGAAATGGATGTTTGTAGAAGCAGCAGCAAATGTTCCATAAACTACAAGCAATAAAAGTTATTGTTTGCATGATTTAATGTAATTTTTAGAATACATGACTAGCATTCAACTGTAAATAAACAAAACTTTAGGTAGAAAGGAAGAGCAGAATAATAGAGGGGAACTATGTCTTCTAGGCTTGGATTTTTAGTTATTTCCTTGCTCTTTGGAGGAAGGACAGTTCAGACTTAGTTTCTTTTATGCTTCTCCCATTGCAGGTGACTCACCTAGGCCAAAGTTGCCCACCCAGTGCAAATAAAATTTCTGGAAACTCTGAGAAAAGCAATGGAGTATTGACAGAGGAGGATTGGCATTTTTCTCTTGAAGACCTCTTACTGTAAATTGACAAACCTTTTCATTCTCTCTTCATATCAGTTCTTGCAACACTTGTTCGCAGCTAAATGCACTCTTTTCTTGCAGGGCTTTGAGAAAGAGAAGGTTATTTTGTGTTTTAATAGGGGAAAAAATGATGCTATGCTGCAAAGACAGAGGAAATACAAACATAAAGAAGAGTCTCACCACTTTGGGGCAATATTCAACACCTGCTCTTTGTTTTTTGTTAGGAGACAGAAATGAATCATCTACTTTGGTGCAATCCTCTTTATTTACAAAGAACACATCCACCATCCTCATTCCTTTAGCACTGTGGAAACCAATTCAAATTACTTTTCTTGTCATAAATTCTAAAGGAGTTATCTGGCTTCTTCCCAGGGTCCCACTAAGGACTTCCTTTCTCATTGTCTGCTGCTTTTTGCTGACAGCTAGTTTGCTACAAATTCTGCTAATGCTCCTATGTTTACAACCAGTTTTCCCACGGAAAACTCTCAGACCATGTAGCTCAGAGCACCCCCAGGCTCTGCCAAGTGGCCACTTGCCTCAGGCAGTCTTTTTCATTTGGGCCAGTTCCCTCTCTCTCAAAAATAACCTTAATTTTACCTTCCTGTTGCCTTGAAAACTTACCCCAGTACACTTGCAAGAGTTAACCAGAGAGCAGGACTCTATATCACCATTATAAAATTAGCATTATCTCCAGAAGCATTTTATATTCATATTTAGAAAGCTCAACTTTGATAATAAATTCTACTGAACAGAATATCACAACTATTAATTTTAAAGTACTGTTATCAGCACTAAAAACTACATGCAAGCTTCCTTTCTATGCATATCCCAGGAACCACATATAATGAAACTAATTTATTTTGATTATTGCCTTTTGGGAATCTTCAGGCTAACTCCACTACACAAATGTAAGAAAGAACTTCGGTTATTATGCTAAGAAAAGCGAATAATTTTCTTCTCCTGGTCATAAGTACATATAATAAAACACCTGCTTAGTTTCTTTCCCCTAATTTATTTTTTTTATTAAAGAACTCACAATTTTAATTTTAAAATCAGAGTTGTTGTCTGTTATCTTCTTTACCTTCAGAATTTTTGTGGAATAAAGAAACAGATTTGTTAGCAAGCTTTCACAAATACTTTGTATCAGCTTTGCTTAATTCACTCCCCAACAGAAATTTTTTCAATATAATATTGAGTCTGTCACTGGCACCATTTAATACTTCTTTATACAGAGAACAAGCATGTTGTGAGCATTACTAATATAAGAATTAATCACATGCTTACTTGTATGAAATGACAGTATTATAAATACAACCTCAATTTTACAAAATGAAAGCAAAGAAAGTGAAGAATAACTCTCAGTATGGGAGATTTGACTCAATGGGTTATTTGCATTGTTAACAAGAAGTCAGGTCCCCACAAGTATCAGAGTATAAAGAGTGAACACTGTGAAAATTGGGCAGGATAAATTGTCATTTGGAAGTGCCTTTTATACTGACTGCAGAGGGAGTCCTCAGACAGGATCTAGTGTCAGCTAACCAGGCATATTGCTTGAAAGGTTCAGAGAGGAACCTAAACTTTAGATTGGAGAGAATGCAGAAAACATCAACCGAAAATAAATGTCCCAGTTATCCTCAGTAAAACTAGATCCACAGTTGAAATAAGCAGTCATAGCTCTACTGATTTCAGAGGAGCCTGATATAACAAGTTGAGATTCTGGTCCTATGAATAGCTCCTTTGACTTCAGTAGGATTACTCACACAGCCCATGAGTAACCACATACAGATGTGCAAGATATTTGCTAAGCAACGGACAAGAAGATAGCACAAAAAGAAAAATTATCTGTGAGCTTAACAACTTTTAAACATAAACTATATAATCCTGTAGACACCTACACACATGAATAGTATTACACACTGCGGTACATTAATTATGCATGTCAATATTTCTTGGTTTGCTTACATCTGCTGTTGTTGGTTCCTTGCTCACCCTGAAACACAAAGTATTGCTTTTGTTCCTTCAAAAGCTGTTTTTCAAGAATACACCATATTCTCTGTGTTTTAGTATTGCCAAAGAAAATGTGTTGCATCCCATAAGCAATATCATATACACCAAAAGCCATTACTGTCTTTTTTAAAATGAATACTTTAAAGTGAATACTTTAAAGTGTTGTCATTTGAATAGATAGCAAAGAGCTTGAGCTGAAATGCTCATATTCTCTACATTCATTAGTGCTATTGACATAACTGAACTTCTTTGTTCTTATTAGAGTTACCATAGAAATGAGCCTAAAGCTATTACATGAATTGTTACTGCTATTAAGAAGTAGTCTACTTCAGTTTCATTTGTCTATTTGTAAGAATATCTGAATATTTAAGAGAATAAAACTACCTTGGTAACAAAATCAAGACAAAAAGGTGGAGGGTTTTTTAAACAAACATAAGCATATTTAATAAACAGAAGCAATAGCTTGAGTGGCACCCACACACTGTGTGAAGCAAGCATTTTCAACAGTTCTATGTTTTTATGTTTGTATATGCTATTCTTTAAGACAGGCAAATGGTGCACAGCTGACTGTATAATGAGAAGCTATATATAAATTATATTAACCTTTAAAGTTAGGCAAGCACTTTACATACACAATCCATGATTTCAAGCATTTTTTATCTAAAAGTGCAATAATGCATTACTTCCTCATTGCTCAAGAGCTTTACAGTGTATTACCTGAGGAAATAAGAATCTAAGTAATCTTAAAGATGTGTACTCTCTTTCTGGTGTGTAATTAAAATAATGCATAAAAAAGCTATTTACATTTTTTTTAAAGTACAAATCTATTTAAACTAATTGACTGATCCAATATATACAAATGAATATTTCAGAAAAGAGATAGAGAATATATTTTTATGATCACAATGGTGAAACCTCCATGTCTGGGAACATTCAAGTTTAAGCTGGATGAAGCTCTGAGCAGCCTGTTCTGGTTGCTCATTGCAGGAGGGTGGGACTGGCTGACCTTCAAAGGTCCTTCCCAACTCAAACAATTCTATGTTTCTACAATTCTAGATAGCAACACATGACACATTGGCACACGTCTTTTGCATGTCTGAGTGAAAGCAAGAGGTACTTTACGTACATAAGTGATTACAGGCTTTTGGATTAAAAGTAACAATTCTTTAAAATATCTGAGGGGACCAAAAGTACAAAAGGTGCACAAAAGGAAATCTGAGCAGCAACTGGTTTATCTTAGGAAGGGCAAATGCTTTGCTAAAATAACTCAACTAGAACCTTTTTGGTTTATAATCCCATCTGTGTGAGTTTGTTAGTGACCTCAGTGTAATCTTGTCAGCAAAAAGAAAAGTTCAATGCATTATTAAAAAGAAATCATTTGGAGGCAGATTTTATCAGCAGTGTGATGCCTTTCAATCAGAAGTTCATGAGACAAAACCTTTGAGCCACTACAAATCTGGCCAGCAACCTATTAAGTTTTCAGTAAAATTATCTATGAACAGATTGTCTTGTACCAATTCTGAGCAGAAGACTGAATGAATGTTTTACATATGAAACATGCAGAGAAAACAAATAATATTCTCTTCATGTTTCTGATTTGGCAAATCTGGGTGATAGATCTTTTTTTGTATAAAAGAGGAAAACAGTCAGATTGGAGCTTCATGGATGGGCTCTTGTGTGAATTTAGGGTATAAAATGCAAGTGGGCCAACAAATCATTTGGGAGAAAATGACAGCTTTTGGTTTTTCATCCAGTGAACTAGAAAGTCAAATTTTACGTAGAAAGGTGCTAGTATAAAGATTTGTGAGCCTTTGGAGTAAAAAGAAGGATGAGAGAGATTAGAACCAAGAATACATATCTGATCCTTTAACATAGTGTAAGACTCCTAAAAAGTGCTCTGCCTTTCCTAAACCTTGCAATATTTAGGAACTCCTTTATTTGATATGCAAGCATATCTTTCCCTTTTTCTAATCCTGCATCAATTTCCATACTCACCTGTAAATGTTATCTTGCTCTGTCATGAATGTTCCAAAATCTTTCTGTTTTGTTTTTGTTTTCTTGGGATTTTGATTTGTTTGGTTTTTTGTGGTTTTTTTTTTTTTTTTTTTTTTGGGTTTTTTTTTTTTTGGTTTTTTTTGGTTTTTTTTTTTTTTGTTTGTTGTTTTTTTTTTTTTTAATCAAGATACTGGTATAAGAATTATAGTTTGGAAATCATCTCATTGTATTCTGTATTATTCTTTTCAAGGATCAAGCTCCATGAGATGAGCAGCATTCCACTATCTTACTTCAGCCCTTCTTAAAAACTTTTTTTTTTAAATGCCACAAGTCCATGGGAGGGATGGGTGGTGGAAGGTGTCAAGGGATGCCAGGCAGGAGGTTGTTCATGTTCTCCTGCTCAAAGTTTCACTGATCTTTTAGGAACTATAAAATAAAAGAATGATACTTTCCATCTTCCCTCAATGCAGAATGTGAATAACTTTGATGGTATAAGGTAAGACAGTGTCTGCTGTCCCTTGCCCTTTCAGAAGGCAGGAGAGAAGAAGAGAAGTTCATCCAGGAGTTAAAGTATAAATATAGAGTTCAAAAACCTGAGATAAAACATATCTTAAGAGACAGCAATGTAGGTAAAAAAAAAAAAAACAAGAACCAAAATTTTGTTATGAGAAAACATTTACCAAAGCTCAAGGTCTTAACTTAGGGAAAAATTATTTCAAGTAAATAAACTGACCAATAGATCTGGACAAAGGAAGCTAAATTCAGCGTAGAAAAACATCAGTTAAAGTATTTTGGAAGACACTTATTTATCCATTTTCATATACATACAATGTAACAGTTTCTCACACGTACCTATGATAGAATCTAAATTTAAACTGCTCAGCAAGATATGGGCAGTGCTCTGAGCACTGTAAAGCAAGTATTTGTTGAATGAGCAATGAATTAGAAAAGAAACTGGAGGGAAAATTTCTAAATTAGTGGGATAACTGAGACACTCCTTCTTCACAATGCAAACAACTTGCTCCTGCTTTGTACTGGATTGAGGCCATGCTATGTTCAATTTGGAATCATTAACGTTCCAATTTAGACCAGCATTGAAGTCAGAGGGCAGAACAGGACAAGGTTCTGAATTTTCAGCTACACATAGGGCTCTACAAATCTTAAAAAAAATTATTGGCTTACCTCAAGAGCCTGATAAAATGCATTACTAAAAGATGACAAGAACTGGATGTTAATGTTCCTTCTCCTTCAGAGGAATGAAAATCAGGAGGAACAATAAAAGGATGCACAGCTTTTAACAGCAAGCTTTTCTGTATTTGTTTGTGTTCTTGTTTTATTTCTATTAATGTAGTTTGGGTCCATATTGAAGGTAACATCTAAAGAGTCAAACATTCCTGTCTTTAAAGAATGATGAAAGAGATGAAACCCTCATCTGCCAAATGGGCTCTAAAGTAGATACTTCAGAAATCTTTTCAACAGTAGATTGTCTCTGTGTGCTATTCATTCAATTTATTTGCAAAACTTAATTGCAAAATCTTATATGTTACATATAAAAAGAAGTTCTCTAGCTAGATTAAAGGAAAACATTGCACGGAATGTAATAAAAAACTTGTACTTGACATGGACTGCACCTGGTGGTCAAGAGAAGATTGAAAATAAAGGAGATTTCTTTCAGCATTTACAATTCATAATGCCAGTGAACTCTAGCTACAAGAGAAAACCAAGTTTCTCTAGTGGTACTCAAGGAAAGCCAAGATTCTGAACCAACCATGAAGCTCTGACTTCTAATCTAGTTACCAAGTATGTCCTTCTCTCTTGCCCTTCTGAAGAAGCTGGTCGATGTTTATGCTGCATTTATCAAAGAGCTTATTGTAGCTTTCATAACAGTCTTATGACTGTTTTGAATACATTAGGAAAATAAATCTTGGAAAAGTTCAGAAACTTTTTGTATAAGAATGTTTTCATTACCAAATGATGCCGAAAGACCACATTAGAAATATTATATTTCAAAAATCTAGGAGAACAATCACAGAACACAGACCAGACCCTCTAGATCTGGAAATGGGTACATTCATATTTGTTCTTAAAAACATCAATAAATCAAACTCATTAACATGAGAAATTAAATCAATGAACTACTACATTCTATCACAGCACAGTTTTGCACAGAACTATCAAAGTATTGAGACAAATTTTAATGAAATAATATTAAGTTGAATAATGTAGTTTACAGTAACTTTCATCTATATTTTGCAAGTAATAAGAAATATATGAGAATTTACCTTCGGAAAATTTTTAACAATGTTCATATGAATAAAAATAAAAAAGGTACCGAAAGGAAACAAGTATCAATAACATACATTTTCCTTTGTAGCACCACTTGAAGCAAAACCTTGGCATTAGCACATTATAATTTCAGTGAAGGAAAATTATAAGTGCTAGTTACCTGGCACTTTTAAAGCATATATAAATTCACTGTAGATCAACAGTAAAAAAGTTATTTAAACATTCATAGTGCCAAAAGAAAAAAATCATTAAGTAGACCAAAGCTTGTCTTTAAAATAAACCCTCAAGATTATAGTACATTAAGAAAGTGCTTTATCCAAAAATCATCAAGATTAGAAGATTCAAGAAGGGAAAACATCACTGTCTACAAATTTTATACCTCATTTATGAGACCAAATGAAATATCACAACTATCTATACAATCATACACATGTAGTAGCATAGATAAAGTTTAACCTCATTTAAGTGTAATTAATTGTTAAGCAGGTAAGAACAAAGATTTAGCCCACATTTTTCAACATAGCTGTAAGAATTTAGACCACAAAAGAATAAGGTGATTCTATGTTTCAATATTTACTGAAGATTTTAAGCGTGCCACAGGTTTAATGATGAAACTACTGATTCTAATAGAGACAATTTTGCTCCTTTGAGGGGAGGCTCAGATTGGATATTAGGAAACATTTATTTACAGTGAAGGTGGTCAAACAGTGGAACAGACTTCCTTGCAAGTGCCTCAACCTCATCACTGTACAAGAAATTATTATTTATTTGGACAATACTCTTAATAATATGGTTTAACCTTTGGTCAGCCCTGAAGTGGTCAGGCTGAATAATTCTTTGTAGGATCCTTTCTACTGAAATATTCTACTCAATTCTATTCTAATATGCCACCATAAGGAAATTTTACCTTTCTGCAGCCTAGTGCTGTAATTCCTTTAATTTTTGTTAGGAGAAAGAAATAAATTTTTTTTCTTCAACATAAAAAAGTCAAGGATATAAAATGGGTATTTAAATTGCATATACAGGAGAAAGGGGAGGAGTGATTGTACATCAAAGTTCTCAACTTATTCTGAAAGATAAAGCTACTACAATAATCTTAAAGTTATTCATACCTCTCTCCGTCGAGAAGCCCAACAGGTTTGTTTGATTTTCCAAACGACAGCAGCTACCAGCAGTAAGGATAAGAAACAACTGCAATTACAAAAGAAAAAAAAAATAAGAATTGTAACTTCTGAAAAGCTTATGTCTTTAGGGTATCACAGGTAACAAAAAGGCATTCTAGCATGGAAAAATAAACCCCAAAAATTGGGGAAAACAAAACTCTACCAGAATTACGGAGTCAACCATCCACTTTCAAAGTCAAAAGCAAATGCACATCACTTGCTCTGGTTTTCTCCTGGAAATGTTCCCATTAGAATGGGATAAGCTTCAATACAACCCTCCACATACCCACAACAGTCTCAACAAATATGCACTGCCTGGCCCACGTTCAGTAGATGGAAAAAGAGGATGAAGTATAGCAAAAAAAAAAAAAAAATTATAGCAATTTATATTTCTTTCACTTTGTAAATTCTGAGTAATTTCCTGGGATGCAGGCAGGGTAACCACACAAGGAATATAATTAGTTTGAGGAGCTGGGTTTGCACAGTGACAATAGGCCTGTGTTATCTTATTGAGTATTTCCATGGGTAATTGCCCAGGGAAAACATCTCCAAGGACATCACCACATTACAGTTCCAAAGACACAACAGAAGAAGAAAAAAAAAGAAAATTAAACACCTGCAGTGCACAATCAGAGCATACACCTTCTCTCATGTTTCAGTATCTTTGTATTGTAACATTTAATCCATAAAGTATTTTAGTAGAAAGATCATTGAACTCAACCACTTTTAGTGCGTTTCTGGATATTGAAAAAAGGCTTCTCAAGTTGGCACTTGTAATTACTCAGAAGATCTTTCAAATTTTTAGACAGTTTTTTAATATAAGTATCTGGATTTACTAATTGTGTGAAGAACTTTCATACCATGTTAGCTCTTCTACCATACAAAGTGGTTTCAATTAATCTAGTACCAACTACTGAATTAACTACTAGTCATCTATTACATTTTTCTTTTCTGCCAAAAAAGCTTCAAAATAAATTCTTTAATACAGGGAATAGGAAGATTTCTGGAAGTAGAATAGTTCAGAGTAGTGTGCATAGGTGTAAAGTAACACCAATGTCTTCCTTTAAAAGCAAGTACAAGTGACTGTAAATTCACAATTGGTTGTCTAGAGAATAGCAGGACTAAAAAAACCCCACTGACCACCAGAATAAATTCAGTTTTGCAGCAACATCTTTAAGGTTTTTAAATCAAGAAGGACTTATAAATAATATTTCCCAGAAATGTTTCCCCTCCTCTACACTGCACTGTCCAGCTGGTACCTGGAACAGATGTTTTAGGGCAGCATCAGGGAACTGATGTGCTGCTAGGGATTGGGATGCTGTGCATGAGCTAAGGGAAAGCCATCTCACTCTTCTCCTCCTCTACAGTCCTTCCAAAATCCACTAAATTAGAGAAACAACAGCAACTCTGTTTGCAATTTTTAGCTCAGTGCTCCTGGAATTTAGAAAAGGTTAATACATGCAAGGGAGCTGGACATAAGAAATTAAGAGAGCCTTGCACTGTGTGACTGATTTATTATGGCCAGCAAGAGAATCTCTGCCCTTAGAAAATTCTGTCCTTCATATTTTTTAATTTCTTGAACAGTTTTCTTAAGTTAGCAGAATAAAAAATATTCAGCGTTCTGGCTGAAAGACTTCAGACAAATGGATTCTGTGCTCTGTACGTCAGTGGAGTGGGTCACACTGAATTTTCTTGTCATCAGTCAAAACATCAACTGCTTGCAAAGCTAAAATCAGAAATTAAACAATTATAAACAATTGGAAGTTACAACATTGATAATGTGACTTTTGTATAATCTTGGCAAGTAAATACTCTATTTTTTCCTCTTTTTTTTTTTTTTTAAGAGGGTGGTTTCTCGGGGGGTGAATCAAAATTCGTGCTAAAGAATGAAAGAAAGAGATGAAAAGGAAAGAGATGGAAAGAGAAGGAAGAAAGAGATGGAAAATAGATTTTATGAAATTAACCTAGTTCCAAGATGTGGTGAGATAACATCCTTGCTTTATGTAGGGCAATAAAAATTAAAGCTGACTGCAAAGGATCTCACAATACAGAGTGACTTGGCAATAAAATAAGAGAATGAAATTCAGTGACAATGAACTGAAGGCAATGTGCACAAGAAAAAAACAAAACACCACAACTAGCTACAAATGCACAATGATAGGTTCTAAATTAGCAATTACCACTCAAGAGAATGATCTTGAAGTCATTGCAGATAGTTCTTTGAACATATCAACTGAATGTTTAGTAGCAGTCAAAACAGAAAATAGAATGTTGAAAGAGATTAGAAAAGGAATAAAGAACAAACCAGAAAGCATTGGGATGTCAGTGCATAAATCTATAGTGTGCCTGTACCTTGAAGCAACCATCACCTTATCGCTAAAAATCTAAGCTGAATTTAAAAGGTATAAAAGAAAGCAGGCAGCTTGGTCAGGGGACTGAAATGGTAGAAGAAGTAAGTTCTCTTTGGCTTTGAAACAATAGGGATTTGAAGAGAGACATGATAAAGACATTAACATCACAGGCAAAAGAATGTAAAAAACCAGCAGAACGGGTGTAGGTGGATGCTCTCCAGTCCCCCATTAAACTTCTTATCTCCTCCTTGTGACAGAGATATAAAAACAGAAAGTCCAGTGCAAATTAAATGAATTAAAAATTGGCCATCGGGAAAAAAAAAAAAAAAAAAAAAAAAAAAAAAAAAAAAAAAAAAAAGAAACTGTCAGCAGAGGACCAACATCAAAAAAGGGAACTTCTAGATGGGTTACAAAGCTCCCATCAGATCCACTTACTTTTGATGGGACAAATATATAATAGCTGAGAGGTCTATGCATGACACGAAGACAAAAGTGGTAAATAATGGTTAATGGCACAGAGGTAAAGAGATTGTACAATGGTCAACTTTAAGATTTTTTTTTAATATACAATCATTGCTAAGTTGTATTTATGAGAACAAGGAAGTCACACATCATTTACATTGCAAAGGATTTATTTTTCCCTTGGAATGAAGCAGTTCCCAAACCAGCTTAGAGACCAGTGTGAATGACAATTTAGTATGAATTACTGCTGGGATGCTGAAATAGAAGGAGTTAAAACAACCTCAAATACTCAGATGCACAGTAGTAAGCAGCACTTGAGAGATAAATTTATCACTCTACAAGGTACTGCCCAAACAGATACTATCAGACTTGTTCCTAAAGCTCTGCCATTGGCATTTTCTGAAAGGAGATTGGAAAACATGGAAAGAATGCAGAGAAAAATCACAAAAAGTATTCAAAATTTGGACAAAATCTTTTGCTGGCAGTGACTTTACAAATAAATCATTTCACTTTTGGAAAAGATCAAGTGGCAACTTGCCTGCAGTTTATCCACAAGATCATAGATTATGTCCACCATGTCTGACTCTCCAATTGAGACTGAGTGACGTCCAAATCAACAGATATTTGGATAAATGCCTTTGCAAAGCACATGGGTTATGAAATGATAACCCCAAGTACAGAGTGAATGACTTTCTGCACTTAACACTGTAAATCTTCCCAATAAGACAATTGCCATACTAAGACACTGTTAAAACCACAGCAGTTCAAGCATTACCAAAGTTTTGTGCTCTCCAGAGCAAAGAAATAAAGTGCCAGAAGACAAGAATACAGCTTTGCACAGTTTTCCCTTCAAACCACGTGGAACAAAACAGGAGGAAACACTAAAGAAGCATGCTTGAAAATGAGCAAACCATCACCAGCACTCTGGATTACAGGTTGGTTGGAAGTTATTGCCCTAGCTTGATTTTGGAGACAATAAACAATTGGAAAACCAATGAACTGCAGAGGAAGAAGCCTTGAACACAGTTTGTGTCCAGCACAGCAGAGGAAAGTGGTCAAGGAAAGGTTGCAAGAAAACACCAGGGCTAGCAGGGAGGTCTGGGCTATGCAGATGCTCTGCCCAGAAGGCTCTGGGTAATATGAAAACAGAAATAGTGATTTAATAGAACAAAGAGAAGGGAAATTGCAAGGAATAATTACTGCCTGCATATCTATTTTTGCAAGCTACAGAGTAAATTTTTTACTTTCACAGGTCACATTCAGGCAAATTTAGTGCAGACCTGGCTGAGGAAATGAAAGTGTTTTCCATTACTCAGAAATTAGTTTCTCTGTGTTTCTTTAGGCAGCAAAATAAAAAGTGTTAGGGGAATTAGTGGATGTGTTTCTGCTTGGCATGGGCAAACTGAAATAAAATGTGTAGATATCCTTAAATTTAAATGGCATGGATAAATAGAGGGGGAAATCTGTGAAATGTAATGATCAGCATGTTTAGACTAGATGAATTAATGACACATTTATGCCTTAAGCTCTATGAGTGCATTATAAATACACTACAGAATTCCTTTTTTTCATTATGTATTAATGCCTATAAGTTACATATTGTATCAAAGTAATACTTTAGTTAAAGTGAAATAATTTACTTATTTTTGCAGGGATGAACTGTTTCATGAACTAAATATTTTAAGAATCAATACTGTAAATAGAAGGTAAACAAAACAAAATGTGCCATCCTTTGTTGTTTCTTTTTTTCATTCTCTGATCATTTAACATACAAAGAGAATAACTGTTGTTACTTATGACAGTAATTTGCACAATAATTCAAAATAAATTTCCACAAACCGAGGAAAGCAAACACTTTTACAAAACTTTAACTTGCATCTAGTATACTTTTAAGTCTACTAAAATGAAAAATGTCGTGAGATTGTACTTTGAGCACCTATCACATTTACTCTTCTTACAGGACAAGGCGATGCAGCAGCCCACAGCTGAGCGTGGGGCCGCATCCCTGGCTGGGCTCACCCTGGGAGCAGCACAGCTGGGCCAGCACAGGGTGTCAAGACTGCTCTTCCAACTGCCATCCTCCTGTCCCCATGCTCCAACACGTGACAGACCCATCCTTGTGTCCCAAGGAGAACTCCTGCACTGCTGGCTTAGTGTGGATCTGGAATGGGCTTTTGAACCAACCCCTGAATGCCCCCGTGGAGCAGCCCTGGAGCTCAGTTAGAAGATGTGCAATGTTCACTCCAGAGCTAAAGGGGCTGTCAGTCCATGGAACTAAACTACAGCTAGTTCCAAGAAAAAAAAAATGCATTCAGTGTGGATGTCAGGTCCTCAGCACCACCTTGCCCAAGGGACGATCTGTCTGTGCACACTGCTCACCAGCAGAGACAGAAGCTCCCAAAATTCCTTTCAAGTTTGTTAGGGGCATAGCAGTCTCATTTACTGCCCACATATACCCATATTTGCACATATTTTAAAGGCTTCTCCCAAGTCTTTTTTTCAACACAGGAGTTGGGCCATCAAGGCAATTATTGCTCAATCACTTGAGTCTTGCTGTGCTGAGACAATAATTAAATATCCCTCAGTATCTGTAACCTCCTGCATGTTGATCTGTCTTTGACAAGGGCACAAAAATGTACAGTTCCCTAATTATCAATCTAAAGAGTGACCCCACACTCCATTGTTTCTCTTCTAGTATCAACATGAACTACAGTTTAACATATTCAGTAAAAGAAACTGATGACAAAGAAACTTTTTAATGTGGATATATGCAAAGAAAACAAGTCTCATACCTAAGTTAATATTTTCAAGGTAGTACTGCAAAAGTTTCCCAACAGGTCGCATTAATTGTTTTTCTAAGAACTGCTTTCCTAACACATTATTTACTATCTCTTTATTGGCAAATAGAGCCCATTTTAATTGATATTTTATAAAGCAAGCACAATTCTAAAATAAAAATAATTGAACAATTATTTTTCTAACACCATGACTTCAAATAGCAATTATTGTCACAGCAATTGATTTCTTTCATTGTACTTGACAAGAACATTGTGTTTATGATTATGATGTGCTGGGTTCAGCCATCCTTGTGTTAACTGGTATACACATGACAAGCAGCTCCAAAGATTTCAACAGAATTATCTGAAGCACAAAGCATTGTAAACATAATATTAGAAGTCTGATGTGTATGACAGCAGTATATTTTTTTAATGATTAATTAAATTGCTATGAATAAGAAAGTTTTATAAACATCATTATAAGTAGGACTATTTCAGTGATTAGCACTTTAGAATGATTCTGGGAATGAAGTGTTTCAATTCCAAATTAAAATGTGTGAAGATTTAGGGAACAGTAATCTTGGCTAACAAGGAAGTAGGATATGCAAATTCTAGTTCATGGTAGCGCAGTGTGTGGGGTCAGGGAAATAAATCCTGGCTGTGGAGCCAAGACATTTCAGCTAGGAGTGCTGAATTCCTGCTCAGGGAGAGGCACAGCCAGTGAAAGGCATTGCCAACAAAACCAGCATCACCCTCCAGGTGATTCAGGAATGTCCTTTTTCTATTCCTGCTTGTCATGACAACACCACCAGCACCAGCAGCTCCCACACTCCATTTTCTGGAACTGATAAGCCAAGAGCTGCAATCTTTCATTCTTCAGCTACAAAATGTCATTGTTGCACAGCCTTAAATATGACAGGGCTTTTTCCATCAGCCTAGATCTATATTCCATTCTTGTCCCTCACAGCTTCTTTCTGAATTAAAGGAACTCAAGGAAAATGTGAATTCTGTAATCCAAAAGCCACACAAGGTTCAGGCACTCAGTTCTTGCTTTCCAAACTGCAAACTTAAAGAAATGCCTGAATATGAGATAAAGTATCTACGATGGTATTTAAAACTCAAAGTATTACCAAAAATCATTTAAATGCAAATTTGTATTTATTTGTGTCTCAAATGGAATTCACACAAGTTAAGCAACAAGTTTCAAGTTCATTTGAAACTAATTACATGGATAATTCTTCTTATCCAGATGACTGATTAAAATGTTATTTTTTGATGCAGTCCTGAAAATCCATATATCCCCATAAATAACTCTTGCTTAAAGTGTCTCATGAAAGTCATATAACTTCCCTTAAAATTCTCTTCTCACACGTCCACAACTACCAAACTTATACAAAACAGATTAAGAGTTAATAAGAGATATATATTTGCTTTCTAATCTGGTCCTTCCAGACTCAACACTGTATTTGGTAAGAATGCATGGAAAAGAATATCCACATTAGATTTGTTTTACTTTGTCATGGTTAAAAACATGATACTACAAAAAGAATGCTGCAAGTCTCCAGAGCAGCACATTAAAAATTACTATTAGAAATATCATTAAAATAACTTTATTGAGTCAAAAGAGTAAAATTAAGTAAAATTACAAACTAAAACTTCAATAATGGTATAAATAAAGATTCACAATTTAAGCTCTGAATGCATAATAGGAAACAGGGAGAATGGAGTATCAATGGTGTCAACAGCATTTTATATGAGTAAAAGTATTTTAAAGGGCAGTTTAAAGTAAACAGTTGCAATGAAATCTAAATATAATATATACTAATTTTTAAGTCAGAATAGCTACTATTTTTGTGCTTAATAATTTATTAATATATATTCAATACAGAAAACCAACTAATCCTTCCTCTCCCAAAGCATAAACTCTCCTGTAACAGTTTAAAATCATCTCTGACAACTGCCTCTGCAAAGCCTGGGTTCATTGGTCTTTCCTGTGCAATGAAACATCAAAAAATCTTCCTGAAAGTAAAGATGAAATCAATGTTTGAACAGGGAATTTGTAATTAGCAGAAAAATTATTATGAAAAAAAGTATTGGCAATTTTTTTTATTATGTACATGTGCCACAATGTCATCGAGGATGGAGGGGAGCATTAAATTACTTTATTCAATAAAATAATTAATAAAAAGTAACTATTAAAAAAGCACACACATATTTTTCAGATTTCTATTTTCCTACATACCTAATTCATGCATACATCCACAAAGCTGTGGGTTTATGTAAAATATACCACAAGCTGCTATAGCGAAGTATGAATGAATGATCAATTATACAAACAGCCTTTATATTCAAGTGAAAAGGCAAAATGGATGCAGTGTACATCAAAATGCTACTGAGAGACCAACATTCCCATTTAATCTGCCAATCCAATATCAGATTAAAGTGAACCATGTAAAATGACTCTGAAATATTACACAATAAAGGTCTAGATGTGAAATTTTACCCTCTGTAGTTCTTCCTCTCACCTCTTTGAGGCAACAAATAAAAAAGATTTACAACCAAAATGATTTAATCATATGTAAAATGAAATTAATCTGCACTGAATAAATAGAATATCACACCCATGAAGCGTGATTATGTTTCTTTGGTTATGGAAAATACTTTAATATTTTGTATAATCTTATGTGTTTGCCCTTCATGGGTGAAATACTCCATATTTCTCTCAATAAGTGATTTGCATGTAAAAAATAAAATACATATATTTGTCCACTGAAATTCTGGACAAATCATGAAATACAGAATTTAGTATTTTCTGCAGTAACTTTCCAGAATAATTAGAAATTGCATATATTGTTTCTATTACAAAATAGTTGTGCTTTCACTTCTGCTTTTTTGCAGTGATTTATGCTAATTTAGGATTTAAAATTAAGGGGCAGGGGGTTGGAGGAGAGGAAGAAAGAGTCATTTATTCTAATTACTATCAGCTAGTGAATTTAGGGAAGAAGAATTGTCACCAATGCTAAATTTCAGCCTTCCAAACCAAGAGATTCACATTATTTCAAGAAAATTTTTTCAATATTTTTTCAATATTTTCACCCATTGTTATTTTTCACTGCTCTCTCCAGTACAGCTATTATTCTTCAATAATGCATCAGATAAATATAAAATATGCTTAAAAAGTCACCATACCATGTCAGCATTGTTTAGCATAATAGACTGAAATATAATGAAGAAGTTTAACACATTCCAAACAAATTTTCCCTTCAATCTGTAACCTTTCCAATACTTTTTCCAAAGAGGCAAATACACTGAAATGAGTAGGTCTAAAATGTCATAACTTTCCTTATTAAAAGTCCTGTTAAAATTCAATTTTCCTGAGGACAGAGCAAGGATATTTAGATTTCCAGGCCAAAGAAGCATCATTCAAGAACACTAAAAATTCTGTAATTGTACTGGGTAAAGAATAAAAAGCCCCTGATTACCCTCAACCTGATATTAGAATTTCAGCTACTAAAGACTGCAAACATATTAGGAAAGAAATGTAATTTTCCAAGTGGTTAGTGTTTTCCTAAAATATCACCAAAAAATCATTGAAAACATAGAAGACCAACTATGATATAGAGCATGATTGAGCCACATATGAAGATTAAATTCAGATTAAAAAATTCAGATTAAAAAAATTAAATAGATTATACAACTAGGTTTTGCTGTGTAATTCTTAGTCTGGCTTTTGGAGTCCACAGTAGAATTTCTATAATTTTGCTTATTTTTGCAAAACATAGCCATCCCTACCTTGGATTCCAACAGATAATTTAGAAAGACCACAAAACCTCCCACATAAAATACTTCATTTAGTACCAAGAAACTTTACTGGAATATTTGCATTAATATTCCAATACAGAAGATTAATTCCTTTGATTTAGGATGTCTCTTCTAAAAGGGAATAATCAGATTTAATATTTTTCGTATGGAATTCACAGCATAGCACATGTTCTAGCACTGTCTTTCCTCTCTCTCTGATTTATTTCAGCTGAGCACAGAGACCTGGAATATTTCTGCCCTGCCATGAGGAGATTGTTCATTTCTTGGCTGTCACTCAGTGCCCAGCCCATCACACCGACCTGCCTGCAGAGACAGGGGCTTGACAAAGCTGCTTGTCATCTGCTGTAATGGACAATGACACCACTGCCTGAAGGAAAACACTAATGTTTTTACTTCCTTTATTTCTTGTTATTGTTTCCCTTCATCAGCTTTCACCCCACTTCACCGTATTCCTCACATCTGGGAGCAAACTCCTGAAGTTAACTTTGCAAGTGGTACATGTCATAAGAAGACTGAATTCCCTCTCTTTGGAATTAAAATGACAAAAGCAAAATTTCAAGTCCATTTATCACAGATGAAAACCTGTTCTAGTTCTTTTGCTTAAAGTATAGTGGACTGAAGTTTCATAAAAAAGTGACCAGGAAGGATTAAGCACTCTAGACGAAAAATTGCTGTGAGCCCTGATGCTGTTGAAATCTAAGAAAATAACTCACTAACTGGATTTAAGAAAATACATCACAAAACGTAGGAAATCAAAACATAAACACAGTACGAATCATCTGTGATGCGTCTTAGGATACAAAATCCAGTGTAGCTCTAGAAAGACACAGCCCTGAAAGGAGAAAACGCCAGAGCTTCAGGAGGCACAATGAACACCTCTCACTGTATTTGCTGCATAAAGGAAGTGAGACTTCCAAACTTTAACTGCACTGACTCTAAGGAATGAAGAAGCCCATACCTGTTTCATACACAGGCACACAGGCCATCTTCAGATATCTGAGCAAGTAATTTGTGTTTTGAGGAACAGTGTCTGTTGAAATCACAATATGGTGAGCACTCACACACACTTCCAAATTACTCAAAGGACAAACAGAAAGATGAAAACCAGGGAGAAAATAATGGAAAACAGTTCTGTTCACTGACAGATTAAGTGACTCATCCCTCATTTTGAAGAGCAACTGATCCAGTGGTGCTGGGGAATCTCCTTTGCCTGCAGGCCAATAACAAGTGGCTGCCTTCTCTGGCAATGTGAACACACTAAATAAGTCCAGAGTGATGACAAAGTTTCTGTGTGATTCAGAGAGCAGAAGACACAAAGCTACATTCAACAATTCAAAATAAACATTTAAAGAAAGGAAACCCAACTCAAATTGCCCTCCACAGTACAGACACGCTTTTCCCAGCGGAAGTCAAACAGCTCTGTGCTTCTAAGTGAGGTGAAAATTCTAATGCATCACTAAATAAAAATCAATTTTATTCTAGCCCCAAAAGTAAAATCCATTTTGCTATGATAACGTGATTATCATATTATTAAAAATATTCTAATTTTAATTTATATGAGCTCTGGATTTTCTGAGAATCCAGCCATGGTGGACGTGATCTGATCCTGACACACTGGTTTTTGCCTTTCTCATACAGATCAATATTTGATCTCATAAAGATAAGCACTCCAAAATCCAGCACTAATTTACCATCAATTAATTCCAATAGAAACAAAACATGAAGGCAGGGACACAGACCAAAGGATGCTGGTGAAGAGCAGGAGCTCTCCCATTGCAAACTCTCCCCCAGGGTTGTGGATTCAAGCACTGCAGCTCCCAGGAGTTCTGACACTGCTGAAATGCAGCCACCCCCTCCCACTGCAGGCAGCACACATGTGGACTTAATAAATCTGGTTCTTCAGCATCTGCTGCAATTCCTGCTGTAGCTCATGCTCATCTTTACCAAAATACTCATCCTCTCCTTCTGCAATAAGCACTGGGTATATTTTGAATATTGTTTTCTCTCATGCTGCTCACAGAAAGATTTAACAGTAAGAATTGTACCCCTGATCCTAAACGACCATAATTTTTCATGGATTTTCTTAAAGCACACACAACAGAAGGATTTTCAAACTTTCAAGGAGTTCATATTGTTTAATATTGCTCTATTTAATAAAACCTGGTGACTCTGTAATTTAGGACAGTATGGAGAAATGTTACAAAAGTGACTAAAATATTCTATTCAATCAGCTTCACCCAAAGTACCAGAGGCAAGAGAAGTAATAGCTCTAGATGCTCAGAGAACATGCATGATGAGTTAGTAGCTGGCATAATGCATTTGAAAAAGACTTAAAAAACATAGTTCTGGCACTTGCTTATCACTTCCTATCACAAGTATATTAACAGCCAACCTTTATCATCTGTACCAATTTCATGCTTGCCTGGCTCTTGATTATAAGATTTAACCACATTTCTTACCAGAACCTATGCTTCAGATTCTTAATACAAATAATTACTTGGGAATTGCTTGAGTACTGTTATAAATTCTGTTACATTGTTATAATTTTATTTAAAGGCAGGTATAAAAATCAAGTGTTTCTTAGCTCTCAATTTAGGATTAAGTCAAATCAAAGATAATAAAAATAAAAAATTATTGAACAATCAATATTCATGGCTGTTAGATATGATCTAAATAATATTTTCAGAAAAGAAAGCTACTTTATATACCCTTATGAAATGTCTAAAATGTCCTGGCACCTATTTAGCTAAATCCATATATTCATGTAAGACTTGAAAACATTGCAAATTTCTTTATCCCTTAGAGTTTGAAACAAAGTGCCATACTTTAGGAAATTATGGATTTTAGAAGTCCAGGTAATACAGAAATATACTTCCTTTAACTGTGCATACTGTATTTCTTCATTGTAAGAAAGATCATTCACATCTCCTGACTGTGAAATTTTCCAATGAGATCTGTACTTCTTCAAAGAAGGTGGAAAGAGAAAAAGTCACAGACTTCTCAATTTGTGTGGTGACTAAAAGTCTTCAAGGCACTGAGCACAGCAACACAGATGCCACACTCTCTAAAAGACAGTTTTGAATCTGTTACTACTCATACTGCATTTTTATTCTTAGAGAAAAGATCACTGAACCAGTAGCTGCAATAAAACCTTCCAGTAGAAAAAGAATGAAATTAAATAGGGTGGGGGTTTTTAACAATGCATATCATGGTCTGAAGCACTACAGTTTAAAGAATATTCTGCTTATTTTTTCACTATAACTTCTATTTATCTTTATCTTATCCTAGAACTTTTTTTGTTCTAGGATATACAATATCAGTATCTTGGTAGATCAAGCATTAATTGCAGAGCTAATCATACATTTTGTGCTTTATTATGTATATTTTTAAACAAATTCCTTACACAATAATTCTTTTAAAACAGTTCATTTTGATACAACAGGACAGTTCTAAAAATGCCTGGTTTGATGCTTCTGATTCAAGCTATAAAATATCCATTTCATCTTTCAGTCTGGAACACAAAACCTATAAAGGAACAGTTTTAAACTGTACTTTTGCCTGGTTGTTGAATACCTGTTATTGTCAAACAGGTCTATTTGCTGCTCTGGCCAGGCAGGGTGAACAGCATTTTGCCACAACCTCAGAAATAGAAATGTAATACTGGATGGGAGAAATGCAAAGGCAGGCTTATCAAAGCATGTTGAAATATGTTTTGTTATCAAGCACATTCAAATTGTCTTTAAACACAATTATTTTCTCCATCAACAATCTTTGTAAATATGGCCTGGGTTATTATTACTGTTACCACCATGATTTGCCACAGTCACAATACACACATTCCCATTCAGTAAACAAAACAAACCCCACAATCAAATCCAAACTCACAAAAGACAAGAAACAAACATACACTTATTAAAATTATTCTTTCAGGCTACAAACCATTGACATCCTACCTGTGTATTTACCCAGAACAAACTGCATGAGACAGACCATCACACTGGGAGAGACAATTCCATGTACCCATGCAGATGGCTGCACCACCCAAGAGCCTTTAGTTCACCTTTTCTAAGGCTGCATCAGGGCACAAAGCACCAGGACACTGCTCTTAGTTTACCTCTGCTGCTTGTGACAGGATCCCTCTGGTCTGTTGTACTTGGACAGACTTTGCTTTCTTCTATAGGAGTTTGTAATCTAAATGTCTGGATAATCATCATAAGTTTTAGAGCTTGCTGTCTCCCCATGAAAAAAAAGAGAACAAAACCCCAAAACACAAGGAAAAAAAAAACCAACAAAAAAACCCAAAAAAAAAAACCCAAACACCCATAACACCTTTAGGCAACTGACCTTTAGGCAATCCTCTGTTTGTGGTGAAAGAGGAGAAACAAGATATTTTATATCACCTACTAAACTCCTCCCCATTAGCCAATGCCTGGGTACAGAAAACTTCAGGTTCTGTTCATTTCTGTGCCCTTTTTGGCAACAGCAATAAAGAGAATTTGGACCATTCACAGTATTTAAGAGTCTGATTCTTTAGGTACACCTCAGAGCACCGTGATTAAAGTCAACAGAGAAGCCATAGTGTTAACTTGTGAAGTAAAGTCATGGCCTAAAAATACAGAAAAATGCAGGTCTGATGGACAGACCTGTCTGTCACTGTTCACATTTTGTGTACACTTCATGGTTATTGAGAAATATTTTCACAGCAAGATTTCAAAGCACTGTAACTAATGTATGTATATTCAAGTTTGTGACATTTTATAAGACAGCTGAACTTTTTAGAAGTCTTTCAGGGGAGTTTTGTTCACATTCTAGAATAGCTGTTCATTTGCAGTTGAAGCCCATTCCTGCATTGCTGCCATAACCTATCTCAGGCATCAGCTACTGCCTTTCACAATCAATCTCTGACACATGAAAGCATTAGTAGTGATGTGCTGCACTTTATTAAAAATAACAAGCTATTGAACAGAGCCATCATTTCAAATAATTCCATAGAAGTGTTTATAGAAAAACCACACATACGAATTAGAGTTTAGCTGGCTTTTCTTAATTACTGTAATATATGGTACAAACCCAGCTAATTTCATGAGGTGTGAGGACTGTACCACTGAATATATATACATAATATATATATAATACATATAATATATATAATACAAGATTCCAGCAGCTGCCTTTAATTGGACTGGACCCTCCACTGGTGCAAATCAGGGAACACAGTTTGAAGGCCTCCTTTCAGGCAGTTCTCAAGATTCAGAAGCTGGTTAAGATACTGGTTTGATGGTAAAGAGTCATCAGGACCTCAGCCAGAAGACAAAAAAAGCAATTTACCTGAAGAAGGTGACAAAGAACTGCACCAGATCCATGATGGTATTGTGCTGTGAGAAGGCAATCTGCAAATAAAACAGAAGTAAATTACAACATTTTCAGACTCAACAGCTCTTTTTAGGCGAGGGCTTTATGGCTCCATGGATGATTACTTTCAAGTGTAATTTCAGTCTAGTCTGCACACACCTGCACTTATGATAAAGTGAGATGAGCAACTGATTCCCATACCCTTGCTGGTATCAAAAACAAACAATGGAATATAATACTTTTACTGAAGTAAACTTAATATAAATATCCATTTACTATGAACGATAAAAATAATATGAAAAATATTAGGAATCATATTGTTATAAATTGTGTTGTTTAATAGTCTACTGTTTTGACCAACACCATCTTGCATGTTAATAGCACCACTGAAACAAGGTTTTAGAGAAGACAAACAACACATAGAGCTTAAAATTAATGCATTTAAAATATTTTAATTGTATAATATTAAAATTAATGCATATGTTAATTTAATTTTTATAAAAGATAAATCTGGTGCATAATAAAACAGTTTCAAAGCAAATTACTTTAAAGACAAAGTAATAAATATTCTTTTGGGCTACATTTTTACAGCCTCACCAGAACATGCATTAGTTCAGCTCCTTGCTGTAATTTTTGTGAATATTTAAGTATTATCTCTAAGACAGCATAGAGACATTCACACTTACACGCAATACAGGCTATAATTATTTCTGTAAGTAATTTTTGCTAATGTTAAGAACAGTATTTAATATTTATATCTACAAATATCCATGAGTCCCTGTCTTGCTCAGTTTTTCAGTCTATAATTATCGAACTATAGATACAGAGAATATTCTACTTTGAATTGTACAAAGTGTTTATCTAAGTATATTTACACTCTTTTCCAATAATTGTTGGGTTTAGAAATCCTGGTGCATCTACGATCTGATCTTGACTAGTAATTACACCAAATTACTCTGAATCCCTTTCATAGCTTACTTGTGAACTTTTGAAATGATAATTCATGATACTCTAGAATTTACTTTTTAATTTTTTTTTTTTTCATTTTAGGCCAATAATGTTTTTTACAAGTACCATACTTCGGGTGATTAACTAGAACAAGGAGAGAAAAACATGCCAGTTTTGGTAGAGTTCACATTTTTGTGACCTGTTGAAATATTCCTTGTTGAAGGAGCATTTAGATTTTGCATTAGTACAAGTATTTTCATTCAAGGTGTCAGAATTACTTCACGGCCTCTGTGAGTCTGGAAAGAATTCCAGTCTGCAATCAAACCCTGAAATCTGATCACAATCATACCAGGAAAGTTTCACCTTAACCTTTTTTTAAGAAACTATAGCACCTCTATTTCTCTTTTCCAACACACAACAAAAATGAAGCAAGCAGATTTACAACATTTCAATGATTTTATATCATTATCAATAGTTAAATGATATGCATAGTCCAAAGCTCAGGGATATAAAGTTTTTGCACAAGAATGGACACAAAAAGAATGATTTCACATTTTCCAACTTCTATTAATCTAATAATCTACTCAAGTGCAAAGTTCTACTGCTGATGTCCATTTCCAAATTTATGGAAGAATTTCTGCCTGTGACACTGGCTTGGTTGGTTGTATGGGATTTTCCTAAATGTACTCATACTTAAAAGCAGAAACAGTTAGATAGAAAGTTTAATCCCAAAAATAATTTCCTATTTTAATCAAACTTCTTCTAATAATTACATTAGAGCTCATGTTTAAAAGATTAATTACAATATTTTCTGAACAGTATCATGCATCTTTGACTAATTTCAACACAGAATATTAACAAAAAGAATACATATTTTAATTATAAGGAGACCACAAAGATGCAAGCATATGTCATGAACCTAGGACTGATACAAAGAACCATAATACAATTAAAAAGATTTATTTCCTTTAGGGTTTTATATACATATGAATGCAGTTGTCTCTTTGCTTGTGCCTGTACAGATAAGGGACAAGAAAAGTTCTTTGAACCCAAGGCTTTCACTTTGGACTTAAAGATACCGAAGACAAATATCTCTTTTGTTAATTTGTATCATAACTTAGAAGTTTTCAGTTTCTCCAAAACATCTAAAAAGCTTGTGGTTCCCACAAACATTATCTCTATCTTCCCTTATAAATAAGGAAGATAAATATCCTTTCAATCATTTCCTATGGAATAGAACCAAGTGCTGTGTAGAACATAATTTTTTATAGTAAAGGATAACCTTGATGAGTTATTGCTATTATTATCATTGCTGCTATTGTTGTTGTGAATTGCAATTGTATTCCATCAGATCAAAGTAACACCAATATACTACAGAGTAAATGTAGAAATCTGCAACAGAATGAAAAGATTCTAAAGTCAAATGTGGGGTTTACAAATATATATACATATAAATATACATGTATACATGTGATTCAGCTCAACATCTTAAATGATAGGAAATACACTTTACACTGAATAACTATGGATGGAATAGGTCTGTTGAAAGAGGAACAACTTCTGAACAAAGATTTTTCCAGCCTTCAGAAGTTAATGCCTGCAGGAATGGATTCATTTTTTCCCATTGCTCCAGTTCATCTTTACCTTGACTATCACATCCTGCAGCAATAGAGTCCTAGAGAACAATAGGTCAAGATCTGTTCCATGACAAAAAATGAGACAATCTTCAAAGTTTAACTCAGGGATAACTTTCATATGGAAATAGCAAGTCTGCCCTTAGAACTATGTATTTTAGTTTAAAGATATAGGTGTCATGAAGCCATCTCCACAATTCTAACACCACCAATTGTGCAAAAGGAAAAGGAAAACTAGGCACAAAATCCAAATTGCATTTTTGAAGAAAACAGGAACCCAATCCATAAAATGTTTCATATATTCAAATAATGTACACAAAAGCAATTATAATCTGTGCTCCATTTCATGACATTACCCACTAAAGGAAACTCCTATCTGCTCAGGCTCTCAAACCATGAACAAATACTTCCGTTAACACAATTTCTCCATCTTCCACTGTTAACAAATTAAAAAAGAACAAATAAGAGAAAGTAAAATAAATACATGGCAAAACTCTGATAGAAGGTCTAATTATTAAACCTTGAAACATAATGCAATAAGGTCAGACATAACCCAAACTAAACTGCCTGGACTGTGTTGATTATGCAGACTTAAATCCTGCAGAATTATTACTTCCTTCAGTATCATCAAAACCATAATTTAATTTCTTCCTGGATAAAACTATTATACCCTCCTACACTGGTGCTAGGTATGTACTGAAGCAGAAGAAATGGATACTGACTGAACATAAAGGCTGACATTTTGGTGTCCAACATCTTTCATACTTTCTTGAGGGACACTTTCTTACTGAGACAACTTCAGACAAAAAATATGAAATCAGCTGAGGAAAATATTTGTGTATATACAAAAATGGGGTTTTGTGTATACACAACATTTTTTTAAATAAGGAAAATGTAGAAGATCAAACACTGCGATAATATGGAATGAGGATGCAAGAAAACTTAAACACATAAATTCTTACATTTACATTTTATTGTACAAAGTGAAGTTTAGATATCTACTCTGCAGAAACATGACTGCAGAGACCCAAGTATAAACTGTTTTAAAGACATTACTATGTATTACATAATCATTTTGGGGCAGGGAATGGTACCTATGGATATCTTCAAATTCAGTGAATACATGACTACTGAATGTAGTTACAAATGAAAGGATACTCTGATTTATTCAGTTACATATAAATACAATTATAAGGACAATTATATACTGGGATATTTTTAGAGAGAGTAAAAATGGTTCTGACTCTTCCTTCCCATTGGACTTCAGCTATGAAGAGTGGCCTGCAAAAGTGAGAGATGGATAGTAGGAAATTGTCCATTTCCCAACAGAAATATTTAACAGGCAAAGCACAAAATATCTTTTCCTTTCCCTTGGAAAACAGAAATTCCAAGACAACACAGTAAGGAAAGGACAATATCACCAACAAATTACATCTAAATAATTATGTCTAAATAAGAGAATCATTAAACTCTTGCTGGCTAGAAGTGCCACACATTTATTCCATATGAAAATGTATCTGAAATGTATTTGAAATGTATCTGAATTTTCCCATGTGGAGTATACTGATCTTGTCCCATGTGTGAACCTCAGCTAAATTAGTCAGCTAGCTTACAATAATCAGAGATTTTTGAGAGAGATAGGAAGGCACTTCATAGGTGAGTGACCCTAAAATAGATGTGGAACTCTAATAAATTGGAAGGAATTGCCCTATGGAGCTGCCATTTCTCTCCACTAACAACACTGGGATTCTGTAATTAGTTTAGATTATAGACCTAATGTCAAACTTAGAATACAAATAATTTTAGGTGAGATAAATTTCTCCCATGGTTTGTAAGTACTCACTGGGTATTTCTGTAAAACAGTGTAATGATCAAATAGGCAAAATAAATGTCTGTTGCTGGGATTAAAAGATCTGAGAAGCAATATGAAGCTAAGTGGTTGTTGCAAAATCCTACTTCCTTCTGCTGTGTTAATGCCTGTAAAGAATTCAGTCTGATGTTGACAAACAGTCCTCCCAGATGATAAGATTTAGTGATAATGAAACTTTCATACTGATAACTTAAACAGAAAATGAAAGATAACAAAGAAATTCAGACTTCACATCAAGATTTGATAAACAGCTTCCTCAGATTATCTCTGCATGCTGCAGCCCTGTCTCTCATGCTGGCACACATTACATTATCAAAATGTACTACCCTTCATTTCTCAAAAAATGTAATAATTACAGGATATTATTTCCACTATTCAGAGTCATAAGAGGCTGAAAGACAATCTAGTTTTGTATTCAAGTAAGATGAAAGACACTCTTAAATAAGGTTATAACAGCTGAACTTTTTTCCTACCTAATAGGCACTTTATCTATTAAATTCAATATGCATATTCCACTTCTTTATTCAATTCTGGGCTTGTGTACACATATGAAGAAACATATACCACACAGAAAAACCCAATATTAATAAACTCCAGGAAGTGAAGGAGAGAAGGTGGTGGAGGGAACTGTTATTTATCTTACAGTTTTATTCAGCATGCAAAGCATTTTCATAATTATTCATATGGACATTATCAAGAAATTGAAATATTGAATATTAAAGTCAATGAAAAAATGGAAGAAAATTAAAAGACATAGAGAAGAGATAAATTACATAATTCAAAATTAAATAAATAAAAATAATAATAATTGGCACAAAGACCTATAGTACTGAAAAGTTATTTTAGACATAAATCTTTGCAGGATTGAGTTATCCTACAAACTGTGTGAAGCAGCAGATTTCTAGACATCTTTCAAAACTCTGATTTTTAAAAGCCTGCCTAGATTAAACGGACAGGAAGAAAAATTAGAAACAGAAGTGAAGGGAATGAGGTGAGAGAATTTGTCAGGCAGAGTTGAATGATTAAATTCTACTACAAAGAGAAGCATTGCATGACAATATGGTTTTGTTTGTCAAGCTACATTAAGGAAAAGCCATTTTTCTCACTTGCTAGAATTGAATTTTCCTTTCAACCCCAGGTTTCAGCCTTCTTGGTATGCCTTCTTCTGACATCTTGTAATGACTTGATAAATTAAGGAGTATCCCATTAGGAAAGCTGCACCTGTTACGGAATGCGCTCTGATCACCACAGAGTCAGAGAAGCAGGGATGGGGAGGAACATCACAAACTGAGGTTGTTCAACTTCCCACTCAAAGCCAGGCTACTGCCAGCACCAGATCAGGCCAGCAGTGCCCTTTCCAAGGTAAGTTTTTTAGAGCTCCAAGAGTGAGCACTCCACAGCCAGTCCAGAAAATTTGTTTCAACACTCCATTGCTAACAAAATGAATTTTTTCTAAGATTCAATCCAAATCTCCCAAGGTGCAGATTCCACTTCTTCTTGTATTATGAAGTTTATAAACAGAAAAATGTCCTGCATGCAAGATATTTTTCACCATTCCTAAATAAATTAGTAACTTTACATGGAGCTATTAGAATGACTCCAGAACCTAATATGATGGTCATGGCATTTAACATCCATGCCTATGTGTATGTGTAGAAACATACATACCAGAGATGGAAAATGTGCTGCTAAAAGGATAAGATTTTTTTTTTCAAATTTCCCCAAGTTTTTTTTATTTCTTAGATCTACAGTAGAGCTGGTTTTGCTAGACAATCTACCAGTTAACAAACGGGCTGGTCTCCAGCCTAATAAAAATGATAATAAAATTTTTATAAGGCTACAAAAGCTGAATTGTTAAAACTTACGCAATGTTTTGTTCATTTTAGAAATCAAATACTTGGTTAGAGAAGGCAAAACATGCCCTGAATTTTGCATAAAGATCATGCCATTCAAAATAATGTATGCAAAACCCATTGTGAGACGACAAGAAAAGGGCAAAGCATTTTCTTAAACATGAAGAGAGTAATTTCCCAAAGTTTATTGTTATAAATGTAGAGCATGCTATAAAGCTGTTGGAGCTGTGGAATAAAAAATTTTGTATTTGCAATGGCACTTTTCTTGATTACTGTGGATTAGCATATTTATGAGGTTACTCAGCCTCAGGTTTAAACCCACAAATCAAAGGTTTATATCAGCATGGGTAATGGATTACACAGGAGTCCATGGCCTATGATGTCCCAGAGGTATCTGTCTTTCAGAAGATTTATGTATATAATGCCACTTTGTAGAAATTACACTTTCTGATCTTCTGCGTGGTGCTTGGTGATTCCCCTCTCTAATGTCTAAAACAACCAAAAAGCAGCAGTCTTAGTCAGCAGAGAAATTCATTGATGCATTTTCTTGTTCTCCTCCTCACCTTTTGATAAGGCCATGAAAGACAGAGGCTCTAATTCCTTGATGTACACAGCACTGCTACAATGAGAGTAGAAGTCATTGTCAGCATATTTAATGCAATTACTTCTGAAAAGAGGAAGGAATCTGCATTCCAGCAGTTACCCACAGCACAAATACCTGAATTTTGTTCATCTTATGAACAGCACTGTGATAGAGCACAGATAAAATTTTTTTAAGTCTCACTTTTTTCTCCACAGGTGAGTGCTGATTACATTATTATCAGTGGTAAATACCTATTGACTTCCTTTTGGCTTCAAAGAAACCAGAATTTCAGTGCAGAATAATAAGAAATTGAAATGCTTAGTCCAGCTTCTCATGAAAGACTAGCCAAAAGAGAAGTCAGGTAGGCATTTTCAAAACTGTGTGTACCCAAGTGAATCTTTTTGATCATCATTGAGAAATTATGACAATGAAAGACACCAAAAATCTCATTAAACTCTACAGAGAAAATGGTCTCCAGCTTCATTATTACTTCGATCTTTGACTGAAGATCCACATCTCATAGAAAAGAAGACAAAAGTATTCAAAGGGTGAGTGGGGTTTACATGTGCATGAGAACGAAGAGGACATATAATAATTGATATAATTTAGAAGAGCCAACATAAAAAGGTATGAGGAAAAAACTCAAGACAGATTAAGCTCTCTGTATTGAATGTTTCTTCCACTGGAGAAGAAGAGTGGCAGTTTGGATGTAAGGGATGATGTACATATCTATACAAGGGGCAAGAATATTCTAACAGATTTTCTGCTGAAAGAACAAGAGACCACACTAACGTGAAAATATTCATTCCTTTAAATAAAGGGGAAGTGGTTGACTAACTTAAAAAGCACACAACATACCAAGAAAGAAACTACATAATATATAAGCAAGAAAATGAGTTCTATATTTCTCCTTGAAGGTGATCAAAATGCAGAAAGTGAGAACTGAGAGTTTTACAAAATATTAAATTGTGAGGATTAACGGAATAAATTGTGATTCAATTTTATGTTAATTTTACTCTCTTTCATTTAACTTTTATCGATCACTTGAAACTGCTATTGTAGTTCAAGCTGTAATAAATTTGAAAAAAAAAAAACAGATACAACTGTCAGCTTGAGACTTCACTCACCCTCGTAGTACATTCTGTAGAGTCATGATGATGGATCACTGACATATCACTGAGGATATGCTGTCACAGTCAGAAGAGTATTTGTAAAAAAGCGCAGAGAAATGTGTAATGGAAATGGCAGAAACCTTTTTAACAACTTGCAAGAATTAGGTTGGGAAAGGTGGATGAGTAACTGGGTTTCAGGAAGACTCAGAACGCTGTGAAACTAAAGAGCAGGGCCTGCTCAGCTGAAACTGTTTTCCTATAAACAAGCCCATGCTGCCTTTTTGGCAATGACATGCGGGACTACACTAACAGAAATTGGCAACAGTCATTCCCAGGAAACCACAGCATTTGTACCAGAAGTTTTGAAACTGAATTGTAGAAATGAGAGAGAAATGAATGAATATACCACCTAGAACTGTGATCTGGAGGCTACCTGCAAAGCTCAGAACGAGATCATGGATGAGCAGCAAGGAACCTCAGTCAGATTTATTTAAATTCATACAGGCCCTATTGTTGAAAAGAAAACAAATATTTAAAGTTGTCAGCACTGAGTGTACTTTTTATTCTCACTTTTTAAAAACTGGATTTCCCAGTATATTTTCCAGAAGCTCTAACTGTTTAATCAGGCTTGTGCAAATCCACAATAACCATTTGTCTGTTGAACAGCTTTAACAAAATCAAAATCCAAAGAAAATAAACACTTTTGCAGCTAGAGCACTTCATGCCTTCAGAGAGAAAAATGAAAATACTTCTCAGGAGCCCTACATAATTATGATGCTGGCCAGCACTCTGTCAAGACATGGGTTGTGCCTTTTCCTTTCTCATGTTGAATACTTCATACCAGCTTAGGGCAGAAATGTTAAGATCTGCTTTTGGGGGTGATTGTTCAGCTATCAAGACTTTTTTCATTTGAGTAGGAAGAGAGAGGGTATCTGCATAGATGAATTTGATCTCGAAATAGTGACTATCATCTTCCAGCAAAACAAGTATATGAGTCAAGGCAAAGATCCTATGTGCAAAAAACTCACACTAAGAAAGATAAACTCAGTTTCTGTTACACAGATGTTTACTTTGGAATTCTGAAATGCCTCATTTGCTGTTCTGAATCTATATGGCAGGGGAGTAAGGCAGTAAGAAATTTATTTAGAAAAGTCTACTAAAGATCAGGTATCTTCCAGCCTTCCTCTATGCCTCAGAAAAATGATTTCTTCTTTTAACTAAGGAAATATTTCCAAGTGCAATCTGGAAAATTTGAGGAATGCTCTAACAAAAACTTTGTTTCCTAAAAAATAAAAGCTACAGAACATAGCTCTCCATGTCCTGCATGGACAGCCTTAGGCTCAAAGATTGATTTTAAAAACAGTGTCTAAAAGATTTTTTTAAAAAGAGAACAAGGGAGATGATACCAAAATATACCAGTTGAGGGAAAGACATAAAAACGTGTCCATGTTATCAGACATCACCGAAGAAAACAGAAGTAATTACTTATAAAAGCATCAATTATTCACAATAATTTTAGACAAAATTTCTGAACAAAATATGGGGGGGTTCTGAAGAGAGCTAGGAAATTTGAGGTCTCTATTTCTCCCATAGCTACCAGTTTTCAAAAATTGGCTAAGCTGGTCCAAAAAAACCAGTTTTCATGAGCCTTTAAAGGAAAAATTACTTTCCTAAAATTTGAAAAAAAGTAAAAAGGTTTGCTTAAAAACAAAGCAAAAAATTAAGCAAAATCTTGGTTTAACCCTGAAATATTTTTTTTCTGCAAAGTTTTAGAAACTAAAACAATTTTTCTCCAAAAAATTTCCTACAAAATCATCATATTCGACAAACTCCAGTTATCTCACTCTATAAGCCTGACCAGGCTTTTTTAAGAGTGCTATGAGCAGGGCACAGAGGAACAAATACTTTAAAAGACAATTCAGACTATCTGGCTCCAAGTGCAGGAAGGTGTTGAAAAAGTGAAGTTAAGAAATTAAAATCATACTCTTTACTCCCTGCAGGGTGAATTTCTCACATAAAGATTTTAAAGGTATCTATTTTGCCAACAGTCATTTGTTAGAAATATCCTCAGAGTATTCCAGGAAAGATTTTCAGTATGTTTTCTGGGATAAAAATACAGCAGAAAGATGTCTTCAACTAAATGCAGTGACTACAGTGAAACAGAAGGGTTGTTTTTTTCTCCTCAATGATTACAGAAATTCCCCAGACCATTCCAACACCCCTTTTTCCAAATGAGAACACACTCATGGTTTTCACTGAGATAACACACATATAAAAATATATAGATTTGTATATATATTATTTCTCAGAACGAATGCTTAATTGGTTTCTAGCTGCAAATAAGGGTTTTTGCAATTATTTTATGCATCTGTAGAGGGCTTAATGCTGATTTATGTTGTTTACTGAAATGTTGACTTAGCCTGGTGGGAAACAGTACAACAAAACCACACAACCATATTCAAGGGTTACAAGTGATTTCCACAAATGAGGTGTTCTATACTGTAAAACTCTTTTAATACAAATCGTTCTCAGGAATATTTTTTTTACAAAACACTCAGTTAAAAGTGGCTTATATACCAATTGTCTTTTTAAACTTCAACCTAAATCCATTCCAATTGAAAGGCAGGAAACTCCATTTAAACATAAGAAATATTTTTTACTGCAAGGAGGATCGAAGACTGCAGCAGGCTGCTCAGACAGGTTGGGTATTGATCCTCAGTCCTTGGAGATATTCAAAACCTGACTCAACAAAGCCCTGGACAACTTGCTCTAGCTGACCCTGCTTTGAGGGGTCAGACAATCTCCAGATGGTCCTTTCCAACTCCAGTCATTCTGTGATTCCAGAATAAGCATGATTATTTCCCTTCTCACCGGTGTTCGTACAGGTTATTAGGCCTCTGTGTCAGTAGCAGAAGAAAAGACAGAAAAAGGATTTCTGAAAGATTTAATTTCCCCTCCATTGTTCCAAGGCTGGCAAGTGCAGAGACATCCACACTAAAAGTGCTTACTTGAAACAACAAATGCTATCTAGTTTAATGTATTGTACCAGAGAGTATTATACATTTTCTTCATTTTGAAGCATAAAATACATCCTGAAAATGTCTGTTTATATCACAAGAAAAGAAAAAAAGGTAACAACTGACAGAAACTCAAAGTTTGCTACATCAAAAGTTCCTGAGAGAAATGCCCTGATTCTACACAAGAAAAGAAAAAAAGGTAACAACTGACAGAGTAACAACTGACAGAAACTCAAAGTTTCCTGAGAGAAATGCCCTGATTCTAGTAATGATGACAAATTCTTTGATGCAATATATCCATCTATTTATATGTAATATCTATATATTTACTGCAACACACTGGTGCTACAGTAGCACCAGTCTAATGTTCATCATTGGTGAAGAGCACTTTTCTGCCTTTTCATTATTGGCCTCAAGAACTGCACTGGGAAGTGCTATCTACTCAATTATTCCATTTTTGGACAATACCATTCATTTCATCTTCCAGAGATTTCTTCCAGCCTCAACCACTGTGTGAGATAATACAATAATAAGCCACAGTTATTACAGTTTTTAAATGATCTTTCAAAAAAAATTATTCAACTAAATTGCTAAATTTCCAATCTTGGTCTTAAAAAAAACCAATTCTTCAAATCTGCTTAATATCCTTCCAAAATTAACCAGCTGAGAGATTTTAAATGTTCTGAAATGGAAGCTTAATGAATGTATTACCAAAAAATCTCTGTTTTCACAACCTTTTCACTAAGAGCTATAAACTATAAAATACAAACTGCTGTCTGCTGTAGTATTTATGTTATTAATTTGTTTACTTTTGACTATTTATTAACTTTTCCTTTACTGTGATGAAAAATCTTAATGCCAATATTCAATCAAGTCTCTACCATAAACATTCCTGATGCCTTTTTCCTACAAAATGAAGAAATTCTCCCTGTTTTCCTTTACATCTTATCTACTGAAATTCTATCCACAGGGTTTAGTGACTTTTCAAGGTCATAAAATATTTGTTGTGCCATCATTTAAAAGCCTGATAGGATACCAGAACTTCAGGGCAATTTCAGGTCAACCTCTTCTTTATTGAAGGTTGATAGGTTTTGATCTGTTTCATGGGCAAAATCATTATACCAGTATTTCATCTGAACACCTCTTAAAGATGTTGGGTATGAAATGTAAGAATTCCAATGGAAGTGAAAGGTAACTGAAGCTCTCAAATTGAGGAAAAATCTTAATAATTTTCCATAATTTTTTCAATATAACTATCATAAATGTGTTTCCTACTTACAACTTAAATTGCCTGACAATCTCCAAGATCAAGTATTTCAGAACAATTAATATATAGCTTGGGATCCAACATTTGAACAGATAAGAAAAATATGCGAATAAATTGTAATAAAATTGCACAATACACTCGTTAAAATACCCAAAACCTAATGTGTTATCCATAGAAAACTATATTCCCAGTTTCAGACTTTTATCCTACTAAGTATTATTATGTCAAAATACTTGTAGTTCATCCATAGGCAAATATGACCTACTAAAGAACAGAAAATCTCTCTAAAATCTTTACTGCTGTGGATTGGACTGTCATAAAAAGCTGATTTTCTGAGACACTAGGTCATGCACATTTTAATCTTAATTGGAGATGTGCTTTGAGGAGCAAAGCCTGAGATCAAAGATGAGGCTGCAGTCTGTAAGCAGATCAACAATTACAAACTGAGACTACAGTTAATTTTGAGTGTTCCAGAACTCAGATTTTTAACTTTTTGAATTTGCACTTTGTATAATCTCCAAAGCACTAGCAGCTCCATCAGACTGGAAGAATGAGAAACTGCATCAATTTGGCCAGGAGCAGAGCTCTCATCCATCTGTTTGGGAGTAAAAGTCTCACTTGATGGGTCAAGAAACACTTTACACCTGAGTACCTATTTCAGATGCAAAATTGCTGGGTTTATATATATTTTTCTATTAGACAGCCAAAGGAGAAGCTCACTGTTTTATAAAGAATAAAGATAATAGCTACATAAATGTTACAATATTTAACTTGTTGGAAGAAAAATTGCACCTTTATTTTTTGAAGTCTGTTCCAATGCTGCACTTATGTCATATAACCGAGCTTGGTTTAAAGTATAAGTATCCATAAAAAGGTGATATGATAATATCTTGTGCTAATGGTGCCATTATCAAGCCATAAAATGATGCCATTATTTTGCCCAACTGTGTGGCTTCATGCCCAAGGCCATGGTTCCAGCTGGGAAGAACAACTCACAGTAATATGGCATATTATGAAATTTCCCTAAATATGTAAGAGGTTTCATAAATGGAATGCATTTATGCAAGCCACACTATTATGTAATAAAACAGTCTCCTGATTTATGTCTGAGAGTAGGAAATCATGTCAAACCATTTCTTTCTAGGACTCAAAAAAATGAAATATACATTTTGAAAGCTAACTAAAATGGAAAAAGAAGTTGATATGGACCTCATCCTCAAATACCTGCTATAAAAATTATTTCCCACACATTCTGGAAGCAAGCCAGCTGTCAGAATTTAGGGTAACAAATGATAAACAGGTCAGTGGTCAAAAACTAAAAATTCCTTAAAACTCTCAAGGCAGTGTTCAATGCATAAAAACCCCAGTGATTACAAATACAGCTAAATATGCCATCTGCAACACTTCTCCTTCATCTTGAATCCTGTCTGATTTATGTACACAAACCATAAGACACCTCTCACTTTGAGCATTCTTGAGAGTCACTGAGCCCCAGCTTTGTCCCTCAAGTTCAAGAAAAGATGAGCTGACAGACCTGCAATGGTATCTTTACAAATTCATTATTAACATCTGGCCAGTTACTAGTTTTGTACTTCAAGCATGATCATTATTCTTCACGCTCACAAATTGAAACTGCAAAAGGAAGAATAATTCTTGGCATCATTCTCACATAAGAGGCAAATCTAAATTATGACATCAGTTGCAGATTGACTCAGTAGTAAATTACCAAATCCAATTTACTCAGGACCTTGTAATTTAGTTTCAATCTAATTTAATTTAATTTTAGCTGTGATATATAAATGTTGATTAGTAGACTATTGCATAAGAATACAAAGTATTTAAGTTTCTTAAGTTACTAATATTTAAGCTACAGTAGTTTTGGGGGTGGTTTGGAATGCTTTTTTTCCCAAAGGCAGAACTGAACAATATTATGAACCATTCAAACAAATGTTAATAAAACTAAATCTGCTATCCATGCCAATTAACTTTACATCATAATTTTCTAGAATTCAAAATAATTCTCCCTTTGCAAATAAACTGAGCTAGAAATGCACTCCATAATTTATACACCAGGCCACACTGACATCGGCTTATCCTTTCAAAGATATGGCTAAAACTGCTGCTCTTCAGAAGTGATGGATACTTACGTTTGAAATTTACATTTTTTTATCATGTGATTATCACTCAGAGATCTTAGAGAGTTCTCTGATCTTTTTGCTTTTGAGATCTTCCAGTACTGAGTGAAAGCACAATGAAAGGACACTCTAAAGAACAATGCAAACATACAACAAAATGTCACCTGTTTTATTCCCTACTTTTGCTATGTTGTACTTACTGGTCTTTACTTCAAGGTAGGTGAACAGTAAAAACTAAGCTATGAGAAAGCTGTACTTAACACATTTTCACAAATAAAAGAATTATAAAAACAGGATAAACCTATCAGTAACTGTCATTTGCTAATTACATGGCTGTACTTACACTAAAGCTATAAAGGTTTATTAAAATAATTAATCTGGCAACTTAGTTAGAATTTTATGCTGCAATATTCACTAAAAAATTTAAAACTGCCATGGAAACAGTCGAGGTACATTATAAATTCTGTCCCTGGGCCACCTCCCTTGACCTGCTGGCAGCACTCTGCCTAACTCAGCCCAGGTCACCTTCTCTTCTCAGAGCACGGTGCTGGCTCATGGCTTTTGCTCCCCACGTGCAGGATTTCACAGTTCCCTTTGCTGAACTCCATGAGGTTCCTGTCAGCCGATCTCTCCAGCCCCTGCAGGTCCCCCTGGATGGCAGCACAGCCCCTTTGCATAGCTCAGCCTCCCCCTGGTTTTGTGTCTACAAAAAAACTTGCTGTCCCACCATCCAGATGAGTCCATTAAACCCCATAATGCTTTTCCCCAGATGATGATTTCACTAACAAAGTATTCCATAGGAACAACCCAAATGGACAGACTTAATTTTACCTTTGGATAAATAGAACTGCTACAATCTACTGCTCTGACACTGAAGTAATTCTGACTTGTATAGGGAAATGAGTATGGAAATGTATGGAAATAATTATGTAAAGGAACATACTCCTTATATATTTATACATAAATATATATTTACATATATAAACGAAAAATAAATGCCATCAGGAAAATGTACCACCAGGCCACATTCAGATTGAGATATCTGTATCTGCCACTCAGTTTATCTCTTCTCAATTTATTATCTTCCTAAGCCTACCACCAATTTCCTGACATATTTTATTTCTAGTAAAATATAATAGGCAAGGGGAAGGTATTAAATAAAATAGATTTAATATTGTTGAACAAGTTTATTTGAATACTGATGCAGTTCTTGTAAAAAATTAGCTCAGGCTTACAGCTAAATCTGTTTTGTAACTACATGAAATCTGGTTCTGGTGAAAGAAGGATTAGTAAATTCCTATTGTGGAAAACTGATGCTACTTTGCAGCCAATTTTTATGGTTGTGTGATGAGGAAAAATACTTTAAGATCTATAACTTTTAGTGTCATATGAATCTAATTTTTCTGCAGATATGTCTCATACAAGGTCAGTAGATAAGCATTTTCTGAGAATGCCTCAAAATGTCCTGTAAGCTTCATAAATCCATACAGTTTCATTTTTCCTAACTGAACAAACATCAACTATCTTTTTTCTTGAGAGAATAAAAAGAACACTAATTCCATACACCATTTTTTTCAATTAACCGCACTCAACTCTTATTAAAAGAGAATGGACCTTCTATGGCACCACAAAGCGAAAATAAGGAGTTCACAATATAAAGTGATCTGTGAGTAATCAATATGCAATATTCAGGCTACTCATCAGAACCCCCAACCACAGCAAGAATTTGGTTACATTGAGACATGAATACTAGGTCAATAATATGGGTTTGGAAACAAAATACTCAAGAGACAGGAAGAAATTACCCTAAATTAACAGATCTCTAATGCTAAAGCTAGATTTTCTACAAAATCATACAATAATGCTTTTAAAAGCTGAGTTAAAAGGTTTGAATTACACATTTCCCAAGTGAGAGAATTTCTACTCAAATTTAAATAATATGATTTAAACATCTCTTTGTAAGTTATGGGGGAGAAACAGAAAAAAACCAGCATTCCAATGCTGTTGCAGCAGAAGCCAAAGCAGCAGATGCTGTGGATGGCATACCTGGCACACCCTGGAGTGGGCACCACCCAGAACAGCAGCTGCTGAAAGGCAGCTTGGATTCCTAACAGGGAATAGGGCTGAGAAAGAGGAAATCATTTCCTTTTCCTGACTATTTTTGTAGTTTTGATTCAGGACAGGGAGGGCATCACAGTTATTCTTATCAATGGAACAATATACTAAAGAAAATGTTCATGTTTAACAGCTTTTGCTTGTGTGAAAGGGGAACTCTAAAGAAAATGGTTGGAAGTGAGACTGTTGATGGGATGGGAAGAGAAAAAGGCTTATTTGACAGCAGGACAATAATAGAAAGTCTACTTTTTTTCCTGAGAAGATTTTAGCATGTAACTTCAGATTAGAAAAAGTAGATGTGTAACTACACACAGTAGTTACACATCACAGTAGTGATGTGTAAACCAGAGCCACTACAAATATTCTGTTTGTACAGACAAGGCATTATTCAAAGGGAAACAAAATAATCAAAAAGGATATTTTTTTACGCTAAACATCTACAACTGCTGCCCAGAAGATTAAAGAGACTTCTGTTCTGGAAGGCAAGATGACTGATGAAAACAGAAAATTCCTTTGTTCTTCCTGTTCCTGAATATTGGAATGCTTCACTGAGGGAATAAATGTGAACATAAATATGGGACCACATTATTACAGAAACCTGGAATTAGAACATGGAATTTTAAGTGCTTAAGCTTTGCTTTGAAAATTTCCTTGATGACTATGAGGTGCCAATAGATCACTCTAACTACTGTGCAAGATGGAGCCCAATGGTACAAATATCTTACACTTGGAACCTTTGAAACAAAAATAAAATTACCTCACTACTCAGGATTTAAAATTTTAGTATACAGTTTTAATATACTACACTCAGGTATATAAAAATAGTACTACTTCTGATTTTGATGTCAACAAATTTTTGGTCAGTTTAAGGCTGACCCAAAGGCTTTTCACAAGGTATTTTATATGCATTTCATATCAGCTATCTTTGCAGAAAAAGGATGAAACAGAGCAACAGTTTACACTGTTAGGCAGCAAAGCTGTCAACATACATGAAAACCAAAATAGACAAGGACATAAGAAAAAGAATGTTCTGTTCAAAAGTCACATTTGGTAGAAACACAGAACACTTTTACTTATCATGCATTTTCCTCACCACTGCACTTTTACTAATTCCAAAACTGAATTTCACCAATATATAAGTTTAATAGTTGAAATTAATTTGACTTTTAAGATATTTCAATTATAAAAACTGCAATCAATAAAATTATAATAATTCTTATCAACTCTCATAATATTTCTTTTACATATTTCCATGTCTTTCCTTTTCTTCCATTAGTTTTTTCAGAACAAGAGCAACCTCAGCATAAGACCTGAAGGAGTCTCCACTCTAGTTTTCCTCTTGAAACCTCTTAGCTTTAACCTCAGAGAGCTTTTGTTTCTCTTTTGAGTTCTAGTGTGCAATTCTGATTCTCCTTCAACAACACCCTTATCTTCTCAGAGCACAGTAAAAGCCCAGTAAAGCAAAGATTTTCAAGGCATGATGAAACAGTTTAACACCGCTTTTGTATATCCTGATGGACACATTATTTCTGGTCAGAGGTTAATCCAATATTACCCCTTGCAGCAGCTGGTTATTTGCCAGTTAACTCCCCAAAATGTCTGGTGCCTTAGAAAAGCACAAGGGCAGTTTTTCTCAGATTAAATACCCATTTTAAAATTTGCTGGAAAACATATTTATTTCATGCAAAGACAGATGGAAGTTTACTTACACAGTCATGATAATAGGGGGGAAAACCCATAGGAAACTGCTAGAAGTAATTAAAGGTATTCCTTCATTTTCAGCAGCATAACATAGCTTCTCTTTGAGAACAGCCTCCTTTACATCACTTACTAAATCATGTTCTTATGCTGACTTGTATAACGTTTTGACTAATAACTAAGAAATTATTTACATATTGAGATTAAAATAAAGAAAAAAATCATAAAGGTAGGTTTGTATGTAAGTTTTGCAGTGTGGCACTGAATTCCCCAGTACAACCTGCCATGGATTCAGCACCAGAAGACACGCAAACCCACAGAACTCCTTGAAAGTCGTGTGATGATTCCATGAAAAAAATGAGGGTGGTCTTCAGGCAAAGCAACCCCTTGTATTTTCTCCACTGCTTTATAATAGCTGTAAAGAATTTATTCATAATAGGATATGAAATTAAATCAAAGATAAATAACGGCTGATATCACAAAAGTCATTGAGAGTACCCAGGTGCCCCAACCTCTTCTGAAAATTAGCACCCAAACATCCAGATGACTGAAAAATGCTACACAGTTATGATCTATAACTTACAGAATCTGGTAAGTGGGAAACATATTTGTGAAAAATAAGAGGGTGGGGCATTAGCAATTATCAACAGAAATATTGATTTGGTTGGAAAAAACATAAAACTACTGTCAATTTCTTGATTAAATAACAACAAGGAATTTTCTTTAATCTGTTTCATAACAAAATGTCATTCATTGTGCGTCTGCAGGTCAACCACCTTTTACAGAAATGTTAATGTACTAATGTTCACATTAAGTGGTCAAGAACAAGATTATCCTTAGCAATATTTTAATATTGTCAGATCAAAGAAATAACTTTGCTACTGAAAGTTCAAAACACTCAGTTATATTTTACCACAAGTGGCACATTGAACATGAAAGTTTATTTTATCTGCATGATTAAACCAAAAAAAGAAATGACAGTAACCACTGATTAATTTCTAAAATATTTCACAGAACTAAGACTGCAATAATATAATTAGTCAAAACAAATTCAGTGATCTCCTACCACTTCTGAACACTATTCTTTCATACTTTCTTTCTATTCCTAAAGCAAAAGACTACCCCCCCCCCCACCACCACTAACTTTCAGAACAGAAGGTTGCAGCAATTTATCAATTCCCTGAGCAGCAGGGCAAAATAGTCAATTCAATTAAAGACCATGTACTAGACCAATTGTACTCTCATTCCTTGTGGAGCAAAGGCCTCTAAGTGTCAACAAACTGGCAGTGAAAGAAGAGTCAATTGGTAAAAGACCAATTTCATTTGTTTTTAAACTGTTCACAGGAAACCTACAAAGCTGAAAATGGACCTGTTTAATCCTCCTTTTCTGAAGCCCATTAACTGCTTTGTAGTAATCACAGCTTCTATGAAATTGTTTTTAAATTGTCAATTCTTGCTCCTTCATAACAATGTCAGAGATAATTGTAAACACTCCTCATCCCCACTGCTGTTCTCCCTCCACAATCCTTCAGGGTGGCTTGCAGGACACCTACATGTCGTATCATAAAAAGGATGATTACAATTATTTAGTAAGATGTCACCAGTGGATTCACTTTACTTTTATTGTTAGAAAATGTTCACATCAAAAAGGAAAAAGAAGAAAAAAAAAACCAAAACCAAAAACCAAGGAGTATTGAAATAAGAAAATAATATCACAGAAAACATAGCAAAAGCACATCAAGTACAGCAGATGGGACCTATCTGCTTCCCCAAAGGAGAATCAAATCTGTCCTGAGAGGTGGTTATACAATTCCTTTCTTAAAATGTCTGGTTTCAGAGATTTCAGAAACTGCCAGTGCCACCTTTCCTTTTAGCTTGTCTAAACCATCTCCCACTGATATTTAGTCCTGTTTGTTCTTCTTCCTCCCATTCTCCATCTCCTTCCCTCACCATCACTCAAACAACCTGAGCTGCAGTATCACCCTTTTAACTCTTCTTAACAAGTGAACTCACTTCAGGATTGTCTCAAGTCGTTTTTTCTAAACCTCTTTGCAATTTTTACTATCCTCTGAACTCTCAAGTTGAAACCAGTAAGAGCTGAGTAGAGCAAAAAGACTGCTTTAAAAATTTTATTTAAAACACTGTTCTTCACGACAACAAATCCTGGTTTATGTCTTTGTATGCCTTTTCATTTTGTTCTCTTGTATCCCGAGTTCCTCTTTGAACACTATTAATATTAGAGGTGTCAGCTTAGCAGTAGAATTTTTAAAGCATAATATTATTTAGTATGATCATTTAAATAACTTGCTTTTGCTATGTTGTAGGTTTAAAAAGCCTTTAAAAACCATAGCATTAGCATTGTATATAATCAATAGCAACTGAATATTTCCCTTTAGAAACCCTGAAAATGTTACTGCAGTGATGTAGCATTTCCCATTAAGTCCTTTCTGATAAAAAACACAATTAACCTTAGCACACCTAATATCATACTGTTAGCAAATTGCCACTACTGTATCTTCCATAATTATCAGTTTTAACTAAAAATGCTAAAAGAAAAAATCTCTTCCACCACAATTTGCTTCATTACACCACACTGACTGGGGTTGAACAAAGGGAATGTTTAAGTATCATAAAAAGACACCAAAAAACAGTTAAAAAATATGAGCAAGAATTTAAGCATAGGTTAATTCTGAAAAATAAAAAACCACTCACAAAGTACTTTACACATAGTAAATGCAACTGTAGTACCTAAGTATTTGTGCTAATGGAGACAGCATGTGAGTGGACATGAACAGAAATTGCTGGTTCAATACCACGATATCGTGCAATTTATCACTGTGAATGATAAACCATGCAAAAACTTCCCACAAATGAAACATCAGTTAATGATCTTATAGAGTATTTGCAAACTCAGCAGTATAAATTCACATTGGTACTCCTAGACAAAGCATCGACACATTGCAATTAGGCACTCAAATTTCAATGGTTTCCTTAACTGATTAAGTTCAATGATACTTGAACATAATTTGAGTTTTTCACCTCAACCAAAATGAGTTTCTTATTTCAAGTTATATTTTTATGACATTTTAAAATTATTATTATTATTATTATTTATTACTATTATTTTAATTATTTTTTTATTTTTATTTTTAAAAAGATGTCCTGCTCCTTTTCCATCTGGCTGCAACAGGTGTAGAACAAACAGCACTAAAGCAACTTCCTTGAACCCCACAAGCCAAGCATAAAGAAAAATACAAATGGAATGCGAGGCATTTTAATGGAGTAACCAAAATTGTAACAGTAACGATGATGCTGTGCAATTTAATCTTCTAACTGCAAAAGGATGTTTTGACAGATTAATAAATGTACCCTGCACTGTCATTCTACTGAAAGACTCAAGCAGAAGGTGAAGTGCCATTAGGGTGGCTGGGAGGGGACAAAAAAAGAATTTTAAACACAAAGAACAGAGCTTGCATAGCCAGCTAAAAGGCTGACAGGGAATAAGATTGCCATGTATAAATACAAAAAAGGGAATATACACCAGGAAAAATGAAGAGCTACTGATGTCATAGACAATGTCTAAACAGAATTATTACATAAGAAAAAAAAGGAATGGTGAAACTATTTTAAGTTCAAAGCATGACGAAATCTGTTTGTTTTTTGTTTTATTTTTTTTAACAGATATATGAGGTTATGAAAACATTTGCTTAAACAGTTTCAGGCTTTACATATCCTGATAATGGAAAAGATTACTGACAGCTCTGAGCCTATATAGATATTATGTCAGAAAAACATTTAATTGTTCCATGTGTATTTGCAAGACTTGAAGCCCAGCAGATAAAGCTTATAGCCCTTCACTTTTTGTGAATTACTAATTCACATCAGCAGTTAGTAAAAATAAGTAAAATTTATTTTCATTAAAATATTAATAATGTAATCAAATCTTGGATAGAATAATACGTAGTATGCAGGAAAACCAATGACTGAGAAGTTACTATTTCCTACCCTTTCATAAATTATTTTAAACACATAATTTTAGACATTGTTCAGGTACAAATAATGACTACAGAAAATTAATCAAGGAGAAGCCAAAATAAGACCAAAAAAGACAAAGTACTGTCAAAAGAACAGGGTGATTATATCCATGTTCAAGATGTGTTCAAGTATCCCTTATCTATGTGAACTTTAAACAAAATTCAAAGGAAGTGGATGTAAGGAGATGAGTATCAGTCTTCACAAGGAAACAAAGATCCAAACATATCAGATTAGTGTAATTTTCCCAGCTCCTCAGGATGCCTCTTCTAGTTAGAATGGAGAAGTGAATTGATTACATTGCAAATAATACAGCTGCAATTGATTTTTCTTTCCCACCACTTGCCTTACCACAGATGAATACAGCTAAAAATGATTTTCAAAACAAATCAAGTTTTGTGTTAAATGCCCACGGAATATAAATGAAGTATCAATTAAAAAAAAAATTGGAATCACTTTACCAAAAAAAGCATTATCAGCTTATAGTAGTGAATACAGGCATGATGTGAATTAAATAGCTTTTTGCCTTTTCTAATACCTAAAAAGAGGGCAAGAGAAAAGGAAATATCTATTCTTATTGGTGTACGTGTATCTTAACCACAAGAATGCTGATACATCCTGTGACTTAGGCATGTCTGTTGATGAATCCTCACCCAAGAGCTGACAAAAGCACTTCAGAATGTCACTGAATGCCTTCATTTTGGCATGGATGCAGTGACACATTCACACCAGGCTCATGCTCAGCAGTGGAACAATAATGCATGCCCAAGGAGAAAGCCAAAAAGTTCCTTTTAAACCTCTGAATAAATATTTTATGAATCCTTTCTCCACTGACATCTCACCTCCTAGGCTGCAAAGTCTAACAGTAAAAATAAAAAATTGTATATTTCTACCCTTATATTTCAGTTTAAGTGCAGTTTTACACTCTTTCTCCCTTTTTATCCTTGCTGCTACTGAATAATATTCATAGAGTGTTTTAAGTTGGACAACACCTCTAAGATAATTGATTTGAACCATTAAGAGATGTAGTTCATCCTTCCTCTTTCCAATCTCTGGTCTGGACAAAAGCACAGTCAAATTTTCAATTTGAGAATGTATATTTAAGAAATCATGCCAAAAAGGAGGGGGAAAAAAAGGAGACTATCTATATGTCATTTAAGTAATACTTTTTCTTTATGAAGACATATATAAATACTTGGCTCAAAATGCCAACAGCTGAATAAATACCAAAATAAGCTGTCTTGCATTTATATTATACAACTTGTTATTGAAAACAATTACCTCAAATTTATAACTATTTTCATAATTTTTAAAGCCTGGGGTGGGATACACTCTCAAGGAGAATGCAATGAATTGCACGGAATTCCTGGTATGGATCTTAACATCTTCTGCAAATTCATTGAATTCACATTTTACTACACACAGAAGTCATTAACTTTGAATGTTTTAAAGAGAGGGCAAAGAAAGGATGGGTAAGTTGCAGAGAAAATAGACTCAGAGTCTTCTCAGAGGTGCACAGAAAGAAGATTAGATACAATGAACAGAACCTCCAACAGATGCAGGAAAGAAAATTACTAGACAAGAATCTGAGCAATCAGAAGTTACTCTGAAGTTTGCCCTGATCTGAGCAGAGAGCTGGACCCGAGACCTTGAGAGGCTCATCTATAAACTGTTCAGTTTCCCAGAGTCAGAAATTCTGACACTTCCACCAGAGATAACTAAAACAAAACTTTTATCCATGAAAATAAATAATTTCTGAAAACCTCTCATATGTATGCAGCGGAGAATTTCTCAGACCCTACCACTGAGAACAGAACAAAACTAAAATTACCTTAAATGAAAACAATTCAAAGCCTGCACTAAGATGGTATTAGGAGACAAAGGAGTAATGATGATTCTACACACATACAAACAGCTTTTATTTCACTCATTTGAGAATATCTGACAGGTTGAATGGGTTTTCACTACCTGGCCTCACAGTTAATATGGCAATTTTAACAAGACTGCAATCTGTAACAATGTCAGTCTTGTGTATTTTTCTTGTCACTATAAGGAATAAGAATAAAAAGAAAAGACAGGAAAGTAAAATGAGGACATCATGAAACAAAAACAAAAAAGTAAGGAAAGAAAGACACAAGATTAATCTTCGCCTGGTTTTTTGTGAAGGATGTTAATGAAAAGCTAGCAATGAAAGATGAGAGCAATGAACAAAAATCACATAAGATAAATAATAATGTAATTGTAGAAAGAAAAATCTGCAGAGCATATTGGTCTAAAAATTCATTATATCATTTTTAAGAATAGATGTGTTCCAAACAAGTATTCTACAACCAGCAGATCTTACATGTTTTCACAGGAGATTGCTGCACTCCAATTCACATCTACATCTCCTAACCCATTCCTAACACATCCATAGAAATATGAGTAACAGAATTTACAGTAATTCTGGATATTTTCTGGTTTCTACATATAAAGAGATTATATTAATCCTTCTGACAAAGCCCCCACTTTGAGGAACTAGAATAAAAATTCAGCATGGCACTCATTAAACTTTTAACTAATGTAAAATGTAATTGCAAATAGAGATTCACATTTGTACAAATCTGTTTCTAATGCAAGGCACAGCATGATTTTTAGATCTTAGTTTTCTAGTGCTATTTAAAGCTTCTGTCAATAACTTGCAATAAAACAATATCATCATTAATATGTTTTTATTTGGCATGCTGAGGAAAGAAAATGAAAATAATAGGTCACTTACAAAGCCATGTGTATTGGAGGATATGGGAAACGTAAGAGTAGTAAAACTGGATTCAGTAGTATAAATGTGGAATCAAAGAATGAAGATCATTCTCAAGGATGTTATTCTGGACTTCGTGACACTAAAGAACATTTGGGGTTCTGGTAGATAATCGTTAAATTTCCAGTGCTGTGATGAAGGGGCTATGGTACTCGTGGGTGTACAGAGGAAAATACTGAATGCAGCAAAAAGGATTGTGACTGGAGTCACAAGAAGAAAGAGTAGGAAAGATGGAGCTAAGGCTGCTCTGCTTCCCTCAGCAGCACCATGGGGGGAGCTGCTGAAAGCCCCCATTTTCTGCCTTCTCAGCTAGATCCTTAACTCTGCATCCAAAACGGATCCAATCACACTTGGAAAAGCACACCCAATTCTGGCTCCCACAGCTCCCAAGGGATACTGAAACAATGGAGGGTTCAGAGAAAAGCCAAAAAAACAGAGATAGAATATACAGTATTTGCAACACCTCATATCCTTTATAGAAGGAAGCTCTCCTTTCCAGCACAAAATTATATTTCAAGAGTAGCCCTTGGAAAACTCCACTTACCAGGAATCAAAATTTTTGAACAGTGGCAATAATTGACAGTCAGAACTATGTAGCAGAAGTCAAGTGCTCATCCCCTTTTTAGAAACATTTAGGCCAAGAGTGATTTTTATTCTTCCAGTATATGGTCTACTTCAAACTGCAATTAATTTATGAAAGCCTATGCTTTAGTTTATGTCTCATTTCAAATTATATGACCAAAGCAGCCCCTTCTGGATTTATCATCTATGAGATGTAACACCTAGGTAGCAATGAAATCAAGTGCTTACATGAAAAAGTAATGACAAGTAACTAATGTACTTAAAGCCAGATTTTAAAAGAAGCAGATGGCCTGCAAGCTCTCTACCCTCTTGCTTAATATGTTTATCTGGCTATCTGTGTCTGATAATTGTACTGTCTCCCTGAAGGCACAAAATATGTTTGTCTAACATAGAACAAGCAGCTTATGGGTTTTCTTTTGGTTTTATTCTCTGATAATAAAGAATTCAAGACATTTTTTAAGTGGCATCATTATCACAATTTAAAGGTCCTTAAAGCATTTCAAAATAAAACAATTAGCATTTCAGAATTAAACTGAGCAGAATCGTGACCCTACCATCCTTTTCCACAGTCTGAAGAAGAGAGCACTCACACTATAATCTAACAGAGAGCACAGCACCTCCCAGAATTTTCCCAATTATGAGCCAAGTTTGGAGATCTGAGGTTGTCTTCTCGATAAACAAAGAGCTTGTGACTCTACTCAGTTTTCTGCTGTTCCTTCTGCATTTCTCAAGAAAAGCATTTATTGATTGTGACTTCCTCATATGTTCACATTGGTTAGCTCAGCTCAACCCATTTATGCATTAGTTAGTCCATGATGAACCACAGAATGGCTTTGGCTTTTTAAACCCTGGATTCTCACTGAGTAATATTTTCATTTTGTTATTTCATCACACAAATTATTACACTGGCCAAATGGTTCAGAGATTAATACCAAGCTTTCAAAAAAAAAAAAAATAAAATAAAATATCACTACAAGAAAAATACCTTAGAGAGCTCCTAAAGGTCAATATATTGCAACTATTTTCCATTCTCAATGATTGTTTCTAGCAGCAGATATGAAGTTCAATTCCTTGCATCTGTGACTGCAATAACTCTTACACATTAGAGTGCCACCAAAAGTACTGGTTCACTAAAATAACCATTCTTAAGTGTTAAGTCTGCTTAACATTAATTTAAAAAAAAAATTGCACTAAGGATGCTCATGACACCTGAGCTCACTCCTGAGAATGCCTCTGCACTTAAAACAGTCTCAAACTGTTTAAGCTTCAGTGCTTTTGGAAAACTTCAACTTGGAGAGCCCTGCAAACTCAGCTGTAAGCATTCCTACAGTTTTTAGCTATTTTGCCATGGCCTGAGGAATGAAGCTCTGAAGCTTTAAGCAAAATCCCAGAACTGCATTTGTAGCCAGCGTTGTCAAGGCTGCCTAGCACTGGAAAGTTCTTTTTTCCAGGTTCACTGGCCCAGAGAGAGTTCACCATCACCTTGCTGGTTCAGTGCTCAGAGGTCAGACTCAGCCTCCAGGTCATGGCACAAGTGCCCACTGCTGTTGGTGCAGGACAATCCCATGATGCACATGAGCACCTGGAGCCAGAGGAGCTTAGGAGACACAAGAGCTGCTCCTCCCAACCCTGGGACTCCTGTCCATGTCAGGACCACTGTGATGTCAGTGATGCTCATCATCATCATCATCATCATCACTGCTCAGCAGACGTGGGACTCTCAAGAAGTATTCCTGACAAAGCCCCTACACTGAAGTTTTTAACCTGATTTCTGGCCACTGATATTTTGTTTACTAAGAAAAGTTGAAAAACTACTGGATTAAATTTGGATTTGGCAGAAATCCACATTCAAACAACGATATAAGAGACACAAATCCTGTACATTGCCCGCATTTTTCTATAAAATCCTGATCACAGAGGGCAACTAAGGTTGTATTAATCCTTCTGACAAAGGAGTTTCTGACAGTCACAATAAATAGTTTGAAAATACCTATTCTCTCCCACCAGCTTCTTATCTCCATTCTGATCCCCTATGAGCCAAACATTTACTTTCAAATAATTCTGAAGCCACTGTGTATGACCTTTATAGGCTTCTGCAGTTCAGCAAGGCATACATGTTTTCTTCAGGGAGAATCTTAATATTTCAAAGTGTTTTTTTCTTATTATTGAACAAGAGGTTTTTATACCCCACCATTTGTTCCCATCCCAAATCCCAAGATGAAGAATTGATTTATTTTTTCTATAGCTAATCAAAAGTCTTGAAAAAACAAACTATCTGGAAGCAAACTTTTTTTATTGCATTCTAAATTTTCTAACTAAAATTTACTTCAGTAAGTATATAAGAGAAATGGAGATTACAGGGGAAAAAACCGTCAATATCTACTTGCTAAACATATTAGGGAGATAATTTTTATTAGCAAATACAGTATCTATACATCTCTATTGTGTTATACAACCACTGGTAGATGATGCCTTGGTCTGCCTGGAAAAGAAAGCCCTACACAACTGGCACATCAGTTACATGATTTCTTATCTCAGACATTCAAATTACACACCAATTAAAACTATGCATCACTGAGGACTAATTATCTCTTAATTATGTATTTTGGTTCCCTTAAATCATCAGCTGAACTATTAATGGGGCTTCTACTTTCTCAGAAATACATCACATATGCTAAATATTTACAGATATTCTGGTGGCTCATATTAGGCCTTTTCTAAGGTGATTGGAAAAAGAAATGTACCAGGAAGAACAATGAATAGCTACATTTATTGGAGTGGTGTGGAAGTTTGCATGATATGGTTGGCAACCTTGTTCTGGTACATTTTAAGACTAATGTTAACTGTTTTGGCATTATTTAAAATAAAAAAGGTGTAATCTAATAATCAGGAAAAATGTTCTCATTTTAGCAATATGTTAGGATTCATGAGAAGCATTTTGGAAAATGCTGTATTGGATTTGGGCACATCAAGCCATTGGGGAATATTATACAGCCTTGGGATTTATTCTCTATACAATTGACCTTACAACTACAAGAAAATAAATTATAGATATTATAGACAGTCCACTTTCCAAGGCAAGAACTGGTTGGCTTCTGGCATTATATTTGATTGCCTAAGAAAGAAAAAAGGACCCATAATTACTGTAGCAGTCCCCATTTGGGTAGTAATTTTCAAGTACTTTCTAAAATGCAATAATTGTACATGTAACAGATATACCTGTAATAATGTAACAATGACTGAGAATTTTAACAATGGTATTAATGTGTTGAAAAACAGGATTGGGTTTAGCTTTTGATACTAGCAATGAAGCAAATGAAACTTTACCTTCATGCTGCTGTCCTGATTTCAATTTTAAAATAATTTTGCATTTCTCCACTTACAGTTGGGGGGTGTTTTTCCCTAAAAATAACTATAGAGCAAAAATTCCATTTAATACATTTTAATCATATATAAAAAACAATGCTATGGAAGATATAAACCTGACTTCTTGCAGTCTAACAGCCTAAATGCCATGAGCAGACAGGTGATTAGATGAGCCACTTTGACAGAATATTGAAGAACAAATGTATCATGAGCAGCCTTGTGATTCTTATGTTAGATATACATTCTTTCAGTCTAATTCCCTGCATACTTTATTGCCTATATTCAATGCATAAAAAACCCAAAATACTAAACACTAAAACCACCTTCCTTCGAAATCTCTTCCAAAGCACTGCAGTTCACTAAATCTCTTGTTATTTGGATCACTTCCTTCTTACATTCACATGGGAACTTGCATTTGGACTTCTTCAGTGTCATGTTCCCAACTCTCCTGCTTTTGGCACTGCAATTTCTCTTCCTTCAGAGCCCAGGATTGATATGACCTGATGCATAATGTGAGCATATTCAACATAAATTTTGCATTCAGCTTTGTTGAGGATAATTTTCACAGCAAAGTGGAGGATGAAAGAAAACGGCCTCAAGCTGAAAATGGGGATGTTTACATTGGATATTAGGAAAAATGTCTTCACAGAAAGGGTTGTCAAGCATTGGAACAGGCTGCCCAGGGCAATGGTGGAGTCACCGCCCCCAGAGGCATTTCAAAGATGTGTAGATGTGGCAGTGGGGGACTTAATTTAGTGTTGGACTTGGCAGTGCAAGGTTAAAGGTTGGACCAAATGATCTTAGAGGCCTTTTCCAACTAGATTGATTCTATGTTTCTCTGTTAATGATTATTATTATTATCAATCCTGACTTTTCATAATGATCAATATCATCATCCTTAGTAAAAACTGAAACTACACATATATCTCTTTTTTAGACTATACCTCAGTCATCTATAAAAAAATCCACCCTGTAGTGCAGGTTGTCTTCTATTGCTGTTATTTCTTCTGTTCTGACAGAATTGTCACTATATGATAGTTCAATGGATTTCCCAGGTTTTTGTTCTTAGTATACTACTTTCAAACCTATTTTAATAGAGGGATTTTACATTTACTGTAAGAAAATATCGGAGTTGTTTTGGAAGTTAATGCATCCACTTCATCATCAATACCTGCTCAGTGTTTCAGGAATTACAGTGTCTCCATACATTGCTATATGCAGTTACTCAGCAGCCTCTATGAAAACCATTAAGGCACTTAGAAATTGAATTGTTCACCATAAATCATAGGGATTAAATTTAGGCATGCAATCACAGGTGGCACAGCTACAAACACAGCTGCATGTGGATAAATACACATTTTCCAAGCAAAGGGTCCACAATTATGACCTCAGCAAGCTTCAGAAAAGCCTTAAAACCCAAAAAGATCTGACCTATTTTTTAATTTAGTTATTAGATTTGTGATACTGTTGTAACTTCTAATGGCAATGACTGACAAGTTTTACTTCTTGGAGTTTTTACAACATGTAAGTCACTCATGAATGTTAAAAATTCAAATGAAGTCCAAAACAAAACCAAAAAAGCTGAAATAAATTATACTACACAGTAAATTTTATTACAAGGGTAGATATGCTTCTTGATTTACATTACACTCCTTCAGTTGCTACACTCGGGCTATTAAGAGGGGAAAAAAATTGATTCTGAAACAAGAGCCAGTAAACTGAAAGAAAACAAGTTTCAGCTTTAAAAAAAATCACTTGAAGATTTATATATTAAGTAGTTTTAATTATCTGTTGTGCTACATACAAATAAAATGTAAATCTTTACCATAATTCATTATTCTGTTCTGGTACAGAATACAGGGTGCCAAAGAGTTTTCATCAGAAACCACAGTGCAGAAAAAACTGGAATTCCAAGTAGGCTTGCTTAAAAATATTAAACTTCTTCAAACACATCGGGGTATTCTACATGTACACCAACATCCTGACTAACTTCACTGCAACAGTAATTGTTTTATGCTGTGGAAGCATGTTAGTTTAACTAGGGTATGTTCAAAAATGTATAACAAGATGATTTTTTTTTTTTCATTAAACACAAACCTCACCAGCAAAGACAGTGCTTTGCTGGTGAGGCTGAACCTTGCAATTTAAACTGACCCTCCCAATTAAAACTCAGACACTTGTGAATCTTTCATTTACACTTTAGGGAAGAAAGGAAATAACTAGTAGAACAGTTATTATTATCTCCAGATTCAGCTTTAAAATTGGTAGAAAATTTTGCTGCTCAGGCACAAGTTGAGATCAGACTTACAAGTCTGACAGTTATAAAGAGATATAGGTGCAGGAATGCAGCTGATCCTAAAGCAGGAAGGTCACTGCTGTCCTTAGGGACAACAATCAGAACAAAAGCCAGGACAGCATTTTAAGGGTATTTGCTTTTTCATATGCAGGCACTGCTTTCCAGAATATGGGAGAAAATGATGGAAAAAAAGAAAATACATCAGCTTAAATTACAAAAATCCCTTGCCATAAAATTAGTTTCCTGAAACTGAAGAACATGTTGTGACTGCTGTTATTAATATTTGCATAGCTGTCAGAAGCCCAAGCTTTATGAATGCTTACTACTTCAGGGACCATTGACCACTATTTGAGGTGCTGGCTACAGTCTGAGTTACTGCTTTTCAATAAATGTTACAGCCTTCAAATTCCATTACCAGTGGAGTCTGAATTACACTGACTCTCAAAATAAAATAAAAATGAGCAGAAACAAGTTATGGGGCTTTGTCATATATTCTGCTCAGAAATCTAGCTTATTTTAAGGCAAGAGCATTTTCTCATGGAGCGCTATTTAACTGATATATAAGACACAATACACCTAAAGGTTTGGGACTATAAACGACAGTCAAGCATAAGTGAGGATTCTTATCCTCACTTGGACACTTCTTTTAATATCTGTTAACAAAGATAATTTCTACAGATTTCCTCCAAAATATGCAGAAACTACTGTTGTTTATGAAAGCCTCACAAGTTAAATTTAAGAGTCTTTATCTATTCTTACTCACCAGCAACTCTGAATTAAAGGAAATGGAGAAAAAGTGTGGCATAAGCTGTTAGAGTACTTCAACAGGGAAATATCCAACATTTGTGTGCCAGTGTATAACTATTACACACTTCTGAGGAAAAACTGGCACCTGTCTGTTTCACAGCCAGGTCAATAGATAGTAGATCTATTTGTGGGAACAGCTCTAAGCTGAAGATGTCCCACAACACCACCTTTCTAATGACCCCTTATGCAACTATGTCATTTTTCTGCTTCTTTCCTCAAGGAAGAGATTTTACAGCTAAATAAAGTGCCTTTAGCATCAGGAAACTTAAATGCAGCGTTTTCCCCTTAGGGCTGCAGAGATCACCCAGCTGTGTGCCCATGGACAGGAGAGTGATGGGAACCTGCAGAACATTTCAATAGAGAGCAGCAGTACAGCTGAAAGAAACTTAGAATTTTCTACACAGTTTCTATGTTTTCCAAGTAATTCATTGCTATCCAGTGCTGAAGCATTTGTATTCTGAGGTGATTGAGATCACCAGTGGAACAATGAAATGGGTCACTGCCTATGACAGACCAGTACACCTTAAAGAACTGTTTTTATTGACACCAATCATGATATACCCTTTTTTCAAAGCCAAGAAATCATATTTCTTAAGAAGATATTTTGTTTAAGAGCCACCAGGGATTTATTAACATTTTGGAAAAAATATCCCAGCTTGCTAAATAGGTAACAGGAAAAATAAAACTACCTAGGAAGCAGCTGTGAGCCATTGATCCCAATAAACAATCACCTGCTGGGATGGGCAGATTTTCCTTATAGTCACGAAAATCTTGGAGATAAATTAATGCAAAACCCGAGATAATATATGTGGCTTTAATAGAAAGTGAACCTAAATGTCTTGTATAATGAGAGCTCTTTTCCAATAGCAAAAGAAAAGAGCAGTAACTCCAACACCCAAATCCTCCCAATGAAAGAGCCCAGAAATCTTAGCTCCAGTGCCAGCATAACAGGAGGCACAAGAGCAGAGAGGTGAAATGCATACCAATAACACCAGTGGTAATAACATCAATAACACAACTTCAAACACCAGTTTAAAAGGAAGTAAGGTCACTACCTCTGCCTCCTTAGGAAATCATGTTTTATATAATGTATTCTTGACAAGTTGTGATGAATAATGGAAATACAGGAGGGCTGGTACTCAGACTGTACTTGAAAAATGCTCAGTGTGCTGGAGTACTCAGTCCTCTACGAAAGCATTGTGTAAAAGGCATGTGTCAAATTTCATGTTGCTACCTTACTTATTAAATGAACAGAATACCTCTCAAGGAAGTCACAATAGTTTTGTTAGGTCTAACAGGATTAAATAAAGCCTTCAGTACTGAGTTAACACAAAATATCAGGTTTTTCCCAGCATGGTATGACCAATGCAGTGTGGCCACTGCAGTGAAAAGGACTACAGTGCAAATAGAAAATATCAACCACTTTTGCCTGTTATAAAGGTTAAATCTGGTATGCTACGAGATGAAGATGTAGAAGACAATAACTATTAGACCTGATTTAGTATTGGCCTTGGAAATTTAGCCCCTGGATTGGAATGAACCATGACTTCCTTCTCTTAACCCAAAGTCATAGGAGGTTTCACATACTTTTAAAATTTCTACTACATGCAGAATTATAAAGTTAGCATATAAAACAAAACTTGTTTTCTCTGGAAAGCTCCCTGCTCCATTTATCATTTGAAGATTTTATCTACTGCTAGAGCACCAAACACAAGAAATATATACTGGTAACGTTGACTTCAAATATTTTCTCAGAAAAGAACAAATTACAGCATAAAAAAAGGCTGAGAGATAAATAATAATCTCATTCATTTAGGAAGGCAAATACAGAGGACAAAATTAAAATCCCAAAACAATTGCCCCAACTGGACCTCAGTATTCCTTCTTGATGCATAAAATTGAGTAACTTAATTTCTAGATGGAGTAAGGACAGGACAGGAATGCAATAATCAAGCACCACACATCAGAGGCAGAACTGTCTAGACTGTTGAATTTCAATGTGCCTCTAAAAGAAGTACAAAAAAAACCCCAAAATCAAAAACTGTGTAATCACAGCAGACAATGAAAATTTTCATTTAAAAAAAAAAAGAGATGTATCCAATGATCTGGGATTCCCTTCAGCAGGTTGTTACGCTGCAGTGGAAACAGCACAAGGAGGAGCTGGGATCTGCCAACATCTGCCACAGAGCTGCACGTCTCAGGAATGCATCACCTTAATAATGTTTGTCTTACAATGATGATACAGCCACCTCGCAGTCGTAAAGGTGAGAGGAGGCTGTAATGCATTTACAGCTGATATTGCTCCATGGATTTGTTTAAGGAGCCTGCTTGGCAGCTGAGCTTGTTCTATCTTTAGGAAGTGGGAGAGAGTGTGAAACACCCCTAATATGAAGACTAAAAGAAAGCAGTTAGTCTTCAGGGTTTGTTTGGATTTTTTAATAGATTAGTAGAGTCATAAATGTTAGTAAGCTGAATAAATTCATCCTTTGATAACGTTAACACATATTTGTAGTCACTGTTCAGGTATGATGCAGACAACTGTAGCTTTACTTAACACAAGAAAAACAGAAGATGACTGCTTTAATCCAGAACGCTTTATCATACATATCTAGACAGACAGAATACATTTTTGAATTTATTTTTTTATTTTATACATATATGTGTCTGTGTGTGTGTGTGTGTATTTTTATACATAGATTATAAAGTAAGATTCTGTATTTCAGAAAAATATGGAAGGTTTTTTCCCACTAAAATGGAAATTTTGTGGGGTATTTGTATGGTTAATTGCAAAGTATTTTGAGCTTGTAATTGTTCCTGAAGTAAATCATCAGGAATTATGAAATTATCATTTTAACAACTTAATTTTTAAGGCTTAATTCTGTAAGGGTGCAGTCAAAAGCCATTCATCCACATAAGAATCTCCTTCACTGATGCAGGGGATGCTGTGTTCACAAGTGCAGCCATAGTAATTATTAGTATAAATATTGCTGGAACATCACAGGCCAGGGAGGAATCATGATTGCATTGATTTTTTTTCAGTTTGCTACTGTAGAGTATCTCAGTGCTCCAGAAAATACTGAATGAAATTGATTGCAATGAAGTCAAAGAAGAACATAAATTCTAATAAACTATACTTAGTCTTAACTGAAGTCTGTGATATTGCAATCTGATACAGTCACTCAACATTTAAAAAGCCAGAAGCTCCAAAAGCCAATTATTAACATTCAAATACCCAGGTACATACAGATTTGTATACCATTTTCTGTGTTTACATCTAAATGCTGAAGTTATATTACAATTAAACACGTATGTTCAACAATTTAAATTCAGATTTTAAAATCGACAGCCTGACTCACTGCTAAAAGCTAAAGCACAGAATCCTGGAGTGGTTTGGGCTAGAAGGAACTTTAAATACCACCCCATTTCAACTCCCCTGCCATGGGCAGCACCACCTCCCACCAGGCCATGGTGCTTAAAGCTTCATCCAGCCTAGCCTTAAAATCATAGTAGGACTGCCATCATAACATAATTATTATAGACAGAAAATACAACATGCAAATAACTCTATTTGTATACTTAGTGCATGAGTGAAATAATGAAATTCAATGTAAAGTTGAAATAAAAATGTCTCTAAAAGGACAAAGAAGTCACTAACCTGTATTTTGATTGGCCAGGAGAAATTGCTGACATACACATAGAAAGTGATGTTTGGGTTGCTTCGAAAGTTAAATTTTTCACAGGAAAAGCTGTCTCTGTATTCCTTAATATTAACCTTGGAAACAACAGGAATCTCTTCTCCAGATATTGTTCCAGCTAAAAATTTTGAAAAGCTCAGGTGTAAATATACATATTTGAGAAAAATATTAATCATTATTAAAGATGCCAAAGTAAATTTGCATAAGAAATATAAATCCTTAATTGCTTTTGGTGTCTTCCTCTAAAACAACCTCTTATTAAAGTTTACATGGCACATTAGGTATATTTATTATACATATAGAGAATTCACAGAAATTTTGACTTTGGTTTTAAAAACTATATGCAAATTGGAAAAGTGACAGAAGTAGCATGAATTTTACAAGATAGTTATTATGGTCAGCTTAACAGATAATATGCTTTCCTCCATAATTTATGTTTCATTTCAATAAACAGCTCAATAAAATCTGTAAGGGAATTTGTCTCCATCTTGCACTTTTGCTGTCAAGTTTTAATTGTTCATGAAAGCGTTAATAACGTAACTAGTAATAAACATTTATTAGTTTTTGCAAATAAACGAGTGACTGAGCTAAGTTAAAATAAAGGAATAAACAGAGTTTACTAACTGGTATGGTAAAGACTTCAGAAATGCACTGATGAAGAAATTCATGAGTTTAAGAGAAACTGAACCTTCTTTTAAAAGATATTTTTTAAATTATATCATTTTAAGCATCATGCCTCTCCTTGGATGTGCTTTCAGAAAGTCAATAGAACCAATTCAGAAAAACTGTCTAAATTAAAACAAAGAGGAGTAATGGGGTTCAAAGCTGGAGAAAAAAATAGATAAGCAGCTCTTTTTATCAGCATACACAGAAGAACTTTATTGTTTGATATCAATGTAAAGGTTAATAATTAAATTTTTAGCTTGAACACTGAAACAAAGAAATAAAATCTCAGTCTCTGCAGTAGTTAAGGAAGCAATTTATCTTAATTAAAATCACAGCATTTCATAACACTGTCATTTTAAAAATTTAAATACACTACAAGCTTTTCCTACCAATGTAATTTTAATTGAATAGGAGAGAAAGTCAACATATTAATGAAGCTTTATTCAGATTGCAAATTATCATCTGAGGTTTAAATAATATAATTAATAACAGCATAATGATAATGGCAAAAGAACACATTTGGCAAAGTTTTATTATCAAAATTAGCAACAAAGAGACAATCAGGTTAAAATAACTCAAAGGATCATGAAATCATTTGGGGAAAAACTCATCTGACCAAAATTCACTCTCACCTGTAGAACCAATAGACCACGTAATATTGAGGTTAAAGTTGTTTGATGCATTAATTGATATATCCAAATTTTTATTTGACTAGGGAAAAAAAAAAAAAAGGAAAGTGAACAAAACATATCAGAATGTATTGCACGTAATTCTACTACACATAACTGAATCCAGCCTTTTATTTATCTTCCAGTTTTCATTTTAAACATAACTAGAAATGGCAATGATTCACTGCCAAAGGCAATTCTCTCTTTTGCTTTGGTAAGAACAGGGTACAATATAACATATAACTATACCAGTTATGTTTGTAGTTTGTCCCAAGTATAACAAAATATTTGTCTTTATAAAATCAAACAGGAAAATATATGGCAAATGCCTACATTCTAATCACAAGCCAAAAATTACTTTCTGCAACTAAAAATGTTTTCTCAGCAGAAGAATATACCCCTTCAATTCATCTCAGGAAGATATTAAACTTGTTATTCATGGCAGCAGCAATAAAATAAACCAACTGATAATTGTTCAGAGTATCAATTAAGCTGAAGTACATCTGCCATTTTGAAAGAGTTCTCAATGAAGGCACTGGACTAATTTTGCAGCTCTCAAAAAAATGTGAACTATCTCTAAAATATTATAGACACTTTGAAAACCTTTAATCAACATCAAATACAATGGAAATCTTAATTCTGAGTCTCTAAAACTTAACTAAAATTATTAACATTTTCTTACCTGTTCTGGATTTGCTATAAAGTTTATGGCAGTGTGATGACGATCGTCCTCTTGTAATAAACTGAAGGTAAATTGATAATCAATCAAAAGGCTGTCTGTAGGCAAAACAAAAATTTAAAATTATAAAATAAAATGCATACATATTAATTCTATATTATGCAAGTACCTAGAAGTTTACCATTGACATTGATTTTAAAAGTCATGGAGAAATCTACAAGTTAGAATTATTCACACGCATTTCACTGATGAAGTTTTTGCATTATAAAGTCTTGAAATGATGAAAACTAAAATTAAGTTAATCAAAAAAATTAAATAAAGAGGAAAATAACTGAATTAAGAAACAAATTCTATCATGGGATCAGAGCAGCACAGATTACACATAATCTGAAACAGTTATTCTTTGTGAAATAATTATTCCAAAATATGTATTGTGTTGTTAGAGCATTATCAGTTTCCTAATTTCACTTTGAAAAAACTATTTACTAAGTTTAAAAAATCTGGAAAAAGTTGCCTCTAAACTAAAATTATATATTATGAAGGCTTATTTATTGTAGTAAACAAAATTGCTAATAACTACGTGTTACAATGGAACTTTGAAGAGAAATTATGTGACCATCAAGTGTTTCTTTTCTAAACTGACAGAATTTTAAGACATTCTGTTAAGTGGCAAGTGATATAAATTTTTCATACAAAGAAAACAAGGAGTTGTTTAGTATTGCTCAAAATATTTCTATTTTACTGCCCGTTGGCTTTTGCTCTACACATTTTTCCCGCACCCTGTGAATGGAGCAGAGCCTGCCAGGCAGCTCCCACACGCTGCTCACTGACGATCTGCTGGGCTGGCAGAGGGGCAGAAGAGAGCCACAGCCACCTTCAGATGATCCAACCCGTGCCTAGCCCTTCCTGGGAGGAGCAGAAAATGATGGGGACAAGTCGGAAGACAGAAGTTACCTGAGCTATCCTGTTGTGTTCCTAAAGCCAGAGGAACGAGATTAACCCTTACGTGGGACATAGCTCGAGGAATGACTGAAAAGGAACTTTTCTACAGGGGAAGGGGCAGGAGACTCATCAGGGTAAAGCAGCTTTCCAGCACCTCCAAAATGTAAGAAAAAAAAAGGTCAGCAGGAGTTACTGTTGTTGCAATTTATAGAGGGAGCCATCTAGAATCCCAGCAGGAAATATTCAGTGCAGAGAGTTAAGAATCAACACAGCCCTCAGAGATGTAAATTGTGATAGCAGATAAATAATCCCTGGGCAACAGACAGTTGTGAACCAGAGGTGGGTGTGGTGGATGCATCTTGAATGCTCTGTTACATGGGCAGACATATCTTCAGATCCAACAGAAAAAATCTTCAAAATTTTTACCATTCTAGTTCTACAGGAATCAAAATCTTGTATTTTTCCCTCTCTCACAGAAAATAAGGAGGTGACTTATAAGAGTACATCATTCTGATTATTATTTTATGCATGTTGAAATATGGCAAGTCATCTCTGGTGCTACAACCTACTGAATAATTGTAAAGCATTATTTTGATCCCTGGTCTGCTGGCATTCTGCTAGTCATCAACACCACACAAACTGTGTAACAAATAAAAAATATGTGATCATAAAAACAAAATCAGTAAATACAAAGAGAGTGAAAGATTAAGTCAAAACAGAAGAAAAGCTGTGTCAGCCTTTTGTTGGATTTAATAGTTTGCTTACTGCTGACAATCACCTTTTCTGCAGCAACACATCATCTGAAAAAATACACTTTGTTGTATCCTATGGGAAGGCTGACTTAGAAAGAGAAAAAATCCCACTATATTGTCTTAATAGTTAAAGAAAATTGTTTTGGTTTGATTTTGTTCAGGGTTTTTTGGATTATTTTTTTATAGTGAGTGTGGAAGGAAAAGTAGAAAATAAAAGTTCACAGAATATCCTGAGTGTGGAGGAACCCAAAAAGGAGTGACATGAAAGAAATTACCATGACATTCAAAGATGAGTTCACTTTCTCTATTATTAGCCACCACAGTTCTGTTATTCAAATAAGAATAAGCTGATCTACATATCTTAGCTAACAAGTTTTGACCAGGTCTCTGCATGTTTATGAAGGCAAAAGATGAATAAATATGAAATTAAAATGCCCCATTAATTTATTAATACTACTCTACGCTTCTATAGTTATGCAAATCTAATTAATAAATCTCACTGACTATTGTGCCATATCTCCATGCTTAACAATAAGACAAACATGGCACCAGAACATCTTTAAATGTAACAGGACAGGAAAAGATGGCAAGTAAAGATTGACCCCTATTAAATTAATTAATAAACCCTTTAATAATCATGAGTAGAAAGGCAAAAAGGTTAGGAATAATGTATAGATATGCTCCATCTCCTGATCTGGTCAACTTAGAGCTCATCAAAATACAGATGACTGCTTCAGCATCAATCTTTGCAAACAGATTTATTGTAAAGGTGTGGTAGACCAGCACCACAGAAAGCACTCCTATAGAAATTCAGGCAACAGCAAGGGCTACAAGATGCAAAAAGCAGCACTGACAAGCTTGGACAAGATATCATTTATTTTATCATAGGATATGGAAAATTACCACTTAAATATGTCACAGTCTTTTTCCAAGCACAAATTGTGTCCTCTCAGAAATGCAGAGTATCAGCTAAAAAACCAGAAGTCACATATAGATAATATCCCATCATAAAAAAACATTGGAAATAGACATAGGACTCTTGTCTCCCAGTTATGAATGAACAGCTCTTCTGCATACAAGTTTAAAAAAAATTAAAGTAATTTACTTTTAAAACAATATTACTTTGTTTCCCCCCCTGGGGTTTGTTGTTGTTGGTGGTGTTGTTGTTTAGTTCTTTGTTCTTGGTTAATTTTTAAATTTATGTTTTATGTGTTAAAAGACAACAAAGTATGAACTGTTGTTTCAAGGAATGCAGGAAAAGTCCCCACACTTATAAAAGAAGTTAAACTACACATAAATTTACCATCTGTAACAAATCAGAAAATTAATTCCACTCTTTCTTATTGCATTCTTACATACAATACAGTATTGACAGGAAATTGTGAAAAACAGTAAGAGTTAATTACGTGTAGAGGCTCTCCTTTTGTACCCAAGACATCCCAAAGTTTTTTGTTGTGTTATTAATTGCTCTATTATTTCATGGTTGATCAGTTTGATACTTCATTAATAGCAGCAAAGTGCAGTAGGAAGTCCCACACATTATTCCGTCTGTAACACTCAAAAGCCTTGAACAACACAGCTTCGAGAGCAGCTTTGAGAGCCAACACAAGAACTTGCCTTGGGATTCTTCAGAGTTACCAAAGGATCTCTAAATGACACCATTTCCACAGGACAAACCATTAAATCCCTGCCTTGGCCTGGGTGTTGTAAAGCAGAAATACTCAGAGACAATTCCAGCTCAGGGGAGGTAACTAAGGTGTGCATGACTTGAATGAAGAGACAGCAGGGCCTAAGTGCAGTTGGGTGATTCAACAGCACAAATCAACTCAGGTGCAAATGAAAGAACTGACATGGAACAAACAAACACTCCTTCCCATCTGAGGACTGCAGAAGTTTCTTCACAGAATAAATTTCATAGGTTGGAGAAAGGTTCAAAAAACTTCAAGGAAGATTTGTCTGGACCTATTCTTAAGGTGAAGATTCCAAATCTTTCAAAGTCTCTAAAGTTAGATTTTATTATAATATAAATTAGCCGAACTAATTTAAGAAGAAATTCAGAGTAGAAATTAAAAGGGATCATAAAGAAGACTACCCATTGCACCCTACTGCTGTGTCACAATCCTTTCTCACTCTCTCCATATGTTTCATCCTGTAACTTAGGAGAATCTTCCCCCACATGTATTCAGCAGCTCCCAGGGAAAATATCACCTCCCTCTCCTCCAGAAAGCTCCACCTTCTGCAGACTGAAGCAGGCAGAACAGCTTTCCTTCCTACTGCCAAACCTCTTCCTGAACATAATATATGCCAATGCATCATAAGTGCACATAAACTAAGCAGTTACACAGTACCTCACACCATATTTCCCAATTCATGGTGTCATTCAAACTAGAGACCTTAGCCTCAAAAGCAGTGCAAAATTTAAACTAAAAGTCCATTCTAAGACTACGACCTGTTCTGAATAGCTAAATGTATAAGTAGCCAAGTATAAAATAACTAAATGTAGAAATAGCTATTTAAAGTACATTCAGTATATTCTGTTGATATATATGTTGTGCATATTTATAATCAGGAATTTGAAGAAGCCTAACATTCTACTCCATGTGGGTTTGTTTCTACTTTAAACATTTAAGAAGCCACCAAAAGTAATTTTACCTTTACATAAACAAATGAGACTTTTCCTGTTTCTGTTTACCAAGACAGAAACACAACAAATCTACTCAAGCAGGTGACTCAAGCAGCAGGCAGACAGAATTTAAAGAGCCAGATTCTAGCCTATAATTTTCTGAACTTTTACAGTTCCCCAAATTTGTATGTCTGAAGTTCCATGGGAAAAGTTTGTGAGAACATAGATACCTCTCCACAAACTCAGAGCCCAGCTCAAAGCTCCAATCTTAATTCCCCAACACACAGCACAGTATTTGGAATTCACAAGCTGGGTTTTTTGAGCCAGGAGTGAGCCCAGAACAGTCTAATACCTGTTTCCAGGCATTTTGCTTCAGTTTATCTTAGAAATCATTGATTAAAGTAGAAAAGAAGTATTGGGAGAAAGGACCACAATACCAACCTGACATCATCAATGGTCAAATATTACAAAGACTTACGGTTATTGAGTTTTTTCACATCTCTATTTTGATTTTTTCAAAAACCTTGACTACTTTCACAGTCAAAAGAAGTCATTAAAATCAATTCAAAATACCAGTAATGAGCATGTGTGAGAACATAACAATAATTAAGTGAAGAAAGATATTCAATGAAATAAGGAAAATTAATTTCAAAGCAATCCTTTAACCCTAGTATCACTGTTAATTTTGAAGAAACCTCTCTGTTTCATTAATAAAGGTCAATGACTTCTTATAAGGATCACATGTTTTAATATGAAAGTTTGGTACTCATATACAAAAAGGAACAGACCAATTGCCATACTCAAACTTCTGTACTGGAAGAAAACTCTGATTTTTAAAACAACAGAAAACTCCCAAAAGAAAGAAGGCCAGACAGAAGTTCTTCAGTATTTCTAGAGTGCCTCTATACTCTGCGAGAATGTATAATTAGAATGGTAATTACTTTTAAAAAAGGTAATTAGATTGACTATGTTTAGTATAAATTAGTGACAAATTTATATATGAAAAGGTATGTTACAGGGAAGTATTAAGACTGTAAAATGAACCACTACAAATCAAGGGAGCCTGTAAATTATTTTTGGGTGAGTGCTCCCCTAATGGGCAGCTATTTAACACTTTGTTCCATGTTCAGTACTCAGTGTTGGGCCCATGCCTCATTTACTACGTGCTACACAAGTCCTTTTCTCAAGATGGAATTAATTTCTAATGTGGCTTTCTATAGTATTCATCACTATAATTTTCTAAGTTCTTCACAAAAGTTAATGAATTTGTTACAACATTACTGAAGATGAGAAGGCATTTGAGCGCCATTTTATAGGACAGGAAATGAAACAAAGAGACCAAGGACAAAACCATCTATTAAAAACGAGCAGCCAATCTGAAATACCTGTACTTTGATTTTTCATAATACTTTGAATTATATAACACTATGGATGAACATTGTTATTTGGCAGCTCCTTCCATCATTCATTGTAATTCTTTCCACTTTTCAACAAAACAGGAGAGGAACACACATTCAACTTTCCATTACATTATCACTTATTCGTTCCCTACAAATTCATTCAGTGCATTGTGGAGTGAAAGTTCCTTGGGAACTGGTATATAGCAATATTATTAAAAACTGTGCAATCATGCTCTAATAAAGAAGCAAATAAAAAATTATTGTGACAGCAACCTTCATTCTTCCACCATCCTGCACCGACTGCCTATGCAGCGTATTTCAGTAAAGGGTGTTCATTAAGTAATTTAAGAATCAGGCTGGAGTGAATTCTAGAGAACCACTTCTCAGCTATCTTTTACCTTTGAACAAATCATTCCAAGAGAGTATCCCAGTGCATCTCTCAGCAGGAGGGAAGAATGAACCTAGGTTCCCAAAAAGGGAGCAAGAACATTCCTAACTGGACACATTCACTGCGTTTCTAACTGGCCATTCACCCATGGTTCCTCTCAAGCAGTTTCTTAACACACATTTTTAAAGCCGAACAAAATGGCAAAACAGCTTCATACATATACAGAATTTCTGACAAATGTCTGTTCATTTTAGGTCCAAAAGTTCAAGTTTAGCAAAAGCTCTTAAGCCAAAAGTGCTGCAATGTGTATCAGCCAGATTTACAAAAGGAGCATGGAACTAGACCCACCCACCCACAAGATAATCTCATTCTCAACTACAACCTAATTATCCCAGTTTAAAAATCACCATTAGGTGAGGATCACATGATCTTTACTCGATCAATGACTAAAATGGGTTTTTTCACATTTTTTTCTGATAATTAATAATTTCTATTTTGTGAATAAACCGTCCCAGTTTAATTATCACCATTAGGTGAGGATCACATGATCTTTACTCAATCAATGACTAAAATGCTTTTTTTTTCACATTTTTTCTGATAATTAATAGTAACTTCTATTTTGTGAATAAACCCCTCAAAAATCTAGTGCTGTTCTATTTTTACTTCCTGAAATCTCTTAAAGTTGTAAGAACCTCCATCATGATTGCAACTTCAGACTCATCACAGTCTTCCCACACTTTTCTATTTAAGGATGTGTCTATTCATGCTGATTCTAAAATTCATACTCTCACCTCTTCATTGCACAGGCAGTTTGTCTCTCTCCTCCTCTTTCTAGTGATTGGTCTCTATTTCCAGCAAGACTTTGTTGAGAACAGAACTATTCATTTCCTCTCTATCAGTACAAATGCTGCTTTTGAAACCAAGTACCATTATCAAATGCTATAAATCATATTCATCTGTGACCAAATGAAATTCTCCTTGTATTGCATCAAAGTTGGGGGTTACCACCAGACCTATTTTCTGTCAGGATAATTATTTTGAACTTTCAGAGCAGCTGCCTGATTCATTCCTCTGTCATCTGTATCTAGCAGTCATCCACTGCCTCATTGTCATTTTTATATTGAATATGTTTGTGTCTGACATTACTTGTCCATTGTGATAAAACAAAAAGTCATTTACTGTGAAGTCTTTACTAAGAACTTGCATTTTATTCTATGTAATCAGAGTGCAATGAGCTTCAAAAAACCCCAGCATTTACTATTTATATGTCTTTTTCCATTTCAAGAAAGAGCATGGAAGAATGAATTTCACAGAAGTCCAAACTCTTTAAAAACACAAGCAACAGCAAGTCATTGTTCATTTTACTATACTTTACAGAAATGTACTGGTCTAAAAAGCCCACGAAAAGACTGAGGGATTAGTGTCATAATCAGAAAATTGGGTAGCTAAATTTTATTTTAAACATAAATCTTTTATCTTATTAGATTCTCAGCTGCTATTTGGAAAGGTCTAATAAGCTGTCAGTTTTGATCCTAAGGGAGGGCCAGAAAAATCTACCTGTATTAGAATTTTACTCAGCTAAATTTTGCTTATTGTCTCAGGCCACTCTGTATTGACTAAAACTTTCAGTGGATGATAGAAATGCATCATGTTCAGAAGGGTAACTCTTGATTTTCATTACTGAAAATAGAAAGACCTAGAAGGTTCATTAAGTCTGGACATGTAAGTTTTACAAGGCTTAACAGGTGAGATGTACCTCACTATAGCTGTCACAGAAGTGTAGGTATGAAAATGTCATGGTAAACAAGGCTGGACTTGTGGCTGAGATCTAAAATCTGAGGTATAGATAGAATCACCTGGAGCCTTTTAAGCATGCAATCTCAAGATGATGTTCCTAAAGTTTTTAAATCTCACACCACAGCCAATTATTTTTCCTAAATATTTCATTAAACTCTTTCCTGAAAATGCTATAACAACTGATGGGTTTACTGTGAACAGCTGGAGAGGTTTTCCAGCCCTATGGTCTATAAACAAAGTGTGGAAAGCAATGGCTAGGGAATTATGAGCAAAATATTAGCAAAGGAAGCAGCAACAAAGAAAAATAAGCACACCACTCAGCAGGTATACAAATGTCAGTTGTAGGAAAAAGTCTAGATGTCTCCAATGATGCAACATTTCAGAACTCACAGCATAGTCTTGTCAGAAGTGTGTTATTACTTGACAGCAAGGAGTACTCAATAAATGTACTTTTGTTTTGTCACACTGGACAGTCGTTTTAATCCCTTAACTCTTGCAGTATTCACAAATTGTCAGAAGAGTGAGGAGAAAAAATGGAAATAAAAAACCAAGAAAAAAATCATTAAAATTATTATCGAAGAAATTAAAATTTCTCTCTCCATTATTTTTTTCATATTGATTTAAATGCGTCAACACCTTTGTAACACTCATCTTAATATTACCATTCTAACATGTATTTTTCAATAAACCAGCACCAATACTCACTAACCTGATTCTAATTTATTGCTTTTTTTATATACTCTCTACACACTGAGGCGATCTCTGATCTGCTTGTTCTGACAACAGAAGTGGCACATCTGAGAAACAACAATGTTAAATTAGTGTTTGACTTCATGTATTATTGCCAAAGAGGGATGTTTCCTGTCTAGGAAAGCAGTAAATGAAAGCAGTCAGATTTTCATGCTATTTTAGATCTTGCTCTCATAACTTTCAGTTTATTGTATAATCCCTAAAAGTCTACTACATCTCCTTATAGAAATAATTTTTTGAGAAGCTTCTATTTATACATGGATCAATGCTGAAAATATGGGCATGGCAGAAGTACAAATGCAATTTTTAAATTGTTTATGCTCTTATACATGTAGATGCTCAAGCTTTGCTATAAACTGGGAACAGTCAGAAGTTAATCAGACAATAACTTCTACATCTTCATTAGCAGAGCTTTTATCCTGCTTCTCAAAAAACCAAACACAGATCTTAACAAATAAAGAACAACCTCTTGTTACTCAGGCCTTCCAAGGAGACAGAACACACAATTTATAAATTGTCTCTAAATATACACAGATAAATAGGTGCTCCTGCAATATCCCAACATTTTCAAAATTCTCTTCCTTCCCTTTTCTCATTATTTAGTTGAACTTTGCTTAAGAAACTCTAAATCCACAACCCAAATGTCAGAACACACCCCATGTTGCTTGACTCCACATGACTTGTACAAACTGCACAATGTAATTTGAAGTTGAGATGTTTCCACTTTGCTGTATTCTATCCTATTTCTCAAACCATGTATGCTTAACTGTTAGTTCTGAGAAGTAAAATCTCTCATAGCAAATAAATCCAGGTCAGGAAAATTGCACTTCATACTGGATAGAAATTACGTCATATACCTCCTTGAGCAGTGTCCTCTGTTTTAAAGTCACAAATTACAACAGATACTTGTACTGTAATAAATATGAAATGCTACATCTCCATGCAGTAGAAACACCATTGCATTACAACTTTGAAAAGAAGAAGAACACAAGCACTTTTTCCTTTAAAAAACCATTAGGTATTTTTAGAGTAAAATCTGTTGATTTCATTAATAACATTCTCACTCAATAATAACATTGCTCATGCTAAGAACTGAGTGCAAATTCAGCAAAAAATATCGATAGAATATTAAAATTCCAAACACTCACAAATGAAATTACATATCTGTAATATTGCCTAATCCATTTTACACAGCCTTTAAGACAGATAGGAGGAAATATCTCAACCCTAGTATGGAATAAAATACAGAGTGAAAAACTCCAGAAAAAAATAAATATTCCCCCACTTGCTACAAGTTTGATTTGTAGGACTGGCAGTCAGGTACATAAAATAATAAACAGTTTGGTTAAAATAAGCAAATTGAAATAACGGAGGAAGGAAAAATGGAGCCCCAAAGGCTGTTTTCCTCAACCCCAGTGCAGCCACCCATCCTTCAGAGGAGATTTATTCTTTGCCTCAGAGAGGAAACATTGGCCACCATGGCAGAGCTCACTGACTGCTTTCTGAAAGTGACTTGGAAAACTCAATTTCCACCCGAAACAGCTGCCAGCCATTAAAAGAAATATTATATTTTCCTGGTGTTATTTTTTATTATAAACCAGGAACTAAATACAGCTGTGCTTTCATTATTCATTACTCTTTTTTTTCTTTATTTGGCCATGGAAAGAAAATACTCTGAACCAAAATGTGCAAATAGAATCTCTTCTTTTATTGTTATGGTTTGGTTGGTTTTTTTCAAGTTATTAGCTTAATACAGACCAATTGAGACATCATTACTCATTGGTACATATCAAGCACAAACTTTTTGACACAGATTCTCTGAGAACTGAATTAGCATGTAAAAAGGAACAGCAAACTATAGCAAATACTGACAGTCTGTTTGTTCTTGGTATTTGAAAAGCAGTAATTGTTCATATCACTGCAACTGACCTTCACAGACCAGAGACTGTGGCAGGCAATCCTTGCCAACAGACATGAAGTGACACATTTCCATGATGTAGCCATACACTGCCTTCCTTAGAATGTTTCCATTTTTCTCTTTCCACCATTTATTCTGTTGCTCACTCTAGCAATGACCTCTCCATGTTCTCTTTCATTAGCCATTCCCAGCATCAGAAAAGGCTCTAGCACTTTAAAATCTGTCTGGCCACATTTTCAAAAACAAGTACAGAAGCAGTATGTATTTCTATTCAATAGAAGTAGAAATCTAAAATTCTCAATGTTTTATCATTTAGTAGAAATCTAAAATTCTCAATGTTTTATCATTGATGAAAACAAGCATGATATTGTTGCCCTTTTAAGACTTTTCTTCCCACATTTTGCATAGTTTGTCATTTTTATAAAATTATTCTGATGGCCGTGGCATTTCCTTAAGGGGCTAACACAGTAAAGTACATTTATTTCCCCATAACATAAAAAGACAAATCAAATACATATATATTACTTCTTTACCAGCGTATCTTCATACTCTTTGACAGATACATTTTTCAACTTTCCCTTAATGTCTAGTTTGCTATTGTATCTATTTCCTAGCGTACACTGCTGCTTTTTGACCTCACACAGTTTTCTCTTCCATTTCATGTCAGCATTACCCTTTATATCAAGTGACTTCCAAACTACACTTTGCTGTCAATGAGTTACATTTCTAGAACATATTTTAAAACAATATTCACAATTCAAGCTAAAAAAAAAAGTGACAAAAAATTAATATCAAGGACTCGGAGGCTACCTTACAACATGCTGAAATGGAGCTGAGTTATCGAGTCAGAAAGTGGTATTTGACAATGTCCACATTTAACCTAGTTTATGTTTTCCTAGAGTTTATATAATCCAAGGTTTTATCATCACCTTGAGATAGAAATGACCCCCAAGTTACTTAAATGATCACACAAAAGTCCCTCAAATACTCTGTAAGGGCGTCACAGCACTAATTCTAAAGCTGGAAACGTCTCTGACTACTCTCTGGACTTTACAGGCACGTGTTCAGGATGAGGTGGTTCAGGACCCACACCTGAACAGTGGAACTCGCACTACAGGACATTTGCATTTAATGGAAGAGGCTCAGCTGTCCTCCAGTGCTCCACCTTTTCCAGCACAGAAAAACACCCCAGCTGACTTGGAATAATGCACTTGTTTGACCAAGAACTCCCAAAAGGACTGACTTAAAATCTCCCACATATCACAAGCCACTTATTGAAGTCAGGGTGTGTTTTTTCCTTTTTCAACTGGTTCAAGATTTCACTACAGATCTTCCCTTGAAGCCCTACTGATCAAGAATTGTCTTTTCCCTGGGCAGTCAGCATGGGAAGCAATTCAACTGCAAAAGCACCACAGGTGTTTTCCCTTGACTGTCAGAAGGTAAAGCCAAGGGACCTTGAGGGATCATTTCCCATGGCTTTTATTTCTTACAGCTCCAGGATCAGGGAGCTCCAAGGCCTCCCAGGTGTCTGAGGAGTGACAGCTCCTGTCCCTTGGGAAGTGCTCAGGAATCTCTCACACACACAGCACACTGAATACACAGTACAAGGATTCAGAAATATCCACCCCTATGAACCCAAGCTCAATATATCAACAAAATCAAATGTTGTGTATTTGTAGATACTTGCACTGGTTTTCTTTGCATTTAAAACACTGCTTCACACACGAGCTAAAGTTCCCTACAAAGCAAAGGATGTCTTCTGAATGAGGTCTCACCCACTCTTGCCTCATCAACCTCTATAAATACTCACATTTTAGACCTATAGCTACTTTACTGCAATACTATATATTACATTGCAAGAAAAATATTAACATAATACAGAAATTAATTGTGGCACCCATGGAACAGTCCTCTAATTCAGACTTTTATCTGCATGTAATACAAGGTATGGTTTTTCTTCTTTTTAGCAGTTAGAAAGTTAGTTTCAGCAGAGTTAGTTTGTCCTACTTCTTTGAGATAGGGCAGCATATCTGCTATTTTTAATGAATAATCACTAAATTTACTTTGTCTGCTTTGACAAAAGGTATTAAATAGTAACTGTAAGAGGATGCCAGTTGGTAAATTCACTAGTATATAAGCAGAAGCTACCAGAGAAAGCAAATAATCTTCATTTCAAAAATAACGCATGGCTTGTTAAGCAAAGAAAATCCACAATGTTAAAAAACATTAATTACAAAAATGAGAAATAAATACATACATGGAAAAATTCTCCAACTCAAAGCGAAAGCTGAAAATGATTGGCAGCAAATCCATTTCCTCAGCCTGCCTAACAAAGCTGCAAGCCAACCTAGCATTTGGCAAATGAGTACAGAGAGCCTGGGGTGAGATCATAATACTTTATTAGGAGCTTCAGCTTCAGATGTGGTTATTGTTTTAATTCTCTGCAAGGCGACAGTTGGTTTGTGCAGTTATTTTAGCTCAGGGCAAACACTGTGTTTATCTGTTGCTCTTTAGAAGTTCTGAGTTGGTAGGTTTGCTGAGGCTAATCTTTTATCAAGCCATCCTAAAATTGTCTGATTTAGACTATAATCTGTTCCACTGGACTCTTTAAGCACTAAGAAGATTTCATTTTAAATAGAATTTTCTTGTATAAGTCCATATATTCAAAAGACAATGTCAGTCATTACTTTGACTGTATTTATAAATAATATAGATTTTTTCAGTCGGTATCAAAGTCAATCAATGTTAGATATAATTGGTGGAACTCATTATTTTAAGTCAAGCATGACAGTTTTACAATTACAATAAGTATTTAGTTGAAATTAATGTTGTCCCAAAAGGAAACATGAATTGTTCAAATCAGGAGTGAAGCTGGTGGCTGCTGGTATACATCTCCCAACTCAGCTAAAGCAAACACATTTTCAAGAGCTAAAATTTATTGTTTATGCCCTTTAAGTTTCAACATAATTTTTAAATATCTGGAAAATCCCTGCTAACAGTTTTACTTATAGTGCTACTTGCTATTTATCTTCTAAAACACTCTCCTTGGAATGTTCTTGAGCTTAATTTTTTCTCTAAGTATAACAAGTCTGCCACCTAGTGCTTTATGGAACCTCTAGTACACATTTTACTTGAAAATTATTTATTTACAATTTTATTGATAAAAGAGGTCATGTTCCAAGCCCCTGAATGCATCAATATTCATGTTTTTAGTAGTTGAGACTTCATTCAACAATTTTAATTCTCCTTTTTATTAAATTATAACATTGATAAGATAAAAGTTACTTAAAATTGGCTTATTTTAGAACTTTGACTATGACTAAGCCCAGAAAATAAAGAAAAAAACCACAATCTAATAATAAGGAAAACAAGTGGGATGAACTATCAAACCATGTCAAAAGTTGCACTTTGACAACAGAAATAAGGGTGTATTATCTTATCCTTTTGCTCTGAGACAATACTGAGATGATATTTCTAAAAATTCATTGGAAGTTGTCAAAAATTGTCTACATTTAATAATTATATAGTCTTTTTAGTAACTACTACTATTGCAAAAAAAAAAAAAAAAAAAAAGACTTAAGACTAACAAAGTCTTTAGTCTATATAGTCTTTTTAGTAACTACTACTATTGCAAAAAAAAACCAAAAAACCAAAAACTTAAGACTAACAAAGTCTTTAGTGCAAAGACCAGATATGAAAAAGTAATTAGACTTCTTAATTTTTAGCAAGTAAGACAAATTTTAATAAAGCAGATAAAAGAAATAAGTGCTTGAAGTTTTTTTCTTTTCAGGCACCACATACATTGGATAAAAATGTGGTTTAAAAGTTTAAATTAAAATACAAATTTACTATATATGCAAAAAAAAACCAAAAAACCAAAAACTTAAGACTAACAAAGTCTTTAGTGCAAAGACCAGATATGAAAAAGTAATTAGACTTCCTAGTTTTTAGCAAGTAAGACAAATTTTAATAAAGCAGATAAAAGAAATAAGTGCTTGAAGTTTTTCCTTTTCAGGCACCAGATACATTGGATAAAAATGTGGTTTAAAAGTTTTAAATTAAAATACAAATTTACTATTGTATGAAATTGTATGGAGAATAGGCATGGACTAGCACTTTTCTTTACTCTTCCCTTTTTGAAATCCTGGTGTGTCAGCACTAGTGGGGCTAATACAACTTCAGGACTGGACTAGAATCCTTATGAGGCTCTTCAGCCAGAAGCAAAATTTTCTTTTTTGTCCCCAGCTCCCTGCACAGACACCAGATATTATCTTGAGAGTTTTTACTGAATGTACATTTCATAGTTTCTCACCAATTTTGCACATGAAAGTATCATTCTTCATCTTTGTGAGCTGCTGACATACTGAGGGAATTGCTTATTGCTATCCTGCCTGTATTTATACCAAGGAAAGAAGCAGTAGTCTTATAAGCTATAATGATTTTATGGCTCAAGGTTTAGAATGGCAGAGCAAAACCATAAACCAATTATTCAGGTCAATCCCAAAAAAGTCATTGCACAATGTTTAGTAGACCACATATTCTTTCCTGTGGTTTACTTTAGGTAGAGAAAGAGCAGCTAAAAAAAAATTGAGCCATTAAGAATCAAACAAACACACAAACAAAAAACTATGACTACTATTTTCCGGCTTGTAATAATATTGGGGTTTTTTATATATAAGCTAAACTTTGCAGTGTGGTCTTTGGCTTTCTCTTTCCTCCTTGTATGTCCTGAAGACTGAGTGGAAAACTCAGAGGTGCCAGTGGAATGTGTACACCTGACCCCTAAGGCTCCTGCAGATGGGCCCAGCACCTTCCTTCCCTGCATGTTTCATCCCAGAAGAACAGCTGAGAGTGGTCAGGCACTGTGTGAAGCCACCCACAAATGGCATTTCATAAAACACTAAGGTAAGAGAAAAAATAATAGAAACACATGTGCCTAGAATTTATGAAATGGCATTTCATAAAACACTAAGGCAAGGGAAAAAAGGAAGAGCTCTAGAAAGAAACACCTAGAAAACGGTTAAAATAAAATTTGTACAGTCTTTTAACCTTTTCATATATAGGTATTAAGGCCTCATCTTTTTTTAAAGGCTAGAAATCCAACAAATATCTGGATCAGGGGCATATGATCAATAAATAGGTTTTAATTCCATAAAAAGCTGCAAGTCATTCAGTCCCTCCCCAGCTTAATTCTCTTTGCAAATGACCCATCCCTCATGACCTCTTAAGTTTTGGGTTCTCTAATCCTTCTCAAAGGTCAGGTTCTAATCTCTAAAAGCAGGCCTGCTCTGCAGCATAGGAAACTCTAGTGTTACATTGCATCTATAATACATACAAATATATATATATATATATATATATATATATATATATATATACATACATATAATGCAAAGGTAAGCTTCACCTGATTTTTCTTTGCATCCACAAGACAGTCACAGGCCCACAAAACTGTCTGTCCAGCCGAAAGATGAGCACTAGATTAATTAAAATTGTTCATTTATAGCAATTTTATTACACTGTGACAACATTGTGGCTATACATTGCTGAGGAAATCTGGAATGCCTGAAAGTTTCCCACTCCAAAGTGCGCTGCCTTGTCATTCACTATTGCTGCCTGTTTTAAAACAGCAACCAGTCTGCAGGAGCAAACGGAAAAGCTCTTCACTATCAATGGTGGTACCCAGAAATAATCCAAAAAATGCTTCTAAATTTTTTTTAAAGGATAAAAGGGGGGAAAAGCTAAGGAATCTAAACCCATGTGCATTTTTTTTCAACTTCATTGTCTTAGCTAGGAATTTTCTTAGTGGACAAACGGGAAAATCTTGAGTGTTCAGCTCATGAAAATTCTAACTATATGCAGAAAAACAATGTGATTTACACTGGCAGGACTGATTTGTGGTAAGCTTTTATGCTTCTGCATGTAGCAGTATCAGAAACAGTTGTACTTCTTGTTTGATATGTTGCATTGGAACGCAAAAGAATGTACATAAGCCACACATTTTGAAAAGTTTTTGACCTTAGAATTATGGCTGTATAAGAGAGGTTTATGGTAGAAAGTATCACATCCTCTCAAAACAAGTGATTGTTAGCATGCCTATAATTCAAACCTCGCATTGTAACACAATCATGAATTGTAAATTTAAACTTTCATTTTCTCTGGAACACTGGATTAACCATTTCTCCATTTATGATTTAAAGCTTTGTGTCTGTACACAACCCAAGTGAAGATCACAGAAGTGGCATTTGTCCCAGTGATTCCTCCCAATCTGTCTAAAACCATCTGGTTTTGCTGCGTGTTCCCTTGCACCCAGGAGCTCTGACTCTGACAGCAATGCATTCCTAATGCTGATGTGTGAAGAACTAATGCAGCCATTTGGATGCACACTTTGCTATTGAGGTGTCACTGCCATCCATCACGCTGGCCCAGGCACCACGGAGCAAAAACAACAGCCAATACAAATGTATCACGACAAAATGTTGTATTTATGGTTTGTGTACATGCATAAGTCAGCTGCACAACCATCTCTGGCCTCCACTCAGAGGAGCTGATTGAATCAGCTTCTGATCATTCACAGCAAGACTGGCTCCCAACAGAAAGGCCTAGGGATACAGAGCCTCTACCAGAAATACAGAGACAATCCAGAGGCAGAGCTGTCCCCAGCTAACAAGGATGTTTACATGGCCAAACAAAACTGTAGCTTCTAAAATCACAATGCTTTCTTTTGTATTAATACTGCTTTTATTTTGTATAACAAATAATTGATAACGTCTCCTCTGATATTCCTAAGCCATGGCACACTGGACATTTTCAGCTCAAAAAATCCTTCCTCTCATGAAGTTCTAAGCTGTAAATTGTTGGATGTAAAGAGAGAATTACCACTGTATGTTTGTCCATTTGTTATATACTCTTCCTGTGGCATTTGTGTGCAGCCACTCCTGACAACAGGGTGCTAGAATAGATAGACCAGCATGCAGCTGCTCACACATTCTTATATTCAGTACTTTTCTATTTTCTATATCTGTGAGGCTTGTTCTCACTCTCTTGCTCTCAAAGTTGTGCTTTTTCAATAACACAATCCAGTCACAAAGAATGATATTGAAATAATTTTTAAAAAGCCACGTACAGTGATTTTCACACAATATGGATAATACACTACTGCATGCCCCATTACACATTTCTTATTCTATTTCTATTAAGTTTTCGTAATTTAAAGCAGAAGAACTACTCTTGTCCAGTGCTGCCATGTTTGGAATCGCCATATGAGAATGAAATCTGATGTTTAAAGCACTGTTCACCTGATCTCTAAGATCTGATGGCTTTGCTGCTCTCTCTTGTTTATCCTTTTGGCATAGTGTCTGTATTTAGATAAAGTCCCTACAATGTTTCAGTGTGTTACCTCCTACATAAATGCCATTCTTTTCAATCATGCCAGACCCATCCATAATTTTCCTGTGTTTTTATCTGTGCTCAGATCACTTCTTCAACCACAACACCATCCATGTACAGAATTAAAATTCTGTTTACCCTCCCACATGAAAGGCAACAAATAATGAAGAGACTAAAACAACCTGTGCTCTCCCAGTGGCAAACTCTGTTTTCATTTACCCTCTTGATCAGTCCATTGATGTAAATACCTGCACCAACACCAGCCTGTTCCCCCTTCCTAGGCTCAAGGATGACAATGACAGGCATGAGGGAGCAGAGGACTAGGCAAGGACTAGGCAGGATGGGCAGAGAGCTGGAGGAGATGAAACCAGCTGAGATTCTACAGGGCAGAGAATATTCACAAGATATTCTCTGCCCTGTAGAAGTTCTCGAAGGCAACAAGTATTCCTAAATCCACATCCTGCTGCTAAAAAGAAATCCAGGTCATCCAGTATCACAAGAAAGTTATCTACACACTTGGGATTAAATCCTGAAGTTTTGCTCAGAAGAGCATTCTAATTTAGGGCAGTATTTCCACAAGTGAAAAAAAGGGCAAAACTTAAATACTGAGAACTTTTTGAAGATGGTAAACTCAAGCATGTGACTAAAAGTTTTCCTGATGAAGATCCTAACCATACAGCAAATTATTATCTGCATTCACTGATTTTGATTCTAAGTAATAGAAACACATGTGCCTAGAATTTTAATTTCTCACAATCTTATGCTGCTGATAAATACACACAATTTATTTTTCCCTCCTCTTGAGCAATAATATTCATGTGTTGTAAAAAATACACTTCAAGGAAAAGTAAAGTGACATTTTAAGGATCTAAAGAGAAAGTTTCTTAATGAGGAGTGAAATAAAGCATAGGAAAAATACCATCCAAATGCCTGTCTTGTACAAAACCAAAACATGGTATGGCCATATTTTAGAATATAGATAACAAATTAGATAATATCTTCATGATGTGTGTGTATAGATATATTTTTAATACATCATTTAGCAGGAAATGGACTGTGCTGCTAAGAAACTGTCATTGAAATCTTAGGCCAGTCAGTTATCCACAAAATTAACTGATTATTTCCCGTTATGATGCACCATCCAGCAAATGCAGAATTCCATTAATATTTACCAGTGCAGTCTCCATATTACTACAATAAAATAATTCTGAGAATTGTTTATATGAGATACTTTGAATGGCTGGAAGTATTAAAAGAAAATGTATCATTTCAAAACAACAAGATGCTTAAAATATTTTGAAATCTGACAGAAGACAAATAACAGTAGTGAGTTAAAGGTGAAAGGGCATCTTGAATATAGTACAATTTGTTTCCAACATGATTTATAGACCCAGCCTGAAACATGATAGCAAAAAAATAAGGTTTTTTCATGGAGGTGCCTGAGGTCTACAAATCTCATTACTGTCATTTCTTTTCAATCTCTTAAATTTAATAACATTTATTTTTAAAGGACAAAACAAACGTTGACACACATATCCAAAACAGCCTACGTGTAATTGTGTACTCACTCTAAACCTAAAAAAAAGATTGATTTAATTGTTATATAGATACAAAAATTTATTCTTCTAAATATTTCTGTTTTAAGTAAGACACTTTTCTTATGCCAAAAACCAACAAATGGAATTGAATTTATTGATCAAGAGTATCTTAAAGACACAGTTTTAGGGAGTATTCTCAACTTGGTCTACAACATTTAAAATTTATGTTCCAGCTTAAAGTATTACATTCAAACTTATGTTGTCTGAGAGAAAAAAAAAATCAAAAAACCCTACATGAATGTTCTTTAATAGCTGGCAGGAGGAATAAATGTTTTAGGCCTAGAGATACATCAACATCTGTAATGTAGTAGGTAATTTACTATTTTGTTCTGTAAAACATACCTTGCAGATGCAAACCATTTAAGGTAAGAAAGACAGATTAGCAAAGAAAATAAACATTCCTTTATTAGGTAAATTATGCCTTAAAGAGACTCTAAAATAAAGCTTTTGTGTATGTTGTAAAATAAAATGCTAAGAAACAAGGCCAAAAACTGGAAGAGAGGTTATAAGTATGTTCAGACATCTGTCTTTATGTATAAATTCAAGGTTGAAGTAGGGACGATGTTAGAAACAACAGACAAATGGATCCAATTGTCTGACACGGAGCAGGTACACGCAAAAGTCAAAAAAGTTAAAACAGTGTTCTCCAACATCCCATCTGTTTTTATGATGATTAAAATTACTATTGAACTTGATATTGGCATAGTAAAATTGGCACAGCTCACGAAGGGATTTCTGCACATGGGTAATAAGCATTTTCATCCCTTCAGGTCCTTCACTAAGACTATCAAAACTGCAATGCTTCAGAGTAAATTTGCCAGAGGCACCTTTTCTACGACATTAAGAACATGGAGACAACACACAGCCTCCTTTTATGACACTGTGGAGAGCAGCTGTGTCTCATGTCCCTGGGAGGCAGACTGGCTAAACCACTCAGAACGCTCCAGGGAAGAGTGCCGTTTTCACTGTTTGCATTTCTCCACCACAAATTCTGTCTTTAAAGCATTGACACAATTACTATTCCTTTCATTCACATATGATGAGATACAGAGAATAATCCTGTGGCTTGGTCAGTCCCTGTAAGCCAGACGTAAGGAATCAACTTTTAGAAGACTTTAATTTGTGCTCTTGTGGACAAAGTAAGAGAAGACCACTAGGGCATTTTATTTTTCAGTCAAAATATCAACGTGCTCAATTTTGGAAAATCTCCAGGAACTCATTTTGTTTTTCCAAGGAAATGAAATTATCATATAATATGCAATCAACATTTCAGTATGTAGCATTAAAAATACAAGTACTCACAGTAGCATGTTCCCCTAAGTGGATTTCCAAGATACCTATTTTCAGAGTCACAGCTGCAGAGGGAAAAAAAAGACAAAACCAAACATTCCCATTAAACACAGAACAGCTTTAATAAAAACGCAGCTAGAATATTTATTCAAATAGCATGACTTTCAGTACTACCAACACAAATTCATGCAAATAAGAAGTATTTAATATAGTTCTTAATGAGGGTGTGCTACTATCTGGAGGCAGCTCTCTGTAACATAAGAAAGCCAGAGTGACCAAGCTCTTGAAAAAAGGGCTTCAGCTCCCTGCCTGAAGTCAGTGCCTGCTGTAGGACTCAGGGAGGAATTCTGGGCTCTCTGCACTCTAATGAGCAAAGGAGAGCCAGGCAGCCACCCCACACTCTGGATCTCCTTATCCCTGTCCAGTCACAGCTGATTCCCTCCCTGGTTTTGATCTGGCACAGCAGCATCTCAGCTACTTAACTTCCATGAACTCCAGCAGCAATTGTTCCTCTTCACTGACCACCCAGGGCACCAGGTGAAAATAAAACTGAGTATGATGTACTGATGCTGCTGACAAGACGTGCACATGATACGGGCTGGAGAAATGGCTTTCTTATTGAATAAGATAAGATATATATAGCTATTTTCAGAGACATGAAATATCCTACAGAAATTCAGCTCAAATTCAGTTATACAACATTACTCTAAAAATGCCAAATATCTTAATAGAAAATGATTAATCTGCTTTAGGTTTCCTTGGTTATTTCATAGACGTCTCCAGCAAGATTACAGTTTTCTCTTAAATATACAAAAATAGTCACAAAACAAAGAGAAACCAATCACAGTCTATTAAATTTCATACAAATATTTTTCCAGAAGTAATCTGAATCATTTAGTATCTTGGACTAACTTTTCATTACTTTATCCTAACAAACTTAATTTGGAAGGAGATATTTTTGCTGTTATTTTAGTTGTGATTGATATTAAAAATCCATTCTAACTTGGATGTCATATCATTTAACAAGTTTCAGACTTGAAAATATTTTGATGTTTGTATTTCTGCTGGTTTCCTCAATAGTTTCTAACTGGTGATTCCTAACATACTCATTTTTATTAAAAAATGAGCAGAGAATCTCCTTGACCCTTTGTTACAATACCATAAAGAAAATAATCAGCAGTAGCAATAAAATCAAAAAGCAGAAAAAAGATGTTCTGGACTCTGCCCTTGTGCACTCCCGGTCACACGTTAGCATGAGAACTCTTTGCAGGGTCAATTATACAGAAATTCAACACTTTTTTAATAGAATAACTTTAATGATTCATCTCCAAGAAAACACACACACACACCCCATACTTCAAGTCTAACTGCAGTACAAAATTTTTGGTCTTGTTCACAAAGACACTCTCACCCTACAGTCCTTTGCACAGAATTTAGAACAGAGTCCAATCCTGACTCTCTTGCACGTACTTGGAAAGGAGAAAATCTCTCAAGTAGTAACATTGGTCTGCCTGAAACAGTTTTTTTTTCTAAACATCACAAACATTCTACAAAGAACAGCTTGCTACTGAAACAATAAAAAATATATTCATTTCTGAAAGGGCCTTTAGGTTTGGAATTCTGAAAGAGAGCTATAGGAAAGGGACCATTTTTACATCAAGGCTTTAAAAGAATTCACTTTTCTTTATGTAAGATTGCCACATAAATGAGACACTGTATCATGTAGAAAATTTTAAGAACATTGTAAGAGGACGATTTTTCCTCTTGAATTGTTTCAAACTCAAAGTAGATTAAATGCAGCCAGTATTTAGAATATGCTGGGGAAATATATACCTGAAGGAAAAAAAAAAAAAAACAAACCCTAATAAAACCCTCTGTACTTAGAGTATGAGGATGTAGACAAGCAACTCACCCTGCTGCTCACTGCTAATGGCACTGATCTGTGTATGACATGGAAGAGCAATATCCAACTCCCAACAACAATCACATCTCCATAGGGAGAAAATAAACAAATTCCTCTGTCAACTCTTGCCCAGTCAAAACACTCACCTGTGGTGCTTTGACCCTGAGAATAAAGGTTCAGGATTTTGGGGTTTTTTTTAATCTTGAAAATCTTAATGAAAAAAGACAGCTATTTCCATACAGCTTCCCTTCTCCATTCAGCTGCCCTTCTAATCAGATGCAACCATCTCCTGTAGATCAATAAGTGCCAGAACTCAGGGGTTTCCAGCATCCCATATACCTTTCTTACATTTTTATTTCTATTTATATCACAGAAAAAAACCCAAACATGAATACATGAAATAAAAATATCTATAAACTCCATCTAATATAAGACAGACTTCACAACTTACAAGAACATACAATGGAATGGTTAATGCAAAAATTACTAGGTTCTAAATATGTTGCAACATACAAGTATTCACTCAAATCCAAATAATTACCAATTTCCTGACAATTACAGAAGTGACCTTCAAGTATCTTGAAAACAAAAAAGCAATGCAATTTTACAGCCATTTCAGTTGTTTCAGCATCATGTGCGATGGAGTGATAAAATATGCACAATAAAAGAACAGTGAATTACACCACAGCAGAGCATTCTGATGTATTATCATAGATATTATACTCTCTGTGTTGGGAGCCTCATGGAAGCACTGAAGAAGGGAATGATTTTGGGCAGGAGAGAGCCCTGGTGGGTGCTATCCCAGAGAATCTCCCAGCCTGACAGGAGCAGACACGCAGCTCTGCCTGGGCAAAGGACAAAAGGCACCTGGGGATGTGAGGGAGAAGGAACATCTCCATGGACAGCACAGAGGGAAAATCCAGGTTCATCCAGTGCTGCAGGCACATAGGAACTCCAGCAACTGAAGGGGCATGAGATTTACCTGTTATCTGTGTTCTTTTTATGCCCTCTCATGAAAACAGCTGGTTTATTACACCATTTGTAGCCAGGCCTTTCATGCAGAACACTTCCATAATGTACATTAGGAATAAGATGAGGTGGAGATTTTACTAGTTAGGGAAGCCTGTTTTAATTTAAATGGAAGATACTACTTAAACACTTGGTTTTCAGTGGAGGGGGAAAATGAAACTAATAGGATTAAGAATATATCTGAAATTATTCACACGAGCATGTATGGTGGGTTTTGATTAAATTTAGTTTTGTCTTTTAATCCTCTCCTATTTTATTAGCATACATATTGCTCTGCATTAGTCACTGATTATGGTTCCAATTACAAAATTTCCTATTTGCTGAATTGTTTCCTTATGAGCTTTACTCATTGTAGTAATTTTTGTACCTTTTCCAAAAGCCAGCACATATTGGACCATATGTGAAGCATAATATATGCCTCATATCTGAGAAATGGGAGCTACACTCATTATTTTATGTGCCATAGGGCCATGATCATTTGCTTTAAGTGGTCATAATGAATGAGCAGTTCCACTCTGGCAGGACTCCAAAGACACAGCTCCCATTTACAAGGACAAATGGAGGAAGGCTCCTATTAGGTTATGTACAAGTTCTACGGTTTGTTCCAATACAAAAGTATTCAATTCATCAAGCTCACTGACCTTTGGATGGCCTGCTATTAGCACTTATTTCCCAACTTCTCCCTCAATTATCCTTTCAAAACTGAACCATTTTCTTTCACTTTCTTTTATCTCCCTGTATTTCAGGAAGTCCAAAATAGAAGTTATTGACAAATGCATTTAAAAAATAATTGTTCTCATGTTTCTGACCAAGATAAAGTCTCGCTTTCTTTCTAAATACAATAAATGTATGTAAATGAGTCTATGTTTACAGTAAGACTGACAGATTTGGGTTTTTTTTTTTTTATTATTAAATGAAAGGCTTCTTTGTAAGAGAGAGTTTACAAACAACCTTTTGTTGAAGCTTAGCAATGTATATGTTCTTGTGCTCTGTACCTTGCAGGCTTAAGAAAGCAAAGGAGCTGACAGCAGAGGGATATATAAATTTATATGCCTAATTTTATTATTCTTATTGGTATGGCCCTTAAGGAAGGGTAAACCTTCATGCTTCTCACCTGAGGAAAACTATCAACACCAACCTAGATCAACAGCTTTCTAGACAAGAGATTTGATCACGTGGAAATCTTTCTGTAACAGTTCATTCAACCTTTCATGGTGAAGGCAGAGGTTTCTGCAGTAGTGTTGCTGCCACTAATTGTTAAATCTTTTCTTTCAATTAAAAGTGAAGCAAAACAAGAGGAACAAAATAAGAGGGGAAAACAAACCTAAGTACAGTTGGACTTTCCTTTAGCTGAGTTTGTTTTTAATACCAAATTCTCAAGGAAGGCCACTCCAACAGGGCATTATTTTATTCAACTGGTTCCTTGCTGACACAGTTTTATCTAGCTCTGGCCCAGACCAAGGTTTGTCAACGACATAGATACAACATATTATATAATATAGATATTTATGACCCTTACTTCATATTTTGTCCTTGCAAATTAACAGACCACTTCCACAGTGCCTGGGGAAGACTGTCACCTGGCTGATCTATAGCTGGTCATAAATAAGTTTGAGATTTTGCCCAGGTTCCCAGAATTTTGTCTACAGAAGGCTCACGATAAATTAAGACTAACTGTTTGCTTTAGCAGAGTATTCTTAGTCCCATACTGATTACTTTTCCCAGCTTTTGATTCAGTCAGAACAGCTTCCAGAACTACTGCTCACCTGTGTCCTAGCCTTTACTCTTCATGCTGGCCCCTTTCTACCCAGTGATCTTGCTGCTGCTGTCCTCCATCACTGATCTGCTTCTGATCCCTTAGCCTCCAGTTCCTAATCTTGCCCAGCTGGCTCTTGGTTTTATTATTCTACTTTCCTGGTTCCACAGTGGTATGATGGTATGGGGGTTTTGAATAATAAAATACTGTTTACGTAACAAAAATCTGGTTATTTTGACACCTTGCAACTGAAGTTCAAACAGTGTTTGTAAGGCTAAACCTAAGACTTCTCTAGTCCTATGGTAAGCCCTGTGGCATCATAAGTGGATATGAAGAATTACTCCATACTACTATGTATTAGTACATCCTCAGCATTTAAAATATGTCCATGCTTTTGACTGCAGCTTTTGCAGGTAATTACGGGGCAGCTGATGAACACTTAGTTCAGATCACACAGAGTTTTTTTATGCTGCCTGTTGGTTATCTCTTCTTGAAAGTCATCCTACTCTTACAGTACATCTCCAGCAATGAGAAAATAAGCTGAGGTATGTGTTTAACTACAGTCAATAGATGCAACTGGCTGTAATTCATAACATTTTGGAGGTGATTCCACAGAAACTGCTGATTTTCAGCTGAGGAGTGGTGACTCGTGGGTGAAAGCAATAACCCAAGAACAGCTGAGGTCGTAACTGATCCAGAGCAGTGAGTGACTGATACCTGAAAGCCCAATTCACACTTAGATTTAGGTCTTTATTTTGGCCTGCCTGCATCCATACCTTTGACACAGAAATGCCCAAGAACAACCACATCTTCTGACCATCCACATGGTCAGCAGCAAGGAAAGTGAGGAACCTCACAAACAGCACCTACAATACAGCAGCCAGTGTCATGTTTTGGGAGTTCAGGCACGTTTAAAATACTCAGAAACAGCATCATCCTTCTACAGAAGTGCTAAGATTTGGGTGCAATAGTTGAGGTCAGATGACATATTCAATGAAAAAGGAGGTATTGTAAGTAATGTTAATGACTGCTTTGTGATTTTCAGAGAATGGGGTCATTTGCTAATTATTATTGCATTTTTTATCCTGCAATATAATTTTTATTTTGCTGAAGTGAAATATGTGAAATAGACAAACTTCATAATCCATAAATGTAAATTTATCCACCTTACAGATAAAGGTCTGCTTCTTGACTGCATTGACATTGTACTCTGTACTACATTGTCCCAAAGCTATCCATTAATACTGCAGTATATTCAGATGAACAGACCTCTCAGATCTTTGGTTCTAATGTAAAAATTGGACACTTTCACTTCTCACAGTGCCAAGATCCTTCCAGTCTCTCTGAGTAACTTCAGATATAAAGAATTATCAGCCTACCTCTTAAGATAATGATAACCTAAAAGGGTAAAAGGTACCGGGATTTATGTTTCCAGTTAGAACTTTTTAATAATGTGAGGAAATGATTTATTTGTTTTTTTTTTCTTATAAGTGCATATAACAATGTCTTGAGACAATGTTCCTTCTGTAGATCAATTTGTCTCTTCCTCACATAATTCATGAAAAGGCCTAGGCCAGCAATACTTTTTTTTTTTTTTTAATCTAGGCTGATCTCACCAAAAGAAAAAAGTAAAACATTAGAATGTCATAAGAAAGTTTTCCATATCCAGACCCCTCATGCTATTCAAATCCTTATTCCCTGCAAGATCAAGAATAATTAATATTATAGAGTTCTTATATACTTTGAAGTAATAATATTTCAAATCACAAAATCCATGGCACTCCAGGACAAAATAAGTTTTCAATGAGGTGTCACTTATCATATAATTATACAATTAAGAGAAAATAAAGGTTAATATGTAAAATAAGATTTTTTTTCTAATAAAGTCTGGATTCTATTTAGTTCTTCTATACAAGAAAAAAGTGACCTACAGCCCAAATTTGGAATAGCTGGATAAATCCCTGTTAATCTTAATGAATAAGGCACTACATGGATTTTATATGCAAATCATTTGATGCTGCTTACTCTGAACAAGAAAAATCTCATGTCCATGGCCTTACCCTTTTTCTCGGGTCCTCCTTTCTCTACAAACAGCCATGTTTTGGCAGTGATACCCAAACTTGAACATATGCAAAAAGGTGAACTTGGAAAAGCAGAGTTCCCTCTTATCAGTCACTGTTCTTTCAAAGTCATGGACGAGAAATACCCACATTTCATATCTCACATTTTGACCTGCATCAGACATTTCATCCAGCCCTGAGAAAGTAAATGTTAGAATATCCCATAACTCAAAAATAAGAGGCTCTGTTTACACTGAACTGAACCACAACTCAGAGAAATATTAGTATGGGTTCCTCAACTACTTCCTCCCTTTTAGAAGGAAGAATTAGATAAGAAGCAATGGCAAAATAACCGTGAAAACTTATTACTGCTTAAAGTGAAAGGCAGCCCCTCCTAAAATATTTACTTTTCAAAAACTAGTGAACAGTTCACAAAATTCACTTATGTTTAATCCTTTCAGAAGATAAATATTGATGAAATGTTAAATGACTTAATATCAACAATAGAATAGTCATAGAACCATAGAATGGTTTGGAAGGGATCTTAAAGACCATATGAAATAAATATATGTGCACTGGAACATGTTGCCCAGAGAGGTTGTGGATTTTCCCTCACTGGAGATATTCCAGAACCATCTGGACACAACCCTGTCCACATGCTCTGGGATGGCTCCCTTCTGTGATTCTGTGATCAGCTATTCACTGCCTGTTCTGGCACTTTCCAAGATTGTTTGTATATTGCTCTTGTTTAGAACCCATTTCTCAAAAAGAGCAGGAGAGGCAGCACGTCAGAACATTAAATATTTTAACAGGCCTTGACAGTCAGAGTAAATGCATCGTAAATGACTTCATCAAGCAGACCACATGAAAAAGAAATAAATATTCACACACTAAATCCCAAGTGGTTTACTGCTTTTTCATTAGTCATTACTGAATTGTAAAATTTTACTGTTACTAAGTGTGTTTGTAGTAAGCATATTTAACTATTAAACAGTTCCTGGCTTGTTTTTAAAAAAATGTGCATTATAACCTTATTCTTTTATTATTGCTGAATTTAACCTATGGTTTATAATACAACTATTTTATTACTGTTGAATTTAATCTATGGTCAGTCTCTGAGGGAAATTATTGCAAAGAACTACTCAGTTACAGTCTTAGTGCAGAAAGTTCAATGCTGTGGTATTACAGAGTGCTATAGAGTTCTCAGCTGTTTGCATTTGATCTTCCTTGCATTCATTTCACTTTGTTTTCAAGATTCTGGGATGGGGTTTTGTTTGTTTGTTTTTGTTGTGCTGGGGATTTTTAACAAAATCACTATTTATATAAGACTATAATTTCAAGGCAATTTAAGGAAAAGGCAATTTCAGAAATATGTATTTCAAGATGCCATACAGACACTATAATTTCCAGAAAATGGTACAAAGACAGGCAAGTTACTTTTTGTCTTTCTACTTCAAATTACGTATGGTAACTTTGGTAATTTTCTTGTCATTTAAGACAACAATTTAGCACAATATGGCAATTAATATCTCCAAAAATATGGGAAATTCTGACTAAGCCAAGACAAAAATGACAATTCAGAAGCAAAGCATATCACACATTTTGGAGTGGACATTGCAGCTCAGCAATGGCCAAATGCTGCTTATACGTGGATGTTCAAGAATACTATATGCAAAATGAAGACAAAGGTATGAATAAATCAGAGTGTCACGGCTTTCCCTAGGCTGTCAGCTACACAGTATTAGGGAATTTTAGAAAACAGTCATATTATCTGAATTACTACTCTACTTACAACAACTTCTACAATGCTAATGACAAGTTATAATATAAACGTGATGTACAAATAGCACAGATGTTTATGTACAATACATACTGCAATGGGCAGGCTGTCATCCTTACCTTTAAGAAGCCAAAACTCTAGCCATTATATTTTCAAGTAACTTTCATTATTCCTGGATGACTTAGGTGTTTCTGATGAAATATTCAGAACTTTTACTTCCCACAGGTGTTTCCTATGGCATCAACAGAATACCCCAGAGAATCACTAGAAAGCAAACGTGGAGGCATCGCAGCTTCCAGTCTTGTAGCTTCCTTCTTGACATGCATGTCTTTAACACCATATTTTTGTCCATCAGATCATTCAATATCTATACATCTATTCAATATGTTGTTCTGGTAAGTTCTCCTCCTGCCTGAAATAACTTTCTTTACCCTACCCCTCCTATAGCAGTCTATCAAATCCATGTGTTACTGCCTATCACTGTTCCATTATGGGCATATCCAGGCTTTTTTATCAAGACCTTTTTAATATCTAGGATATCATTCCATCTAACCTGCACCATCTTTTATTTGACTTTATTAAAAAAAGATATCAATCCAAGAGATAGAGAAATATCTATTAAGAATAGAAAACAGAAAAATGTCTGGGTGGCTGGAGAAAGGATCAAGTCAGATACACACATTTGCTTTTCCTTGGCCTCTTGCCTACGAAGAGCCCAAATCCCCATTAGCCCATTATAGCACATAACCTCATGAATTTCCTGGAGCAGAGATGACACCGATACTTCTTTATGAAGTGCCAAAGAAGTGTAAATAACTGTTTCAGTCTGTGGTGCAGCAGCAATACTGAAACTGTCAACACTTCCAGTCTTGGCTGGCTCTCCTCAAAGTTATTGGATGCGTAAGAAGAAATCTTAAAAGGAGCAGCTATAAAAGGAAAAAAAGCTGACCATGATGAGACTACAGCCTCATGGCAGGGGACTGTGAAGTATTTCATAACTGGAGTTTTTCTCTGTCAGCCCTGATCTGTTCAGACTATGTTTCTATGGGGTTTGATGGGCAGGCTGCACAGGACTGCCATGGAAAGCAGTGCTTGCTCCTGTGTGAGTACAGCATTGAACAGAGTCTTTAAGTAATCCCAAAGACTTCCCAAAGGGCAATTCACAGAATGCAGCATTTTTCACATGAACAAAGTTTTATCCTAAACAATGTCAGAAACAGAAAAGAAAATAAATTTTTTAGCTACTGTAAAAGCTCTGGTGAAACTACTCACAGCGGATGAGAGAAATCTGGCATTCCAGCTGGGAGTGACTGGGAAATCAAACTCCAACACTCCCCTAAAAGATATTTCATCATTCCATCCCAGGTACCTCAAAGACTCAGTTCCTCAGCAAAGAGGCCATAAGACAGCAGCTTTAGTGGGACTTCTGATCAGTAATCGATCTCCTGCATTTTGTAAGCAACACACTCAATGCTTGAACTAGTTATTGCTAGAATTACCTCAGACATATGTATTACACTGGGTACAATCAGTTTCTTTAGAGGAAAAGATGTTCTTTCTTTGCTTTATGGGCTATAACGAGGGTGACAAACCTACTGAATTATTTTTTGTAATTAACATGCTTTGAACTACAATTTAGCACCTTTCTCTATGTATTCTGAGGAGACCAAGACATGTTTTCAATGTTTAAAAGATTGCAGTGCAAAATACGTAGGGACTAAAAAAATATTTCTCTTACTGAACAATTAAATGGAAAAATAAAAACGAGATAATCTGCCAGAATACAGTCCTAAAAACCCCATTTGATCATCTCAAATACAAAAAACTACATTCAAAGGGCTATGCAAAAAAAGCAGACACTCTTACATTTGAAAAACCTGAGTTGACTATTTATTACTTTTTAACTCAATACACTAATAAAAATAACAGGTTTTGCTAGTCCCTTAGATGGACTTAACTGAGTTGACTATTTATTACTTTTTAACTCAATACACTAATAAATTTTGCTAGTCCCTTAGATGGACTTAGGATCAAAAACTAACTAGTTATGTGCCCTACTACCTTCCAATCACTTTGTGTGATAACAAAAAAAAAAAGTGCTTAGAAAGAAAACTGAATGCTTTACAGCATGCCCATGACTGATGAAGGTGGTAGATTAAGGGGGAAAAAAATCCTAATTACAACGTCATGAAATTTACTAAACCAGGACCTTTTTCGATGTCAGAGAGAAATAAAGAGAATGCAGAAGGCATATAAAAATCCTGTTTAGTAATCCAAACATACAGCAGAGGTGGGATATTACTGATGCAGAGATTATGTGGGAACAGTTATGGCATAATCCCTTCACAAGTCTCTATTTCACCAGCCTTCAGCATTTCTATTTTCTATCCATCATTTTCTGACTGTCTGTTGGTTTGCTTCTTAACTCAAGCCTGCATAGGATAATAGGCTACAATTACATTAACCGCCTTTCATCTCAGTTTGAATTAAATTTGTTCTGCGTGCCAGCATGAAAATCTGTCCCCAGTCATTTTGCTTAAGTCAAAGAATAATAAACTCCCTCAGTCCAATAATTTAGCCAGTGGTTTTATATTATGAAATATTTTTTAACTGAGAGATAGTATCAAAATCAGTATTTAAGAGGAAAGATTCAGTTACAATATTTATCAGTTATGGGTATATATTTTGCATTATAGAGAGTAATTTCTAAAATATTTAAAATACGATCCTTTCCTTGGTTGTTTTCACATCCCTAATGCCTTTTTTCTCACTTGTTTTCTGAGTGGGTTTCTAAGTTATGCAGAAGTTATGCTATAATCTGCAACATTAACCATAACTTAGAAATGCAAAATATTTTAATGTCAATTGAAAAAGAATTGTGGTGACTGAAATGGTCCATCATGTCAGAAAAACAAAGTACTTGTTACATTTTCCATAAATAAGAGAAAGAATCAACTGAAAGCACAGTGGAGAGATGCACTCTGAGGTGAATCCTCTTTTGGGACAACCAGAGTGGAAAAACAATCCAACTAACTTACTCTCTGATCATTCTAAATTTCTCTTCCGGATTTTTGTTTTTAAAGAAAATGGAACGACCCTCTGATTTCAAGGTTCTACTTCAGGAGTGACTGCAGAGAAGTGTTTTGAGCACCATAGCAGTTTTGAAATCACAGAATATTTTATAAGCTATCTTGAATTCATTGATTCATAATATTCACATTCTTAGTAAGAATGAGCACACATTCAAAAGGCAAAATATTAAATTAACAAAGATCTCATAATAAACAGACAAGCGCTCTAGTGAAATGTTCTGTCTTAAAAACAGCATGTGCACCATATGACCTCCTGCCATACAGAAGAAATTTTTGATAATCAGGTTTGAATTCTAGAATTTTCTGTAAGGAATATTCACAAATTTTAGCTATGACTGCTAAATCTGCCGAAAACAACGTTCATACAAAAAGTTACCTGGCAGTTTTTACTACAGTGTGATAACAGAATGTGTGACAATTTACGGCATTATGAGCATGCAGAATAACAAATATGCTGCATTATTCAGAAACACAGAAAGCTGGATATATCTAGAATAAAGGTCAATAAACCACTATGAAGGAAGATAATGTATTAGAATAATCTTTGGGCTGTACTATTGAATGCTTCTTTTCCATTTCTAGGCCCGTATATAACTGGAATAATTCAGTTAGAACTTCTACCATGTTTATAAAAAGGCTACATTGATCACCATTTCTTTCATTTTTTATTTTCCCTATGAAATAAGTACTGTTCGCTGAATATTCATTGCAGTTCATTTTAAGGCCAGTACTTAACTGACACCTGTTGCAGAAAATTTCATTTGTTACAAACTTAATTAAAACAAGACACAAGAGATTCTTAGGCTGAGGAAATTGTCAAAGGCTGAGGACACATAGGGAGTACACATGGGTTCAAATATTTCAATTAAAACAATCAACCTCCTCTGGCATAATAACTAAGTCTAAAACCAGCCTGTAATGACAGCAGACCTTTAACTACATAGAAATATTCTAAGAACATTGAGTAGACAATGAAAAACAGGCCAATGCAACTATACAAAACTGAGCACAGACAAAGCTTGAACAAAACTTCTGAAGGGCAAATATCTAACCACTTATGAAGTCACATATTTAGCTATTTTCCAAAAATGTAAGAGCAAAAGCAAAAAAGTAATGGTACAAGAAAAGTTGCAGGAAAGCAATGACAAAACGAAAAGAGAATTAAGAAAACAAAAACATCCCGATGGGTTTTTTTCTATCATAAAAATAGGGTGGAAAATGCATTTAATTTTATTCACATCAGGGTGGTATAAATAAAACAGAAAATAAAATGAAAAAAAAAACCCTACAGTACAATTCAACAATGCATTTTCTTAAAAAAAATCTTTCACAAATAATGGGTTTACATAATTCCCACTTATGAATCCCAGAGTTATTTAACTTACACATATCTGGCCCTGAACAGCAGTGAAGCTGTTCATCTGTTTAGATGTGCTACTACCCCTTTTATTCATAACTATAGAGGAGGCAATCCTTCTGTTCAACATGAAACGTTGATTTATACATTTTCCTTTCTCACAATCACCATTTGCCACCTTCAACTTTACCCTTCCTCATTAAAAAAACCTCTTTATTTACCAAGTACAGAAAACACCTAAAAACATAATAAAGGAAAATGAATGAATGAATGAAGAGAAGCAAAGTATTAGGAGCGAAAAAAAACTTTGTGGACTTGTTTTGTGAAACTCCAGCTGCTATTCCATAGTGACATCTTACAATTAGCCTCCCAAGAGCAGGGGAAACAAAAGTAAACCACGTGTTCCCAATTCTCACCAAACCAAGGGAATATCCCCTCTTAAAACTAAGCAACAAGGTGTTATCATGTATTAAAATATTTATCTGAATCAGGGCCCAAATCTGTGATTAAATCAAGACTCTACGTAAGAGAGGATAAAATGACCTAAAGGAGAACAAGATCAGATTTTGTAGCAGCTGTTAGAAAGTAATTGCTGCCCTTATCTCCTTATGGATCTTGCAAGAACTCATTTCCAGGACAAATATTTTATTTTAAGTCTTCTTTATGAAATCTGATTTATTAAATCTCTTTCAGCCTGACTGTTCCTTTACCCTTTAATTCTTATCATTTCTCTGTGAGCAGCCCAAAATCTTTTCTTGCAGGACAATGAGCCCTTTTTGACACATTCTGTATGCTGGTTTGCCAGCTTGCAGCTCTCCCTTTGGCCTCCTGCTGTAATCCAGTATTCCTAAATTTACCTTTGCTCTGTGCAACACTCAGAAAAAAAAGTTTTGTGGCAGATCAAATTTTCAAATGTGATTATAAGTTTGCTTTGATTCTAAATCAGACTCCTGACAGTATTTAAAACAGCTTTCCTAGCTAAGTTTTTACTCAGCCTTCTAGTACTTTGTTCTTTTCTTAAATTGCTGAAAAATCCTTTTTTGTAATATAGAAATAATAGATAGAGATGGAGAACTAAATCTTTAAGTCAATCCTTCTGAAGTGATAATCTAAGCCACTCAGGCTCCAGTGTTCAAGTTTAGCATATCATCAGGTTCTTGGATTGATTTATGGCCTTGTAATCAAGCTCCCCAGCCCCATTATCTAGTCAGCTGATAAATACCACTTATTTTTCAATACATCCACAAGAAAAAAAATAGAAAGCTCAAAGCATGCAAAGGTTGTGCAGCTTAATTTATATTTTATATTTTCTAGTGGTGATTATTCAGTACAGAAGAAGAAAAGAATAAGGGAGTATTTCTAATATTAAGACATTATTATCTTTCAGCTGGTGAATACAGATAGAATTGCTCCTGTGTTATTTCTTCTTGCCTTATCAGTTATCATTCTCTGTAAATACCATGCATGTGATGGAGAATTTACTTTTTGTATTGAATATAGTGAGTTTACCTCACAAGAGGTAAAATATTACATATGTTTTTCAGTAATGTTTATTGTAACTTGCTGTCTTTTCAAGTTTACATTATTTCATGTCATTCACTTGATAATGCAGGCTAAGAAAAAAGGATGTTTATGTAGGCACATGTGCTTATATATGTTCTACCTGCAGAATTCATTATCCCAGGCAGCCCATCTCCTGATTTTTAAACAGGAGTGAAAAAATATTCCTCTTAAATAGACAAATCTGTAGCAAGGTAGAATATCAGTACAGGGGAATCACAATAGATTTCAGTGACCAAGTGAAGGATAGGACTTCAACCACATTTCTGAAGCAGCATAGTTTTCACAGCCTCCTTTTAATTATGTGAATTGTTAAAGTACAACTCAGATACCTACATTTTTCTAAGCAATGTTGCAGGCAGTCCCCTTATCTACCCAACCATTCCAAGAATGGAATTTTTATTTCATTTCAGGCATCCATCTTTAATGCAGGAGTGGCACAGAAAGCCTCTGTAGCACCACAGTACTTGGGCCATGGGGAAGCAGGAGAACATGGGCTCTCCTGAAGCAAGGACACAGCCAGGGTTGGAATGGAAAGAGGATTCAATGTATAAAAAAATCTGCTTGACTGCCAGATGTCTGCACATGCAGCTGCAGCAGAACACATGTTTGTTGGCAGGCCCTTCAGGATGAGGACTCCTTTAGCCCAATTTAGCACTGTGTAATTGATGTGCACAGTCTACATAATTATCAGAAGCTTCATGGGGAAAAAAAAAAAAAGACGACTAATGCATTTCTCACTCCCATGTCTTATAGCTCTCTCTGTGCATAACTTTAATCTTTTGTGTGCATTCTTCTAATACTCTTGGCAACTACTGAAGCAATTTAAAACTAATAACTGGCAACAATGTTTTAAGTTTGAAACAAAAATTGAAACCAGAAATAAAACTATTCCAGCTAAATTTTCATCTATATGTAAAGGTATGCAATTGGCTGAAAGAGGAAACAGAAAATGAAAATGGCAGTAGGAAAATGCATATTTCATCTATTAGAGACCATAAGAGGAAAAGAAAAGCAATCTTTCCATCACCAGGAGATTTTTATCAAATTGTGTCTTTAGTACCCACCTGACCTAGCCTTTCCTTATTGCTCTATAAAAAATTCTTTTCTTCCCTTTCTCAGTAAATAAAATATATGAATATCACAAGCTGAAGTTGATGGATATATCTATCTATGAGTTTTCATCACAATGTAGCTTCATTTCTTTTAGCTATTTGTAAGGTTTTGAAAATAGATTTTAAAATAAAAACAGGGTGTGGTATTTTGAGCAAGTTGAGCACTGAGCAACCCATATCAAGCAAGAGAAAGAAGTATTATTCCAATTTCAAACTTAGCTTTGGTTTGATAGCTCAGAGAGAGCTCTGAGCTCACACTGGTATTTTCTTTTCCCATTACTACCTCTACACTTGCACTTCCTTAATGACAAATTGATTAAACCAGATGTCTATTTCAACTTTAACAACTCTTGTACCAATTACTGATTACCATAATAATGGCCTATCAGATGTGAATTATAAGCACAGATACATGCTTGGTAATAATGGGTATTATTTTATCTGAGAGTTAAGAATTGAAAATAATGAAGATATTTTCAGCAGCTTTGAAAAATCACAAAAATTGTAGTCCTACTGAGAAGAATTTGAGATTTTAAAAAACTGTTTTTTTTAATTCAAAATTTAAAAACAATCAAATGTTTGGATTACCATATACATTGAACTTGTGCACCGAAAATAAAGAAAACTTGAGTATTTTGGATGGATCTACCTTAGAAAACTGCTTTTCCTTCAAATAGAAACTATGTCCTCCACAATGTACTGACTTGGGTAGCACAAGCCCTGACAGCAGACACAGAGTCCTTTCAGCCTTTGCTCAGTCCTCATCAAAATCCCATCATCAATTGGCTGCAATAAGCAGCAAAAGCACCACAAACTTTTTAAAGCCACTCAACACTCACTGTACTATTGCAAACCTGGTTTTCAACAGGAAAAAAAAAACTCTACAATAGGCAATATTTTCAGTTAGCTGTCAATAAAATTAGTATCACCTTCAAATCATTCAACATAATTATTTTAAAATTACAAACTTTACACAGATTCTATTGAAAAACTATATTCATTGTAAATTCTCCTTGCACAGTGTTGGTTAAATTCCAACTCACCTCCCATTCCATATATTTTTTTACTTTTCCACACACTGAAATAGTAACGGAAATAGGTGTTTTGACAGGCAATATCTTAATACTGTATTTTATTTGCATAGAGTCCTGATAATTCAAGAGAAAACTATTCTGAAATAATTCCTCTACATATACTTCCCACTGGATTTAGTTACAGTTATTTCACAGCTTTCAAAAAATCCATTTTAATAAAGTTCAGACTACATTCAATCAAGCATCTCAGAAAATTATGGATATTAATAATATTCAAACATATTAAGTACAGATCAGATCAAATAATCACTCATTTCTATCTAAAAAGATTTTTTATTAAATTAAAGCAGAAAAAAAATATTTTCAGCCATTTAAAAGGCATCAGTTCTACTAAGTACTATTCATCATTTACTAAGAACTGATGCTTTGTGCCCCACTAATTGGTGTCATTTCAGGAAGATACAACTTCATTTAAAAACAGAAAAAAAATAAAGGCAAACCCAAAAAAAAAGGGAAAGGTGAGTTTTGGGAGACAGACAATACTATTTAATAAGTTCACCATAGAATTTTCCCTGTCATAAATTTCAATAAAGGTCAGAATTTACATGAACATGCAAAATATACTATTTTCAGAAACTACTGGGGTTCCTTTGAAATAATCTCAGTCTAACAGACCACTTTCAAATGAGAAGAAACCAAATTATCTCAAAACTCAATATATCTGTGGCCCACAAAAATTTTTACTGTTTTTTCTCACAAGTGGAGTTTCCATTACTGAGTACTTAAAGTCTAGCAGCACATAATGAAATACCAGTTTTGTGTATTGAAATCAATGTCTGTAACTAAAGCATAATTGTCTTTACAATATAACTCCATTCTCTCTAAACTTCAGCCAGCCAAACCTCATTTGTTCAGATAATCAGTTAAGGAAAATAAACTAATTCTCCTTTCTCTCTAATAAAATACTGTAGAAAAATGTTACTATTTACTTAATACAGTGCTTCTATCAGAGAAGGTTAAATATCTATTTTATCCTTGGTGGAAACCACAGGAGGAAGGGGAAACTGTACAAAGAAGCTCAAACGATTAATACACCTCCAGATGTAGCAATCCAATAGTCAATCAGTATAGATTGATTGATCTTACCCTAAACTGAAAACTAATTAAAAGAGCCTACTTGCTTATAAAAAAACTGAAAACTGATGGCTTTATATAGCAAAAACAATTTTTTTTTTATAAAAGGGTTTGATGAAGGACACAGTAATACTGATGTAAGTCCTTTTCTTAAGTTATTTCCATTCTCTCCTTTCCAGAGAACTGACAAACTGCCTCTGTCTGTGATGCTACAATGATCAGGGGCATGTCAGAATCCTTTGGTTTTCCTCCTCAGCTCTTTTCCAACGTAAAGGACCAATAATGATACATAACATTTTGATAAGCCATTTTTAAATATGATCTGTATCTTCTATAGTAGCCAAGATCCTCTAAAATAACACCCAAAAATTAAGAGAACATTGAGAACTCTGAGAACATTGATTTCTCAGATATTTACATGTACTGAAACTGACCACTGTTTGTATGCCATGAAGGCAAAAATAATAAAATATGTGAAATTCTTAGTTCTAGATACCAAATCTATTAAAAACTGTACTAGCAACGTTTGTTTTCTGGAAGATGATCACCTTGAAAAGGTTTTGTCCTCTATAAAGTTTTGTAGGACTGTTTACTCTCAATGGTTTTTTTTTAATCTCTTTAAACATTTGCCTTCCACAAAGGAGATATCACTTTCCTCCCTTCTGCTCCATAGTTAATTGTCCAAAGCTGACTGCAGTAGCAGTAGCCAGCAATAATAATAGTGATGTAGAGGGTTGTTACTGTAACACAGCACACATTGAATTTAATCAGTTACAACAGAGCAGTATATAATAGAATTTTTTAAAAGAACTCCCTGAACTATCTGGTTTTGTCAGTCACAACTCAGATGATGGATTTTTTCTGATGACAGCAGGATGAGTAGCCAGAAAAGCCATCAGTTATTTTCTTTTCCTTCTCTAAAGCGAACAACTTCTCTTTAACCAAAGCAGTAGGAAGGGTAAAGCAAATTCATACTCTACTGGAAATATGTCCTTTCTCTCCCCTGCCTGCAGAGTAATTCAGATCCTATCTTACATGTGGCAATCTCAGATTTGTGAGATTAATTATGGCTCCCATGACAATGACAGTTTATAATCCAACCCCAGCAACATGAAAGAACAGAATAATGGTTACTAGAGGTAGTAACCAGGATAATCAAGCTGCATGTATTTATGTTTTGTGGAGACCCCAGCACTACAACTGGCAGAAAGAACAGATCATAGTGTTGGGGGTATTTGGTTCATGCAGGTGAGGAAAGACAAAAGCCTGGTGGAGCCACATGTTGAAAAGAAGATTGTCTTCACTGTCAGCAGCTTCCTGCAAGTGTTTTCTGGAATCTAAACACTCTGTAGATGTCCTATAAGAAATTCTCCAGTCTCCTTTTTCATGTTCTCAAAGCAGCAATGCCAGGAGATGCTGTAACTGCAAACACCTCTCCCACAGGGCTGGTACTTCAAAAGAGCTGCTCATACTGAGTTCTGCCTTATGTGACTGATGTTACTCAGCATCCCTAACTCTTAACTGGGTTCCAGTCCTGGCCACAGAGCAGCATTCCCAGATGCCTCCACTGCACACCTTGAGAGATACAATGCAGCAGAGCCCTATCATTTTCAGCTGCTTGAACTGGGGTTAAAAATGACAACCTCAAATTGTAAGTCTCTGCAACCTACTCCGACCCTGTCTGAGACTAAGAAAAAGCACTGGCTATGCAGATACATGGGATTCTGCTTTAAAGGTAGCCCTAGGCAAGATGTAAAGCCAGCCCAATCCACAAAGCCCTTTCACCTCCTCCTTTCCAAAAACAAGCACAGAAACTAAAACTACAACTTTGCTGGGTAAGAAAAAAATCAGACTCAATAATAAAGCAATTTCATGGCAGCCATAACCTCCCTTTCTCTCTTGCTCCCAGTAACTCTTCCATGCGGCACAGTCTATGCTTGTTTCTCGTTTTCCTGTACGAGTAAACATCAGCATCACTCCCACTCCTAATTTCATCTCTGTCTGAACTCAGTACCAACCAATTAAAAGCAGAACAAATGTCTTCATCTTATATTTAGCTTTAAATCTTTATGAGTATTTCAGACATAAAGAAACTGCAAACTTGACTGTTCTTTTCAGCTGTGCTATTCTGTTTTAATAAAAAAAGCAGAAGCACTGCCTTAACTGTACATCCCTAGACAATTGACACTTTGCACCAAAAATTACTAGCATTTTATATAAAGAGGTTTGCCTTACAACAAATACACCCTGAGCACTGGAATTCAAAACAGATCTCACTGGCATGGGATCTGTGAAAGGCTTGGGCAGCCTGCCCTGTTCCACTGCTTCACTGATACAACCTGCAAACTGCAAACTGAGCAAAAGAGATTATTCACACGCCAGTCACGGAATGTCATGGCCATGGCATTGGAGGAACAATTGTTCAGAAAAAAGAGATAAAAGTGTTTTTGAAAGAAAATCCAGCACCATATATTTTTCAAATAGGAAGCCAAAAAGATATTAATTGCATACAAATGTAAACCAAACGGGCACAAGAGACTGCTTGCATTCCTTCTTTAGCCAGGAGTGTTTGAACAATTGTAAAAACATACCTGTTTTGCTCTGCACTTAGCATTTTTAGAGGTAGCCTGAAGAAGAAGTAATGACTATGAAATATCTTAGAAAACAACTAAAGCCCAGTGGTGAGAGGACTCTTCTCTGTTGAACTTGCCAAACCAAAAGACATTTTTATGTATGTGCATATAGTCAGTTATGGAAGAACTTAGAAGCCAAAGCAAAATTACTTTGTTCTCATGAAAGAGAAACTCTCATGCCCAAACTGCTCTCCATATTCAGATAATTAGTACAAAACTCAGAAGGACAAAAGGCATGTTTCATAGGGACAGAACACAATGAAGCCCCAAGGTACAAAGCCCTCTTGAAAGGTGCTTTGCAGCTTCTCCCTCAGCCACTACCTCATCCTCACTTCTGCTCTGAGAGCACTGTCTTCTACGAATTATACATGACATTAAAACTCTTGTTCTTTATTTCTGCAAAACTGGACAATTTCCTGAATAAAATGTAATGTTTGGTTGTAAAAATACTTAACAAAGTGTAGTTTCACTTACAGAGAGCCTGCAACTCTGAAAGATCCCAGAGAGCCTCATGAACTTTACATATAATATACTGAATATACCAAATCAGACAAAGTGAGCCTACTGCAGAACAAAAAAAAAAAAAAAAAAAAAAAAAAATCAACAGAAAGGCCAAGAGTGACATACAATACTGCCAAAACCTGTATTTTCCTTTTCTTCAAATTTTAGATCTCAAATGTTTCAAGTGCCTTCTGAGGGTTTGAGCCATTAGACTGCATTTGGGTCATGTTCTGAAGCTTTGATATTAGACACATTTTTTAAATGAAAGCTGCAATTTAAGAAAAAATGATTGATGCAAGAAACATGAATTAAAAGAAAAAAAATAGCTCAAATCCTTGAAAGATCTGACAATAATTACTACATGTAGAGCAGAAAATTAGTACATTTAAAACATAAATGTACTCATAAATGTTGAAGTAGGAGTTTTATTTTATTGTTCTCCTTAGAAACCTAATGATCCAGCACTGTGAGAACTAGCTGAGGGCATGAACCTGTCCTTACAGAGGCAAGCTGAAATTTTCAGGCAGTTAAATAAGAAGAGAGGTAGTTGCTAAACCCACCAACATTGCTAAACTCACCAGCAGCTATGTGACAGATTTTGCTGTAATTCTCCTCCAAATGTCATATGTAATGGAGTAACATGCATTAGCATGTCAAAGCCTTTTCTTAAACTGAAAACTCAAGGACTGGACTCAGCAGGAACAGGTAGAAAACACCTCCTATCAAACACAATCAAATATGTAAAACCAATGGTGAAATACTACCAAATGATAGAAATAGCAGGGGGAAAGTGTTGAAATCAGAAATAATAGTTTTCCCCTAAAAATATGGTTTAAGTCACCATTATTTTCCTGTTACTACCAATTGCATATTTCATTTTCAAAAAATTAAGGGGAAAAACAAGAAATCAAGTATTTTTATTTGTATCAGTTTTTAATGCTTACAGTCTAGCTACTTAGAATAATCAAACCATTCCAATAATTTCCTTGTGATCAGGAGATTACTAAATTTTTACCAACTGAAACTACCAACTTAACAGAAACAAAAATATTAACATTTGACAAATATATGAATATGTGACCATGTAATATAATCATGTTATCATGATCATATATGATTGTTTAAGAAACACTGTAAAACAAAATGCAAATGTGTGCTCCAAGCTGCTTTACAACACTAATTTTAATTTCAAATGGCGCTGTGCTTCATGCCAGCCAACAGCACAATCAAGAAATGAATGCAACTGAGAGATGGGTATGCTAAAAAAATACACAAATAAATTAAAAAATAAATAAAATCTTCCATAAAAGCATAGAGTAATGGAAGAAGGGAGGGAAAAATAAAAGAAAAATAAAAAGTGTTGTAAACTTTCCCAGATTTCATAAAACCTCTGCCCACAAGGCACGGTGTGTACACAACAAAGCCCTGCAGCTATGACTTCTCAATCAATAGGATTCTTGACAGAAATATCAATTTAACTTTCTCACTGAACAGCCAGAGTTTGGAATTTTCGTTGAAATACTTATTTTAGCAAACCACAAGGCTGTAGGTTCGCTGCTGAGGTTGTAGGTTTTTAGCCTAACTAGTCATCAGCTAAATAATCCCAAAACATTCATCCAGAGCAATGGAGAACAGTATTCCCACTTGGAATCAAGTGTCAGATGATTTATACAGAATATAATAAAGTAATAAATACAAGGAAAGCATTGAGCTGATTTTGATTTCTCCTTGTCTTCTAGATAATGACTGCATATATCTTATGATACATTCAAGAGAGGTTGTGAGTGTACAAATTATTTTTAAAGAGGAAATAGATTTTCTAATTTTTTTAAAGCATAATACAAAATAAATTAAGTTCATATTCTTCATACTAAGTTTAGAATGAGTATGGGACTGCATTCAATGACTCATTAGTGATTGTTTTTTGGAATTTTTTTTATGTTCTTCATCTCCTGATGTTCTAAGGGAAATATTTAAAAAAAACATTTGACTTCCATACATGAAAGGATCACTCTCTAAAAATAATCCCAAGAGTAAAATGACAAATTCTAAATGTATCATTTGATGATATGTCCTCTAACTAAAAATGTGTGGTTATTTGAGTGCCTATGAACCCAACAGATGTTAATCTCACAATCTGAAATGTCATCACAGGGAAAAAAAAAAACTGAAAATGGCTGCTGGTTTTATTTCATCAAAAAAAACTTCCCCAACACTTAAAATATCAAATGTTTTAACATCACAGCTTGCCCTGGACAAGCCTTTGCTTTGTGTATGAATCTAGAATGGGGATATGGTATATGTGACTAAAAAACAGATTTTCAGTCTGAAACTGCAATTTTAAGTTCACTCTTGAAAAGTCAAAATTCAAATTTCTGTTTCATCTGTGTTGTGGAATTGCTGTCACTTCTGACAAAGCAAGTCCCCAACCAGGAAAACATTTTCTCTTGATGAAACAGACACAGGACAAAGGACACCAACAACCACAGAGATACAGGAAAGGCTGGGGTGAAGGCCTGAAAAGGGTGCCCTACGTGGAGGGTAGTCAGTAAAGAATTGGCATTTCAGCACAGAAACTGTTTTCTGTGGTTCAAGTGTTACAAAGGACAGAGGAGAAATTGTTGGTTTTTTCTTCCCGTTCTTTGTATAGTCAGAATGGCATCAATACAAGTCCAGAGCTGGTAGCTGATAATCACATCACTCATTAACACCTAGAACTGATTAATTCTATGAGCACAAAAAGAGGGGAAAAAGACTTCTCAGTGAAGACTTAATTCAGAGCTTAAAGATATCATCATTTCGGCTTTTGTCATGATAAAATTTCATCACTTAGTCCTAATCTTGATTTCCCATCTCATCCTGAGAGTCTTCAATTAGCTGGACACAAAGTCCCAGAGGTAGAAGGGGAACAGCAGAGCTGCCAGCACAGCTCTTTCTCACGGATATACACAGATCCTCTGCATCAGAAATTTGTGTTTCTTTACAATTCATCAAGCAAAGTGTTACAGGTAGGATCCAAGCCAGTTCATTGAGTGTATCAAAGACAAATTCACAAATCTGGTGTAAGTGGATGTCCTGTGGCAGCCAGAGCAGAAGCTCCTGGCAGCTCTCCCTGCTGGGGAGGAGTCAGCTGGATTCATGTTCCTTCTCCCCACTTCCAAATAACACTGCTAAGGTAAGATTGTTGCCAGACACTATTAACATAAGTATAACTGCAAAATTAATAAAGTTCCTATCAAATAACATGGTGTACCTACTAGAACAGACTGAAAGAAACGTCTTTAAATAAAAGGATATTCACAATTAACTTCCATGTGTTATTTATCCTATTTGATAGGTTACTCCACTTAAGCACTTGATTGTTCTTAGGACTCCATTTGTTGTGAAGGTGCAAACTCTTCCACTGAACACAAGAAGTTATTCCAGTGAAAAAAAAGAGTACTTTCCATGACAGGTCTACACATTCCTATGGTCTCGATTTTATGGTGTGGGAAAATGTCAAAAACACCTTAATAAGGTTCCAAGACCCTAGAAACTGAATCACTGCAGATTCCCATCAAAATAAGTGACAAACGCAATGAATGTCATTACTAAATCATAGGTACTTTTTCATTAATGCACCTTCCTATAATAATCTAATACACTTAATAACTTAACTATACACTTAACTATAATAACTTAATACACTTTCCTATAATACACTATTATAGTTTAAAAACTTAAGAGAAAGGAAGACAAATAGAAGCAATTCTCCAGTTTGTTCCTGGAAACAAAATGAATTTTTTAAAAGTCTTTAGTGCCTTCAAAAGATTACTAATATTTGTGATGTAATTCTTTAACTAAAGTCCAAGTAATAGTGAAATTTCCTGAGAAATGTAGGGAAGCTATATCCACCACTAAAACATTAGCAGATGAATCACAAAACCCAGTACCAAAACAAGGATGTGAAATGGGAAAAATAGTGATTATTCACTATTCAAGGATTGCACTAACTTTAGGCTACATTGACTTGTACTCACAGTTGACACTGATCTCCTTTGATTCCTTTGGTTGTGCAAAAACATTTTCCTGTTTGCATGTGACAGATATTTGCATGTCCACTGCATGTGCAAGCTGTAAAATCAAAAAGGAAAAATGAGATTTCCTCATTCATACTTAATTTGATAATTAAGTGAATATTTACAGATTTTAATACGTCATCCCAAACACATTTCCTACAAGCTGTATTAAAATATATACCTATTATTACTTCAATCATAATCTTTTTCAGAAAAAATCACTAGCATATCACTTTATTTTCTGCAGAGTTAAAAACTATTCCTGTGTCATTAGAGGCTGTCCTCCACACCTTGAGTAACAGCAGTTTGAGAAAAGCCATTAAAACCTACCATTTCAATGTGCAACACAGAAAATTATTCATAATTCATCTTTGCTACACAGGGTGAAATCCTGACCAATGACAAAATCCATTTAGTCTGAAATGTCTGATTAAAGTACAATTGCAGATGTTTGGTAAAAGATCTAATATAATTGGAATTCTTGCTATTGACAAAAGTGAACAAAAAGAAATCTCTGAAACCATTTGACCAAAGGCAGAGCAAACACTCAGGTATAGTCCACAAGAAGAGTTTTCTAGAAGCAGGAAACAGGCAACTTGAAAGCTCCTGGATTCTGAACTGAAGGAAAATCACAGGAACAACATCAACCCTCCACTCCACTTTAAGGCCAAAGTAATCCTCTCCACAGTGGTCTGCTCACTGCCACTCTTGCTGCCTGATAGATTCTCACCTCAAAAACATTTTCCTATTCCCAGTTCTTGAGCACTCTTTTTCCTTTCCATGTTTATTTGTATTACTATCTTGTTTAGGCAGCAAATTTTTATTCCTAACCAAGTGTACCAAATTTACTAATCTCTCCCTGGTAAATGTGTCCATACATCCCCGCATCAATGGAATGACTCCCTGCTAATATTCACACCACAATTAAAGTCCTTCATTAATCCAAAGTACCTCTGAACCTACAATGACATTCATATTAGGCTTTCACTGAAGTTTTAATTATGACTAAGATAAAGGATTTAATATATGAGGTCCTGCTTGGGAACAGATATGGTACCAAGCGGTGACCTGTATAAGATAAAAGTTTATTCTCTACTTTATAATCATTGAATTCCTATCACAGACTGAGTTTTAAACTTCCCTTATACTGATAAGGAATAACACACAATAAATCCTTCTTTGACAGTCCCCCATCCCATATACACTCCCACCTCTCTGCCTCAGTCTAAAACAAATAGATGAAAAGGTACTAGACACATAAAAACCTAATTATATGTAAGATATTATTGAAATCACTTGTCCATTTCAGGACTTCAGTGGTTTGTTCAGCCCTCAGAGGGCTCATTAAACAGCCAGCTGAACTTAAAGAAGAATTCTTACTAAGGACATGCCAGGCATTCAATCTGTTTGCCAGAAACACCAGAAAGAAACACCAGAAATTTCTAAGCAGCACATAGTGACATGTGATGTTTTTCTCTGTTTCATAACACAACACTTCTGAAAAATACCTGCAGTTACCACAAAATCCTACATGTTGTAATTCTGCTATCCTCTTGACGCTCTACATTAAATGTTCATTGAAGTGCTGCCACTACATTATCAGATACCTTTTCCCAAATCCATTCATATTTTCCAATCTACATTTATGGAATTATTATTCCATAAATGGAAGGAAAAAAAAGCTGGAAAAGCCTCTTCACAAAACTTAATTTTAATTGTGTAAATCTTTGCAATGCTTTCAGTGAAAAATACAGGAATACATTCGTAGCAGTTTATTCTGCTCATAGTTAAGTGCTCTTAACAGTGATGCTCCATTACAAGACAGCACAAAACTTATAAAGGAGCTAAAAGGGTGAATTCTGAAGCACATTCCAAAAGCTCTTAGTGTTTTGACAAATATAAAAGCTATTGCCAACTAACCTTAATTGATTGGTCCTACAATTATTGTTCATTTAATAGGAAGTAGATCACAAATGTGGAAGTGGAAAACGTAAGTGATTATATAGTAGCAGCACTTCAGTGAACATTTTATTACTCTCATTCAGCAAGTTCCTATTAACCTCACTGTTCCTGGATAATACCACAGAAAAAGACAACACCTTTGCATTTACACTTTTTAAATCTACAAAAAATCTGTTACACAGCAATGAAAGCATATTTTAATATGCTTTTTATATGCAGTTAATTATCTCAGGCTTGCAAGCGTGTGATGAAAAATGGATTCCTACCAATCTGTAGATCTCTATGTAGGGGTAACCCAAAACCAATTCATTTTAGCCATCACTGCTGTTACTGAAGCAAATGTAAGTGTATACGATAAAAGAAATGCAATAGCAGAAGCAGGACAATATCGTAGGACATTTGGAAGAAGACTGACATTCTTCCATTATGCCAATATTTCTGTACTCTATACATATTTTCTTTAATATTTTCTCTATGTTTCTCTCTGCTTAACCACTCTCAGTGAATGGTTTTCCCTGGGATAATAACGTAGCCAATAGTTAAAACTGCAGCTAAGGTAGGATCTTTCCCACATTAATGCTACTAGTTTTGCTACCTTGAAATTCACAAAGTCTTGGGATCAGTTTTAAAATCTTGTACCAATCATTGTAAGCTGTCAGAAATCAGGAAAAGAGATTCAATTTATATTTTCCATACTTTGAGTCCAACACTTGAGTTCATTCACTGAAAGGAATGTCAACAAGTGGAACAGGCTGCCCAGGGAAGCGGTGAATTCACTGTTCCTGGAGGATCTGTGGATGTGGCACCTGGGGATGGGGGTTTGTGATGGGCTTGGAACTCCTGGGGTAATGGTTGGAGCGGGTGAGCTGAGAGGTTTTCCCCAAACTAAATGATTCCATGATTCTGTGTACTTTGTGCTGCACCCTTGGACAGAAACAGTGAGTTCAGCCCAACTTCAAGTCTTCCCATAATAACTCTGTGCATTCATCTCCAACTGGGGTTTATATCATGCACACCTGCTTTTGTTTAAACAGCTATTTTAAATACTTGATTACCGTGCTTTTTACCAATAATTAAATATTTAAAATAAATAATCTATGGCTCACAATAAAAAGCTACTTAAAATATAGACTTTAAACCTTTGTTATTTTTTACGTATTAAGTGAAATAATGACATTAGAGCTTTAATAACAACAAGGAAAAAACTCACCCTTGCAATATCTACTCTATTTTCAGGGAAACAGCAGCTCAAAATACTCTTTTGTACAACATGCAGATTATAAGTGGAACAGAAAGAACGTACGAAAACAATATAATCCAGTAGAGCAAATCCATGCTGCAAAATCACAACCCTATAGAATTTATTAAATAATAAATCCACTGTATGATTGACTCCAAGTTGCCAGCTCAGCATATAAATGTTCTTGCTGACAACAAAAGAATACCCATCACTACTTCCATGCAGTGTGCATTTTAAACAATTGAATTTAGAAACACTTATTGCTTAGCCCCCATCTCCAACATACAGCTGCAAGAGCATTTTTCTCTCAAATAGAGCTCACTGCAGATGGTGATTTAAGTAAATATGTTTGCTTACATGAAAGGTTGCTAAAGTAGAGCTGCACATGGATAATTACTACAAGACACCTTGCTGATGTTTTTTAAAGGAAAGCTATGACAATGCTATTAAATAGAGCAGTGCTACTTTGTTAATTTTGCTAACATTCACGACCCAAGTTAAATCAAAAGAAAAGGAGATACAGTGTTTCTCTTAGACTAGGCTAAGTAAGAAATAGCAAGTATAAACTTCTATTAGATCTAAAATTTTAATGCTCAGTTTCCCTGTAAATGTTCACCTATGTAATCTATTAGTCTACTCATGTGGCAACTGCCCTACAGAGACTATTTTCTACATTAGTAATATGGCAAAACCATCTAGTCATTTAATTCTCTAGAAATGTGTATTTAGCTAGAAGCCCCTGATACCCTTTTTGCAGTCAACAATTGCTTTTGTAGGAAATACATCCATTCAGCCTTTGAGACAGGAAATGTAACAGCAAAAAGATGTGCCCAATAACATTTCTGTAATATCATTAATTGAGTAGCATTAAAATTAAGCTAAAGAACTCTGTAAAGCAATGAGCAATAAAAGGAGTACAAAGACAAAAAAAGAAAAAGGAAAAAGCTGCTATTGGAACATACTACTGTACATGCAGAAATGGAACTGTCATTTTACAGTGACATGATTATCCTCCAAAATAAATCAGTCTTAATAGCATAATTAGCACACACATAACTAATTCCATTTTCCTTTTTCTTGTTTTACCTTGTGATTTATATTTCTTTGGTCTCAAATTAATTTATTTTTTATAGCAGCCTAATAGCACAGAAAAGACACAGGTGTACTAACACAATGCTAAGGACTGTGAGACAGAGAGAAAAGGTAAACAGAATAGACAAATATTTTGGATTTCTGTCACTCAGATATGGAACTTAAAGTCATATTAAAACACACAATTTCACTCAAGCTTGAACTGACAGAACTGAGATCATGTGTCAACTGGTAAGGCAATTATTTTTTCCTGAAAAGCAACAGTCAACAATCTGGAAATCACAGGTGTCACCTCCTTAGCTTTCAGGACTAAACATACATTCCAGAAGAGGGATATTTATCCTAATAAACCCAGAAACAACAAACAGACTGATTATCTGTGGCAGAAATCAAAATTTAGTTTGGTCAAACTTAAAAACCACCTTCATCAATTATAGGCTTGTATTTGTTCTTTAGCCATTTTTGCACTGGTAAAATAGTTTCTATTCCATTATTTGTTCTGTTCAAAGCATTCATCCTGAAAAGTGAATTGATTTCTTTTGTTTATTTGTAATAAATACCTCTCAAGCAATCACAGTAAAGCTGTCTTTAATCATCAGCAACTAACAGTATAAAGACAGCTTGGAAAACCATAATTTTGCTTTATACAAGAAGATAATGAAAATGCAACATGCAAGATTAACACTGAAAGAAAGACAGGATCTTTCTTCTTGTTAGGAACTGAGCAGAATCTTAAACAATTAACAAGAGTAATGCTGTGCCTGATTCTCTCATGCCAATACTGAGCCACAGTACAGAATTTTTATAGCTTGCTGTTGGAATAATATGCATTTTCTACCAAAAAACACGCTGAACCAAAACATTGCCACATGAACTCGCAAAATACAGTAGCAGCAATTGCATGTTTTCCATGTCAATCTGTTTGAAAAACTGAAACTTTTACACTAGCTTTGAACATAGAAAACTGAAAAGTTCCAAGTGAAATTATTAATACTACTTTATTTGTAGATAAGTTTAACATACCATACTTATCAGCTTCCTTTTCATTCCTTCCACTTATTAATTTCATTTCTAAACATATTAGTTACCAAAAACTAAATTGCCCACAAACTTTAGACTGGGTTAACCTACAGATTTTATAAATTCAACTCAAAACTGAATCCCATATCTGAGGCATGGGACAGTTTTTTACGTATTCAAGCATTTAAAGAGACCTTTCACAAGATTCAAAATATTATTCTCTAAATTACTCTTAGTTTTCTCAGCTGTGAAGAGATTTCTCACATGAAAAAACATTTTCTCACAGGAGAAAACCAGGATTATTTTAAAAAAGAAGTCCTTTCAAATCTGACAGACAAACTTTTACCAGACTTAGTAAAAACTAAAACAGTGAGTCTTGATAGTTATTTTCAAAGCAAAATTATAAAGTGAAGATTTTGGATACCTTCATGGCCCAATGTTCACACCAAGTTGTGTTTAAGACTTTTTCAGACAATAAAAGGCCCAGTACCTACTATTATTATTGTTGTTGTTGCTATTATGTCTTTTTTAATTTTCTTAAGACAGCAGCTTCTGTACTATTATGGAAATTTTGGTCAAAAAGCTCCTTTCATCAAAAGGCTGTTAGTTTTCTCCCCATTCTCTCTAAAGAGAACACTTTGGAAGTTATAACAAAAAAAATTAGAAATATTATTATAAGGCAGTATGAAATGCAAAACTATTTAAAAGCATTCAAAAGTTATTCATAGCAGCCTTAAAGGTAAGAAAAAATTCCAGTCTAAGGTGAAAAACATCTGAAGTCAACAACTGGTGATTGCAACTATTTGTGTGTATTTGGTCATTCAGAGTAAAAGCCCAAAGAAAAGAAATCATTTCTACAATTTATCAAGCAAAAATGCCACAAAATGTAAAGAAGTCAGCAAATCATTTCCCTCCCTTGGCCATTAGGACATACAAAATACAACTGATTTTTAATGTATTCTATTGCAAGGGAGGCTTTTTTTTCCCTTAAATAACTAATGCAGTTTGGCATTATAATGTACTTCATTTAGCACTCAGAAAATGAAGACAGAATCAACTGCAATCAAACTGAAATGCCATTACAAGTTTTTTTGAGGATCTTCCTTCGATCAGTTCAGGAATGAGCTGCACAATGCCACAAAATCTATTTTCTTACCAGCTCAGGGGGGTTCCCAAGCCCCCCCAGGAAAAGGGGCAACCATTTCAATCCAAAACACAAATAGAAGGGGAGATACAGAAATTAGAAACAAGTAAAATTCCTGCTTTTTCTATTGCATTTGGGATGTGAAGACTGGTTTTAGTCAAAGGCTTATTTGAGGATCAAGTAACAGTGATTTAAGAAAATGTCATCTTCAGCTTGCAGCTGCCTGCCCCCAGTGCCCCCTGAGCCAGACATAGCATCTCCATGAGCTCTTGACATCCCCTTCAATACAGGGTAAAATATGTTTGTTTATCAGAGGCTGACAAAATCAGTACATTTCTAGACAGCTGAAAGTTTCTAAATCATGTCCTGCCTACCTCCTCTAGGAACATCATTTGGAATCCAATGGATTTACACATTTCATTAGGAAGGTGAACGTACTGATCTAAAGCTCAGACAGCACATCAGAAATACATTTTCTAAGTATTCCTTACCACATAAAATAAATTTATAGCATGTAAACCTGAAAAAAAACCAAAAAAAATAAGAAGGCAGAGCAACTGGTTCATCATTGTCAGAAACTGTGCTCCACAAGAGCATACAGGAGGACTTGATCACTAACATCAGTGAGAGCAAGAGAATTGTCATTAATCATTGCAAGTAGATTAAATAAGCACAGAGATAAAGGAATATAATATAAATCAAACCGCTGTATCTCTTCAATATCTGTAAAAGCTATAAGTGGTGATCAATTAAAAGATGCCTGAATTCAAAGTTCTCAGGATAAGATGCTGAACAAGCACAAAATGCCTGCTACTTACACAGATTAAGACAGCACAAGTTATTCTTATTCTTTTTACTATTTCAGATATTTTTGTTGCACAGTAAACCTCAGAAACAGTTTAAATTAAGGGTTTTTTTCATTTTTCTTTTTAAAAATGCTGCCTTGCTCCAACTCCACTTGAGTCAATTAGAATCAACTTTGCTGGATGGAAAAGTTACACAAAGCAGCCTAGCATAGCCATCAGGCTTAAGGAACAAAATTGTAGTTGATACAATTGCTTACTAGTGATTTAACTACACAATTACACTGTGATTGTTCAGGAATGGAAAGAAAACTTTCTTAGGCAAGAAAAAAAGTCAGTGGTTCTCCATAATCAACCATTCCAACAGCAATTCTAAGGTGATGCCTGAACCAGTTCTTTGCCATGCTGACTGTTCCTAAAATCACATCATTCTGCAATGAGCGCACACATCCTGGGTTAGGAAGGCAAATTTAGAGAAACAAGAGGTAGCTTAAAACAGTTGCACTTGATAGAAAGTTTACAAAAATCTTCTGCATGCAGTCAAGGAAAATACATCAAAAATGTTAAACATGTTGAACAGGCATCCTGTCAAAACCTTTTGAAATCCCACAACCGCACAATCTCTGGAGGTTAATCATGATACATTCAACAGTTTTCTTCTTTTTTTCTCTCATGAAATTATAAGCAACTGAATGTCTATTGATACTTGACAATGATACTTTCCTTGAAGTGTAACTCCAGGTCCTTCACTTAACATTATTCTAAGTAGGTTATGGAATACAAATGCATCTATAAAAAGTTTCCTAATTTTAGTCTGAGTTTTTTGTTTGAACTTACAATTAATTGTGCTAGAAATCATACTTTATAATATAGCTCTAATCTACAAAAAAAACCCCAAAAAGAACATTTTCTGTGTATGCAAGAGTTAGCAGTATATTGAGAAGTTTGCTTAGCACATTTTGCTTCGCAGTCAAAAAAAAACTGGAACAGTAATTTTTAAAGATGTCTTTTGCCAAGTTCCTCAACAAAGTTTTTCCTATGGCAAGCCACTTCTGGTTTAGTAGTGATTTTTAATACATTCTGATTGAAGTGAATGTAATTTAAATTCATAACTAAGCCCAAAAACAGGTTTCACTCAGTGTTCAGACTATCTTGGACACTGTTCAATAAACAGCATTCATTAAAGGAAGGAAAATAAATTTTCAAATCACCTTTGGGGAAAAAGGTCTTCTTAAAAGACTGTTTATTCTGACTACTCAAAATCTGCAAAAAGCAACATGAGACTTTTCTTGAATAGCTTATTGTGCTAGAATCCCTTTTCTTTGTGTTTCACATGAACCAAGAAGCCCTTTTCCTTCTACTAAAACCAAATTCCAGCATTTTAGTTAATATTAAACACTTTTATTCTATGATAAGGTACTTTAATTTGAAAAACCAAGGAATTGGTGTCTTCTCTATTCAATACTGAAAGGTAAAAAATAAATTAGGGAAAACAAAACAAAACACCACTACTACTGCAAAATGGGATTTCTTGACAGTCCCCTCATTCGTCAAAGCCTTCTGATATTTTGTTTGTACAGCATGAACAAAATCATGTTATCTGCTGCAACTTAGTGAGATTTTCTTTGTCTGAATAATCTTAAATTACAGCTTCTTATCACAGAGTTTTGCTGTGAACTTGTGACACACTGTTTCTTACAAACCAAGGTACAAGCAAACAGGTTTTTCTGATTTAGTTCCATATTCTAGTACCTGAAGTACCCCATACTCTTTCTTCCACTGACTTCCAGAATTTACCTGTTTTTATATAAAATGTGTTTATTCACATAGGCTCCTGTGGTCTTGTGTCATAAGCATCCAATCCACTGAAAATCCTTTTTTTCTGTGACTAACCTTGAAGTTAAGCCTGGACTAAAAGGTACTTGTGATTTTTTTTAATTTCACTCCAATCCACTGAAAATCCTTTTTTTCTGTGACTAACCTTGAAGTGCCTGGACTAAAAGATACTTGTGTTTTGTTTTTTTTAATTTCATACTTAGTCACTGTTAAAAGAGGGCTTCTAGAATACAATATTTAACCTAATACAAAGTTTCCCGTAAATTTCAGACAGGTAATGATGGAATGCCAAATGTGTGATCTTGCACCAGTGAAGTCCACAAATACAATTCCCTACAGGCTAGACATAAACCAGCTAAGCAGAAAAACTATATAAAACCTCTGTATCCCAAGTTGCCATTTCAAACTCCAAGTGAGTCAAAACTCTCATTTGAATATTTGTTCTACTTTAGGAAGATGCAGAAGTAAATGCTTTTGCTGATGTTTATACTGCTAATTGAGGATATTAGGCTTCCTACATTTCTGGTTTTTTCCAGCAGATGCCAGTTAAAAGTTCTTTGCCTTCATTCTTAGTCCTACCTTAAACAGGACTCATAGCCCTAGAATATAAAATTTTGGACCAGAAACCTTTTAGAATCAGAACTGTGTGTTGTAGAAGGAAAAAAGTCCAAGTTTACAGATGTCTCTTGATGAAGCTTTAAATGCAAGACTTTCTCCTTTTTGGACTCCAAAAAGCCACTTCTCAGGCCAACAGCACCTGCCCAACTTATCCTCTTGTAATAGCATCATCCATCAATTCCTAAAGCTGTTGACCTCCAGGTGTTTTAAGACCAAAACTCATAGAAAAAAGGCAGCATATTTGATATTTACTAAATAAAAGTATTCTTAAGGAAACAATTCCATATTTAGGTTTATTGTCGTAAACAAAGTCATACAAATTTATATTCAGATGCTTTATATTTGATGCTTCTCTACCTGCCCTATGTAACCCCAAACTACAGGTAATTCTAAAGCTACGTAGCAATAGTGTTAAAATGAAAAATTAAGACTTCTGCTATCTGTTCACTCATTGCTTAAATAACTTTGTGAAACCTTGAAAAATAAGTCTAAATGTAAATTAGCAGGTACCTTTCTATCAACTACATACACAACAATTTTTTTTAAAAAAAGAAGTGAATAAAAACTGTTTTCCTTGTCATGTTATCAAGTTTTTCCTTTATGAAAGACAGGTTGCTTTTGGTAATGTTTGAAATTATGTAATCTGCTGTCCATCAAATTTCATGTACAAATGCTGTGTACATATTCATATATACACATGTAACTATATTCTAAGAACATGGCTGTGGAGCAAACAAAGGCATCCTGTTGACATCATCCTGGGCTCTATGGGCCAGTTTTCCTGGGATCTATTTCCATTGGTTTTCCTTAGCACATTTATCCTATTTTTCCATAGATAATCTAATTCAAATTGATGTTTTTGTTGCTAAAAATCAGAATGCATATTACTTAAAAGTATGTGTATTAGAGTGGGTTTTGGTATAGGCACCTCATCTAAGGAGTTCCACAATTACTTTAAGGTAATCAAACTGGATTCTTTTTCTAAATATCTAACACTCTGATTGCCCTCTGTGCTCTACAGAAACAGAGCTCTGTCTGTTCTTGAGGGTGCCCATGGCAGCTTTTAACAGTCTTTCTTTTGGAGAAGAAAGGAAGGAAATCAGAATCAGCTCCTCCACAGAGGGTCATGATGAAAACACATTATGAAGGTTGCCACTGCTGAATAGGTAAAAATGACAGAAATAGTGCCAGAGAAAACAATTTGTAAAGTCACCCATTAGGCACCTTTAAAAGTTAGACAGAACCTAAAAATCCAAGGAGAACATTGTCAATCTGCTGCCAGGATGAGTTTAACATCTTTCTCATGTCTCTCTTTCACAGACACTTATAGTAATGGCTTGTGGCACCCTTGGCCTCTTCTCTCCAAACCCTACATCTCAGCTGTCAGTAACTCAGCAGACTAATCACATTTTCTGAAGAACAAGATTTGAACTCCATGGAAGAGCATTCTCAAGATATAACTTCAGTGCCAACACATCACTAATAAGTTTTAGTTTTCATTCTTTTAACCAAAACTAATAATTACAAATATGTATCTATAGAACTAATCTACTGCTGGGTTAAATTTCACCAAAGTCCTTCAACCTAAAGTACTTTAAAGTAACTCTGACAACTTAGTCTTTTATTGATACCTGTCTGATTTACTTTTGTTAATGTCTTGAGGCATTTCCTGTAGTTACATACCAGTTGGGTGGCTCATGTCTAGATGCCAAAGTTTATGTGGAATGCATTCAAGCAGCAGCATGTGTAGATGTGTGCACATAGGTGTACAAATATAGGTGATGCACACATGGTGTACATTTGCTAAAAACATACTAATTTTTGATAATGGTTTGAAGATCTCATAAAAAAATCAGATGTTTCCAGTAAAAGATTAACTTTACCTTTCCAAACAGAATGATTACAAATCAAACGTGAGGGGAGCTGTTGCATTTGGAACTGCAAGCATCTATTGTGTGATTACAGAAAAAGGAAAAGATCTATAAAAGTAACAAAAATGCTACAGACTTGCTTATAAAACATTGCCCCCAACAGCCTGTGTGGTTGGAAGCTTTTACAGGATGGTCATCAGTGTCTCAGGTGCCTTTAAGGGCTGCTTAGAGAACAATCTAAGTGCAAGTTAAGACACAATGCTCCTGCTGTGCTGGGACTCAGTCTCCTTCTGCAAAAGCAACAATGGCAGCACAATTCTGGGAAAACTGAATGCTGCTTGGAGTGTTATCCCTTTATTAAAGAAAATGACAATACAGAAAAATGCTTATGTTATCTTATTATTATTAAATGTGTTATACATTCATTGTGTGTGTCATTAGTTACTGTAAAGAATTTTTTACTGGCATCTCATAAATTGTAACGATAATTTTTAAAAATAGCATGCACAAAGAAAATGACAAGGTGATAAGCAGCTAGAGCAATTTTTTTTAACACTGACAACTAAGTAGATGATTAATAAGTTTGAAAATAATACTGAATAACATCACTAAGATGAAACAAAATTGTTCCAAGCAATCTCCCATAGAGTTTTTTTTGGTACTTTATGTGCAGTCTGTAGTACACACATAACTCTATCTCTTTCTAGAATTTCTATTTTAAAATTGTGTATCTCCCAGAAATGCAGCACATAACACAACAGGACCCTGAACAAAACAAAACACCAAGAGAAACCACCAAGACAGCAAGTCAGGACCTGTTCCCACCTACAGTCAAAGCTGCTTTATTTTCAAAATCCAGTATTATTCAATGATGAATTTTCTGTTACTGAATTTCAATATTCATGCCTTCACAATCATCCCTCAAATGGGACTTGAGCAAAATTTAGAAAAAAATTCAATCAAAGTGATTTGAAATATCTGCTTTCAAGCTCTTCAACACCTTAGATTGAAAGGCTGCCCAGGTGTCCCAGGAACAGACAAGGCTGAGCTGTGATTCTCTCATCTAATCTTTACCACAAAACAGAATGTGCCTTATTCTGCTCAAGACAGGGTTTGATTACTTAAATATTTCTGGCACAGGCTGACAGCACTGAATTAGCACTCCAAGGACTTTCCATGGATTTGCTTGGCCTGGAAACCCAAAACTGTCTCTTCCCAAAGCACCCGATTCCCTCATGCTCAGAATCACCTCTGCCTTCCCTCTTATTTTCTTATACATTGAGACAACTCTTCAAAAGGATGCTGAACTTGACCTGGTAACTTGACCTGCTGTAACTTGACCTTGGTAACTCTTCATGCTTTCTTTGCTAGACAGGGGGTTTGGATGACAAATCTTAAGCATGTGCACACAGTCTGGACTTACTAATTTGTGCACTACCATTTATTTCCAACAAGGAATGTAGATCTTTTTGTACAACTTAAAATATTTCATAATTTAAGGTAAGAAATCAATTTAATTTTCTATTGTGGCTACCTATTTGACACCACAGACTATCTGAAACCATTTTAATTAGTATAAGAACAGATAACTAATAGATTACAGTCACAGAACTTCCCTTACCATAAAAGACCCCTGCAATTTATTACTGATTTTTGTACAGAATGCAGCAATAAATCAAATATAAAATAATTCAAACTATATATTTGTACAATGAAACGTCAGAAAGAACTGAAGGAGCACATATATATTCACTGCAAGCCACATCTTAGGACAACTGAATATAAAGCTCATTTTTACACCAAGAATACAAATTCTAACTCTCATTCTCTGTATTGAAAAGAGACTTCAAGTGACAGAATTTAAATGAGTAATTGGCATTAGGTATGGTTATTTCAAGAAAAAGAACAGTAATGATTTCTTAAAAAATATGACTATTGCCAAACTATTGCCCATCAGCAGCCAAAATGCCACATTTCTGACACAAATAAACCAGAGTCTCAGCTACAGGGAAAAAAACCTGCATAGGACAGAATGCTTTTTAACTGCACAGTAACTAAAATGCTACAGATTCAAAAGTAAGTAGTATACAAATTAGTGACATCTTAGTAATATTAAGGACCCAAAATATGGTAAATATCCACAGCCATAGGGCTATACACAGCTCATTTTCCTATATAATCAGAATACTTCATCCTCACCCAATACCACCCTGCTGTCTAGATCTCAGACTCCAAGACACTACAGAACATTAGGGCTGGAGAAAAACATGTGGAATCAGCTTGTTCCCTACCCGTTCCCAAATTTTGAAAATTTAAAAGGGATAGTGCAGGTGGTAATGCAGATTTCATAGCATATTTACATAATCTTTCACAGTTTAACCAGTAGAAAATTTTCCTTGTATTCCACCTTAACCTTTCTTGTGGCAACTTAATCCCATTGCTTCCTCCTCAACCAAAATGGGGACTTGGGGAAAGGCACTTTATCATCTCCCTCTTTTCAGCTTCCCTTCATGCATCTGAAGCCTGCTATTATGCTGGCATCTTTTCTTTGTCCTTCTGCAAGGTTTGTCACATTTACTAAGCCTGCATCATATCAGGATGCAAAACAAGTCCTTAGATCTGTTTTAAAGCTATTGAAATGTCAGCAATTACAGTGAGTGAAAATCCCAAAGAGTCTTTTTTTTTTACCCATTCTTTAATCACAACTATTCAACAACTTGTGAAATCTGAATTATATCTTTCTTCTATAACAACTGTTACTCATTCCATAGTAATTTAATACCATAACAATATGCAATACCACTATAAATGTATCAGTTATCTGATGACAGTTGTAAATCCACCATTAGTACCAGAGTGGAAAAAAAAAATTTTATTTTAACAGAATTTTCCATCCTTGGACAAAGGTCAGAACAGAATTGATCACTAAGAGGTGGACAGTCATTTCTTTGAGAGCTTTCTGAATTACCTCCTCAGAGTATAAACAGAAAGGGTTTAGGAAACTATTGGCGTAGTTAGGGAGAAAAGATAAAAGCTTTCCAAGGACTTCAAGGCTTGCTATGCATGTCCTCCTCCTTCCTGAGGGCTAATGGAATCTATATAAAAAAAGGAAGGTTTTCTTGCAAATAATTTTAGTCTGTACCACCAACAGTGAAACCAAGAGCTCAGATTTTACCTGTAAGTACATATATCATGACAGCAGGAAACATAATGTGTGCACTGAACACATAAGTACTTTCATCAGGACACTGGAAAAAATTATTTTATGTCGTGAGTGTGCTAGGGAAATGACCTGCAGATTTTGTCCCAGAGCACATGACTTCTCCTCTGCACTGCAGAGATCAAGCACATCCTCTGTCCCCAGCTTTGACTGCTCTCCAATTCAAAGCAAGCTGTGCCCTTGTAACTATAGCAACTTGATCCGTGAAGAATATTACAGTATTACAGAGGTACTTTCAGAGTTATAGTCATCATCTTGTCATGCCTTTAAAAAGTTTTCAGCCTGCATCCTCAATTACTCAGGAACTCCAAGGGAAAAACACACCATGTGCTCAGGCAGCCATGGAACCAAAGGTTGAGTCTTGGTGGAAAAGGGAAGTTGGTGGAGTCCAGCCAGAAACTGACACAAGATGCAACTCTAAAGATGACTGATTTTTAAGTTCCTTGTGATTCTTTTGTCCTTTGATTGGCTTTTTCATATAATTTCCTGCCTTATTTTCTGCTTATTTCAGTCACACTTTAGCTCAGCTTCTTTGAAGGTTTCCCTTTCTTTGACTCATATTTTTCTCCGCATATTTCTTTTTAATTATGGTTTTAATTTCCAGCCAACTTTAATTTTTTTTTCTGCATTACCAATAGCATTAGAAGAATGAAGGAGGAAAGAAACAGAGCCATTACTTTTTTTCTTTATGTTTGCACTGTGCCTGATCCTAGCTATGGTTCCAAGATCCTCTTAATTCCCAGTAACATTGATTTGACTTATCTATGGATCACTGGTATTTTTTCCTGCAGCAATCCCTGGCCCACAATTTGGTCACCTCTATCACAGTACTCATGATACTGTAGAAAATCTAACAGTTCACAATTACTACATTCTTCAAAATATCCTAAGGATGCAAACTTTTATTATGCACTCTATACTAAAAATACAACATACCATAGCAGATAAAGCATTGAAATAATTATAATTTTTATTTTTTAAAGCATTCTCTAGTCAACATAGCTCCTGTTAAAATCATGTCTACCAATAAAAATATGCATTTTTACAGACTAGGTTTGAAAAAACAAGTTGTAAAATTTACAATTTTACTGGTCTTATAAATTGATTTCAGCCATTATTGCACCACGCATATTTCACTAAAGGTGATGGAATGCTTATTTGGTTGATAGCTAATGTATCCCTGAAGAATAAAAGCTGTATGAATACATCATTTTGCCATAAAGGTGATACAGACAGCAAAAGAACATTTTGTCAACTTCAAGAGAAAAACTGAACTATTAAGAATTATTTAAAGCATCATAAAGCCTCAGCAAAATGTTCAATTGTCAATAAATGTAGACATTAATCTTTCTATCCCCTTGAACACAATTTTTACATATCGTGCTTGAGTGTACCAGATGTGAATCTTTATGCATTGCCTACTGCACATTAGAGTGCTGAGGAACCAACAAACCCTTTAAATGAAGAAATACGCCTTGAGAAGCAAAGGTCTGGTTAAAGAAACATCAGTAATTGAGAAGAAAAAGTCATGGGACAAAACTTTCCAGCACCCTCCTAGATTCAAAGCCAATCTTATTGAGATTCCATATTGAATATGTTCCTCCTTCCATGACTCAGTTTTAAGGGAAGGAGCTCCTTCATCCCTACAGCAATAAACAAAAACCACTTGCAGTATTTGACTTCATTCTCTCCTTCACTCCAAGAAGAATCCTCCAGTGCAGCAGTTTAAAAACTAAACTTGGAATAGGTCTGGGTGGATTGCCATCCTCAGCACACCAGGACTTTTTGTTTCATCTTTACATGGGTAAGACCTGTTAGTCTGTTAAATGCATAATTCCTCCACTAGCATCACATATTTATACAAATCAGCGTTACCAGACATTCTGGAAGATGCTGAAGTTTATTTATAAGTACCTTCTCACTGCCTCTAACAGGATTGGTCACATGGAATTTAATGACATCTTTCTGAAATAATTTGAGGTGTTGCTCCAATGAGGAAGTTTCTTCCTCCTCCTGAGAGAGTAGCGATTGCAAAATAATGACCCTGAATTAGTTTCTCTTTAAATATATTAATCTGATTTTGAATCATTAGTTTAGCTGATCAGCTCATCTGTACTATAAAATAAACTTTTAACCTTTAAAGAAAAGTTAATTTCACGTTACATTAAATACATTAAATTCACATTACATAAAATGTCATTTTGCTATTTTTCTTTTTCTTTCCAATAGAATAACTTACCTGTACACTGTCCTCCGTTTGTGGGATCCCCGTAATATCCTGGCATGCAGGTCTCACACTGTTTTCCTGTTGTTAGGTTTCTACACTGATCACAGACGTTGCTGTTGATGCAGGTGCTGTGGCCATTACACTGGCAAGCTGGAATACAACATTTGTAAAGCTTCATTAGTAAATTTCTCTTTGGAACAAAATCATCTCTATGTGGCTATGAAATTGTAGTACAATGTGATTCTGAGTTCAGTCCTGACAAATAACCAGCATAAATATATTTGCACTTCGACACAGAATCTCTTCAAAACAGCATTGCAATACAAGATGGATTCACACAAAAACTGCCTCTGTTGTGACATGCGAGTTTTAAGGGGCGTTTTACGAGAAAGGGCTTTTTTTTACCATGGAATGATTTAATTAGTCCTTACAGCTTTAAAATGCTGTCTAGGCATTTCAGAAAGCTTTGAAGAGGTAGCAAGTCACTAACTGAAACTCCATGAAAACCCCAATACCTACAGGCAAACATGAAGCATTTGAAAGCCTACTGTGATGGAGAACATGAACTCACAGCTAAACACAGTGGGGAGAGAGAAGTCCAAAATAAATTAACTAAATATTACCTTATTTTTGATTGTCCTGACCCTCGTTACCTTTGGCATGCAAAGCAATTTTAAGGACATCAGGACCACATCAAACGGCTCCAGTCTGTCCTCACTACACTGGATTTTGGTGAAAGTGAAAAATCTGGATTCCTATTGACATAATTTTTTCACATGTGACCTTGAAAGCATAAAATTGCTTTTTGTCCAATAACACCACTATAAACCACTGATCTTGCAGCAGAGCTCCACTCCAGGGCTTCAAATTTTGGGGAAACTCAGAAAGCACTGATCACTCCTGCAGCAAAATCACAATGTGAATCCTGCCAGCGTCATTGATCCTGCCGCCAGGTTTTGAAGGATGACCTCTCTATAGAGTGGAGCTTCAGAGCTCATGGTGCCCAGCAGATTAGTAATCTGTCAATTATAACAGCTTGTCAAATGTCAAACCATGTCAGACCTGTCGATTCCTCAGTGCCAAAGTGGGTGGAAGACTTGGAAGAGGACAGCTATCACAGTAAAATTGTATTTTTTTTAATTTGGATTTTTAATTTAAATGTCACAGTGATTGGTGTCTTGGCTATGGGAAAAAAGGGGATTCTCACTGCATGATTTAAAAGTTTTTAGAGCTGTTTTATAATTTAGTAACTTAATATATTTTTAGCCATTGCCAGACTTGGCTCATAAACCATTAAAACATCCCAAGTTGACAATCTCTTCTTTCTTCTGTAACTATGCCTAGACAATCTTCCAAACAAGTATTAAACATTTCTGTACCATTAGGTTTTCTCACTATCTTGACTAAATCTCTAGAAATCACAAGCCTTATTCTTCCCAAGAACACTTGAATTTTAGACACCTTTATGGTGTCTCCCTCTTTTGCAGTTTGTAGCCATTCTCAGGAAAATCTACACAAAAGTACCATGAGTGGCAGCTCCATTTTGGGGGTTGTGTACATGTTTTACACCTTAAATTACTTAAAGCAAATGTAAAAAAAATACAGCCCAATAAATCAAAAGTAAAAACAGAGAGTACATTAAAGAGGCGTTCTGTTAAAGTAAGATTGTCTAATTAAGAGTATATCATTGTGTAGGACAAATGCTTAATACTCATATTCTCTAACTAGTGGGCCATTGATCTATAAATTTTCTATTCTTGCTAATGCTTATTTTGGTATCTCTTAATTTTTGTGTTATACAGGGTGATGAAAGCAACCTTAATTGTAAAGTTTAGTTTTCTGCAAGTCATAATACTATCTGGTCACACATGACAGCTCTGAATTCTTACATTTTGTTGTGTCAAAGTAAATGGAAGAGATTTTAAAACAAATTCAAAAAAACATATACACAATAAGAAGTAATGCAATCAACAACTGACATGACACACCATAGAAAAATTACATTATGTATTTGCTCATTTCCTTAAAAATATGCATCTCATTGGAAAAAGTCAGAAGTGCAAGTTCAATAAATTTCAAAGTTGGTTCAGTGCAATCAAACTGGAGACATCAGTATTAAATAATTTAAAAAATCATTAAATTAATGAGACACAGTAATGAGTAATTAAGCAAGAATTAGGACTTAAATTTGTAAAAGCTCTTTTTTCTTTAAGTCCTTTTAATGTACATCACTGGCAGCAACAAAGTCATTTTCCTCAAACACAAAAATGTGCTTCAGCTGAATCCTCAGTCAGGCTGCCCTGGAGAGAAGTAATTTTATGTCTAATTTGCTTTGGACCTCTGTGTTGAAATAGCTGATGAAGCTGACAATTGTTGGTAATTATAGTTTTAAGAAAATAGTTGAAACCAGGAAAATTTATGAACAGGGTGTCTTCATTACAATCTGGATCTAGTGTAAAGATACTTCATCTAGTTATAAACAAACTAGTTAAAATCTGCTCACACTGCTTTTCAGAGAAGAAATTTAGACTTTAAAGAAAAATTTGGGCTTGCATTCTCCCTAAACCTTTCTTCTCATGATATGTATGTCAAAGCTATTTTTCTTTTCTTTGTATAATTTTTTCTTCATATATAATTTGCAATTTTATTTATAAGAACAGTTCAGTTAAACTAAGAATCCAATGATAATAAAATTGTATTCCTATCAAAATAAATATTATGACAGCTTAATTGAAGCCTATTAATTTCAAAGTGACCAATCACAAAAATAAACATTTTCTATACTGCCTGATGAATAGTAATCTTGAAGTTTTGAACAAACAGAAAATGAGAAGGAATTTAACATTTTTATCATCAGCACAATTGCCCAGAGGTGCTATAAGGAGGATGGATATGGACTACAAGGAAAAATAAGTTTATGCCTGAATGACCATGAATGGTTCAGCCAACTATTCATCAATGTGGCAGAATAATCTCCAAATTGCATGGTATAAACTATTTATAGTTTCATCCTAACTGTAAACCGTTCAGTAGGCTTACATAGATTTAGTAGAATTCTATCTTGTTTCAAGTACATCAAATGATTGTTGTGCTAAGAATAAACTGTGTTAGTATAATCCACTATAGAAAATATTCTATGAAAATGAAAACAAGAATCTTAAGAACAAAACCTCCAGCCTAAACAGATCAAAAAGAAATTTCACTTCAATTGAAGTTTTAATTCTATGACTTCTGTACTGTTTGTCCCTTAAACTCATAAAGCTAGGGAATGTTAAACTGAAGAGGAACTTTAGTAAATTCTTTATAAGAACATACAATGAACACAGAATTTTATCCATCAAGAAGAAATATTAAACAGCTCTTTAGACAAGCAATATATTCACCTATTACAATTTCACTAGTGGCATAATTTATGCATTCCAGTGAAGGGTTAACAATCCTCCAATATCAATATATAGACTGAGAAATGAAATTTCTATACAACAACAGAATGTCATGCTATTGTTTCCAGAAATGTACTAGAAGCTTCTTTGCTCAGGAAGTAGTATTACATGATGTGGAAGATTTCTTTGGTTTTAACTGAAAATATGCAACAGTGCTCACTGGGGTTTATATTTTATTTCATTTTTCTAAGACGTTAAAAAACCCTCACTCTCTATATATATGCATACACAACAGAGAGAATAAACTGAAGAAAAAAAGCAGGCAAGAAGGCAAACACAGCTGCATGTACCCATAAAATTATTGATCCTACAGAAGCTCGAGCTTCCAAAATTATCAGCAGAACATTTCCTGAAAAAATAACTTCAGCACAGTTACATTATTTATTCTTTAAAAAAGAAAAAAAAAAAAAAAAAAAAAGCCAAAAAAAAATCACCACAAAGTTTTCAAGCTGTCTTTTAAACTGCATTATTGTAAATGACTTCTGGAGGGCTGTCAAAGTCCCTAGTGTGCTTTTCATTTGCCTGCAGTCCTCCACAGCTGCTTCCACACTCTGCTGTCAGGGTTGGAGGATTTCCACATAGGAGGCTGCACCAGCACAGCTTTCACTGTCTTACAGCACCTGATATCTTCCTTACATTTCCAATGAACTCAAAAATTAAAATACTGCAATTAAGACTGGAGTGGCTTAAATAGAGACTACAGAGATTCTCTTTAAGGCTACACAAGCACATATTCTGTTCACTCTAAGTGTCTAAAAGGTCAGCTGCAAGCACAGCTCAAGTTTTGGCAGCCCCCATTCTGACAGTCAGCCAGACTTGGCAAGAGCAGGAGGGAATTTTGTGTCCATCAGTCTTCCCCTATGGATAATTTTTCCCCCATTCCACTCCTAGATGGATACAGAAGCCAGAAGAAAGGAAGAGCTGAAGAAAATTCACATTGATTTCTAAATGTGTAGGGATAGGGCGGGTGAAAGGTGAAAACTTATTTACAAATAAACGGCAATTCTGGCTAAACTACTTGCACTGCATTTCACAAGTCAACCCACATTTGTTTTCAGTACACAAACAAACTCTATATTTAGGAAATCTTTTGTAAAAAACAAGTTTTTCATGAAAATGCTATTTGCATTACTCAGAACAATCACATAATTTTGGTGTGCTTAAACTCTTATTTCATACATAAGAAAGAATGGAAGTAAACCTTACCTGGACACTGGATAAAAGACCACTCATAATTTTTTTCTTTTGGGCAAAGAGTGGCATCAAGCACCATTTCATTGGAGTGGACACTGACAGGTTTCATTGGGCCTCTGGAGGAGCCTTCCAAGCACTGTCCTTTGCCAGTGTTACTGGGATCATTGCACCATCCACACCCTGGCTGCTCCAAACACTGTCCACAGGTCCTCAGCCCAGAGCAGTTTTGAGCTTTAGTACATGGAATACAATATTAATGTATTGTTTTTTAAATAGATTGCTTGGATTTTACAATAGAAAATGGAGAATTAATTTTTCCTCGTGCAAATTTAAAAAAAAAATCGGTTATACTAGTAAGAATATCTCAGTATTCATTAAAAGCTGGACATTCTTAAAGATCACAAAACATGCAGCAGGTGTTTGTTATATCACAGTGCAACAATAAAAACTTCAAATAAACAAATAAAATTAAGCAGAACAAGAATATTGCACATCTTCATTACACACAGAAGAAAATATATATTCTTTCCTTATTAGTAGTATATAATGCATTTATTACTAATTTTACTGAGATAAACAGCCCTTCCAAAGGGAAAACTAGAGTTCAATGCAAGGTCAATAAACCAAGTAAGATTGATAATATTTATAAATAGAAAAAAACACAGGATCATTTCAAACCAAAACTCAAACCAAAAATTATTTTGGGCACAAAGTATCCCGGGATGTCACCTGAGTATTCACCTACAGATATTACTTAGTCTCCTTACACACAGCTTTTGAAACAAGCTAGCAAACCACACATCTCAAGCAACAAGTCATAATTCAGACCCATTTAAATTAACTGTATCTTAAGGTTCTCATCAGTTAGTCAGGTTTCATTTTTAAAATTGCATTCTAAAATCCAAATATCCCTTTAGACCTTTTATCCTCTATTCTTTAAAATTATTAAACGGTCTTCCTCATATTTTAAATCTGTTTAGAACCAAATAAAATTCTTATTCTGAAGTTACTGTCATTTTTTATTAATAAGAAATTAATATTTTAGTAACTTCAAGAACACCATTAAAGTTCCCAAGCTTCTTTAAGCTTTTTCTGACACGTATTAATTTTTTTAATTACTGTTGTAACACTGGATCAAATTAACATCAGACTCATTCAAACATTGATCACTATGGGTTGCTGTCTCTCCTCACAATAACTTTATAGCCTTTCAAAATTAAATTTTAAAAGCACACATGAAGGTAAGCTCCTGCTGTGAAGCCAAAATTATCCAAGTTTCTTTTTAAAAAGAAGAAAGTAATTTAAAGATTCCCAGAGTTATTTTGAAGGACACTCAAATGGTTTCTACATTTCTCAATTTGGCTCAGATGCAGCCAGAACACTGCATCCAAATAATGCTCAGAGCTACCTGGGCTCCTCTGGTCCACAAAAGGAATACTAAACAGAATGATTTCATTGCTAACCAAATTAACTGGGAGCAGAATAAAGCTAGCTCCTCTGCCTTCAGCAACTATTAAAATTGTTTTAAAGTTATGAAAGCTGTAAAAAGAAAAAATACTGCACAGTCTAAAGATACCTGCAGATATCAGGAAAACAGGCAGTGAAGAGTCTGAGAGAATCTCAAAAGGATTTTAACAGCACATAAAAGCTGAAGCAAGAGCTCTTCAATAGACTTGGAAGAATTCAAACAGGAGGAAATGCTTCAAGTTTCCCAAATATGGAAAATAGCAGGGATGGGAAAAGGACAACTGTTGTTGCAAATTGTCAAACGTGAAAAATCAGTTTTAAACCATCGGAGCTGAAGTTGAATGATACAAATTTGGGCTTTTGAATACGTTAGAAGATCAGCAGAAAAATAAAGACCATCATTCTGCACGGGCTGGCTTGCCCTTTCAGAGATGTGCTCCAAACAATCCAAATAAATCTCATGCTGCTATTTATACTCATGCTGCTATTTATAAAGCCCTGAAGTATCAGCTGCACTATCTTTACAGAGGCTAAAGCAGAACCAAAAGTGAAAATCCTCAGCTATTATCTGCAGTGGCATTCAGCTGAAAAACTGAAGAGAGCTGAGAAGCAATTGTTGATGGAAGAAGAGGATATTCAAGCAGCAATTTTGTTTTCTTTGAAATTCTAGAGGTGGTCCAAGATTGTTCAACTGTCAGCTATTCAATCAAAAATCATAATGGATGGAAGATGTAGGAAAGAGTGGAAATGCAAGTTTTTGGCAAGCAGGCATTAAAATGACAATATGTCACCAATAAAACAGCATTCCTCATTTTTAATTCCAAGTTATGAAAATAAATGTGAAGTTCTCAGTTGTTTTTTTTAATATACTTTAAATCATACATGCTTGTCTGAATTTTCTTTTCATTCAGAGCAAAACATCCATAAGCTCAGAAATTAGTAATTCAAAATAAAAATAAAATTTTAGAAACAAGGAGGATTTTTTAAAGGTATAGTTCCAGTCGGTTCTTCAAGTAGAAACACTATCCCTTGATAAGGGAATCCACTTAATAATTCATTACTTCAGCAGCAATAATGATATATTTACCTAATAAAATTTTCAAGTCATTTTAGACTAACATAATATCTGAACCATGCTTCATTTGAACATGCATTTTCTTGTTTAAATGCAAAATATCTGATGTTATAAAAGTCTGGGAAAACTGCTTACAGCCACAGAATCTTGGTTTTTTCTAATTTGTTGAATATAAAGTACATTTTCATATAAAATTACCTTTATATAATGTTGAAATGGTATAGAGCAAATCCCTTTTGCCTTATTTAATATAAAATTTTACAGACCTGACAAAAATGACAATCAAATTAAAAACAATTTCTTATGTTCCCAAACAAATTGAATCAGCATGATGTGCAAACACTACACAAAGAAAAACTGAACTGAAAGTTCAGGCTGACATAATATCTGCTAGTTCAAAAACATAAGCATCATTTATGTGGGATTCTGTCAATTTTATCTCCGGATTTTCAATCTATTTAAGTTCTGCCACAACTTGCTATCAATATTTTATAAGTTAAAAAATTGATTCCTATACAGGAGACGAAAAAAGGTTCTGTGAATTGTTACAAGAGAGAAACCCTTATGTAACTACAGAATTATTATTCCAAACATATTGACAAGAGATTAAACATTCCTATTACCTGTTACATTGAATCTGGGCACTAGAACCTGGATTAATACTGAAATTTACTAACTTAGCCAAAAAATTTACCAGAAAACTCAACATGGCCCTGGTTCATTATATTCTATGATATTAAAGATGAAGAAGGAACCTCAATTACAGGAATATGGGCACTTGGCCAATTTAGCCTGAAGGAAAAGCTTTCCTATACCTTATTTCCCTTTAACACAGTTATGTAGTGGCCTGGTACATACAGCCCTTTTTCTGTCCTAAGATTAGAATATATCAATGGTTTATTTTAAAGACACATCAAGGTCTTCTTTTACTTAATATTTTTCTGAGTTTTAGGTGAGAGCAAGTAACTGCCTTTGGGGGTTTTGATCTTTGATCTTTGGGGTTTTTTAAATTTGGATCCATAACCTGTCAAATAGAACCATAATCTAATTATGATCCTGAAACCAAGTTGCTTGTCACTGTCAAGATCATTAATCCTGTCACAAGATATCCACAAATAAAAGATTCCAAAGGCTTTGAAAATAAAAGACCCTTAGGGAGAGAGAAAGAAAATCAGCAGTAACCAGAAAAATTCTCTCAGAGTAGAGCAATAAGGAAAGTCCAAAGGTACACTTCAGAAATCCTGAAAAATTCTAAGAACCAGTCTTCTGAGCAATGATGACTGAGGAATTGTTCTAAATAAACCTCAACTAAGACAGGAATCTAAGGCACGAGGCAGCTCACTCCAGCATCTGCATCAATTATGGCACCGATAAACCCCGGAATGTCGGAACTGCAAGGGGCTGACTCCGGTCACTCCAGCTTGGGAAGGAGCTGCTGTTCCTGACACACTGAAAGGGACTTGGAGGAGATTGCTCATTCTCCCAGAGACACTGCATCAAGTTGTGATGAAATGTGCTTCCAAAGGGGACATCCAGGCAGTAACCAGGCTTCTTGACAAGGTAAGAAATCACTTGCTTCTTGTTCCCAAAGGATGAAATGGGCAACCTTGAACATTAATGCACCTGGCCCAGTCTGATCACACACGACAAAAGTTTTCTGTACCTCCACCTGCCTGATGGCCTAATAGAATTCCTTCTACTTGCATAGAGAGGACAAACAATCTGCAAGAGTTAATTATTAGGGATCAAGGGTTAATAATCCCTATCTGCAAGGGAGAAGACTCTAAGGAAGACCAAGATCATTTGTTTTACATTTGTGTTACAATATTCTCAAGACTACTACTACCCTTATAAAAATTTGTTTTTATCTTTGCATGTTAGGAAAATGGCATAGCCTGAATATGAAAAACAAGTAAATCAGAACATTGAAATCTTTAAAAATTCAGCACACTTCTTAATAACTTGATATTGTCTAAGTCTGAAGTTCTACATACTGATTATCTAATTTTAACAGTATCTTGCTCCAGCTCATGGATGTTGTTTGTCACACTGACTCTGGTCATACAAACAATCACGGTAATTTTAATTTATCTGAAAGGAATAAATACTTTTCACAATTTCAAAAGACCAAATATATTTCATCATCAAAGAACTTCCAGCATTTTACCTGTATCTAAGAAATGCATACTCAGCACTGACTTCTCATGTTAGTAGCTATATAAGGTCATTCACTTGAAAATGTTTTTATCTCTAGAGAATGCACTGAATCCCTCCAGCCATTTTGAGTGAAAAATAAAATCTAACAATATATTTAGTAAGATGAACATTCAGTAAGATACTCACGGGAGCAGGTGGCAGTTTGCCACTCTAGACACTGTCCATATGGGAAGGAGATGATGTAGGCATTGGAGTCCACGCATCGTTTGGTGCTGCTGCACCACATGCATTCCATGCCATTGCTCGTGCAGTTGGAACAGGTTGTCCTCAGGGAGCAGGGCTTTTTGCAGGGCCTGGCATTCTGGTTGGGACTGACTGGAAAAGGATCACAAATATTTTATCATTTTGAACACAAGTTCAATTTCCTTTTTCTTTCACCATTTGTTCCATTGGAAAAATCCCTGTTGAAGTGGTTGCTTCCTAAACTAGCTAAAAATATATTTGGTCCAAATTTACGTTTCTGCATATAAATAAAATAATATTTTATTTATTTTGTTTATATTTAAAATCAAAATTTAATATTCAAAACTGAAATTTAATAATAACTGCAAAAATTTAATATGCAAAACATATGACAGCTCACAGAGTCCATTTTAGTGGATGTTTACTGTGACAGTCACTTGACTACAAGTTAACTTTACAAACAAACCTAAAAGACAGAAACCAGAATTTTGAATTTGTCCTTCTTTTACAACTTTAAGATATTCAGTAATGTTCAGCATGATTCAGAAAGAACACATCAGCATTGCTGAATATCTCCATATTTGGTTACACCTACTGTTACCATTGACTATTTCTGATTTAGAGGCAAACTATAAAATTTCTGGTGTAATGCAAAAAGCCACGTGAACTAATTCTCAAATAAATATTTGCTGCTTTAGGAATATTAATAGATTACAGCTATTCAAAAAAAAAAAATTTAAAAAAAATTTATTTAATCCAAATTGTCCCCAAATCCCTCTTAGGCAAACTAAACCCCAAAGAGCTTGTTATTCACCACACCATCAGTTCCTGGGAGTAAGAGGCTTCTTACCAACAGGTTTTTCACACACAAGGCCATCTGCCATGGCAGTGCAGGGATTTGCCTTCAGCCCTGCCACCTCTGCTCTCTCCAGGTAGGCACAGAAGCCAGAGTCATTGGGCTCTCCAGGGAGCCACTGCAGGGTGGTGTTTGTGAAAGGGGACATGTCATCCCAGCCCCAGTAGGAGATGTTGATCTTGCGCAAACCCACCCAGGGGGAAATCTTCTGTGGATGAAAATGAAACAAAAGAAAGAGAACCATTTAAAATGCTTTTTGTCTTGATAAAACATTTCAAAAAAAATAGTTCAACAGCAACAACTTCACATTTTCAAAATTCACCATGCTCCTATCTCACTTTATCATCTCATCAATCACTGTCCACACAGTTTTTATCTTAATTGTTCTACCTTCCTAAACATCCCCAAAGGCCCCAACAAAAACTCCACTCCTTATATGGAGTATTTCTCTTCTACTAAAAACCTGCATTCTGTTCAATGACAATTCTGATTTCTATTATTGGTCATAATGAAATAGTTTGGTTTTTTCCCAGTGGCTACTGTATGATTATTAATTGCTAGGCCACTGTGGATAATGAAATACACATATGTTAACAGCAATTCAGAGAAAATCAAATTTCAGGAAAAAGCAGGATCAATATTCCATCCTCTAAAGTCCATAGTGCTGATACTGATCAACTTCAGGCAATTCAGAGACAGAGATAAAAATGGCACATTTACATTTCCAATGCTGTTAAATACACATTGAATATACTTTCATTATTGATTTATAAGTTATAAAACATACTCTAGAAAAAAAAACTAAAACCACACATTTTAAAAACATATTTAGGATGTATCAGTAAAACTATATCACAAATTCTACTGATTTTTATAATTTCATCTTTATACACTTAGCAAGCGAAAAAGCAGATTTTAAGGAAAAAAAGGCATTTGCTTGTTCCAGGATAAATCTACATGCATTACTTGCCACCATTGGTGTAAAAAATCTCAAGACACCCAAAGCAAACACATTTCCACACGTAATTTCTGTAGAGGCAGTTTTCATTAAGCCCAGTTTAAACACAAAGAAGAGAGATACAGAGATAACTGGGCTGTGACAGGTACATGATGGAGGTGGATTCCAGAATACCAAAACCAGCTGCCTGCCCAGGCAGAGGATACACATTGTCAGCTCCAAAGCAGAGATATTGATCTGATTGTGAATTAGATTCACAACTGATTTACAAGGTAAGTAAAGGTAATTTACAAGGTAAGTAAAACACTATAATATATCTAAAGGGAACCTGCCACTGTTAAAGTGCTATGTATTCCACAAGTGAACCAAAAGTTACTGCCATTCTCTACCACTGATCTTTCACCTTTGATCTCACGGTTCCTCTGGCCACTCAGGTTTAACCCATGGCCGAAAAGAAAATCTTTCAGTACTCTTAATTCTACACACAATCAGAACATTCTTTCTTTTTTCCCCTGTCTTGTTAGAGCAAACTGAAATATGAAGGATTATTCATTTTGTTTCAAAAATACCAGTGCTAAATACCTTTTAAAAGAATCAGTAGATATAGTTGGTATTCCTGACCTCCCGAATATGTACTCCCTATGCTCTTATCTGTTTCTGTACTCTCAGTTAAGATCATGACCAAACAAAAATTCCTTTACCTACTAACACTTAGGGACACTAAAACAATCTTAAATAAACCAGAAAATTACTAAGAAGTGTTCCATTCCATAAACAGTGATGTGTTCTGGGAGACTCTTGAAAAGCAAGAAGAACATTCAGCAAATTTACCATTGTCCACTTTGTGTCTTACTCCTGTATTTACTTCCTAACTCCATTGCTACCCAGGTGACCAACATTCCAGGTGTCTGTGAGAACTCACATGTCCTGGACACCAGAAAGAACAAGATGCAAGCAGTAAAAGTGGAACTCGGGCATGTGGAAAATGGTAGATAATACATCTGTTGTCTTATTTGTTGTTTAGTTGCCTAGATTCCTGTTTCTCTATGTGGTCTACACGGACCAGAAGACCTTAGACACCTACACATATATCTACACAGGTCCCTGTAGATGCTGAGTGTGCACACCAAGCACATATGAAATAATGTCAAGGGCTTAGGTAGGATAAACTGCTGACAAACACACACATAAACCAACCCTACATGCCTACTTTGGGATTGAAGGATTCCAGCCAAGAGAATCTTTAACATATTACTGACTGTTTCAATTGCACTGCCAAATAATTTGGCTTCAGCATCAGTACATAAAAAAAACAGGGATCATATTCCAGCTATGGTGAAAAAGTATGTGAGCCAGTAATGAAAACTGACAGTGCAGCAGTGATATTTGGAAATAAATTCTTCCATTTGAGTAGGAGACTGTCTTGGAACCCCCTCTAATGGTGACAAAGTCCCAGGGAGACTCATGAAAGCCAAAGCAGCCATAGGAGATATAAGCAGCATCCCTGAAACGAAAGACTTCATGCAAAATCAACACATATCCCAGTCATAATCATTCTTAATAGCTGGCCTATCTGGACAGCTTACAGTCATCATGTCAGGCATCTCAAATTCCATATGTACCTCTCTGGCTCTCTGCTAGGATAAACCATCAAAACACAGACCCAAATGCTGATGAGCACGTTATCAAATGCACAACATGGAAGCTGTGACCTTGCAGGCCCACTCAGGCCATGCTGTTAGGATGCCAAGCACAGATTATCCAAGCAAGGCCTCCCAAATGTTCCAGTGATGTGCTTAACATGCATATTCAATTATGTGGCATCAGTTCCATCATGTGGTGGGCCACAGGTGAAGAATGTTGGCAACAGTAGAGAGTGTGTGTGGATATCATCAAAGTTTATCACCAAAAAATGATCACTGCTGCACTGCATGGAAGCCAACAGGAAAAATCAAATCACAACAAGAGCATTCAGGAAGTTCCATATATAATGGAAATACCTGCAGCCACCAAGGCTCTGTGGCTAGCAAACTAATTTCTTTAAAAAAAAAAAGTCATAAATCTAGTATAAATTATCTCTCAAACTAATGAAAGGTTTAGTCAGAATAGCTGGGAATCTCAAAGTACTTGAAGTAACCAAGGGACTACAAATATGTCGACTGAAAACGCCAATCCAGTTTCTTCTTCAGAAGAAGAAATAATGGGAATTGGCCATAACAGGAATCTATAAAAAACTGATCACTAATAGCTTAAAAAAAATATGCTCTTCTCTTATTCTAAATTAGACAATTTTAATTTGTTTTTAAGGAACTATGTTAGAAAGGAAAATTGTGTAACCTTATCTAGAAAGCTGATAGTTCATGTTAAATTCACTGTTTACTCAGAGAATTTAAATCAGATTAAGTTGCTTTCAGATCTAAAGTGAAAGGAATCATTTCTACTGACGACACATTTTTTCAGGTACTACTGCTGAATCAGCACTAAAGTAATGAGGGCTGAATAATTTGCAGATGAGTGAAGTGAGCAAGATTACCTTTACTGAATAGCCAACTACCACTGAGGCTCAAAAATCTCCCCTGTTCCTTAATTATGCAAATTACTGAGGAACTATATATCTCTTTCAAAAAATTATCTGCACCTTTATCTAAATTCCTTTTATTTTGGATCTCAAATTGCTCTGAAAGTGCATAATACACTAACATCTCATTTTCTATTATGTGCACCACAACACCTTATAAACAAAATTCAACAAACTTCTCAGGAATTGTTTCAACTCCTTGATTTGTTGCTCCAGGATGAAACACACAATTAAACACTGAAAATACTGTGGCCTCCCAGTGCCCATATTTCCACAACATTCACAATTTGGAGAAATTGCTTGCCGTTAATTTGACTCTTTTCTGCACCATTCTGAACAAAAAACCTACTTCCTCAAAAAGCAGCTCTGTGAAAAGAAACAATGTGTTCTATGCAGGGTTTTCCACTCCTTAACTGCAGCAATTCTGACTATGCCAGATACCAGCATATTCCATGTTTTGTAAATATTTACCCAGTGACTGACACATTTTAAGCAGTGGCAGCAAGATTGATGAGTTTTAAGTGTCTCTGGATCTATTAGACACATAGGATGCAACCTGGATGCAATTAATAGTAGGAGTCGTGTTAGGTCATGAGAACACCTAATTCTCCTACTCTTTTTAAACTTTTCTGTAGTCTAATTGGTTTAAATAAAACCGTACAATCTGGCAAACTGAAAAAACTAGAACTTTCCCAATTTCTATCTACAGAGATTCTAGCTAGTATTTCAGTGAGACTTTGGTTTCTTATTGTAATTTCTTCTTTATGGGGGACAATTTTGGGGCAAAATTTGCATTCTCAGGCATCCAAAGCGAGTTGAGCTCCCCTAATCCCGACTGCAGGAAGACAGTTAAACTAGAGGTGAGCTAATGGACAGTCAATGCAACAACTGTAAAATGGAGCTAAAGTGCTAAAATAACTTATTAGACTTCTAAAACCACAACAGGGAAGTGGGAGTGGTAGAAACAGTTCTAAAGGGAGTAATTCAGAAACCAAGAGTAGATGTCAACTTCACCACAATCACACACATTATAAAACCACAGAAACATAGAGCCCTCAGAGAATACTTGGAGCTAACAAGGAATAACATTGCTATGCAAAGCTCACTAATTAACTGCAACCTACACTCAAGTGTAATTTATAAAAAAGATGCTTAGCCTTGTGAGCTGTGAGTCAAAGGAAAAGTTGCAAATAGTTTATATAATGAAAGGCTTTGTGTATAACTGTTCTCTTCTTCCTTTGTGCTTACTACACCAAAACTAAATCTTCTCAGAATTTATTGCATGCTAACAAGAAAATTATTATTTTTAGTTAAATCCCACAGTAGCAAGCAAACTCCCAAGAGAGCTAATTGCACTTTTAAATGAATATACAACATTTGAATATTAGCAGGAACAATAAATTAACCTCATATTGCTGTTTAATCTATTTTTCAGAGAAATTCAAATCTTCCCTTTCATAATATTTTGCTTACTAGGTCAATAAAAGCATGTAAGAAAAAAATATTAAGTGTAATTTTTCTTTAGTGTGGGAATCTGCAGCCTATCCATTGTGTTTACTTTGGCATTCTTTGACAGAATTTAATTTATTTTTCATGAACAATACCAACTTGACTTTAAACTGCTGGTGATAATTTTAAAATAGGTTTGCAAATTCAACAGTATTTTGAGTTCATAGCACACAGATCTTTGTTTTGTCCCTTTCTTTAGTACCAAATGAACATTCTCCTTATCCTTTAAAAGGAGGCAACCTATTGATTTCCAGTTTAGTATTGGTATTAGGAGAAATTATTTATACACAATGAGGTCTGGAGAGGGTATGGAGACAATGGCAGTCCCCTCCCTCTGAATTTTCCCAACACTTCAATGTATTATTCTAAACATGATAAAGAAATTGTCCTAAATTTGTCCCAGAAGAGGGACTTTGTGTATTAGGAAACAATCTACAAAATCACATGCTGTTTCTATTAACAATAAAGAATGCTGAAGTCCTTCCAGGTTGTAGATTTACTGATACTGTTTGAGTTTGTAAAATACACAACAGCTACCTAAGTTGCTTTCCTTTTCTCAGCATAAGAATACCAAATAACAAGGAGATAAAGTCAGAATCATATTCTTATTTCCAAATGCTGCTCTGGAACATTCATTAATCCTGAATTTTTTTGTTGTTGTTGTTGTTGTTTTCAGGTGAAACTGAAACATTTTTTCTTTCCCAGGCTAATGATTTTAAAGCCTTCAACATTTCACCACCCAAGTCAAACTGTACTGCAGATAATAGAGATTAAAACCACGGTGTTCACCTTACAGCAGCTCTGACTCCATTTGTGAACTCCCAACTAGCACCTGTTACAGAAAAAAAGCCATCTAAAATGAAATCTCACTCTTTAAATCATTATGATTGCAGTTTGAGAGGGAAAGGCAGGCAAAGAAAACCAAGAAGTTTCAGAGAGCCTCTGTCGCACCTGATAACACATTTAGGATGTATCACACTGAGTAAATGCAGCTGGACAGATAGATATGAATGAAAAAAATCTTTTCTTTTCCAAGTGCCACTGAAAACACCAGGATAATTCATGGTAGAATTTCATTAGAGGTTCTGACAGCTAAATGATTGTTTAATCCAAGATAGGTTTTCTAAAGTGGATAAATTTGTCTACAATTGCTTAAAATGTATTTGAGGTATCTCAAATTTACATCACCACACTGGCTCAGGACGTACTTCATTTAAATAAAGATATGCTCAACAGGATGTCACCTTGCAGAAGTTCTAAGCTCTGAAATGTAAGAAATATCTTGCTTCCAAACACTAAAAAAGCTATTTCTCATCTACACCTCAAGCCAGTCAGCCAAAATCAGTCATATCGATAGTCTATCACACTTTATTAGATTTGAAGGCATCCTCTGCAGTATTTTAATAGGAATCAGGGGAAAGGAAAGCAAAAAGGAAAAAAAGGTGGTAAAATAAATAACCATAGCAATCATGTTGCTAACATCATTTTGTTCTTGTTTTTGTTTCAATTACATTTTCAACATTAACTCATCAAAGAGTGGACAGACAAAATGTGTCTCAAGGCTGCATTAAATACAGTAACAGGGAAGAACTTGTGACATAGAATGATTTCTCTCCTTCATTAGCAAAAAAAAAGTAGAAAAAAAGGTGTAGTTCTAGTAAAAAATAATTTCTCTGTCCAGTTCCTATATGTACTTGGAAAAAAACAACTAAAACCTCAAGTACATGACCTATGTTTGAATCTGTGTTTTGCAGTGGAATGCTAAAAAGGATAATAGGCCATTTTTGTCCACAATATGTGTCCCTAACCTCTTGCTCTCAGATTCATTAATAACATAAAGACAATCCTTAAGTGATGTTTATTTTACATGATCTCAATTAATTGGCAGCATAACAACTTTGTAAATCAAATACTAATTTCATATAAGCTTTAATTATTATCCACAATTATCTTTCATTTTCCTGTAACTTTAAAATCCTAAACTACTTAAAAATTTTAGGATTTTATATTAACAAAGTGCTGCATGTTCTACAAAACTAAATACACACTCCCAAAAATAGCCCTTGCTAAGAACAATTGATTTGCATGTAAAATCAGAATCATATTCTGCTAAGACATCCCATCTGATTGTGCACTGCTGGGTTTCATATTTCTGGGCATTCTTACATTTCATACACTTTAACCAATGATGTTAAAACGCAGCAATAAGCATTTGAATATTTAACTGCCAAAAGATTTAACCTGACTACCCAGGGACAGGTGATTTTTCTTCCCTTCTCTTGTTCCACAGTTAACAAAAGTAATATGGATCACTTTTCTAAGGAATATTCTGGTGGCAGCTTGCTGTATTTGCCAGAGGCATAGAAGAGTTTTCAGCTCCCTCTCTCTCCCCACCATTATTAGAGAAAGCTAATTAGCTCCTGCTAATTCCAGTGCTGCTGTGCAGGGAATTGCTACATGTTTTACACATGAGTGCAGATTCTCTGTGACCCTTTGATCCCACAAACCAGTTGCAGAGCAAACTGCCTTTTCTGGAGAAGTTACACCTGCACTGGTGCATGGGGGTGATGCATCCCTATTGCTGGATCCTGCCCTTGCCTGTGTTCAATTTATGGATTAACTCTATCACAGCTGAAATCAGGACACAAAATCAGTGTTCCAGCCATTCTCTTGAGCAAATACTCTTCCAAGTAAATAGTAACTTTTAGCATTTAAATCTGGTAAGGTGAAACCTTGGGAGCTGCTCTGTGGTTTGTTTTAAATCTGAAGGTTTTTTTAAACCTTAATATGCTACACATGACTTATACCAGTCTTTAGCACATTTCTTTGAAGGCATAAACTTTCCTCTGTTTGGATAAAACCCTAGAAAAGATTTCTCAAAGCCAATTTGTTTCACAGAAGCACCAATTACAGTTCCTCAAGTTACCTGAAGTGTATACTTCTGTATTTCATCCAGAACAAATTCCACTTCTTTTGAGGTTGTTAATGAGGCGAGATTTCCACTCAAATTGTAGCAATACAATTTGGCATTGTCATAGCTTTCCCGACTGGAATTTATGTGGAGGCAGGCATCTCCAATGTGATTCCATCTTTCTCCACACAGGTGAGCTGGTGCAAAAAGGATACAATTAAAGCTGATTCAAAAAAACTTTTAAAAAACCCAAGGGAGTCTGAATTTTATGTTCCTGAGATCGTAAATCAAAATGCATTCCACACCCAATTTCCTTTCTCACATCACATAAATTCTGAAATACCAAGTATCACCACACAGAATACTGTATTGTTACAGAAAGAAGCTTCTAAGAACTTAAAAAATAATTATAAGATATATGCTAAGTTTCAGCATATTTTTATGCCACTATTTCTTCCCTGTATTCAGAATTGAGTACAACTAAATATTAAGATAAGATTATGTACATAATTAATAGTTTTAACAACTCTTTTTAAGTGTTATGTAAATTTCAAAATCTAATGCCTGTCCTAGAATTATGACACCACAACTTTACATTATTCTTGTTTTATCATACCTTTGCATTTATATTTGCCTTAATACCAATGCAATCCAAATTATAGAAAATTCAGATAACATCTCAGAAAATATTTCTCTTCAATATTTTACAGCATTACTCGGACTCAGATAACTATTAAAAAGATAAGTAAGAGCAACTGTTATAGTCAATCTACAGAGATTACATAAATAGAGTTTTGAACTGCAGAGAATAAATTAAGTTAGTTAATGAATCATCTCTGTAAAAAACAAAGTGTTCATTAACTTCATCTGGACATAAAGATCAAATAGAAAAGGTTCTGACATCCAACTCCATATATGTAGTTATGAATACAAAATAAATACTATTTCAGGATGTTAACAGTCACCTTCTGAGAATATTTCATATTAGCATTTTAATATTCACTGTTTTCATAGTAGTACCTATATTAGACAATCAAGAAACTAGATCTTGGGCCCTATCTGCACAGGAAAATTGAAGTATAATTGAATAGAACTTTTAAGGCAAAACCCCAGCTAGCAAAAGGAACAATGTCAGTGTCCATGTAGCAGTAAAAGCCCTGCAATGGCCATTCAGCTCTGCACTCGGTGCTCCCTGCAGGCCAGAGCTCATCTCTGGCCTGTGCAGAAGCACACGTCATTGTGCCTTCACTAATGCCATTATCTGCCCTAACACAATTAAAGTGACTGACACCCCAATCAGGGCTGAAATCACATCTGGGTTCACTGGCACAGGCAGGCAAGAGGAGTGAGCAGGAATAAAACAAACCCACGTCTGCTCATGAACAAGCATTCTCTAGCAAGGACAGAGGAGGTTTTCTCAGGTTTGAAACCAGCTGTGAGCAGCAGTGTCCCCTTACCAGGCAGTGCCTGGCACTCCTGCTGCCTCTGGTCCCACTGGCAGTTCAGGTGCAGGGAGCAGCTCTTGCAGCTCGTCAGCTTATTGCAGATCTGCTCATTCCTCACGTGACATTTCGTGTAGTTTTTAACCGACTGTAAAAAAAAAAAAAACAGACAAAGCAGCATCTCAAGCAGACATCTATTAAAAGAACAGAAGTCACAATGGAAATACAGAGCAGGTAGATCCCTCCCAGAAAGTCGTGGCCACCTAAAAGCTAGGCTGAATTTAAGCTCTTTATCGAGAATCCTTTACCAGATGAAGAATGCAACACTGGAGCACAAATCACGCCACTTGTTCTACACAACTGAGTGTCAAATTGAAGAGGCCAATTCCCTGTACAGAGAGCAGGAAGTGCTTTAAAAACTAAACTAAATATTTATTTATTAGATAGTTTAGGGTTATACTTTCATTAAATTATTTCATCCTCTGCAGGTTAAAGCAAGAAAAATAGTGAAACAGAACATAAAAATGGCACAAGGTGCAAAATAATTACATGAAACTGACTGAAGGTGCAAGAATATGCTCCACACATGACATAAAACTGGGGATAACTTTATTCTTTTGGTACCTTAGTATACAAGAAAAGCAGTAAACACTGAAGGAATTATTATCTGGGGGCTTTTATTGGATTTGGTCAGTATTTGGGTTTTTTTCCTGAAAACTGAGGTCTTCCAAGTTAGACATTTTGAATATAAATCTTTCTTCCCTTTGCATAGTACTTTTAATTAAGACATCGTATTGATACCTTATTTAATGAACTGCCTTAAATCCTCAGCCAATTCATCAGCTCACCTATAAGGCTCTCTCTACCAACTTAATTTCAAGGTAATAATTAAAAGTAAGTCCTAATGCAAGACAGATTTATATTCACAGAACAGTTGAGATTGGAAGGGACCTCTGGGAGTCCTTTTGTCAAACGCTAACAACTCTTGTCTCTCTTAAACAACACAAGATTAAAATAATACGTGGCAGCAATAATGGATTGCACTTGGATAGCAAATGCATGATTTATTTAAAATGTTGGTTACTTACCTTTCTACTAGTCTCCAGGAGTATGATTTAACAACGTACAAAGGGACTGCATGACAAGAAGTTACACAGTGGTTGGTACTGGAATATGGCACTGATAGGGCAGGGGGGAGAAAAGCTGTCTCCTTTTATTTCTGTTTTTTTAAAGTCCTGAAATAATGCATTTGTGAAAGTGAACCAGCTTCATTGCAGCTGAACAACACTGCGGTTGAGGCTTTTTATTTTATTTTTTGCCTTTAATGGATGAGATGCCTACCAGTAAGTTTATTTTAAGAGGTCCTGACTTTTTCTGTTCTATAGGAAAGGCTACTGTGAAGTAAGAAGAACCAGAGAAGCAGGTCTAGGTGCAGGCATCTGCACCACAACACGAAACAGAGACAAAGGCAATGCCAGCAAGTAACAGACTTGTTACTATCTAGGCGAAAAATGCACAAAAAAATCTTTGGTACAAACCCACATTTAGATTCCCTCAGTCATGAAACATACTCACAAAACTTCCTGAGGAGATGCTTTAAAATGAATTTTAAAGCACAAGTAACCACCATCTGCTCATTTACAATAGCTCAACTAATACTCACTTTTAACATTTCATTTTGACATACCCTTAAGCATTCAGATTTCTTTTTTAAATTATATACTCTTCAGTGGTATTACATACAGATTACAATTTTCCACCTAAGCTGAGATATTTGTTCTATTACTTTCTAATCATGAAGCTTGTTGTGAGCTGGTTATTTAATGTTTAAAATAAAATTCAAAGTACTAGTGACTGTTCTATAATAATATTCTTTGTTGTATTCCCTTATTCCCAGCATTTATTTCCCTTAAATCCAATTTAAACACTGCTTGCCTGAAAATCTCATTAGTTCAATGTAGATGTGAATCCAATAGGTAATTCATATTAACACAATATTAAGGTTATAACTTAAACTACCAAACCCAATGAAATTCAGAAAGATGACAGTCCATCTGTTACAGAACTTCTATATTGCTGTAGGATATTTATAATGTTTACACACCAAAGCATGAGTAAATCATGTTATGTATAAAGCCTCCCTCATGTCTGATTTACTTAGATTTTTTAAAGTCCTGATCCTGATATGGTAGTATACAGACAGACTTATGAACTGCAGTGATTTTCTGAATATTTACTGGAGAATGAAAATACTACAGTAGTTTATCTTAGAGTTTCAGAAATCACTATTAAATTATGTACCTCTCTCCTCCTCCTGGATTTTTTCAGGTTAACAGTATAACCTTGTCTAGTTTGCCTAGTGTAAATGCAAATTATTTATTTATAGATTCACTATTATTTCCCTGAAGCTACTCCCAAAACTTGCTGTTGGGTACTTCTTACTCATAAATTTTCTGTTTCCTCCAAGATAAATTTGATTCTATTCATTATTTCCTTCTACTACTTTATATATTTCCTCTTGACTATTCTTTGCATTCCTGAAATGTAGGCATGTTGCCATGATTATTATTATTATTGGTATGAGGGTATCATCCAAGGGCTCCCACTGTGAAAGGAGCTTTCTGGAAGCGATTACCAAAAAACAGGAATTCTTGTCTTTAAAGCACTGTGTAAAAATATTTAACAATGTAGGACTATAGGCCTCTTTGAAGCTTCCTCTAATATCCCATTTCCTTGGCAAAATGCTCTTTATCATCCCCTTCATGGATCTGACAAACATTTGTTTTACTTGCCACACTCAGATAAAGAACTCTTAAATCACACACCATTCTGGGCTGTGTTTAGGTAACTATCACCAACTGGGGCTTTATTGTATTGCACTTGTCCCCACATGAACCAACACACAAGAATTCCAGTCTGAGAGGAAACATGCCCCTCTTGCAGTAATGTGCCCCCTTGGAGCTTCTGAAGGCAATGACATTTTCCAAAATGTAATACTGGGTGGGGGCAGAAATAAAATAATTCAGCTATGCCTCAACATACTAAGGCTCTCTTTAAGGCTACTTAATCAATTATTTTTCTTCTCTTCAGAAATTAAAAAAAATTGATAAAGTAAATTGTTTTACTCTGAAATTCAATCCCTCTCTGGTATTTCTCAGTAAAGAAAACTGAATTTTATTGCAATCTGTCAGCCCTCTCCAGCAATTCACCGTTTTATTTGGTAAAGTACAAGAAGATTTTGCCTTCATGGAGGAGCTTACTCTTCCATGGTACTACTTCATGAAAAATGACATCTTGTAAAGGAGCAGCAATCTAAAATTAAATTAATCTCCCACAAAGCCTTTTCTTTTTTTCTCTTTTTTTTTGGTACAGACTTGTTTCCTTTATAAAATATAGTCAATTTTCTGCACAACGTGATCAGCAGCAAGGGAGTATCATTTTCATAGGATGCAAGATAAAGCATTTTATGTGCAGACGTAGAGAGTGAATACAATTTCATAAACACATTAAGCAGATCCAGATCAACCAGGCATTGCAAGCCTGTGCTTGCAATGCCATCAGACATGAGTGTGATATACATGATCTGTATGATCTATACCTTGATGATGCATGAATCTGCACAGCAGGGGAATACAGTGTCCTGTTAATGTGCTGCCTTACATCAGAGGGTGAGCACAGGCAGGTGAATGTGCATCATCAATGCATTAGTACTACTCATGAAGTCCATCTGTCCAGCTAGAGTTATTCCAGGGAAATGCCCATATTTTACAGGCCTTCCAATCAGCAGAGCAGCCACACTTTGCAGTATCTGCTTTGCAGATATCTGTGACCATGAGGCCAATGCCAAACTTGTTGACAGCACATTTTTAGTAAACTGGCCAGTCTCCACAAAGCAACAGCAGCAGATTATAAAACATTATTGTCGTTCTCATCTGGAGCTCTATGATCTAAGTCATAAATCAAGGCCTTTGTACAGCTGCAAAGGCTCCTTGTGATGTTCATAAGCCTACAGCATGTTATCCCATATTACCATCACAGTTCTGTCACAACATTTTCATTTGTGGGCCTTGTCCAGAAGTAGCAGTCTACGAAAATGGATAATCAGCCTGATCCATTCTGGTTTTCCACATGGTGCCATTCTGTTGATGCTATTTTGGTGGGTTTTATTAAAGCTGCAAAATTCTGCCTCCATCATCTCACAGCCAATAGACTAATTTTACAACAGCCACCTCCCATTTATGACAGCACCTCTTTCCAAAAATCATTTTGATGAATTTTTGCTACCCCATTCTTCATTAACTACACTTATAACCTTTGCTATTCACTTCAAACCCTAAATAAAAGACAGGAAATGATACAGAGCAGACTGGTGCTCATTTGCTTATTAAGATGACAATCTTACTCATAAAAGGTTGTCAAAGAAGGACACTGAACCAAGAAGTTTGTGCTAAAACACCTAATGATCCACATTTATTAGAGATCATTTATTAGGAATGAAGATGGTCAGCTCCTTAGCAACTATTCCTTGTTCAAGAGCTGAAAACCATGGTTAGAAAATTAGCACCTAATGGAGAACAATGTGTCAGGAAAAGAAGGACCCTTGAAGATCACAAAGGAAACTAACCATTAGCACCTGGAATGTGAAATCCCTCTGACAGACTTATAACCTGACTACTGATGAATCTGTGTCTGCATTGCTTTTATTAGTAGTGACTACCTACAAATGCCAGTGATTAGAGCTGTCTGTGCTCACTCTGAACAGGCAAGATGTGAGTCACAATCAATCCAGCTCACACCTTAATTTGTCTGGAGAACAAGATTGATTTGCATCAAGTTCAAGCCAGAGAGCAAGATACTTTTACTAATGAAAGTGTATCAAGAAAGGATTTTGAACTCAAGTACAGCCAGGTGTCTATGGATAGCTGAAAAGTGTAAGGCAAAATTTATAATGCTAAAACACTATTATAAGCCTGACAAAACTCAAATGAACAAGCAAGAGATGCAGCAGCTGGTGAATAACAACATGGCACTAGATAATATTAAAAAGAGAAAATTATAAACTTGCATGAATCTATGTGATCTCATGGCTTGTAGTTAAAAAGATCAGAACCAAATTATCACACGCCAGTGGACCTCATGGTTACAGAAGCTCATATTCCTTTAATGAGAAGACAAGTGACTCCATGACAAAGAAAACCATTTCTATGATGATCAATGATCAGAAGACCATGACTAATAAGACTAGCCTGGTCCTGTTTGATGGGAAAAAACCAAACAGCACCCTTGATGGGATTCCATGTTTTCTGCCTGTCTACCACATATGCATACCACATATGCACAAAATCCAAGTTAATAATGACTCTGACTTTTCGAATGTCATTAATTAGGGGATAAAAGTATTTGTCAAAAGATATATATAGGAGGCAACACAACCCTGAAGAATACTCATTTTACCCTGAAATAGATTTTTTTGCTGCCTTCTGCAACATTTTTAGCTCAAAAGCCTGGAAAACAAGTTTGTGCTGGCTAAAAACAAACAACTACTAGTCTACTAGACCTAGAAAAGGAGAAGTACTGCTAGCATGCTCAGATTTGCGAGGACTCACCATGCTGCAGTTGCTGTTTGCTGAAATGCACTTCTTGTCGTCGCACCACTGGCAGCCGTTGGTGTTGGCGGTGCAGCTGGCGCAATCCGCGTACCGGTAACATCTGTCGTCTGCAGCGGCTGCCACACAAACCAAACACAAACGTCCCACAGAAGCAGAATAACGCCACGTTCCTGACACTTCCTCAGAGCTTTTTCTGTTACAGCCTTCATTTGAACTCTAGCCATTCATAAGGGTTTAAGTTACTGTAGGAAATTCATTCTATTCAGTTAATAGGATTTACTCCTTTAAAAATTCCTTCAGTAACGACTTTATTTGAAGGTTTGTAAGTCTTATATCAACTAATGGAATATTCACTGATTTAGAGCATGAAAGCTCTCTTAGCACAATGCAAAAATTAAGAGTATGAAAAACTTTTTTCAAGTATTTTTCCTTCACTCTTCTAACATGGAAGAAAACTTTTCTTCAAATGCAGGATTTTATAAAAATATTAGATGGCTATGCAAGAAGATGAGATCAAAGTAGTAGATAAAACAAACTAAGACAGATATGAGCACCATATGGACATTTTAAATCCTTGTAAATTAATTTATAAACCTAATAATGACTGGTAAGTTAAAGGTCTGTCCTTTAGCTACAAAAACTACTTGAAAAAGACTTAATGTTATATTCTCAATAACGGGACTTGGACTAAAATTTAGGTTATGTAAAATTATTTAGGACACAAATTATTACTTCTGTTTAAAGGAGGCAAGGTTTTAAAAATCACCATGATCCAAAACAGAAGAATTTGTATCATCTCCTGTGCTGATTTGTGTGTTTAATTCCTATTTGGTTTAGCTCCTTTACTTTCAGGTTCATGCAAGCTTAAAAGATTCTCTTGCCAGGGAAGTCTTGTCATCCAAGAATTGATCTTTTGAAAATCACTAAAATTTCTGCTTATCCTTTAATATTGACCATCAGCAGTTTCTCAGATGATACTCTCAACCAGGTAACAACTGAGCCAAGTAATGTAAAAGAATATATGAAAAATTGGCTTTTGGCAAAAAATTACCACTTGAAACTGGAAGAATTTGACAGCAGTGAAACACTGCTACTCACACAACTTCTTCAGAACTGGAATTATACAGACCTCATCTCTTCCAAGTTGAGTTGTACTTTATTTCCACTGCAGCACCTGTACTTGAGAAACTGCTCTAAATTTTTTGTATTCCTTCATCCCATCTGTGCTTTGTTTTGTTTGGCTTTTATAAACACCTGTTGCTATGATCAACTTTTTATGAAATCCATTTTTATCTGTATTACTTTTGAATGTAATGCCACAAGGGGTTTTTTTTCTTTTTCTATATAGATGAAACTTTCTAGACTGTAGACCTTTAAAAGTTCTCAAACTGTACAAAAGCCATTTTCCAGAAAACTGTACCTGGATAATGTTTTTGTTATATCACATACCTTTTTTTTTTCTGAGTTTGAGATGTTATAGCCAGTTTAGAAACAAGTAAAAGGTATCAGAAAAATAAAATGTCTTGAAGTGTTGATTAATAGTAGTACTAGTAACTTTTCAACAAATATTAAACACAGACTGGCAGTTTAATTGTATGGCAGTTTGTACACACAGCACACAGCCAAAGTCTGGGAAGCAATTTTACACTGTGCTGAAAGGAACGATGCACAGAAAAAATAGTAGGTGCGTGTCGTAGGGATAAATATTCTGTTCATGTGACATATAAGAACAACACTTTCACAAGCAATTTATTTGTGACAAGCCAAAATGCTTAGGAATAGGTTGGAACAGTTATTCATAACAGTAAATTGCTGTTTCAAACAATACAGCCATCACAATGCCACAGAGAAATTCATATGACAAACTTGAACTCATCTGACACACTGCAAAGGGCTTGTTTGCCTCAGTTTTTTTTCCACCTGTGCCTGCACTATATTCTTCTGTACAAGTGCTTCTGTTCATAGATAATCTGCTCAAAGCAGTGATACTTTCCTCTCTTACTGGCACACACACGTATGGGAGTGCCATATGTCCATAACACCAGGTATCACTTGCAGAGCCCATTTGTAGTCTCACTGCTCTGCTCTGCCTTAGCACCTTAAACTTGTTCTCTTTTGCCTCTACTTCTCTGCATGTAAAATACAAAAGGATTCCACAACTGAATTATTTTTTTTTTAAATAGTCTCTGTATCTCTTGCACTGGTTATTCTCACAGGGGAACACTCTTAACATTCCAGTCACCACTTCCACGTGGTTACTTCTTTGAGGGTTGCCCATCCCCATCTCCTACATTGCATTAAAAACCTGACTAGAATTCACTTACCTGTTTTCTTGGGACATTTTGCTCTAAGGATATTATTAGCATGTCCAGATTCCCAAGATTCACAATGCTTCTTGTTCCATAGACACCTTATTCCTGGACGAGCATTTTTGCACAGCTCTTCATCTCTGAACGCTTCACAGTTGGGAGGCTTGTACACGAGGATGTCATTCAATAGAACACTTGAAAAACCCCCAAATATATACATGGACCTATTGGGAAAAAGCAAGGAAATTTAACTGTTATTGTAGACACATTTTCTTGATGCACCATTAAAATCCCACATATTATCATTAAAAAAAAATCTTATTCTTTCTCTAATAAAGACTCTAGCAGTGGTTCCTTTATTGATTACTTTTTCAATTTATTTCTCTATGGAAGTTGAGAGTAACAAAAAAATTTGCTGAGAGCTCCCGGTGCTGTATGTATTATGGAGTGGCATATCCAAATATCTGAAAAAAAGAATGAAAAGCTTTGGAAGAATGCACTCATTTTTGCAGTTAGATATTGAGAAGAGAACATGGAATACTGGTCTGCTGAAAACAAGAATATTCTTTGCAAGACAGGCAGCAAAAATTGGCAAGATGGTTATTTCTTTTTGGTAACATTTTTGGTGCTGACACAGGAACCAAAAGACTAAACCTGAGTCTTCACCCTTCTCATTAAAACCGACTGTCTCAGGTAAAAGACAGTCATAGAAAACCTCTATATCTGTTGTATTACATACTCCTAAAACAGAATTAATCACAGAGCTACCAGTAGCAAAAATATGGCGAGTGTCTTGTTGCACTGTTGCACTGTTTTGGTACCAAAAACCCTACCAAAAATACCACTAATTCTTAAAAAAAAAAAAAAAAAAAAAAAAAAAAAAAAAAAAAAAAAGGCATTTTTAATGTAATTAATAGAAAGTGACAGTTCTCAAAGCATCAGGCATGGCTTAGATGGCATAAAACACACAAATCATAATGAAAAACTATCAGTCTCTGAATTCATTAATTTCAAGTAATTTTGTCTTAATAAATAAATCTGTTCATTGATTAATGTCAAGTGCTCTGTGTACATACTTACAATTTAGTGCTATTTTTGTTAAAAGCAGTCACACTCCTATTTGTAGCATTACTCATTACCTCATTTCTGACCTATACAGGATCCTTTTATAGAGGATCCATAAGTTGCCCACAAATACTCCAGTACTGACTTTATTAGTGTGGTAAATAATGTAGAGGAGGTACAATGATCTATAGTACTGCAACTTCAGATACTAGGCCAGTTGGCAACCACCAAAACAAAAGCTGAGACAAGATAACAATACACATTTCTGTAAACCTGACTATTGTTTTCTACAACTTTTCCAACTTAATATCATGTAGCTGCTGCCAGGCTTCTCCTCCTTCAGGTGGTAGAGATGATAACTGTATCAGTATCACTAAAATCTTCCCTTTTTCCCAGCAAATTTTAGTTACATGGTTATTTGATGACTGTAGAGGAATGAAGAATTATAGCATACTGCAAAGATAAAAAGATTTCCCCCATCACACCTAAGTGAGGGCTTATAGTTGGTACCAAATATGAAATTCAGTGTAGCCCTCAATGCTGAGAAAACAGCTCAGTACCCTGGAATGTTCACCTAAAATGTCTCTGAACAGATCCCCAGCAGACTGGGGATTAGCTGTACTGATTACCTGATGAGCACTACTTTCCCTTTTAATAAGTCACATCATTTCTTTTATTGAACCATACTTAAGTGTGATTTTTTTTCTAAAGTCTTTTCCTTCAAAAAAAATGGCAAGGAAAATTTAAGAGACTTCATTTACCCATTACTGACAACAGCAGTGTGACCAAATCTGTTGACATCTCGATGCAGATTAGGTTTTGGTAAAATCTTCCATTCATCACAAGCTGAAAAACAAAACACCAAGCATATATCAAATAATTTGAAAAGTTTTCAGCAAAATACAGGTGAAGTATATTTTAACCACTCAAGGATAAATCAACTGAACTCCTTTTAGATGCATTTGTGAGTAGATGCTTCAAGGACCTGTCAGCAACACTGATCTATCCTAACATTTATCAAGACTACAGGACATTCACAGAAGAGTCACTATTACACATGTAGTTGTCTGCCTTCACAGCCAGTTTCAACACCCATAGGAACAAGCATTGTTGTTATCAAGGGATCAGTAATATTGTCCTCATGTTTACACACTCTCAATTAGCTAAAGGGTTTCATTTTATAAGTATTTCATGGAATATCTATGGCAGTGAACTTAGTTATTTTCTTAAGTGTTTAAACTATCACTCCTCCAGATGTGCAACCCATCTCATTACTGTCTTACTTTTGGTATCTTGATTTAAGTATGCTACTAATTACTTTCCACATACTTGAGAGGAATGCTGAATCAGGATCTCCATGTCAAATTAATTATCCAAGCACATTTCGTTTGGAACTGCTGTACACAAATGTGGTTTCAGTGTGGTTTAATTTTTCTTTCCTGACAAGAGTTTTAGTTCTTTAGAACAATTACTCCTTTCTTCATTATTTCCTATTTAAACTTTACTAACTTCATATATTCAAATCCCACAGTAATAGAAATAGGGAGCACCTACAGATCGAAACTTCAAGGAAAGTACAGGGTTTTAGCACCTTAATTTGGGTAGAGGCATCTCTCAGTAGTCAGATCATAACACCTTGCTCCTCAGCTTAAAAAAACAGAAATGGATAAAACCAGGAGGAATTCAAGCTGGTCTCGTTCCCACTGTCAGAAGACCTCAACTCCGCCAGGGCTGCTGTTCTGGCACTTCTAATGCAGAAAATTATTCACAGCAGAAAATTATTGACAGCAGCACCTTGTGCAGTCAGCATCCTGTTAGCAAAGCACGCTGGAACACCCTGGTGCATGGCCACATGAGGATGGACTCAGCGCCCAGGAGGGGATGGCGTGGCTCAGCTACGGCAGCAACACCCCTAAGTCAACTCAGGCTTCCACCAAATCACAGCCTGAGCCCGTCAAGAAAGCCAGTGTGAGATCATGGCTGTGATAAATAAATAATTGCACCTCTTTATAAATTGGAAACTGAAACTCAAAGCATATTAGTACCGGAGCAATGCAGATGGCTCAAACAGCAATAATTTTGACATCAGGTGGTGGACTCCAAGGAATTAGCAGTGTGAAGGAAGTATAGCAAGTTTCATGCACAGCCTTATGGGAGCAATACATCCCAAAATTCTTGCTTCTTTCTCAACTCCTACCTTCTATCACTACCATTGTTAACATTATATTATCATAACACTATGGAATTATTAATACACTTCATTTTTCACGGTTGTTCTTTTTTTATTTTCTCTACTTAAACAGTAGTGAAAATATGCACAATGCCAGAGAGATATTCCTGAAACAGTTTCAAGCAAAAAACAAGCATTTTAACAATTGACCTGCAAAATCTTACTGTTACACTTTAAAATCAAGTTCTTGCTCTTCTTAAGTCACTTCACATTAACAGACACAGCACTCACGAGCTTCTGCTCCATTGATGGTAAAGGAAACAATTTAGGAAACCCACACTAAATTTCCATCTGATTTTAAAACTCACATTAAATTTTCATCTGATCTTGGGAGTGCTGACAGTAATTTTCTTATCTTTACAAACATATACATTATGAACATAAATATATAGTCTTTCCTGTACCTAGAAATTTATTTTAGAAAAAAGTGGGATTTAACACCAAGGGAAGACCATAAAACCATATTAAAGGCTGATTTTCAGTAGAGGAACCCCTGAGGGCTGGAGATATAATAATTCCTTTCTTACTGATGGTATTTTTCAAACTGGCAGGTCTTTTCAATACAGTACAAGAAAAAAAAGAGGGGGGGAAGCTTATTACAAATAGCCTCCCCTCTTATCTCCTCCTAGACTTCTCAATGACTACTGAACACTGAACAGAGCACTGTACAAGAAAAATACTTTTGCTCAGCTCTCAATTCCTGATATGAGTTTCTCTGTACAGTTGATTAATACAAAATACACTTAGCTAGTCAACTGGTGTTTTTTAGTAAAGAATCAAATAGAATTCATCCCTGCCCATCATCTTCAAACTCCTTTTGAACAACTCCAAGCACTCAAATTTCCAGACTTCACTGTACCATTCCAAGAAAAAAAGACAACTGGCAAATGTAATATGATTTACAACATGATTTATCAATATTACAGTATTCTGAGTGTTGTATACATTAAGTCTAATAATGATGGTAAACTGTGCAGCAAAGAATAAAATGTTTTCCTCCATAAAATGTTATGGCCTCAAGGTCTTTTACTGATAGAAAGTGGAAGATGAGTTGTATCTCTTCTATCTGTAACCAGGTACAGCACATAGCACATGGAAGCACACTCTGCTTTTAATAGAACCACTTACTAAGCAGATGAAGAAACAGTACTATTCATTCCAAACTTATTAGCAGAATTTTTAGCCACTGAAAAGTGCAAGGAGAAATAAAAGATTTTTTTCCTTTCTATTATGAAGGCTTCTGCTTTAAGAATAAGCTGTACCACATTATAACATTAGAAGAAAAAGCTTCACCCTCCTCGCTGGTGTAGATTAAATGGTTACCAGATGATACAGAAGTTACTCTGACAGTGAATGGCCAGTCACACACATTTCTGTGATGAAACACCACAGAAATGCACTGGATTTGAAGCAATCCAGCTGAGAAAATCCCCACTTGAACTTTGCAGAGGGTATTGCTCTCCAGAGCCCTCACTCCAACAGGTCAGGCCTCAGCACATCTCATCTACAACCTACCGGCAACACTGCGTTACTGATATCAGAAAGGATGACCTGGATTTTCACAGGAAAGTTGTCAATGCTGCAACAGCATTACAGTATTCATACACTACGGGAAAGTTTCCCAGTATGATTTTATTATATATTTAAAAAAAAAAAAAAAAAAAAAAAAACCACAACAAACAGAAAACAACGGAATTATTTCTAATCAACCTTGTAGTATCAATAAAATGTGTGAACATAGAATTTGATTTCAAAAATTTAACTAATTAGGCAACCAATGTTCCAAACTTCACCTCCAGGATCACATTTTTATTTTGGCACTGGCAGACTGATTTAGTGACAACCTCTTACTGCATTTGGAGCTTTGTTTTAAGAGAAGGTATATGAAAGGTATATGAAACCACTACTTTATGCTTACATTTATCAAACCATTTCTAAATTTCAAACTACTTAAATAGGTTTGAAATGCCAGTGTATTTATTCTGCTCAATCACACTCTGCAACCATGCAGTGCATCCAATGCCAGCTTATGCTTCTATTTTCTCTTTACATGTTTCTAATAATTACTAAGTTCATTTTTCTTTTGTAAAAATACTAATGCTGGTTCACAACATATGGACACCATTATATCTCTGTCTGGTTCTCATTTATGACTCTGGATGACTAAACACTGAACATAAACAGCTAAAACATCATGAAAGTTATGTACTGGCAGAAAACTTATTTTCTGAGTCTTTCCACACTTCATAAATATTTTTTTTTTAATCAGATAATAAAAATCTCCTTACTCTCAGGAAAACACAATAGCAAGTATGTTCGAAACAGCATGAATCGAATTTAAACTCTAGAACTAACATCTACAAGAGAGTCTACAGACATAACAGTGACTCCCCAAGCAGTAAAAAGAAATCAACAGCCTCACTCTCTGCTATTAAAGGGAGCAATTAGTGCATTATATTATTATGGCTTTGCTCTTCTAATAGCACAGCAATATGGAGGTAATTGCTCTTACAGACTGCACCAAAACTGCATTTATAACTTAAGTGCTTAGGAACACATAAAACTTAATCTTTCACAGGCACTGATTTACATTTTCTTTGTGATGGCACACTGATACCCATTTGTTACTCCAGAAACAGGGAGAACTGCAAAAATACACGTGTTCATATTGGGGAAAAAAAAATCTCAGATATCTAAACTACTTCATTTTGTTAATGGCAAAGACTAGAGGTGAAACAATTTACAAGCAAACAATTTATGAATAAACAATTCATTTTTATTACAAAATACAAGCAATATGTTTGATTACAAGTGGAACTAAAGTCAATCTCATGAAATAACTTGGAATTTTTTTTCAAAATAGGAGAATGTTTCTAAGTTTTGTTTGAATACTCTGGAAGAAACTTAATACTTCACATGCAATATTGTCTTTCATAAGCGATTGAATTTGTATACTATTTAATCCATAACAATAAATTTAAATCCAGATAGTAACAAAGAAATATTATGGAGTATATTATTAGTGTAAACATATGGGTTACTGCACTTCTCCCACAGATCCAAACAACACAGAACTCCAACCACCACTAAGAGAAAGCACAGAAACAGTTGCCATGTTCCCAGGATTTCACATTTTGGCTTTTACAGAGATTCCCTGACCATAATTCTCTGTCTATATCAAGGGTACCCAGACACCTTAGCAACTGTCGAATTTGGAACAAAAGGACTGAGACTGAATACTTCATAAACTCAAACTTAAGGAACTTAGGCATGCAGAGGTATATTTACTAACTGCACCATTTTGGCCAGAAACTAAAATAAATATCCTTAGTCTTTTTAAAAAGCTTTTATTTAATTGTATTTTAATACTTCTATCAGTACTTAGAATCTGTTTTAAACTCTGATTCTGTGTGTCTAACAATCTATTTTTATCTGCAAAGTTTGCATGTGAATACTCATAAAATATAATCTAAATTACTTCTCTAAGATGTGATTGGAAGAGAAATGTAAGTTTTAAGCATATTGGGGCCCTTGTAAAGAAAGCCATAAACAAAATCATTCAGAAAACTGCAGGTCAACCCCAGCATTCAAGATTGTCCCCATTGCCAAGCTTCCTCTTTCAGATTAATGAAGCAATAACAGCACAGTTGGAAAATACCTGACCTTTACAAGAATGACCCTCTGTGGATCTCTAAGGGGCTTCCAGAGCAACCCAGGGGCAGCCTGCTGGTAAAAAATCAAAGCAGAACAGAAGTATACCAAGGCCAGATTTCTACAGCTCTTTTTCTTAATGCAGCAGTCTTCTCATTGTGTATTTACTGCTATATAAGGGAATATATCAAGCAACATTAAACTATGAAAATTACGGCACCATAGCAGTTTTTATAACATCTCCCCATCTCTGTGTCTTCACCTTTAACAAATACACAGTAAGTACTTCAAATTACTGAACTGAGCTCTTGACTCATGACACATTTAAATGTCTAAAACTTGTTACAGAATAAGCTCAGAACTTAGAGAGCAATGACTGACTCAGAAAAGCAGAGGGGGAAAAGGTAACTCTGTCCTAAGCTTGGTAAAATGAATTGCTCTCTGGAGATACTTCTCTCTGTGCCTGGACTAGAGGAGGAGTGTGGATTACCACACTGCATTAGAAACCAACCTTTCAGAAGGCTGAGCCTGGCTGAGATGAAGCCACACAAACAGTTATTCCACATTAATATGAAAAGCAGAGTTTTCATGGGTAATAAAAAGCCAAAGCAATCTATCCAGAGGACTATGTCACATAGAATAAGAGAGATAATCAAAAGTACTCTCTAGCCCAACTTGAACATAAATAGCATAGGCTCTATCTCCAGGATTCAGCTGGTTTCCAGACAGCACCCATTTTTTACAAGACAAGGCTAACACTCCATCACTTGCAAGATATCTAGGAAATGTGATGCTGATAGCATCGTATATTTTTTTCTTCCAAGCATTGTTCAAAAACTCATGATACAAAGTAAATAAGATTCTGAAATATACCTATTGCATAATTATTTAATTATTCATAAAATATTTCAAGTTTTCTGAAAAATATGACTTTATCAAATGTGTGCTGTAATATTTGTTTCTAAGTTGGTAAAATTAATATTACAGAAGAATAAGTCTGAATCAAATCAATCTTCATATAGTCCATTTTTAAGATTAATTACTACATCCAAACAGTGATTACTACATCCACTTCTTTTATACTTCATCAGTATCATAATACATGGAGAATGTGACTTGCAAGAGAATACAAATACCAAATTAAATATAACCAGCTAGACAAACCAAAATATTGTTCTACTTAAGAAAAAAATACTATAAAGCATTGTCATGAAAGATGATATAAAACTATCAGTATGTGAAAATCATAAAGTTACATTAATTCAGCTCTTATGACTCACACTATTGATCTGTAAGAGCACATTTACAAATAAATGTAGACCAATAAATAATACTATGCTCCAAAATGAGAAAGGAGCCCTGTTTCATTAAAAATTAAATCCACATGTAAACTGAAGTGAGAACAAAATCAATAGCTCACACCATCAGATGCCTATAAGAAGCAGTGGAATATGCAATAGAGGGTTACAGTAAAAAAAAACCCAGCTGTTTTTGTTTATTTTATTTTCAGCTAAGGTATTATTTGCACACATATTAAAACTAGCAGGAAATAACCTATATATATTCCATGTACTGAAATTAGTCATTATTTTTCTATTAAAGCAAAGACATTGCATTGATATCTACAGTGAATGCCACAAAGAGCCATTAACTAGTCCTGAAAGAAGGATCATGTCTCAGCCTCATCCACCACTGTAGGCAGCTGATAAATGCTTGCCAAAAGTAGATCCAGGCAATATCCACAGGCTATTCTCACCAGGAGCATGCATGAGTTCATTTCCCAGGATGCTCTGATACATTTCCCTTTTTTTGGCTCCCAGGACAAGAGATTGTGCTTTTTGGCCCCAATGTGTGCTCTATGATTATATTTAAAGTCCAAATACAAATTATATGTTTATATTTAAAGCCTATGCAGAAAATATGGACATGAACATCAGGAAAGGGAAAAGCTATTTATGGTAAGAACAGCAGTGGCACAAGATAGGAAAAAGAGTATGGATTCATTAAATTCTCTTCTATTTATAGCCTCCACAATCCTATAGGGAGGCTTTTCTATAAGTGCACAGCTCAAAGGGTTGGAACCAATCACCAGAATGAAAGCTGACACCCACCTAGTCTTGTCTTATCACACAGTTTTCCTCCCAACTGCATTCTTATCATATATTTACAAACAACAATTTGTTTTGCTCTCAGCCACACTCTTGTAAAATTATATATACCACATCCTTTTATCAGCTCCTAAAGGCTCCTCATGTTTCACTCAGCCCTAATACCACTTGCCATGTAGAGCCTTTTTTTCAATTTGTCTTCTTTAAAAGTGTGTTGCCAAAATACTACAAAAATATCCAGGGCCTTGAGAATGTCATGGATGCTGCTACGCCTTGCCCCACAAACCAAAAGCTTTAGACAAAATGGAAAAAAAAAAATCTGTAAAATCTATAAATAACTTGAAGGTGTTTGGGATCAAAACTATAAAGAAACACATTAGCTGGACTTGAGAAAGCAAAATTGTGGTATGTAAAACCAAAATGAAAAAAAACCAGTACAATACATACCTATATCATATGAAAGAAAGTCAGCAGAAAAACACTTTGCACCATTGCTCAGGGAAGTATCATTATGAGTGTTTCCACCAAAAATGAGCATAGCTCCATTGATTAAGACAGCTGAATGAAGGTATCTTGCAAAGCCACTCTCTTTCAAAATAGTCCTACAAAACATAAGAGCAAATACATAGTAACACATGAGAAACTGGATATGGGCATCAAGAAAATTTGTACACGGAAGCAACACAAAACAAGAAAAATAGTAAACTATAGCTCAGTAAATACAATGTCATTTAATCAGATTGTTTTCTCATAGTACAAAAATATATATTTGTTTAAAATATCACACTTTTAGTTAAAATAAAACCGTTTGCCAAATAATATAGCTGAAATTAATTTTAACACGTTTGCATTCTTCAGAAATTATTACTGATATGGTAAATTTTACTCAAAACTGAATGAAAACTCATTCATAGCATTAATTCCTGTTCTTATATATCCTTAGCCATCTTGCTCAAGAAATCAAGAAAGGCAAAAAAAAAATTCTTCAGAAGGCTACAGTAATCTTTACACCATCCTTAAAATTGCAAAATTAAATTATTTTTTTTTCCGAATTAATTGAACACTCAGACCCAACAAAGCAATAGTAAAAGGCATTCTAGGTACATTAAAAACACTTGTACTGCTTCAGAAACTTATTCAGACTGGTAAACTCAAACATAGCAAACTTCAGTGCTAAAAAATACAACTGTCCAGGCAATTGGGGCTTTGATCTCTGTCTTTATTCACTTCAGCCTCTGTGTGTGTGGTCTGCTTTGTGCCAGAGCAATGGCACAGCCCCGACAGTAGCCAAGAGCTATCAAAGCCACAGTTTGAAAGGGGCAGATGTGGGGCCAGTGGAAAGAACAGAATACAAACTTGATTCAATCCCAGCAAATAAATCTTACCAAGGAAGAGAGTAACCATCTGTGGTTTTGCCAGATGAATTAGTTAAGCTAAGACCAGCTGTAGACATGTTTGTGAAGAGCTGATTAGATCATCAGTACAAAATACCTCTAATAACCTTTCATTGTTTCAGTAATCTAAGTTTACAAGCTTAGACTCTCATTTTCATTTACGTTACTACACACTGCTCAAATCTACAATTAAACTGTTAGTCATTCGTTTCCTGTAAGAAACTGACTCAACAATCTTTCCTTATGATTGAATAATACTGTCTCCCTTGAACCACTCTCATAATAGTTCAGTATTTTTACATCATCATCATCATCATGTTTGACAAAGGTACATCTCATTTTTCTTACATAATAACATAAATCAATCAACAAACTTGAAATATTTTAAGTGATAAAAGATTGCATGTTTAAACGAGTTGAAAGGAAAGCATCAAACCTGAATTCTCATATTATTATTGAAACAAATTCCCCCCAGCCCTGGAAAGTAACATCAAAAGAAATACCAAAGACTAAATTAAAATAAATGAGCTTTTTTATTGCTTAAAAATGTGACAATTCCTTCAATCCACTTACATACTCATGCATGTGCTTCTGCTTTTGACCCCTTTTTTTTTTTTTCTTTCCTATTAAATGACTTGCTTTCCTCTTGTGTATTTCTGATTAACACACTTTGAAAACAGAGGACCACATAAGTGTGTTCTTCTAATCACGAACCGGCTTGATACAGGATACTTAAAGTACCCCCAGAAAAATGTGGTATTTGGGTTCAACTCATCAGTTAGCAACACAGAAAATCAGAATTACATGGAAGTAGAGCAAGACACTATTTTTAAGTTGTTTTCAACTGGCAATGGAGGAATTCTGCTGCTATGACTTGAAAGAATGATAATATCCTAAGAACATGTTATCTTTGTCCATTTGGACTACAGAGACCTTTCTGTCTTTTGCTTCTCCAGTTTTCTACAGCCCCTATTGCCTAATTTACACTAATTGCTATACACTAGGCTCTGCCTTGATGATCTGCCTCGCAGCTGTCTACAAATAGTTGTGTTGATCACTAAAGGCCTGAAGAGACATACACAGTTCTGGGGATAACTAAGGATTCTCCTCTACATAGTGGATATGAAAAAAATCTCTAAAGGTTTCTTTTTTGGGCTATTCACTTTTCTACTTGTGACTCAACTGCGTTGCCCCACTCCTGGTCCCTACCACAGTGTGGGGATTTTTTTCCAGTAGTTTTTACATATTGTGTGCTGAGTTTCATCCCTGCCAGTAACAGCAACTTTTCCTCAAGATTCAGCAGAACTGGAAGTTTGTTAATTTGGCCATGATTTTCACTATTCATTTGCATCACTAATGAGGGCAATCTAGAGAACTCTCCAGCACATATCAACCCCATGCAAATTCGTGAGAGTCTCAGCAGGTTTCCCCTGAATCCATTATTTATGCACATATTCGTGTATCTGCAAACATTACCCCGTGTTAGCTGCCAGTGCCAAGTGCTGCAGGCAGCAGCACCACTCTGGAATGGCAACAGAAACACCCAGAAGCCAGCAAGCCAGCAGGTGTTTCCACTGCTTCAGGCCATTACCCAAGCCCAGCTCCACGTTGTGCCCCAGCTGCAGCACAGGGCAGTAATGCAAAGCAATGCAGGTAATGCCAGCACTGTAATACCCCATTGTGTATTAGGAATACAGCTCACACTAGGAATTAAAATATTGCCCTCTCATATTCCAAGAAACATAAAGCTTGTTTAATTGATATCAAGAAATTAAAACCTACGTGGAATTGAGTTGAGCAGGTAATCAGATTTGTATACCTCAGCTTACCGAAGCCTATGAACCTCTGCCAGATCAGCCACAGAAACGGAATAAGTGCCAGAGACAAACAGTGAGGACCAGCAAATGGGCATGAGAGAGCCATCAAAATTCCAACTCTTCCTCATACCATACCTATCCAGTGCCACATTCAGTCTCTCACCTCACCAAGTGCTTTGAATGCTAATCATAAGGCACCACAAATGCAGTAAACAAAGATTCAGATTTTATTACTACAAGTCTTTACTCCATCTTCTGAGCCCATTTTCAGTGCCATAGTAAAATTCACTCTCAGTGTAAATCTCACAAAACAGACTTGAGTTCCCTACAAGCTGCAGAGAATGCTTATACATTAGTATAGAGTCAAATGAAGTATTCTTTATTAATTTTTATATGAATAATGCATAAAAATATTCCAGCAATTATTATTATTATTTTATTGTCAGACAGACCATCAAAGGAAAAAATATCACTTTGTTCCAAAAATAGAATACGAAAGCATTAAAATTCCAGGAACTTATAAATACATTAAGAGGAAAAAAAATTCTTGTATTAATATTTTCAAATGCCATGAGTTAATGGTATTAAGAACCTCAGTGAGATGAAACCCATGTATCCAACATCTGAGAGCAAGTTTTGGGTGCTTAAAGTGAAGCCATTAGAACTCTAAACAAATATTAAACCACAGGAATAAAATGTTCAAATACTTCTTGATCTCAAGTCATCTCTAAGTAAGAAAAAATATTCAAGGTCACTTTCTGTACATAACACACAAGTAGCATTCATAAATTACAATAAACTTGAGGAACAAGGAACTGATAGAAATAAAAACACCAAGAGCATTCATAACTAAGGATTTCTACATAATACCAAAGGTCTTCTCTCTTATTTCTGATAGTTTTGTGAAAAATAATCTTCCACAGTTCTTAGGGTTTTCTCCCTCTTTAACTAACAGCCACTGTAATGTACACCAGCAGTATAGTCACACCATGAGGAAACAGTTCATATGTGCTATTTCTGCACAGTGGTTGTAACTGGAAAGGAGAACCTTTTCCTAATTTGTAGAACATGCACAAAGCTTCCTCACTGCTATCCTTTCAATGAATAGCTCCACTAATCCATTGACTCTAGTCCCTCACCACAATTCTTCCATTTTGTTGCAGAGAATGTGTTGCTCTGAAATGTGCAAAGGATGTAGAGGTACCTGCTTGACTTTGCTAGAACCTTACTCTACACTTCTGTTTTCTTCAGTAACTTACAACTTGGTTTCCTACATTATAAATCAAACTTACCATGTCCGAGTATTAACTTCATATCTGTAAAGATCATCCACCAGTCCATATTTATTGCCAGGCAATGCTTTGTATCCACCATGGACATAAATAGATTTTGTCAGTTCATCGTAGACACTGGTATGGCCATATCCACCTTGAACAATTGCTCCTTTCGTTTCTGGTACGAGCCAGGAGTTAGACCCTTGAAGAGACATTTTAAAAAGCATAATTTAAAGGCTTACTACTGCTAAATCACAATACTAGGAGTTTTAAGGATAGAAAATAATTTCCAATATAATTCTAAATATAGAAATAACTATTGGGATTTATTTTAAGAAGTAGTTTTATACCAATGTATAAAAATATCTGCAATCAGATAATGTTGTCAGACTATTACCTGCTATTTTAATGAAATCAAAAATACATCATTGTTACAGCTGCCAGGCAGTATCTCATCCTCTCCCACATGTGACTTCAGCACTCACACAAACAAACAAAGAGCCCAAAGCTTTTTGAAAATATGAAATTAGGAGTTATGATTAATTCTCACCAGAGATGGCTGATGAGAATTCAGTGCTCCAGCTCCTTCAGATTCATTAGGAACACCTGTGCTCAGTCACAGGGAGTCTGAGGAGCTGGCAGAGACTGAGCTGCAGTGAGTCGTGAGAAGCACATAACATAAGGCAGCTCCATTGTGCATGGATATGGACAGACACTTTGGGAGTAACTGTAAAATTATCGAGCTAAAATCCATTTCCAACCACTGTTTCTTAGTTCTTTAACTGCAAATATACCCATTCAGTTGCAGAAGACTCACAAAAAGAATAATTTGATAGCAGCTCATTCAATTGGCATTTAAATCCATGTTTTACATCACATGATTAATAACTGCAAAGAGACACCAAATACAACTAGACACAATAGCTGTTATAATTGAAGAAGAGAATACAACTGGAAAATATTTTACCACAGAAAAAAAAAAAGACACCTGTTAAGTTCCTGCACCCTGTAGCCCCAAAATGTCTTCTTTCCCCGCTCCATCTTCCCAGATGATGATATAAGTCACAAAAAAAGCAAGCCAGGAGGTATTCCCTGCACTAGGCAGCCTATAGAGAAGGGTCTGTGATGATTGGGAGTCAGTGCTACAGACGTGAAACAGAAATAATTAACTTCCAGACTCGTGGAGATTGTCAGAACAGAGAGCCTGGACAAGGACATCCAAAGTGGAGCAGTCTCCCAACTCTTAACCTCAACTGGCTACCATTAAAAAGTTATTTATCCAAGGCTAGCACACACCACCATACACCTTGCTTCCTCTGAAAGTTAGGCTAAATCCCATTCTAATTTTTTATCTGATATTATGTAGGTAGCTTAGATTAACTCTTTTTTCCTCTAGATTCTCACAAAGAGGTTCATGATTTTCAGTTATTAGTTTTGCTAACATACTTTCCTTACATAGTTTCCAGGCATTGCTTCTGTAAGTTACATTTTTTTCAGTTACAAGTGCTTATGGCAAGTTATAAAGTATAGATTCTGAGGTAGAATTGTGATGATTTTTGTGTGTATTGTGGTATTTGTGGTAACACACTATTTATAACTGACACAGAATATTTACATTATTCATATGTAGTGTAATGTAAGCAATATTTTATTTCAATCCCCATGTTGGATATTATCAAGCTATGAAGAAGTGCAATTCTGAACACAAATATCAAATTTGTACTGATAATACTGTACATTACATACATATTACTTTGATAACTAATAGATTTACTTGATACAATTTCTGTAAGAGGGCTGGTGAGGAGTCAGCCTGCAGATACACATTTCTATTACCAAAAATATCTTCATTTATTTATTTAATGATCAGTCCTAGAGATAGGCATATATGCTTTTCAGGGAAAAAGAACTATTTCTCCCCATAAATTGGCACAATGCTGTTGATAATAGAATGTATAATAGAATATTTTGCATTTCTATCTGACTGGTTCATGTAGCATTTATGGAGCATTATGGTTTATGTAGCAATGTTGTATTTGACGATTCTGAGGTCTTTTCCAGCCTAAATGTGTTCATGATTCTGTGTAGCATTTAGAACACTGTCACAGTAACAGTGCATATTGCATCACTTTACATGACTTGGGCAGAAATATGAAAACCTCTTCCTTATTGAATAAAAAAAAAAGTGCTGTGAATAACTACAGAAATTCAAGGAAAGAGGTCCAGCAACATCTTTCTGAAATAAAAGCAAAAAGCAGTGTTATGTTGCTCCTTCTACTTCCCATTCTAAAAATGAGCTGAGTTGCCTGAATTTCAAATACTGAAATGTGTACATACAGTCTTGATATCATTCATGCTTCAGTATTGTATCATTCATACAAAAATACAATAATCCTATACAAGTCTATATTTAAAGACATTACTATGCATATGATCTGACTTTTTGAAGCAGCTTATTGATATGAATATTCACCCACCTTTTCTTCAAAAAAATTCAATTTTTATTGAAGGTGTTTACATAACCCTTCTCGTACTCAGACATCCCTCTCTTTCTGTCATTATAGCAATTGAAGCAGCTTATTGAAATGAATATTCCCCTACCTTTTCTTAAAAAAAAATTCAATTTTTATTGAAGGTGTTTACATAACCCTTCACGTACTCAGATATCCCCCTCTTTCTATCATTATAGCATAATGATATAAGAATATAGAACTATATATAAGAATATATAGAACATACATAGAATATATATATCTATATATAAAGAATATATATAGAATATAGAACTATGTATAAGAATAAGAAGTACTTGACTGACCAAACTAGTCATTGAAACTGCATTCTCAACAGCTTAAAAAGTCAAATGCAGAGGGAACTTCATGAACAAACATGTCAGAAATATGGAAATAGGAGGTTTTTTAATTTTTTTTCCAGATTTAAATTTCAAGTCTAGCACACAATGTAAAAATAAGGAAGATATGTGGGTCCAACCTGTCCTTATCATAATACAACCTCCAGACAGATCAGGTAAAAAGAGCAAAATGTCCAAGAAGCATCTTAGTGTGCCACATCCATTTTATCACAGTGAAAAACTTGAAAATTTTACAAGCAACCAGGAAGCTTATGTTAACTTTGACAAAAAAGAGAAGGCATTTTACATCATGGGGCCACTTTTTTTTTAACATTATTTCAAATAAATACTTTTAATCAAAAGCAATCTATAACCTACTTCTAAAGCCATTAAAAATCAGCCTAAAATACTGTGATATTATGTTAATCCAAAGAAATCTGTCTTCTAAAAGAAATAAAATAAAACCAAAGAAGACTTATTCAGAAGTTTCTTAATATATAAGGAGCCTTTATAAACCTCAGCTAAAACAAAACAGCATTATTGTATTCACCTTGAGACTCACATTGAGATTCTTTGAAGGTTTATGAGGTATTGCTAACCTAAAGGGAAATAAATTTCCCTGGGGAGTAACCCAGAAAAGCTTTATGGTTCAAGTTAGTAAAATCATTCACATAATTCCCATATCAGGATTTACTGGCTCCTCAGAAGTCGTAAGTCTGGGTGCAGCAAGAAAGGACAACAGGAAGCTCTTTTCTTCCTGCAGCAACCACCATACCTTTGGAGTGGAAATAAATTCACGTGCCTTTGCATGGTGAAAATCTTCCTGCAAACCCTGTCCAATTATTCCAGGATTTATTTTACTCTCATAGAAATTACTTTCTCCCCTAATCCGACAGTGCCAGAGACATTTTGAGATGGGCTACACCTTTGATTGGCATGTTTTATTACCAACAACTACATACCTACATGAAAAGCTACAAATTTCCACAATTATTTAAAACCTCTTCAGGTTTTCTTAACCCAGACCTCACGGAATTCATGGTCACAGCAACTAAATAAGGCTTTAGCACCAGAAATCCATGTTCCAAGTTCATAAAACACTGGATCCTAAAGGTTTCAGTACATATGAACCAAAGGACAAACTTCCTCTATGTCTCTTTCTTTCAATAGGTACATGGTAAATGCTTATAAAAGCCTTCATTAGGACTAAAAGCCATAACAGATAACATGTAGAAACAATAACAGTACAATTTGAAGTGTTACAGTAATATGCTTTAAAAGCAAGCAGAGAAAGAATAAATCAGGTTCTTATTTTTCTTTCTATCAGAAGCCCTTATTTTTATGAAATTCCTTTCTTATTCAGGTGAATTCACAGGAATACTTCTCATTTCCTATGTCCTTTAAGTTTGGATCCTGAACTGCTAAAGTCCTCCCAAAAAACCCAGCAATTCCTAACTCAAACCACCAGCTGGAATGTTATGGTTAAAAATATGTTCCTACAGCTGCAAAACTGTAGATAAATGTCACGGCCAACACAGAATTCAGGAAAATTTACCACAAAATTCACTTAACTTCGAGGGGAGTGAAAGGAGGGAGATGCAGTGAGGTGAAATGGAACATGAGAATTCTCTGTGGCAGCAATGGTTCAGGTACCCCATGTCCTGTACAGCGCTGGGAGCCCCACCAATGAATTCTTCATCAGATGAAGAATCCCACTGAAGGCAATGGGTTTCCACAGTAATACCATAGACTGTTACAAGTTTCCTTTGTGTTTGATGCAAGTGAAGCACATTTTCTCTAACAAACTAAATCTCTCACTAGAATACAACAAAAATATACTCTCAAAAAGGAGACATTAAAAACTGAGAATAATTGACACACATTTGACAGAGAACTGCTTTCTCTTACTCCAAGCTTATCCCCATGGTAGGGAAGGTTTGAGGTTTTTTCTTTGTTTCTGTGTGCTATATATGCTTAACAACACTGTTTTATTAATCCTCCACAAACATAGCTGAAATAAAAGCCAAAAGCAGTGTTATGTTGCTCCTTCTAACTCTTAAAAAAAAAATAGGAACAAGCTGTCCATTTCAACCATAAGGCCATCAATAAAATCAGCCAGGCAGAAAATTTTACAATACAAATCTTGTTCCCTTCTTCCCAATTAAAGTAACAACAATAATAGGTGAGAATAAAATTGGTACTTCTAGTCCATATTAAATTAGCAGCATGTGAAGAAGCTAATAACTTAAAGTTTCAACAGAAGAAGCAAATAATTTAAAGTTTTCCAATAAACATTACAGTCAATGAGCATGCAGAAAGCTAGAACATACTATTTCCTTCACACAAAAAAAAAACCCCATCTCCGATAGGTCAAAAAACCAACTTTCTGAAAGTCAGTTTTTCTAAAAAATGGCCTTTAATTCTTAACAAATATTAGAATACTGTTGTAAAACATCATTTTAAGACCAGAGTTTCATGGTAGCTTTTATGCAGTAAAATTGGAATTTTTCAGCGTGAATAAAGAACATTATGGTGCTCTTCCTCTTACTGCCATTCACTTTTATCCTTTTTCAACACTGTTATATAATTTTGACACTGCCATCACAGATAATGCCAGAGAGCATAAGAACCATCACAGTTTCGAAGGGATTTCCTGAACCTATAAATCTGTTTAAACAGTGATTATATAAATATGCATACATGAAAAAAAGAAAAAAGTTAAATGGAAGAATTAAAAACAATTACCATCCCTTAGCATGTAGGTATTACTTTGAAATTTTGTATTATGCCTTCTGCAATTGCATAAATAACTGAGAGACTCAGATAAACACAACATAAAAAAAGGAATTAAACAAAAGTAGAAGACTATAAATTCAATTAGTAGGCATATAAATATACCTAAGAATTTATCAGGTGTAGATTTTCAATATTATTCTGTTGAAATGGTATCTTAACTGTATCATGTGTATGATAAAAAGATTTATCTTAGTTTATTTAATTTTAGCATTAAAAACCACTCCAGGAACAGCTTGCAGTTCACAAGGGGAAAACCAGACAGATATGGTAGCTTATTTAAAGAAAATTAGAGTTCATTTTCAATTATTATCTGTAACAGCAACATATATATCTTTAAGAGAGAACCCTACATATAATGATGAACTAAGTTATTACATTTAAAAACAATACAACAGAAGGAAAATAATATACCAGCATTAAAGAACCTTTAAAGTAACTAAATTATTGTTGGTTTTGCTGTTCTGTGTGGTAAAAACAGCAAGTCTGTGTTGAAAAACTATGTTTCATCACAATTACCACAGTGAAGAATTTCTGGTTTCAATTTTTATCCTCTTTAGGGTACCACAACCACACACAAAAATGGAAAATGTCATGGTGTTCCAAACACACATGACACACTATTATTTGACAAGAAATCTTATGTACATAACCTGAAGGAGAAAAGGTGAGGCTTTATTTAAATTGGAAAATACACATTTTTCTTTCTCAAAAGAGAAAAATCACTTTTTTCACTTTAAAAAAAACCAGCACTTTTTGTATCAATTTGTAATCAAAATGATTTGAAAGTGACTTACTGATGTAGTATTCTTGCACAATGCTTGTGTAACCATATATGGAAGAATATCCAAAAATTACAATCATAACCACATCTCTGCTGTCCAGCTCTACTATGTGTGCTGAATGACCTTCCACAGCGTATTGCTGTCCATGGACAAGGACTGCAGGAATTTTGGTACTCCATGTTTGACTGGGTATGTTGAAAACCCACAGCTCATCAGTGACATTGCCAGAACTCGTTTCAATTTTGCCTCCATACATGTAGATGTCTTCCTGTAAAAATGGGAATGGAGAGAGGAGAAAGCAAATAATGGATTACAGGAAGATAACATCTGAACTGCATACTCCTCTGCTGAGCAGTATTTCATAACTGAGCAATCTGATTTAAATCTTCACATTTAATCTTACATTAACCAGCTCAATATCAGACACTAATCCCAGACAATGATACTTAAACTAAACCAACAATGATAAGGAGTCTATTTCTATGAAAAATAAACCTAGCCATGATAATGACACCAAAATGAATCTCAAAGAGATTATTTCATCCAGAAAACCTGTAATTACATGGCACTTCTAATCTATATGGCAGCATTCTATTTTAAAAAAGCTAAACAGAAAGGATATTATATTGTTTTCTTAAGGACCAGTTCACAGAATTAAAATGTGATTTTCCACACACGCTGTCTAGGGAGATTTCACTCACCACATGCACAAGAGAGCACATTCTCTCCTACTAGCAATGTAATTTAAGTTCTGAGAAAATCCAGTCATCAAAAGCCAAAGAAAAGGGAAAATGCATGCATGGAATCATAGAAGGGTTGGAAGATGCCTTAAAGATCATCTTCTCCCACCCCCACCACCACGGGCAGGCACACCTTCCACTATCCCAGGTTGTCCAACCTCATGTTGGACACTTCCAGGGATGGGGCAGCCACAGCTTCTCTGGACAGCCTGTGCAAGGGCCCCACCACCCTCATGCTGAAGAACTACCAGTACCTAAACCAAACCAAAACCTAAATCAAACCTGCCCTCACACAGTTTGAAGCCATCTCCCCTCATCCTGCCACTCCATGCCCTTGGAGTGGCATCACTCTCCACCGCTCTTAGTTCCTTTAAGGTGCTATAAGGTGTCACCAGAGCCTTCTCTTGTCCAGGCTGAACAACCCCAACTCCTCCAGCCTGTCCTCCTGGAGAGGTGCTTCAGACATCCTCAGTGGCCCCTCCTCAGGACTTGCTCCAACAGTGCTTCTTATGCTGGGTGTCCCAGAGCTGGACACAAGGCTCCATGAGAGCAGAGCAGAGGGACAGAATCACCTCCCTCAGCCTGCTGGTTGTGCTGCTTTTGATGCAGCCCAGGATGAGGCTGGCTCCTCCCGAGCACATTTACTAAAATCAAATCCCATAGGGGAGTACTTTGAGTTCTTTTTAAGGAATGCAAAACAGATTCCAGCCATCATGAACCACACACCTTAAACAGCAGGGCCATCTGTTCTGGTAAGTAATGAGTGATTTACTTAAATATTGCCTGAAAGCAAATCCTACTGAATTTCACTTCATCTTGAGTTGTAAACCAAGGTATGCAAAGTCACAGAACAAATTCCAGATTTTTGGCTTCACAAACATGCTCAAGGACAGTTTATACTGGGCGGAAAAAACTTCCTTTGGTTCTGAGATTGATACTCAGTCTTTGCTAGGACATAACCACGCCATAACCACCCCCTCTGCATGTTGGCAGGTTGGCAGCTGTCTTCTGCATTAGGCTCACCCTAAACTCAGCCTTATCAGGTTTAAATTAGAAGGGAAAAAAAAAAAATAAATAAGCTGCAGGTTTAGCACATTTGGCAAAGTTTGACTTGGCATGAAATACTCAGAAAAAGAGGCTGGATGACTAGTCAAACTGGTCTTTTAAAGACCAAACTGTCTGATGCACTTACACTTGAAACTTCTGCAAAATTTTCAACTATTTTTTTTCCTTTGAGGTGAACATTTCTCTATTTGGAATTTAAATCTTTCCTATGGAAGGATGCTCTGTGCTACTGGTGGTGTTTGAACAAAAGATGTTCACAGAAGGAATTTGTGGTAGGATTAGAGAGATATGTATCTGAACCCATTCTTTTCCTAGGAGATAAAACATTTCAAGGAGCTTGGTAAAGACCCACAAAAACTGAAGAAGGATGTGCACTGATCCAAAAGAATGGTTTGAACAAATATTCTTCTTGAAAAGATCCTATATGGCTCATTCCTTACAATACCACATAGATCTCCAAAGTCAAATCAGCATCACTAAAATTGTGAACTACTTATTTTCAAATGCTGATAACGGGCTATAGCATAAAGAGAAAGCTAATTAGGGAGATGCAGGGGCTGCACAACAGTATTTGAAAAAAAATATTTCTGACACTGAGAAAAGACACTTTAAAAAAAAATAAAAAGGTGACATAAAGAGCTGCATGAACTTTGAAATTATTTCTCAGACAGCTGACAATAGCAAAGTCCTCCTTACAGTTCTGCTTAAATGATTCAAAGTTCAGATAAAAGAACACTTTTGTGAGGAGCAATCTTTTAGGTGACACAGCAGATCCTGTATACAAGAATATTCACAGAGAAAAGACAAGAAGGTCATGACAACTGCTTTATCAGCCACAAAACCAGATTTAACTAAGCTTTGCTAAGGGCTATTTCTGAGATTAAGAAGCTCCTAGCACTGGTGAAAAACGCTTTAAAATAAGTGATGATCAGCTGAACAGAGAGAAAAACAAGCTGAGAGACCAAAGTCTATGGAAGAAATACAGAAGTGAAATTAAAAACTGTTACATGCGTACCTATATGTGGCAAAAAACCAACCTCCTAAGCACATGAAGATAGACATTTATTTGGAAAGCCTTAACAGGAATTGATTGTAGGAATGATAAGAGTGCAAGTGGTCCTATGTAGCATAAAAATTGTGACAGAATAGAAGGAACCCCTTTATAAATGTTATACTACCTTTATCAATTACTTATATACTAAATATAAGTCAAGGTATATGCTAAAGGTGAGGCTTTCTGGAAGACACAACACATAAGATACAGAGTTTAAAGTATGCTAGTGCACAAACACTGCTGACCTTTACCTGAATTAAGCATAGTAGATATTTGTTTATAAGATATCACACCAAGCAGGACTGCAAAGTAAAATAATATATTTTTTAAAGGCAACAAAAAATATAAAATTGAGAGTCTTTGCGAAATTAGTGCAAAAAAGTGTGAAAAATCTGGCCCAAATTAAGGATCTTAAAAACTGTCCTCAGTCTAGAGGAAAGAGCATATTTTTCCATGGAAGAGATAAAAAAACCCAGGTAGATAAGCACCAAAAAGATAGAAGGCACATTCATATTTTAAAGTTCTGATACCAGGTATCAAAACAAACACCTTCAATTACAGTATGAGATAGAAAAGTTGAGCATTTACTCAGTAAATTAACATTGACCATATTAGATATATTTTATCATATGAGTAACATTCTCTGAGAATTTCCAGAAACCTTGAAAGACCTTGTGGTTTTTAAACCAAAATTTCATATAACTATTGCTTTATGCAAATTGAAGTATAGAAAAGTACATTGTTTATTGAACTTCAGAGCTCCTGCTCAGTAGGGAATTACAGGAAAAACGAGAAATTTCTTCCTGTAAACAGAGCAGGTCGACAGCTCACTCAATCATGACATTCCCACCTACAGATCCCATCAGTTGGTTTCTTGGCAGGTGTTCAGGTTCAAGCCAACAAAACAGCCAGTGCAGCTCCTGTTTGCTTCAATGGAACCAAAACTTTCCAATAAATGTTTCCATTTTCTCAAATCGCTTTTTTTCCCTGAGAAAATTACTTCAATGGAAAATTTTGATGAACCATAATGATAAAAAAGATGAAAAAAGGCATATGATCTGTAAATAGTTGAGTGTGCATATTGGACAGAGAAGATGACAGCAGAAGGCAGGAATGATAAGACCAAACCAGGATTTGAACAAAATGGTTAAATCACATTTCTCAAGAGAAGAAAACATTAATTTAATCTAGGATTTCTCTTATAGAGTAATGAATGTCATGCACAATTTTTGGTAGTATCACCAAAATAAGATCAAGAGAATAACTCAAATATAGGAGAAAAAGTAAACTGTCATAATTTGAATGTTGGAAGAATCAATACAACTTACAGCCATAAAATTCCTCTTTATTTCTTCATCTTATTGATATCATCATCATTTTTGGAGATGATGTTTGTTAAATAACCAGATAATTCAAATAAAATTAAATGCCTGGTAGGAGAGGTTAAAAAAGAGGGAGCCAAACTCTTCCCAAGGTAATCCAGCAAATAAATCAGATGTGATGCACACAATTTGGATTGCAAGAAATTCAGTTTCAGTATAAGAATAAACATTTCTCTTTTCTCATTGAGAATGAGCAAACTCTTCCAGTCTTAAGCAAAAATCCTTGACAGAGGAGCATTCTACAGTGAGGAAAAATGAAACAGATCAAGAAGGGTATTTTAAAAGATCACCAAAAGACCAAGAGCACTCACTTGTCCCTTAAGTCCCCATCAACAGAATGTATATCAGAGCAGAGTAACACTTGCACACACTTCACATTGAATCCTGAACAAACAGCCAAAAATCATTTGTTCGATTGACCTTGGCCATGTTCTATTCACTACACCTTATCTCAGTGTTAATATTGATTTTATATTTCATATAAATGCAGTAATTCAAGACTTCTAAAACTTATCATATTTTTATTCCTAAGACTTCACAATTTTTCTTTTTCCTAAAGGAACAATACTTAGCTGCTCAGGCTGTACCTTGGAATGACACATTATGCAAATCCTGCCTGCATTCCAAAAGAATCTTATCTGGTAGATACCACTAAAAAAATGTAAAAAAAAAAGAAAACCCCACACAACAAAGGGCTAATTTATAATCCATTTCTAATGAATTGGGAGGAAGTTAATCACATTAAAATAACCACATAAATTTCATTTTGTATTTCTGAACTATATCATGGCTACACAGAAAAGTTTCTCTTTCAGAAATTAGTTTTCTGCCTTAATTCCTACATAAATCTAAACTGTTCCTGAAAAATTGGCCAAAGAAATGCTACTCACAAACCACATGAACAGACATCCTCTATATTCTTGAAATAAGAACATCAATCTTTTTTCTCCCCTAGACTGTATCCATGCTTTGATATTTAAATTAACTTTATGTAAACTAACAGAACTCCAGCATTTATGAGGATTTTTGTTCTATGTACTTCTACCCGAAATTTCTACAAGTTTAGTCAAATAGGTACATCATTAAAGAAATTCTCTTTTTTTTGTCCGCAAAGAAAATACAAGTCTCACAAAATGTCATCTGGCAATAACTCCACAAGCCTGTTTTTTTCATTCAACATGTACCATCTGGTGTAGGACTGTCTAATACCTCCTCTACCCTTCCACAAACTGTTATCTCCTTAAATATGGTTAACAGTAGCAAGAACATTCTATGTGTTATATCAAAATTAAAAATTAGTTACACTTCTACTTGATCCAGTAATCCTCCCATTAGACCATGTCTGACAGACTGGAAAGCAGTCTTCACTTAACTCTTCCTCTTGAAGCCTCATTTATTAATTCTTACTTTGTTGTGGGACTATATTCTCTCTGAAAAGGACCTGAATACGTTACTGGAGAGGAACATTTTAACTTATGTTCCCAACAGGACCAAATTCAAGGTGCAATACTGCAGCACATTGTATGTCAGGAGGTCAACCTAATCAAGAGTGCTGTCAAGTTATTTCTTCATTATTTGCAGTTTTCCAGTGGTTGCTGGGTTTAGTCAAAGGTATTAATTAAGGTGACCTTACTTGGACTTCACTTTCAGACCAACTGGAATATAAGATTGAAATGAGGAATGAAAAATATGACACTTCTACAAAAAGAACCAATCTCTTGATGAATTAGGGCCACTTCATAGAAGGGAACTCTGAAGAAGCTTTTCTCAAGACTACATGCTAAACGCGTAGGGCAGCTCATCTCGCCTACTTCTCACACTTCTGAGATCTGAAAATCAGAGTAAGAGAGCAAGTTGTGCATAAGATGTAATTCAAAGTCTCAGAACAATAAAACTACAAAAATTGCTGGCACAACCTACCTATAGCTACTTAATAGAATAGTTAGAAAGCACTTTTATATTTCCAGAGCTATTCAAATTATATTACAATAGCCAACAAAAATAGGCATTAAAAGAATAACAATAAACCAACTGGTGAAAGATGTTATCTAATTCATAATAAAAGTTTTTATTCTTTTTTGCTTTGTTAACACTAGCTTTGGATAAGACTAATAAAAATACCACAAGATATATACAGACTCAACATCAACCCTAATTAATTTGTAAAAAGAATCAAAACAATTACCCTTTCTTAATAAAGTTTTAAAAGTGGAAGTAACATTCATGAAACTCAAATGAGTTAAATTAAATTTGACTATATATAAAATGGTCTGTGTACTTTATGGTTACTACTACATCAGCTTGCTTGCTTCATCTCTATTGCCAGTCTCAAGAAAACAAACCTCCAAGCTCAGCCATCCAGTGTCCAGGGACCAGCACCAACAGCTCAATTGCAAGGCTAAATGCAACCAGTTTTGGTGATACTACCAAAAACTAACTGAGTAATGTCCCAGAGGTGACCACATATACACCTTGCAGGCAACTCCCTTTCTCCTTAATTCCAGGAGTGTTTTGGAACCCTATTGGAATCTAGTATTTTGGAATTTACTCTAACTCCCTACCTAGTCTTGTTTATCAAAGCTATTTGTACCTACTCCAAAACCCATCACTTCCTCCAGTCTCTTTATACACCTATTTCTTATATAAATTATTTCAAAGTACATTGATATTTTCAGTTTTAAGGTGCCAGAAACTACATACAATTTATGAGATGCAGCAGAACCACTTGCTAACAGCACCTTTCCAGTAATCAGCTTGAAAACTATTTAACAGTTTAGTAGGTTTAAAAGCAAGAGCTCTTTTATGATCTCTCCTCTATAAATGCATAAAAAGTTGTGAGGATTTGTTATAACTATACACCAGTGGGAGTCCTCAGATCTTTTTTTCCTACAGAATAAGGAAGAACAGTACTTCAGTTTTTACCAAAGAAGCTTTCTGAGGGAAATGGGCACAGTAACTTACTTCATTCTCCACAAAGTCAATCACACAGCTGCAATTTATCTTGCACCACAATCGGGCAATGCTGGCTCTGCGCTCTCACTCCAGCCTAGCAGTAGGCTTTGAAATCTCAAAAGCTCAAGTCAAAAACTTAATCTAATTTCTTCTCTGTGGATATTTTTTTCCTATCAACCATAAAGGAAACATTACACAATTACTGGTACAGAGCTGAAAACACAGCTCAAAGCTGCCATCTCTAGGTATTATGTTCTACTGCTCTTTACTCTAAATTACTTTTTCTGGGTTTTTCTCAAGAGACTGTAGATCTAAAAGAAAAGGTATCAGAACTTTATCTTAACAAGTTAATGTAAGAAATTACTTCAGAAAGGAATACTTTTTCACCTTGAAATTTCTTTGACTTGCATGATCAGCTTCTTTTGGCCCATGTAACTTCTGACATTTGACATAATCACTAGTACAAGCAGCATAGTAGTTAATTATTTCACATAGGTTCATTATTAGTGAATCCTAATTGCTAATATTTCTTCAACAACAGCTTCTTCACTATACCTTTGCTTGTAGCTTTCATTATTATTAACATGAGTTGCACTTCACTGAGATCCAAAGAGATTTCTGAATTAACACAGATCACATTTAATATTTGCTAGTGAAAGGACTTCTAAAACAGTTACCCTTTAGTCTGGAATGTCTCAAGAAAATATTAGCACCATCAAATAAAAAGGTTAAATTATATTTTAAGTCTTTATTCTGAAGTGCTAATTGATACATTACTCAAATGTTTCTTGACTACAAAGTCCACATTCTACAGGAACTGTAATAATAATCAAAGTCACTGGTCAAAAAGATCTGACCTTTCAAAGAACAGATAATACATTAGTAATGAATCAGGGAACTGACAGGAAGAAAAGCAAGCTTGGAGTTGATGTTAGGGCATGCACAAAACCTCCTCTACATTACTACTGAAAACACCTCTACAATATCCACCATGCCACACACAAATTCAACATCTCTGTAAGAACAGATGCCAGGAAAACAAGACAAAACAAAATATCAGCGCATGCCCCAAATTCCTCTTAACTTGGAGGTAGCACTCATTATATAAAAGGAACCCAAACATAATAAGAAACTAAAATGCACAGCTAAAAGGGTAAAATCTTTAAAAGAAAAATATAAAAAATGTGAAAAAATTAAATGTAAGATATTGTAAGACATTTTTGCTCAGATTAAAAGAACATATCCTATTTGAAAAAGAAAACAAAACTTCCCATTAAAAATAACAAAATAAATAAAGTTTAACTTAACAGAAGGATAATGGAAACTTTGAAGAAAAAGTAGAGTTCAAAACAAAGTTCGGAAATTTCACCAGATTAAAACAGAGACTCACACCAAGGCAAGAAGGAAACACCTTAATGAGATGCCTACAGAATTTACACATGAAGTACTAAGACATCACTTTTCAAATGCAATAGCAACACACCTAACTAGATACTTTGTGGTGCCAACAGACTGTCTGAAGGAGTATTCTGAGAAGTGAAAGCCATAGCAATAAAATGAGGTTAATTGTCTCTTCATGGTAGACTTTACAGGTATTTCCATAGCAAAAACTAAAAACAAAGTTAATGTAGGGAAGAAAAAAAAACAAAAAAAAAAACCAAACAACCTGGCAGAGAAAGTCTGTGGGATCAGTTCTGCAGAAATTAAAGAACTAACCCCTGCCTGTAGTATGTAAATTCCTGCTTTAAAACGTGTCTATACCAAAAGCCTGGTAAGGGAGAGGCAGAAAGGACAGAATTCCTTTCTGAAACAGACAAACAGATGAAAAAAAAATTCTATGAAGTTTTGAAAAGGGAAGTTTTATCTTGCAAATAAAGCATTGGCTTCTTCTGAAGAAATCAAAGGTCCAGATGATACATGTACCTGAAATTTCAAAAAGGTGCTTGATAATATTCCTCATGCCCTAAAGGAACTAAGATGTACTGGAACAAGGAAAGCAGGCAACACAAAGCTAATTAAGTCTATAAAGTAAAGTTTGGGGGAAAAAATAATCACTTCTTAAATGAATAAAGATCACTAGTGGTGTTCCACAGACATGTGCAGCTGGGATTTGCTTGTTCAATATGTTAAAAAAACAAGCTGGCATGGGGATGAGTGGAAAGACAAAAAAGCAATACTTTTTTACTATGTTATTTAAAATAGCTGAGACAATGGTTGAAGGCAAATAATTGCAGAGCAATCTCCTAATACTGTATGTGCAATACAAGAAAAAATTAAAGAGTAAATAAATACTCACATGCATAAGAATGAAAAGACGCCCATGTGAAAAACAATTTAAAATCTAAACATATGGGGATGGGAAGAAAAGACGCCCATGTGAAAAAACAATTTAAAATCTAAACATATGGGGATGGGTTTTGAATTGCCCAGAATGAAATCCTGAGGATGTAACTGACAGTTCTACAAAAATACCAGTTCAAAGCCAACAGCAGATTTTTAAAATGCTAAAGTACTCTAAAGAATTAATAGGAAAAAAATTAGACCCTGAATTCCCTGTGACATCAGTTTCTGAGGTAAGAACACACTAAAGACTGTGGTTCCTCCTTTTTCAAAAGGGAAATAACAGAATTAGAAGAGGTAAAGGCAATGGTACAACACTACCCAATGTATCAAATATCTTCCTTATAGAGGATTATTAAAAACACTAGGTATTTTCAGTATGAAAAAGAAATGGTGGCATGTGTGATGGCCTTACAGAAAATCATGAGTAGTATGAGGAAACAAATGGAGAATAATAAGTAGGGATTATCAAAATTAAACCAGCTAGTACCAGTTCCTGAAATGGTTTTATTTCTTAAAAAAAAATATTCTGTAATTCTTAGGCACAGGATGATGCCAATGTTAAAATAAATACGTGGTCCACAAATTGGAAAAACAAAAAAAAAAAAACAAAACAAAAAACAGGGATTCATAATTTTTCCATGAAAATACTACCCTATTTTAGGAAGTCCCAGCTGCAAAGTAGGACAGTATTCTGAGGAAGCTTCTTTAAGTTCCTGTCATTTTGTCTTATAGTCTTCCCTAGGCATTCACTGTTACCCATTATTCAAGAGGTGTTACCAGGCGAGATGAACACTCGGGTCTGACTTGATACAATCCTGCTTGTCCTGCCCTGCTGGCGGTGCCTTATGCAAACAAAGGAAAATTTGTGACAGCAATTCTGTATTTCTCTGTCACAGTTAACAAGCCTGTCACCCTCTGTAGCTTGTCTCCCTGATAGCCCCCTCAAGCCTAAGACTGGAGCCTTCTCTCCAGTCCTGTCTCCTTGTGCTCCTGGATTCCCTGAGCAGTCCCCACACCTGGGCCATCGCTTGCCGTGGCTCTGCCAAAGGACCCTGCTACCAGCAATTGGCTCTGCCTGTGGGGCTCAGCCCCTGGGGATGGTGCCCCCAATCCCAATTATATCTCACACACACCTCTGCCTCTTATTGGCAGCTTTAGCTCAGAAGGTTTATGGTCAGCAAAGTGATTGAGAAGTATTGCACAATCTCTGTTTCAAAAACCGTGCAATAAACCTAAGTATTGAAGAAGAAAACATTAATACAAAATATTTACAAATTAAATTATCCTCAAAAGTCTCCATTCATGGCGACTCATTTTAAGATCACTAACAGCACGCACATATAAATTTATTATACAGAACAATGAAGAGTCCAAACCTGATACAAAGCAAGAGTGTGTCCATATCTCTGAAGTGGCCCTTTGGATACAGGCACTACATTCCAAATACTGCTTTCCAAATTGTAGCTGGAAGAGAAATAGGAAAAGAAACATTTTGAACCTGCAGAGGAAATGGAAGGGCTTGTATGTTCAAACTAACTCTAACTCTGACAAGGTAATTTGTTAGTGGGGCCACAATATCCTTTGAACTATTACAACAGTGCACTAAATATTCCTCTAGCATAACAGAAGCAGCTCTTTACGGGACTCATTAGCAATCTCAGAAAACAGGACTAACTAACAAAAATCACAAGATTTGTTCTGCTATCAGCCACATAAAAAAACCCACCCCACCAAACTCCTCATGCCCCGTGCTTTTGCACTACTCTGAAGATTTACTGTTGGGAACCCTCTTATATATATGGTTGATTTTAATTCCCATTATATTTTAACTAATTAATCAATGCACAACATCAGATGAGGGAGGTAAAAAAATAAATTACAAAAGTAGAAAAGAAAATTCAAAAATATTATGGGATTTGTTTTGGATGATTGCAAATGTGTGGAAGAAAGCAACATCTAGACAACAACAGGAGAAGTAAACATGCTAATGACATGCTAATAAATAGAACCTAACACTTGTATTTGCCACATTTAGGGCCTCTACACATGAAGTTACCATCCAAATCACCTGGGTCCTATTTACAGCTGCTTCAACTTTGTTTTCAATAGGTGGTCAAATACACAAACTGCCATAAGTATAAAAAAGTGGAATACAGGTGACCTGCCTGACCCTTCTGGCATGGCACCAGCAGGCAAAGTGCAAGCACTACATACAAATGTCCTGTAACCATAAATTAACATTAATAATGAATATGGCTTTCAAAATGTACGGTGTGAAAATACCAGCAGTGAATTTCTTTCACTATTTTATCACCACAAAGCTCCTTATGTTTTGCAGTTTTTCAAACTGAAGTATGTATAAATATCACCTACAGTTTGATGTTGCCTATATTTTCACTTTCTATAATCATAAGAAAATCGATTTCTATAATCATAAGAACTAGCATATTAATAAAGAATCTAAAAGAGACATAAACCTTTCAGTTTAATTAGAAGATAGAAGCTCCCTCCCTGGTAAGATCTGTTTTCCCTAAGCCCCATCACAAATGAGAAATCACTCACTTCAACACCATTTGGAACGAGCTGTAGTTGAAGGTGTAGCCACCAATCACCCACATGAACTTCCCATGGAGGACAGCCTTGTGGGAAGCACGGCCCACGGAGGGGCTGAAGGGCTTCACGTTGGGCAGGATCCAGTAGGACTCCGTGGAGGGGACGTTCAGAGAACAATCTGGGCCTGTTTTGTAAACAAATGTGCAATTTGTGCAATCTGTTAGACTGGGATGTTAAAGCCAATAAAGCAGAAACAGGGGAGGCTTAATTACAGATGTCAGGATTGCTCATTCTGATAAAATATGGTGTACACTTTTATGTTTAACAGATGCTCAATGAAAAAATTGACAACATGGGATGTCAATCTAATTGAAAGCATTAGATTAGCTCAAATAATAACAATTCATTTCCACATTCTTCTCAGAAAAGAGACTGTGAGTCACAAATTGAAAGAAAGGCACAAAGCGTCACATTTTTAAATGACCTTTCATATAGGTCTAAAACTTTTAGCACTGTATATTACCTTTGGAGAAAATCTATACTGTATTTGCACCAGAATAAGTGTTTACCAAAGCAAATAATATTGCAGTAAATTAAGTTACAATATGCATTATACTATATTAAATCTTAGAAGTAAAAATTTGCCTTTTGCTAATGCCATTCTGCATCCGTTTTCAAGAGGAAAATACACTATCACGTGCTTTATCAAAATAATTATTTGAATAATTAAATTTTGTAACACTTTATAGACCATTATACAAAGCCACCAAACCCACAACTACTACATATGATTTTCAAACGTATTTCAGCCAATCATTTTTGTCAAAGTAAGAAAAGTCAGAAAAATGCACAATTTTTTAAGCCATACAACTATTACAATCATGAACGGCAAAATCAATTTTTTATTTGTTCCACAATAACAAAATAACAAAAAATGTGATCTCTCCATCACCAGTTTATGCTCTAGATCTTATTTTAAACCTGAGTATATATATATAGATGTATGTGTGTGTATGTGTATATATATATAAAGGCTAATAAAGGCTATTATTTCAGAGCCTTTGAAGAACCACGGAACAAGTTCCTGTCTGACCACGTGACTGAACAATAAAATACACAAAATTCAACATAGTTAAATTGAAAACAAAGTAAGGTACATTTTAGGATCATCTCGGGATAGCTCATGAAAATATTACATCACCACTCAGCAATGGTCAAAATAAAGAACCGTGTCAGAATCAAGAATCCTGTTACCTCACTGCATAAATCTGTGGCTTGTGTAACTTTAGAAAACTGTGTCCTACTTAAAAAGAAGAGATTAGTGCTGCAGACTCTTTACAGAAGAGTAATAAGGATGTTCCAATTACAGAAAACACTGAATTTCTTTAAATTACTGACTTTTTCACTTGGAAAGAAACAAAATTTGGAAGTTAATTATAATTGTCTATAAAATAAATGACAAAGAGAGGGTGAATATGAAGAGTCCACAGTCTCTCTGAATATAAAGAGCTGAGTTTTATGAAATGCAGCTTGAAAAAGCCATGTTCAAACAAACAAGAGGAGACAGCTCTTCATGTAAAAAGTATCAGATCTCTTTGGCAAGGATACTCCCCTGGCAAAGGGTGCTCCAGATGCAAAGATTTACATGTGTCAAGGACAGAACGGACAATTTTAGAAGAGAGAGCTGCTGAAGTTTACTAAGTAGGCTAAATAAGTAATGTACAGCAAGTTTACAATAATTTTAAAACATTATCTTGGGGGAATGGGAGCACAGGGAGATTATGGTTTTTCAATGTTTATTGTCATTTTGGGGGAAACTTGTTATATACATATATATCTATACAACAACCAGGCATCCAAAGTGTACATAACCAGCTGTCAATTTTTCCTAGTATACCATAGAAGAATGATGTCCACTTGCATCCAAATTACCTCCAAACAATGGAGACACTCAATTCCCATAGTTAATTATACCTTCTCCTCAGAAAAGATTAATGGTATCTGAATGAGGTCTAATGACAGCATGAACAACCCAGTATAGTATTTTTTAAGCATTAATAATTGATACTCAGCAAAAAAAAATAATTGTAACCTCAGCAAAATCGTGATTTTGGCAAATCACTGGAGGAAACAATTTAAATATAAAAGGGCTTTAAAACAAACAATTGAGTAAGTATTTTTCGATCAAGGAAGAGCTTAAAATGATGGAAACGGTGCCTGCAGGTAGGAGGAGAAGCCGGATCTCTGCCGGCTGTCACCGCGAGCCTCCGGGCTCCGGGATGTCGCAAAACGCAGGGACCCCTGGCGGCGAGCGGCGAGCAGAGCCAGAATTCCAGCGGCACCTCCAGACAGATACCTGGCACCGACTGCAATAAAATGAACGCAAGAAAACGGCCGCATACTCAGTTAAGAATGCAAAAATCTTAGCCAGATCAGTGATGGAAGAACGCCACAGACACCCCTCTTCCAGCCTCAGTGCTCCGTCAGACCTGAACGACAGGAAAGGTGAGAGGCAGAGCAGAAACACCACTGTGCCACAGGGTCACAGAAAGCCTCGGGCTGGAGGGAGCCTTAAGGATCATCGAACTCCAACCCCTCTGCCATGGGCAAGGGCTGACCACGTTATCTATCAGTCCGGACAAAAATGGAATCTATAGCTGCAACAATGCAAAACAATAGAATAGTACAGGCCTCTATCAAAACATCATTTAATAAGCAAATTCTTTTGTACGGCTATTGCTTTGTAAAAACAAGGTAAATGTAAGACTTATGAATATCATTTATAGATTTCCCTACTTGAATACATACACCATTATTTCAGCAAAAATACCTATTCTCTTCAGAAACATTACATTCGCTAAATACGTGCTTTCTGTGCAACAAAGAGCACTACAGCTGCAGAACAAAGATAATGAAAAATATGCTTTGTTATGTTTTATGCAAATATGATTTTTCTCCATTCATTTAAAATTGAGTTTCTTTCTTATCTTCCTAATGTGTCAGTCAATCCACTGGGGGGCAGGGGGGTGGAATGCTTTAAAAACAGCAAACAACTTTATAAACCTGAACTGGAAGTCAATTACGTTATCCTCTAAGGTAGGAAAAAACTCTATAGGTTTAAAAAAGCGATTTATCCCCACCACACAAAAGAAATAATCTAATTTCTATTTATTGAGGAGTTTCATGAAAAGCCAAAGTAACAATCTGTTGCAGTAGTTTAAGTCATACGATCAATTTCCACCTAAATGACTAAACATCATCTACTGTCTTCAAACCAAATCTTTTCCTTTGGGAGCACAGAAGAAAAAACCAGAAGTGTTGATGTGTTGAGTATAAATTTCACAGTGCTCTTCATGCAATCTAATCAAAGCAATTTTAAAAGTATTTGTTGATTATTCTGGTTTTGTTTGTCTGATCATTTGAATTGAGGATTATTACATTATTATAATTTTTCAACCACCACAACTCAGTGGTTGAAACTAGTCCTACAGTCAGACCAGTTGTGCTAGAATGGCTCAGTAATTCTTTCTAGGCATTTTACAGTAGGTTTACCCACGTATCCCTACACTGCCCCTGCAATATCCATCCTGGATGTAAGTATTTCTCCTTCCTGCAAACAGCCTTACTGAAAAATGAGACTCACTGGCAGGCAGAGAGATCCTGGTGAGGTGTCCAGCTAAAGCAGCAGGGCAGTGCTCCTCGGGAATGACACAGAAATCCTAACGCACACGAGCTGATGCAGCTCTTGAAACGCCCCCGGGGTGCTGGGTGCTGTTCCTCAGCCCCGTTTGTCTCCTCAGGAAGAGTGGATCACCCAAGGGTGACCTGGCCATGGATGCCCAGGCTCAATCTGAGCAGGGAAGCCAGAAGAGCTGAAGGGCCTGCCATGAATGGGTACAGCTCCAGCTTTAACGGCTCAGCTCCAGATCCCACACTCAAGATGACAAGGCTGGCACAGAAGATAAGGCCAGATGTCCCAGCATTGTCTGCTAGAAGCAGGGAAAGCTCTCCTAGTCTTCCACAGCTGAGAACAAGTAGAGTCTCTGGTAGACATCACATAAGATTTGTCATCTTAAACAAAACCAGGTTTTGCTTCTCAGGCTCTAAAAGAAGCAGGGACTTCCAGACCAGCTGTAGCTGACAATACCCATTGAACTAGAGATTCTGAGACTCCATCCTAATGGCAGCAAGGTACCAAGCTCCAGTATCTCTGCTAACAACTTCTAGAAAACTTCACAGCTCTAAGACAAAAACCTCCTCCCAATTCCCAAATGATGTATTGATGACCAGTTTATCCTAATGTTTCTTCTACCAGTGCTGCTATCACTGCACTTAAAGACCTGGCCTGTCTATACACCCCACAAATGTTTATAAACAGCAACACTCTTCCCTCCCAGCCTTGACTTAATTGTTTAAACAAACCATGCTCTGTTAGTGTCTTCCATAGCCCTGTCCATCCTAATGGTTCTCCCTCTGAGACTGTTTCTATTTGCATTCATAAAACTGTGTAACAAAACATGAAGCATACTACTAATACTGTCATATATTCAACTGGAACTTCTATGAGTGATCATCCTACCAGTGCACTTGGCACTTTGGAGTTTGCAGAGCACATAAAGTAATAATGTTAATTAGTTCATGTTCTAATTGAGATAGACAAGCAAGCTTTCTCCCATGTCATTTTCTATATTTCAAACCAAGACTATAAAACAAATTCTTAATGCTCGTAGTCTCTAAATGTATTAATTTACTATTTATGCTGAAGTAATTGAGTTCTACACATTATTTGCAGACTTTTTTGCAGGATATTCTGGTTCTCCTTCATATTTAAAGTATCTTCCACCTCTGTATTACCTGATTTCATTAGCAGCCTTATAGGCAGATTACAAAAATTATGTAACATTATCAGTCCCAAGATCAGCCTCAAGGAGCACTGATACCTTTCCAGATGTGTTCAGCACACCCACTCACATTTCATGATGAAGCGGCTGAGTTCCCCTTACTGTTTCCTTGTGTATGCACTCTTCATTTTCAGTGATTTCCTGTCATCAAACACTGAGATTCAGATAAAATATACTGCATTTTCATGTCAATTTTCTTTCAGACTATCTTTGTATGAACTACACTGATAAATTCAGATTTCAACTGTTTTGTTATTAATCACAATATATGTTTCATTATTTCTTGCCTCAAGTTATGGTCTAGAAATCTATACAGTGCTGAAATGAAGCTAACAGGTTTTGAGCTGCATTAATCACTTTCTTCCTAATCTTAAATGAAGGTGCTGTAGATAATAAAGTAAATTTTTGTTTCTTACCTTATCAGGGAGATCAGCACTATCTACTCATTGTATTCAGGAAAAAGTATTGCTTGGGATCATTATTCTAATCAAGTTCTATTTTAATACATTTAAGTGTATGCCTTTTAAACAAATATTTGGGTCATAGATTTATTCTAAATGGATTACATTTTTCATTAAAACTCACAAATGGCAGGGGACTCCCTTCCTAAATATCACCCTAATTAGACACAGAGAGCATTACCAACCCCATTAATGCAGTCATTTAGTGAAAAAAAATCAAATAAATTCTGCTAAATTTGCTTTCACTAATTGTCAAATGACACCATAAAGGTATTTAAAACTGGAGCTAGCTCTTCATTTACCTGTGATGTTCTTTCTCTTGCAATAAGGATGCTTGACTTTTCTCACACAATTTTCAGACATTAAATTTCTAATTACAATAGCTATATTTTGTTTACAAACTGCACAGTCTTCCAAGGACTCCTATCAAATCATTAAATTCCGCCTGAAGATAAATCTGAAGAATATTTCCAGTACATATTAAATAACCATCCATTACAAGACAATTCCTTCCTACCAATTCTATAGATGTAAACTTTTCTTAGACAACTCTCATTTCTATGATCAACATTTAAAAATCTACAAACATGGAGCACAGAAATAAGGGGACAGAATTGGGGGACAAAAATGTTCCTTGGATATCTATCTTTATATGCATATACAGTATAAATGCACAAATATTTAAGAGGACATTTCCCAGACTGTAAAACCGCAGTTTCTCCTTTCTGAATTTATACTTGAATGGGAGACAAGTAAATTTTACTTTTACAAAAGTAAAATTGAGACAAAGTGGGCATTATCACAGGGCAGAAGAGTTATAAGAAACCTGCTTCTATTTTCTTTTTCCTTCCAAAGACAGATCTGTCCCAAGCAGATATTACATCACAGGTCCTCATCTCTGAAGGCACAGACTTGTGTGCTTTCTGTTCAAGAACATCCAGGCCCAACGGGCCAAGGTCTCAGATTTCCAGTCTCCAGGCATTTGGCACAAGCTCTTCCCAGTGCTGCATTTCACCTGCTGCTGCCTGAGCCCCCATCTCAAACCTTCCCCACCAGTTTCAGTAACCCAGCACCACAAAAGCACAGCTTGGCTAAATCTCAGTGTTGGGGAAAAAGGCAGGCCAAACAAGAGAGTTTGACATCAAAGCCTTCTGCTGAAAAGTGGGAACAAACCCAAATCCAGTGAGTCCTTTCAGGATAACCTCAGTTGGACAGACTTTGACAGAGTTATTCTGCTCACACTCAAGATGCTGTTAGAATAAATGCCATAGTACCAAGCAAGCAACACACTGATTTACACTGCAGTAGTCATAGCTCCTTTTATACTTACATTGTTTACTCTTCTCCTTACAGAAAGACTAATTTTTCTCTAGAGAGATGTTATAAAATTCAAGTTGCCTGAATTGCTAATGGACTTATTTTGAAGTTAATTAGTTTAATTTCAGAATCTGGTCTTCTGTTACATCTTTATCTGCTAGGAGCAGCTCTGTAGGGAGAACCAACTAACTGTACATGTTCCAGAAATTTTATTGGTGTTTTAACTTTGGATTAGGGCTGAATGCCTGTTTGGGGCTGGTGTGCACTATGTGCAACCCTAGACCCCATTTTTGGTGTAGTTCCTTACAAAAGGAATGTACTTCTTCTGTTTCCAAACCACCTCACAACGCAATCCAGAACACAATAAACGAGAAGGACCAGGTTTGCTTTGAAGGTACTACTCATCCTCTTAAAGACTAATTTAAACACAACCTGTAAATCCTCTCTGACAGATTCCCCTTTTGCTTGCAGTGCTGATTATCAAAGTATCAATAAAGTTTCTCTCAACTTCAGGAACCTTCAAATCTTTTTTTTTTTCCCTGCTACACCCAGGAGTCAGCAATGTTTTCAGCAATTTCAAAGACAGTCCACTTAATCCTTTTTAAAATGTGGAACTGTTTGCTATCCTTCCAGTCATCCTGAATTTTTTTTCACCTGTCACAGAAGTTTTTAACTGTTTGGAAATCTCTCTGCTCCTTTACAGCTTAAAACAATCCAAGACATGGTGTTCCTGGTATCAAAGAGAATCTTCTGGCTGTGAAAACATATTCAGCAGAAGCATCTTTCTATAAAATTCTTAAACAGGTCAAATTGTGCAAGAGCCACCACTTTGGTCTCAGCTAAAGAGAGATTTCTCTTTTACATGTACCTAGCAAAGAAAGAGAGAGCAAGTCAGTAGCCCCCCCCCCCCCCCCCCCAAATTACATCCACAGCCTTTTAGCAGCAGGCATCAACAGACCTAAAGTGTTCTCTTTTCGCAGAATCCTTGTTTTAAATGTGCAATGTTCTTCAGAGCTGCTCCTTCAACAACACCCACAAGATGTCACCATTGTAAAAGAAACTCCATGCAATAAAATAGGAAATTCTGGGATTTCTATTCTAAATCGGAGATTCTAGTTATTATACATTCAAATCAATGCACTTCAATGATTTTTTTTAATACAGGCACTGAAGTTACTCAAAATAAGATAAAAAGAAAATAGTAATAAAAAATGAAACATGAAATTCTCTCCTAAAGCATACAAATCAAGACCCTTCAGCTTTGATTTTAATTACCAAACCCAAGAAAAACTTGTCAGACAGCAAGAGAAAAATTTATGATTCCATCATTGCAAATAATCTGCACAGAAGATAGTATCAGTACAGAAAGCACAGAATACACAGGTAGAAATAAATCAAGAAATAAAGCAGACAAGAAAGTCATGTCCCAGATCTTAAGGAAAGTTTGGTATTTAGTAAGGAAAAATAATTATATATCCAAGCCAGTTCATCTGAGACAGAATTTTTTTTAAAAAATTAATTGAAATCCATGTAGATTCAGTGAAAGTCCAAGGAATGATGAAGCAAATTTTCTTTATATGATCTGCAGGAAAGAGCGGGAAGCTAGTATGTACAGAAATGCCAGGTGAAAGGAAGGCACTAGCAGCAGTAGTCAGATTTCTAATTTTATTTTGTGCTTAAAACTTCTAATTAAGTTCATAGCACTGTATCTGAAGGTATAGCCTAAAAAGCATTTCCAGAGATTTGTGACATTTCCCCATTTTGTACTCAGCAATTTGACATTGCAAGGAATCCATGCAAAACTAAAAGGGTGAGTCTTGCTGCAAATTCTATTCACAACTTCTGGACAGAGATTAAGCTTTCAGGATCTTTTTGTGCTCTATGGTCCTGGAAGGTTTTAAACGACTCAGTAATAAGTCTACACTATTTCCATTCAATGACTGTATTGCTAAACCACTTCCCTTCTGTGGGTGCACAGACTGCCTTTGAATGATCAACTCATTAATTATTAAGAAGGGAAATGTATTAGATCTCATCATGCCTGTGGAGTAATAGGTGTGACAGCTAATAGGAGTTAAAAAGTAATTTCCTTTGACATGTCAAAAGAAACAGCAATAAAACAGAGCAAAGGCAGGAAGTCATGGGAAGAGGGCAGATCAGCTAAGTAATCTGGAGGGATTTTAATATTTCTGTTAAGAGAATGGCAATTTCTAAGCATAGCAAGCTAAGCCAATTGAGACTTGTAACAGAAGTGGCAAACAATAAAAACAAAAATCCACAAGCATCTAGCATAATTATGGTAAGTGAATTAAACATTTAGGATCCTAAATAATTTATCTGTAATGAGAAACAATGATATATGGTACTGGGAGAAAAACTGCACCACATGCTTACAGTACATCCATTAGCCCAAGACAGTCTTGCACCATTGTAACAAAGCAGCTCACCTTCCTTTTTCATTGAGAGGCTGCTACAAATTATACCCAACAAAAAGCAGACAGTGGCTACTTTACTTCAGGAAACACTAAAAATATGATGCAATGATGTGACATTAAAAGGAGAGCAGGGAGAAAATCAAATTACCTAGACACTGAACTAAGCAAAGCTTACCTTGCCAGCTGTCATTGCAGACACAGAGCTTCTCTCCTGTCAGGTCACAGTAGCCATGATCTGGACTCCCACAGTTGGCTTTGCAATAGGGAATGTCACAGGCCTCTCCCTTCCAGTACTTGTCACACTCACAGTACACCCGGCTCGGTACAGACACACTGGTTGTGCACTTGCCATGTTCTGAGCAGTTATTAGGGCAAGAGTTAATTCTGAAAAAAAAAATATGCAAGATATCTGACAGTACTCCAGCAGTATTTGTCAGATAAAGTATGTTTTACCAAGAAAAATTTCTATTTACTGATAAAACACAAGTTTAATGATGATTTTAAGGTCAAATGAGCTCAAAAGGTGTTGATCCAATCTTATATACAAAGTCTTTGATGCACTCAGGATTACAAACACCTTGCACTGCAACAAATATTGATATTAAGCAGGAGGACAGGCCCCCCTATGACAGATCACCCCCTAATTTTGTCCTATATTCCAGTATAAGCACTCAGTCCCTTCAAATGCTTGTTATTTCTAGAAACAAACACACTGGAAGTAATTGAGCTTAAACTCTCCACTCAGGCAACAGTTTAAGGGTTTTTCTGAGTAGCTTTGGTCCATACTATAAACAGTGTGCCTAACATCTGGGAAGAATAAAGAGGGAAGAAAAAGGAAAAAATACAAGATGGCTAATAAGAAACTACTTACAGGTAGCACTTCATGCTTTGAATCCTTAATAAAAGAGTCACCTTAACTCTGCAGTCCAAGATGCAAGAACAGGAGAGCCTAGGCTGAAAGAAGTCTGTGGCTGTTCTGGGAGTTAGCATTTCTGTGATACACCCTACCAAACACTGACATCACAGGCAACTGGAGTGCAGAATTAAGCAAAGTGGTTCCAGAAAAGCAAGCAACCCCTTGAAAGGAGGGAAGATGGAGTACACGGAATATGTGGGTCCAAGAGTTTCCATGAACTCAGGCAGTGTGGGCCTGATGAAATCCAAACAGGATTTGAAACTCTTTTCGATGACTCACAGCAAACTCAGAATAAAGTGTTACTACAATCCTCTCATGATAATACAGACCACTCCCTGCAGATGTGAGATGGATACTGTTCACAGTCTTCCTTACTGAATGAAGCTCTAACTGACTGAAGAAAGAGCCATTAAAAGTTAGCAGAGAATTGTTCAAGGTTGGCCTTTGAAAAGATGTAGTTGTGATAGGACACTGAGGAGACACATTTTTGTCTTCTGGAGACTCACTTCTCAAAGGACTGATTCTGCTTCACTGCTAAAATAGAAAATGCCACATCTGACCATCATTCCAAATCTCCTGAGGGTTTTACCTGGTAAGACACATGGCATTAAAACCATTGATGGCATTAACAGCTGTATGGAACCTCTCCCCCAAGCCTCTCCCCCAACCTCGCAGGGAGTGTTCTGCAGGAAGGTGAATAGTAAAGTTTTTCCATCAGGAGATATTAGTTGGAAAGCAGACCATTTCTCACTTCTGGTTCATTAAGGATTCAAACAAAATGAGAAAAACTGGATCAGCAGAATTGGAAGAAAGTTGCCTGACTCCAAGGAACAGAAAATTTACTCAGACTGTTCTGAAGTAATACAGTTTGCTACTGAAATGGCACTTTGGTCACAGATTTTGTGTTTCTATCTTCCCCTGTATTAAGGAATACAAGTGGTCCATCAAGATGAAGTCAAAAAGTAAGGAAGCAGAGTGCAATAGACCAGTGACAGAAGCAAAGTTAATGCAGCCATAAAAAGTAATTGTAGGTACTTCTTTAACATAAAAATGTAACTGTTGGCTCACTAAAAAAATGCTTTAACAGTATCCATTGCAATAAAAGACACAGAAAAACAGAGTGCATAGAATTTCATGAGTTGTATATGTAATGGAATTAAAAACCAGCTACAAAAAAAGCTACCAAAAAAAAAAAAATTAGGTAATGATATGCAGCATGCACCACATTACCAAGTAATGAAAGAATGCACATACACTCATTTCTTAAGAATGCCAAGTCTAATTGCCATTTGCTCCCAAGACAAATAAAAAAGTGTAATAAAAGCTTCAGGGATAACTGAAAAATGTAACTAATTACAACAGGAAATCTGCCAGGTGATTGCATTTTACTGATGTCAACTGACAAAAATTAAAAATACCCAGTGTTCTAGGCTGCTATTTCCAATGCAATATATACAGTGAGGTTTCCAAAACTTGGAATAGCTATTTATTATCTAGCCAAAGGTGGGCAATGTGCTTCAAATTACAGCAATAATCTTCCCACAGACAATGTACCAAGTATTGTGCCAAGAGCAAAGCTATGGTCAGAAACACAAATAGGAATTTTAAACTAATAAAGAATAAGACAAAAATATTGCATGTACTTCAACATAAGAAATGAAATGCTGGCCACCACATCCCAATAACTGCTATTTCAGAATCTGAAGGGATTGAGAGAAAGGAACAGGCATATCTTCAATCATGGAAGAAACAGGTCCAACTGGACCAAGCAATTCCCTCTTGAACCAGGGCAAGCAATATAAAGAGATGTTGCATTGCCTCACATGCACATCCCCAATGAGACAGAAGTTGTAAACAACTGGGACATATAAAAAGGTAAAAGCTCTGGTCTGATGGATGTATCTTTGGAGCTGCTGACATAGAAAAGGAGGCTGGACAAAAGCAATCATGGTCATATCAGATTAGACTTTGCCATCACAGAAACTAAAAGACACACAGTGCAGGTAAGATCTACAAAGGCAGAGCGTAGACTGAGATGGAAAATAGGAGGGGAAATACCCAAGAGGAAAAGAAATGGAATAAATTTTTTTGTGGCTGGCACAAAAATCCAAGTGGAACTGCTTGGAAGGTTTCAAAAGCCACAGTATATTCAGCAAGAAAAATCAAGCAACAGATTATTCCAGTTCAAGAGAAGGGAATTTATATGACAGCAGATATAATCTCCCTTCTAGTCCATATGACAACTATATGTGTTGGATAAACACTGGAGGGGATACATTCTAGTTCCATATGGCACAGGAGAAACATGCTCTGGCAATGGCCATGTGACTTCACTCAAAAAAACCATACTCTGTCTGTAGGAGTTTTTTTCCCTAACTCATTCCTTAAGAACTTATTACAAGCCCAGCCTGTAATAGTTTTAGACTATTAAACACTTGTTTTAGACACTTAGCATTGAGTATGACACTTATGCTATTGAAAAAAAACCAAAGGTAATTACTTAGGACAAAAATACTTACGAATAGAAAATGTTAAATCCTGTGAGGTTATAGGCAGCATCACTAAAGAAGTGTAGCAATGCATAGCCAGATGTAGTAACCACTTCAGGAACAGTTTCATTTCCACGCACTTCAGGGACTATTAGACCACTGGAAAAGGAGAAAAATGTTTTTAAGCAAACTTTGGCATATTTAGAATTAAAAAAAAAAAAGTAGGAAAGAGGGAGTTTGTATTCTGCTGGTTAATTACATAAACAAGATGACTCATAAATATAAATTTAATTTTTTTTTTTAATAAAAGGTATACAAGGTATAAAACACTTGTCCATGTATCTGCAAGGTAAGTCAGGGATTTCCAGGAAAGTGCCTGTGTATAAGCATTAACATTCCATTCAATACCAGCAGTAAGTATCCACACAATGGATTTCTGCTGTGATTATATAACCTAAACAGTAATGTTTTGGAATGCATTCTAATACAACTTCACATACATGTTCCCATAATATTAAGATAAGAAAGCAATCTAGTTAACATATTAAAGTCTCTAATCCTACCTTTTTCCCCAATATCTGAAAATGTCCATACATGACTACGTGGACAGAAAGATTAGTAAACACACTCACCTAAATACAGCTATTAAAGGTGCATATATTGAATCTCCATCATATACATACATATGGTCCCAGCTACATTCTGTGGCAAAGTGATTAAATCTTAATCTTAGTATCGCATTTGGGCTGAAAAAAAAGAACATTGATGTAACACATTCAAAGAATTACTGAGACCATAAGATCAAGAACTCACAGGAGAATTGATCATGCCAACATAACTCTATTAAAACACTTTGAGTAGTAATTAAATATTTCAAAGAATTAAATAACAAAAGCCCCAGCAAGCAAATATTACCCTTTATCTTAGAAAATTTTAAAATCACATATTCAGTCCACAGCAAATGATCCCTAAAGTTAATAAGGGGCATAAATTCACCAGATTTTATCAGTGTTCAGAACCACAAATTTAGAGCAACTAAAATATCTCAACACATTAAATTTACTTTACAATGTCAATACTATGAACTTTAAAGAATCTTTCAAGATAAAATCACCTACACAGCCTCTTCCCAGTATTACGCTAATTATTGAAAATAAAAATCTTAAAACACAAATCCAAAACTGCAACCAACATTAGTGCAAGTGTTTGCTTCCTCCCCTCTGCCAACAAGTGGGAAATATCACCAGACTTTGGCCGAGGTTCAAATCAATCTGTAAACTTTTTGAAAGGGTAATTTTCACATATCACAGAATTACCAGGCATATATATATATATATATAAATGTCTTGTAGTTCTCCTTGCTACTGACAGGCTTGAGTGCAATTTGTCAGTTTAGAAAACGTGGGTTTTGTGACAGATCCTTTAGAGAGAGTTCTTTGTTCATTTGTTAAGACATAGTATTATACACATATGTGACTTCTTTGTGTGCTGACATTTGGACATTTGGTTGCTTTACTCCTCCCCAGATTGTGCAGCACATTGATTCCTCCATCTTCCCACTCTGCTATCCCCTGAGAGGAATGGAGTGGGGAACAGCTTCAAAGTACAGTTTGCCTGTGGTGCTGAGGTGTGTTTCCACTTTAGTGGAGTGCAGTGCAAGTATTCCTGAGCAAAAGGAGAAGCCTAGCTAGGTCAGACACATATTCAGCTATAGCTTGGTCTTCCAGATAATAAAGATCCCATTTAAATGATTTTGCAAAACTCATATCTTCACTGCTGCTTTGTTTAAATTACTGTCTGCAAATAAGCAGACCAAAGTCAGATCAGACACATCATTTCTGAACTGCAGCAGCAAAGCAAGATAACTGAGATTATGACAACATGGAAATACAGAAGGAGTTAATTTTATTCTACAATTGTGAACTACAGTGAGCAAAATCCCAACCCATATCCTGGGGGGGGTGGAATCCTCCTGAAATGTAACCAATTTGTGCCATTAACACTTAGCCATACTAATTTATGTGTCTCATTTCTTTGGGCATGTCTGTTTCTGTGCTGCATAAACTGAAAAATTAGCAACAGGCATGAGGAACCTAAACTGTAGGCACAAATCTATTTCAAAACTAAGTACATGAGGAACAGTAAAATTCAAAGAAAATACTTTATAGAAGCACTAACTTTTAAGGAACACATAACTGAATAAGCATTCTGTACATGAGGCCATTGCTGATTTATCACTGATGTGAGTCAAATAAGATAAGCCAGGTAATGAGTTAAATAAAGGGATTCTGTAACTACTTTTGGAACTTATGTAAAGGTACTCAAATATGCAACAAGTTTATCACAGGGTTTTGAGGGCCTGCAGCACCAGCCAAATATCAATGTCAGTCTAAATTTTTGCCAGCAATTTGAATGGAAATGGATCTTGGCCAACTCTAAGCAGTCCTGAAAATCCTAATACCTTTTTCTTAAAATTCTGTATAATATCTAAACAAAACCTAAGCAAAGTAACAAATGACCAAACTGTTCTTATTATACTCTCATGCAGTCTCTATGTCAGGAGTTCTTTTGATCCCTACAACACATAGTAGCAAACTGTTTAGAAAATGTAGGCTATGAAAATAGATACTTACTATCCTTCAATTAACCATGTGCATTTAGTTTTATATTTGTAATTTATAGGTCCATCTGTTAAATATCCAGAAGGTTCTGTTAACCTACAAGAGGAAAAACAGGGCTGTAATAAACCAGAGAAAACAGAACATGAATCATCGACATGTCAATAGAATCTTTCTTGATGAAAAGGAAATTGGGATGGGGAAAACAGTCAAGTCTCTCTTCATATTTCTCATCACACTATTTGTGTTCATAAAAACTTGAATTCTGATTGTTCTAATATCATTGATTTTTTTTTTCCTTCCCCCAGGCATTCACTTGTATTTTTTCTAGTTCAATAGCAAATAATTGAAATTATCCTTTACCCGCAAAGGAACCAAGTCAATCTAAGGGGGGTTTGTTTAAGAGCATTTTGGTTTGCTTTGCTTATTTGTTTTGCCACTGCATTATAACTTACTTCTGAAATTAGACAACACCAGCCATATGAAAACTCTCCTAGATCAAGACAAATTAAGATATAAATTTGAATAAGCACATCTGTCAGCTTGCTGCTCTGTTATTCCTTCTCAGTACCCTGTCTCTGCACAGTGCTCCCCAGTGATTATCCAGAAGGAGTAAATCCCTGCAGATTCTCCACACAGCATCACACCACCTTCTATGACTTGCAGCTCAGGGACACTTTCAGTCCACAGCTGTGCCTCTGGGTTCATGCTTTATACCACTCAAAATGTAATGATCTGTGTTTTATTTCCCTTCTTTCCCTCCTCTGCCCCTTTTCCAACCTGAGAATTCCTTGCTCGCTGCCTTTAATAAATTTTTGTATTCTCCTAGAGTCTGCTGAGATGCAACAGAGATCAGCATATTGTATTCAAGATGCAAGTGAACCATGAATCTGTACAGTAGCCCATTATTACAGTAGCAATATTATTTCCATTTTATTCTTTACTCCTATTTAAGATTTTATTTGCCCTTCTAACACTACCATTCTGACATTTGAAACAGAAATATCTGCTGTAACTTTTTTCTGAGTGAGAATAGCTCAATATTCATCACATATAGAAATTCCTTTTATGTAGAAAGAGAACCTTTTTCATCAATTCATATATATTACTTTGTATTAATCTCTGCAGCGATAAAACAGCAGATGAAATTCAATAATCTATTAACATAAAAGCTTTCTGAAAGAGCCTGCTATCTTCAGCACATTGTATCTTCACTAACCCATTCTAATTTCTGCATCCTTTATGATTATGTTCAGGCCTTAACACACATCTCCAGTGGGCTACTCCACTGAGGAAACAGACCAGCCCACTCTTTAATAACAAATAACAACAAATATAAAAACATCCTCAGAAGCACCCATTTTTTCACTATATTGTAGAAAGAAAATCATTAAGAATAAGTATCACTAAATAAGAAAAACTTTCATCTGATTTGCGTGCTCTTTTTTTTTTTTAATTAAAGGCAATAATACATAATATTCCAATCAAAATAATTTCAGAGCTGTCATATGATTTATATACAGAAGTAAAGTCTTATTTAGCAACCCACAGAACATATTTTTTCTGGAAGAAGTGTGGAATATTACAAGTACTCATTTGCAGTCATGACCATTGCCTTCTTAGTAGTTGTATAGTGCAATGGAGGTGACTTAAAAGAGTTGTTTTTATTAGATCAGTCCTTTGGTACTAGTAAAGTACAAACAATTTCCCTTGTCTCCTAGGATGGTCATTTTTTGATAAGTAGTTTCTTTTGGAAGAGCAGATAGCCTCTCAAACAGCCATTTCACTTTGTTGGGAAAAAAGTAAATAAGAGCACAGCATTGCTTTGCAATAATGTTTGTAGAAAATGGTAAGATAAGGGCTTGTTCTATTTAAAATAAATACATAGCAAGACAGATGGAAATTACTATAAGTTTCTTGAGTCATACCAAGAATTCTTCTGTATTATTTTTCTTTCCAAGTGCTATCAAATACCAAATCCCATAACTCACAAGGATAAGCAGTACCACTTTCAGGTAACCCCTTGCCCAGCCAAGGGCAATATTCTCTTTCATATGAAGCCAGGATTCATCAGCAGTTTTCCTTTGTGGCCACCAGTGGTTCTGTCAAATGAGCACAATCCAGATGAGTCACCCTGACTATGCACTCATGAGTCACAAAGGTGCCTGCATTGCGCCCCACTCCTCGCTCACCACTGAGAAAGCCTCAGTGATGAGAGGAACTCAGAACAATTTGTGTGGCCTGCCCAGGCACCACAGGTTTAGCACACCCAGACTCCAACCTCCTGAACAGAACACACAGGGGAGCAGCTGATGCTGTGTATTGTCATTTGAAATTGCACATCAGCTTTCATAATATTCTCAACAATATTTTTTTCCTAGTTGGCAGGGTTGTAATCAAAGCCTATAAAGAATTAGAGGGTACATGCCAAGAGAACATTTCCCATCTCAATATACTGTAAAACAGATCTACCAAACAACAGGAAGATGTCAGGATGCTGCACATTTAAAAGCATTCAGAAGCACCAGTGACAGATCAGTCACTCACCAAGATAATCAGTCAGCAGTCAGCAATTCCATGAAGTATGTGACACTACAGGGTTTCACCTAGCAGACAGACACACCAGAAATGCAAGGGCTAAAGCCAACACAGGGCAACCAAAGGGATATCCACATTCACCTGACTATTACCACTGCTATAAAATAATGGCAAATAAAGAATGTACAGCAGCAATATTTACCACTGCAGAGACTTTAAACCAAGACTGATGCATTTCAAGGAAAAAAGTACATTCTAGTTCAGTCAGAAATTATTGGTCCAAAGTGAAGGAGTAGTCAGATGAAATCTACGCCTGCAATACATAAGACGTCAGAGCAGGTTATTAAAATGGCCCTTCCTGCTGTAATATTTATAGAGCTGTGAAAAACGCAATCTTGTCATATCCTGCATCTTCCTGCAGAAAATAATACCACCAAATCTTTTAGAGAGGGGCACTAATTTAAACCAGAAAAGTCATTGGCTATTTTCTGTCACCAGCAGAACATGAAGATCCACAAAACTGCTGGTAGATGGAGAGAGGACTGATTTATAATATCGGTGCTTTAGGTGAAACAAAGCATAAGCTACATTCAGAATATTACAAATATTCACTATTAAATAAAGAGTTATAAAAAAAAACAATTTAAGTCTATATTACTTAGTGTCATATTTCTACTGATAATTTTAAGAAATGTTGGATTACTTTGCAATTCCTACTTCAGATCTATCTGAATATAGAATATAGAGCATATTTTCCTTGATGGATCCATCCCAAGATCAGTACTGGTGTGTCAGTAAAGAGCTAGTCTCTCCATTGCTGAAAAATTTTGCTCCATCTCCTTTTCATCTTTTATGAAAATGTTTTATTAAAAAGAAATAAAAATCAGTAACTGTGCTTCAAAGTTAAAAGATGAAGTTCATAAATAGAAGTACTGGCAACCTTTCTAGTTGAGACCTTGTGCCTAACATTTACAGCAGGGAAAGAGACTGCACAGATCTGAGATCAGCTGAATATATTAATAAAGAAGGGGGGGAAAAAAATCAGACCACCTGACAGTACAAGACTGAATCAGTGAGAAAGAAACCCAGAAGTGATCAAGAGGCCATTTCTCATACCAGAATATTGAATGACAGACTAAGAAGGTTTTCCAGTATTTTTTCAAAGGAATATCTGAAAAACAGGATCTTCTGAAAAAACCCGCAAAGGCAGATTTTTCTTTTCCAGGCATAAAGCACTGACTAGCACCTAACAAAAATTCAAAGAATTTGCATTTGATTTTCCTGCATTTTTACATTTATTGTATAACTTGCTGCCGGTTATTTTTTTTTCACATATGAAAAAAGGATATACTGAACATACTGTTGCTCTAATTTTTCTTCAATGACTTATCAAGAGGAATAAATTTTCAATATGTTAAGGAAATATTTGCATATGCCAATCACACTCCTCTACTTGTTACATACTGCTTTACAGTAATAGAAGAAGTTATATTTAGAAACACAAAGGACATTCACAACATCTTCTCACATGCCAAGTAATACAGGCCTGCTCTTAGAGAGGCTTCAGTTTATTCATTGACAAAGCAGCATTTTCTGTTGCAAAGTGAAAATCCTAGAGATGAATTCAGTTCATCCTGAGTCCATCTTTCTACAATATTTTAAACAAAACCATGCTCCAAAACAATCCAAAAATCCCAGAAAAGTAAAATCAAGATTACAACACATAAACAATTTTCCTCATGAGGAGATCTCTTGTATTTCAAGACAAAACTCAATTAGCTGGGATATAAACTCTGATTGGTGCAAAACATCAATTTAAGGTTTACTCTGGCAGGTGTTCTGTTTCTGAAAAGGGTTATTGTTCTATAGTGCATTTTTGCAATAGTCCCCAAAACAACAAAGGACTCTGCATAGGAGCAGATGTTGCTTTCAAAGTCCAAACTTATATGGCATCTTACTTATGCAATGTATTTTCACTTACATAAATGTAATCTGCTGCCTTGCTTAGGCTGCACAACATTATATAAACTCACAGAACACAGACCAGGACAGGTTGTTTAGAAAAGGATATCTGAATATGTGACTCAGATGGAACCCACAAAGTGACTTGAAATGTGGGCACAGTTTTATAAAGACCTGGTAAAAAAATCAGATGCAGAAGATAAAATTAGTGTTATAATATTAAATGTAACATTTATTCTCTTTTAAAATAAGATGTGAAAATACTGCATTAACTACTCAAGAATTTTGTTCTACCTCCTCACAAAGTGGTACTTGAATTTTTTTTTACCAAAAACCCCATAAATTGCCATTTCAATTACAACATGCCCTAAAACCTATCCCAACTATATTATTATATTTTTATAATTCAGATTATAATGAAATATTTTTCAGTTATTTGTCTAATCTGATTTTAATAATTTCAATCTTCCTAGGCAATCTATTTTAGTAATGACTCATTATTAGAAAGTAATTCTAAATGTCTAATTCACCTTTTATTCTTACTTACACATATTTCCTGAACATAGACCTGGGAATCAAAAATTCTTCCTCTTTCTGTTCATCTTTTACAATTATCTACCTTCAGCATTTTCTTCTCTGAATAAAGCAATTTAATCTAGCAATCCTCATGAATCATTTTCTAGACTTCCTTCTTCTAGAACTTTTCCATGTCATCTGCACCTCAAAATGGTACCTACTTCTCCAGCTGTAGTGTGACCAGCAGAGCAACCAGAGAATTATTTAAGAGACATAATGTGGCCAGTTCTCCTGAATGCAAGTAGTAGTAGAACAGCTTTTATGCTGACTTGTGTACAACCAGTAATTCCCCAAGACTGCCAACTTCCTCCACAGGAGGAACTAAATGGCATTACTCTAGTTCACCTTTCTGAGGTTCATCACACCTGCTCAAGTGTAGAAATTCAAATCCAATCCTGCCCGTATCAGGCTGTATTATATGGGATCAATGCAGTTCACATCAGCTGGAAATTGCTGCATGGAAAATTTCATTTATAATCACTTGCTCAGTAGGAAAGCCTAGTTTTCTTTCTCTGATATAAGATTTTACTTAAAAGATAGTAACTTCTGGTCACACTGCATAGTGAGGAACCCTACTTAAACAGCAATGAACTCCACAACAAAAGAAAAAAAATCTATTTGTGTATATTTGTGATAAAGGTCTTCAAAAAAACTCCTGCATCTTTCATGACAGCCCTTTTTCTATTACTCAACTACATCATCAGCTTCTGAAAATTCATATTCATTATTCATTCACCTTATAAAGCATAGCATACCACTAACATAAAGGCAGTACTAGCAAAAATTAAAACTGCTGCACACCCATGGTCTCCATCATGACAGTTGCATTAATTTTGTATACTATAATGCAAGTCATTCAAGCAATTACAACACGGCACAATTTTTTGTGTTGGTTAAAACTAAGCAGTTGCCAGATACCAGCACTGCGAATTAGAAGCACTAAAGCAGTTTTCTTCCTCCTCATGGTTCTAAATATTAGGTCCAAAAAAAGTACTAATGAATAAAGAGCCTTCTACTTTCCCTTCACATAAAGAAATTTTTGCCTTTAGTTTCCCATAATAGCAGGTCAGAATTATCCATTTCAAGTTTTTTTGACAATAACAGTTCACAGAATTATAGATTAATACGAGTCTAAAAGATAAGGTGAATAATAGGCATAGTAATCTCTCCCAATGCACAAACAATTGGAGTATTTTAATTTAAAAGCTTGATAGAAAAAGGGAGAAAATAATTCTAATTAAAGTATATCTGCATATAATGGACCTTGAAAAAAGCCATCCTGACTTCTGTCTTCAGATTTTCTTTCAGATTACATGCACATATATTCCTTAAAATATATGACCCATAACTATCTAAAAAAAAAACCAGTCCAAATGCTGATTGCCTTGAATCCAAGCAAAGAAATATGCCACTACTAAGCACTGTGTCACCCCCAACCATTCACAAGTTAACAACAAAAAGTTTTTATGCTACTTAGTTTTACACAGATGGATTTACACATAATGTTTATGAAAACTTCCCATAATGAGTGGAGTTGAGTCAATCTACAGAGTTCAACAGCAAATTCCATGTTTTCTACAGAACGACTACACCAATTAACAGTTCAAATCTTGCCAATATTTTCCAGGTGGCAGTGGTCCTCCATCTCAACTTAGAGATCAGTGCCTTTTAAAAGATACTGCAAATAGCACCATATCCTCCACTGACCTGGAAAAAACTTAGTGAAAATAAATGAAGTGAAAGAAATGTAGCTTCACGTCTCTTATCTGGAATACTACAGACATTTCATATTTCCTATTTTAATATCATGGTTGGACAAAATCATATGAGACAAGCATATATTCTATTAGAAATGCTCAGGCTAGTTCATACATGACATACAAAATTCTGCCTATAAATAGGCCTGGCACCATGCTTAAAATTAAAAATTGATAGAAAATCAAGTTGGCATTTAATACAAAAACAAAACATTATATAACATCCCATATCTCTATTTCATCTAAGTATGGCTGCAAATATACTCCAGATATAAAATCCCAAAGGTCAAAAAGCTGTATAAAAATAATTCCTGTTTTGAGTAAACGGCAGACCACTACCCAATCCACTGGCTGAACTTCCTGCACTCTATTTCTTGTCATGGTTACTCATTTTCTCAAAAAAAGAGCAAGGTTTGAAATATTCAAAGTTCTGACAATTCAGGCTAGATTCACATTAATCCCAAACATTTCTCATGCATGCAGATAGTTACTATTAGAAGAAAATAGGAATTAGAAAAGAATCTGCCAGGAAGAAAGGAGACACCCCATTGCTCTAACATTTTACTATGTTCGCTTCAGCCAAGAGTTATTTTTATGGCCAAATGTTGCCAAGAGAATGAAGAAATTAATTAAAAAAAAAAAAAAAAAAATCTAAAAAAAAAAAAAAAAAAAAAAAAAAAAAAAAAAAAAAAAAAAAAAAAAAAAAAAAAAAAAAAAAGAAGAACGCATTCCACCAGACTGAAGTGCTATTACTTACTTTTTCCTACCACATTAACAATGTTATTATTTCCTTCAGAAAAGTTCTGTACCTTCATAGATTGTGTTACTTTAAGATCACTTGGAGTAACACTCTATCCTTATGTTATTCCTCTTGCTGAAAACAAACAAATATAAGTTAGTTCCTTTAACAGCAAGAGATTTTTATTTTCTAGGCATTATTCTGTTAACATCTCTATGCTCTGTCAGGGTACACTTCATCCCATCTTCCAGGTCACCACTTGTTGGACCCAATATTGACCCCAGGGAGATCCCACTTGTGACAGGAGCTCTTTACACACAACCAGGCAGACAGCTTCCTACCCACTGCACAGATCCCTTATCTAGACCCCAACAAATCCACTTCTGTACCCGCAGGGTGTGGGAACCCATATCCAAAGCCTTGGAGAAATTGAGGTAGACAATGTCTCGGCCCACATCAACAAGCAGGTTACTCTGTCGTAGAAAGCAGTCAGGTGTGTCAAGCGCATTCTTACCTTGGTGAATCTCTGCTGACTTTTCCCACTCATGTTCTTCATCTGACTTGTAACAGCCCCAGGAGAATTCATTTAATAATTTTCCCAAAAACAAAAGTAAGAGTGATGGGTCTATAATTTCCTGGACCCATCCTCTTTGTAGATGGAGTTGTCATGAGCTTTCTTCCAGTCTTCTGGAACATCCCCTAATTTCCACAACTTCTCAGATATAACAGAGCAGCCTCACAACATGAACCAGCTTTCTGATCAGCCTCAGGTGGATTTTGTCAGGGCCCAGTGATTTACAGGGGTCAAATTCCTGTAATAGTTCCCATACCAACTCCTTTGCTGAGGGTGGGTCTGTGTTTGCATCAACCTGGATTTTTTTTTCCCCAAGGCCTGGGGCTCAACAGTGGCAGCAAAGAGAAATGTGAACTAAGTGCTGAGAATCACTGTCTTTTCATATTGTTGGTGACTAACTCACCTCTGCTGTTTAATAACAGGCAATGTTGTGCTCTGTTTCTGCCTGCTTCCATACCTGAGGAACATTTTTCTTGTAGTTTTCAATGCCTCTGGTCAATTTCAATTTAAGCTGAGCTTCTGCTTTCCTGACTGCATCTCTACACAGCCTGGGAATGCCCTTGTAGTCCTCACCAGGTATTTCTCTGCTTTTCCATCTCTGGTACAGTTCTCATTTCAGCAGACTCAGAAGCTCACACTTAAGCCAAGGGGGGTCTCTTGTTCCACCTATTTCCCTTACCTTTAAATAGAATTCAATCTCAGTAGTGTCTACATTAAAGTAAGATTGGCTACAGGTTTTGATCTAATCACAGGCTTAACATGAGTGAGGATAAAGTTATTTATGAATTTTTATCCATTTGTGTATAAACTTTAAGCATATATATGTATACATTTATATGAGCCATACATATATATGTACTTTATAAGACTTCTATAATTAATCAAACATGCTACAGTACTTTAAAATGTGGAGCAAAAAGCATATGGGCAAGGCAGGCTGAGGTACTTGGCAGCAAGGTAATGCACTGTGCCAATTTTTCACTGTACATCACCATAAATCTCATTTTCACTTGTGACCTAGTTCAGGGTTTTAACTTAAGCTTCCTGAGGTAACAGGCAAATGCCCTAAATCCAGTCTGTCACCAACTCCTAAATTTCTCCTTGACTATTTAAATCAAGTTTCTATGCTCAGCAAGAGGCACCTATTTCTACCTACCAATCATTTAGAGTGACTGACATCTAACCATCAGATTTCATGTCTCTTAAGGACAGCATTCTCATGGCAGGAAACTATCTCATATCAGAAGGCTGCAAGCACCAGCTCCCAAAAGCTATATTAGTTTTGAAAATATAAAAATGCAGTACAACTTGACACACAGACACTTTCCAAAGGAAAAAAGTATCATTTTCTCTTAGCATCCCATCCTAAGACTTTTCAAGACTTTTTAAAATCCATTTATATAGATATATAGAAAAAAAAAAAACAAACCAGCAATTCCTTCCTCTCTTCCCTTTCCCATCAGCACACATACAGCTTCATAAGAGGTTCCCAGTCCCTGAACACAACCTCAGTACAAATGTTGAGATAAGAAAAGATAATAGTTATTTTAAAAACTTAATTGATTAATAAATTCAAAGGGCGGTTACTGAGTAGATTTTGAGTACTCTCAGAAAATTATATAGATAATCACATCCAACTTCTCTGGCAGAAGCAATTATCAGGACATTACACTATAAAGCACATCCCTCTGTTTGCTGTAAAGAAATAGAATAATGGTATTCATGTCTCTAGGGTATTACAAAGCATTTTTGTTTGGGGATATGGAAGATTCTTACTAGTCATAAAATAGAATCATTTCAGAATACATTTTACTCATGTGGCAGGTGTCATTTCACTCATATTTTATGCTTGACTTTATAATTTATGGGTATGTCACAACACTGTTAGCAACTTCCAACACTCCCTCTAGAAGTAGATGAAGAGGTATAAGAAAGAGAGACTACGATAATTTTCCATTTTAACTATGACAGCTCCAAGTTTCCCAGAATCAATCCTTTCCTATATTGGTAGAGGGTTTTGGGGGTGTTTCTGTTTGCATGGGTGGGATTTTTGGTTTTGGGGTTTCTGGGGGGCAGTGGGAGGATATCTCTGGCCTGTAATTTGTTCTCTATTTAAATGCAAAACCAGAATGAAAGAAATACTGATGTCATGTTTAAAATGGCAAACAAAAGTTTTTCGCAATTTTAGCAAAATATAAGAATGGGGAAACAGAACATACAAAAATTTATCACAGGACTGTTGCCCCCCAGGAGAATACAGGTCAGGGGAACCTGGAATGCCCCACGTTAACAGAGTAAACAGCACCACACACCTACAAACCCAGAAGCCTGTACAGGGACACAGCAAAGCATGTGGGACACACAGCCAGCCTGCCCTGTCAGTGAGAGGCTACAGGAAGTGTAGGACCATCACTGATGAGCAGGAATTCTTATGAGTGCTCCCAGGATAACAGGCTCTCAGAGGCTGATGATCTAACTTCACTTAGGGGAAGTTCTCAAAGTTGCTGCTGATCTATTCCCTCTCAGGCCCATCACAAACAGAGCAAGGATCCACTCTTCACCAAGACAGTATAAACAGAAATTCCACCAGTACACAGCTTAGTGCTCAAAAGTCAGCAGGATTCAACAAAGCCATACACTGAATTCTGAAGTCAGTAAATTAGGCTGTTGGAAGAAACAAGGAGAGGAAAAGAAACAAGGCAACCAATCACTCTGGAATAGGGTCAGGAAAAAGCAGTGACCCCAAGGCTTAGAGAAAAAGTGATGATTAAGGTAGCCAAATGCACTAGAGCAGGGAATTGTTCCAACACAGCTGCACAGGCAGGGAGAATGACAAGGATGGGTCAGTTGGTGCTGCCCCTTCTCAGATTCCATGAATCATGTGCCAAAGTAGCACAAGCAGTACACCCTCCATGGGCCATGCTGTGGACAAGCCTTCCCAGCTCTTGGCAACTATAGACAGATAAAGAAGAATTCAAACAGATATTTCTGTTATTTAATATGCCAGTTTACAAACATGCCATCGAGTATTTCTGTCAGCATTTCACTGCCTCAATTATAACTTAGTTGTTTTTTTGGAATCTATCAAACCAGAAATCTAAACAGCTCTAGTCATCTCACTCAAGAAGCCATCCAGCAGTCAACATAGAGTTAATTTGCTGGCAATGGTGGAATTCTTACAAGAAGACCTTTGAAAGGTACAACAAATATAGAGTAATTGTTGCTTTACTGATAGGCTTAAACAAAACTGGAAAACGTAGCATATTCAGAAAGGAGTGCACTGGTTCACATACAGAAGAGACAGTCATCTGAAAGGATACTACTCAGCTGAAGGAAGATTACTACTGCAAGGATGCCAATTAAAACTAATCCTGTTTAAAAATAAAATTTACTTTCCTTGCCTACATGACCTTACCTGCTCTACTGGACGGTTCCATGAGTATCTTTCCAGTCCACTATTTCAAATAACAGGCATGCACTGACACAAGCAGAACCTTCTATATCATCTATAATTCAATCATAAATATTTTCATTTGTTTGTTTCTAATTGTGAACAAAGATTATTTTTAAATGTTTTGGATGCGTGGTTTTGCTTTTCAGAAAGTTTTACTACAGGTAAAAATAAGTAAGTAGATATGAAAACTACCAAAAGCAATTCTCCTCCTAAATCCTAGAAAACGAGGAAACTGCAATAAATTCTTAATCTTTATTGGAGAAAACTCATAAAATATTCCTTGAAAGACTCTGTTATTGACATGGTCTGAAAGCACTATTCATCACGGATTTCAAAACTGGTTTAGAATTCAGATCAAAAAAAACCTCTCACAATATTAAAAGTCTTAATATTACTTTTACTCAGTTCTCAATTTGTGGACTTTAAATTTGGCATTTGTGCTATGATCTCAGATAACATATGGCTCTAAAGTTTCCATCATTCGAAACTGATTTTATGCTTATCAATACAAAAAACAATTTCTCTTGTAAAGAAAATGTTTTAAAAAAATATATTCCTGCAATATTAACAGCTTAATACCAACAAGTCACAGAAAAGGAAACAAATTTCCTTAAACTTTCCATTGACCCTAAAGCCTTTCAACACTGTTGCAATAAATAAATAGTTTCCTTTCAACATGTGACTATTTCTACACCAAGGTCTTGCCAGAATCAAAGACGGCAGAAATCAAAACAAGAGCAAGTGAAAATCTGCATTACCTAACACAACAGCTGAACCCCAGTTTCTAACGGAGTTTCTGGTTGGTGCTACTCTTTTGTTAGATCTTATCTTGCAAAAGCATCTGTTCAGCAATGCTTAAAAAGAGATTAAGAGCTGAGAGAGGAGGGGGGAAAGCTTCAAGAGCAGGAAGGTTAATATTGGGTATATTCAGCTCTAAAATGAATCAAAGCTGTTTTCAGGACATACTTCTAGGTACATCTCTAAATGTTCATCTCACAGTCAAACATTTTTATTTGGCCTCTGATTAGTCACCAGAAGGTGCTCTTAAATCATTAATCTGAACTTCAATCACTCCTGACCTCAGCTTTCTGAGGACAGCATTGTGCCCAGGACTCTTAGTAGGTGATTAAACTGGAACCTAGTACAGTTAAAGCAAAATTCAAACTAATTCTGGCAGGGCTTGCTTTTCACTAAGGAAGCTGAGGGTTATCATCAGCCTAAAATGAGCCAAAGGGCTTGCTGAATCATCCCCAACATAAGCTTTCATTTAAAATTGAAAAAAATACTAAAACACACCTCTATGGGTGTATGCTCTCAAATGGAAAAAAAAAATTACAGAAATTCCAAAGAGAAGAGAATTATGTATTTTATACAATTTCAAACTAAACAATTAGGAAGCTTCAGTCCTGGCTTTAAGTGAAAAAGGTTTAAGATTTAGGATTTATAAATATAGCTATTTCAATAAATCATTTAGGGGAAGTATTGAAAGGGAAAAACATGTTCATCAACACATGTGGTATCTGAGTTCCAGTGATTATATAAATTAAGCCTAATAAAACACAAAGTGCATGCTTGTGGAAAGAGTTTTACTTTGATCTGTGAATTGGCTCATTTTTATCAGCTGTTCATAAAATCCACACCTGCATTTATACTTTACCACATGTATTCCCTCCCAAAACAGGCGCCAGATACAGATGAGGCTGTATGAACCACCAACAGCCAGAGGCAGAACAAGGCACAATCTCATACAGAGGCTATTTTGCACCATCTCTACACCCAGCTAACCAAAAATGAAGCTTTTCCCTTGAGTTTTCTGTCCAGAATAGAAGCCAGGCATGACTGTAATGTGAACACAATGATCTGGCCAGCTGTAAGTGGCCAGCACAACAGAGACTGCACCCTCCCATCAAAGAGTACTCACCAGTTTGGGGAGCCTGGAGTCACATCTGGAGTGACAATCACCAGGATCCATTTCCTGACCGACACTCCAGTTCAGGATGATTCTCTCACCTTCCCACCCTCAAATATCTATCCTAATAAAATAGCTACTTTTTAAACATCAACTCTTAAAGTTATCTGAATACACAAGACTGAGATGGCTTCTTCAGCCTGAGACTGGGAATTGCCAGCCAAATGTCAGCTTTTGCATTTAGTTAGAAAATAAGCTAAATCTTTGCTTACAAAATCACTAGGAATACAATTTTTTAATCCCTTTACATTTTAAAATGCTTTTTCTTGAATAAGCCTAAGGATCTGAGGTTCCAATTCATAGAAGTTCTTAGGCTGCAAATCCATTTACTAAGGATTATAGAGCACATATAAATCATTTTACATATGATACTTTTAGAGAATTTAAACTGACAGGGCTGCTTTAAAAAGCTTTTAGTTGAAAAGTGAGCTTTAAGAAAGTATTTACTCATATTTCTTGAATTTCTATACATACCCTGTACTATCACAGAAATTTGAAGGGATCTAAAAGTTTTACTAAAAATAGACACAGTCCTTGTCTAAGTTGCTTTGGTGTAAATCTGCAAGAGCTGCCTGTTGTATATAACAGGGATACAGGACTGGGTATTACAGGCAAGACAGGGCAAAGACCAGCTTAGAAACCTGTTGGAAGGCTTTCAACACTTTTAAGCTGTAGTTCCACATATTCTTCTCATTAGTGTTTTTAGCACCCATTAGAGAAGAGTGGTGTAAACACAAAACTAACTTTGCACATGCCAGGAGAGTGAAGAAGGATCCTTTAGGTAACAGCTGGGGAAACTGGAGAAAATTAAGCTGAATGACTTGTCCCTTGAGTGGGTAGCTAAATTGCAAACAAAGGTATTTAAGAGAGAAAGCATCAATCTCCAGAAGTGAATTAAAGCTACCTGGGGAGGGGAGGAAACATGCCTTTCGTAAGCTTTCCAAATAATTTTTCTAGATTAAAATTTCACGTTTTTTTTTTTTTATTCTTTCCAGAGCCATTCAGATCTGTGCTACTCATCTGTTTCTGGATTTCCTCAGCATTACACTGCATAAAAGATTGATACATTTGCTGCATGTACTAGATCAGGCAAGATCCCAAATGAGGTCAGCGACATCCACCTGCTTCAAAACAGGAAAGAACCCCCTCTAATGTCTTGACACAAGCAAATACTGGGACATATGAATAAGTCATATGGAAGCTCTAAGTAGCCACCTGCTATTCTATCAGAAAATAGGATGGCTACATATTGTTAGGTCTAAGGTTACCTTGCATAAACGTCTGCATAAAAAAGAATTTAACAGTTTTAAGCAGTCCCTGGTGATAGACCAGAGCAGAAGGCACAGATATGTCTTTTATGAATAAGGTTGAATAGAGTTGTATTCCACTCATTGATTTTAAAACAGAACTTATACATGAATTGAGTCAGTTGGTGAGGTATGGTAATCACTCATCAGGGAGCCCTCTCTTCAGCATTCAGCACAAAGGATGCCTCTTGAAGGCTTTTTTTACAAAGAATATCACTTACATATGAATGACTAGGTTTTCCTATGCCTATATGCATATTTTTGCCTCTTGAACTGTGTACTCATACAAAAATTTAAATAATAATTTTTTAGCTTGAAAGGTGCAAGAGTTGGATTAATTTACAGGGAAAACAGGTTACTAAGACTCCATCTTAATGACATCTAAGAGAGTTGCAAGAAATGATAAATACCCTAGTGAACTGTTGGACATTTAGGGTCACAAAGCATTTTAAAAAATTTTTATTATCTCAGGAGGTGAATGAACAAGATTATTTAAAGAAATAAAACAGGCTGAGATAGAAGAATTTATTTTAAAATCAGCAGCAAGAGACAGTTTGCAGACAAGCAATCAAGTTGAGAATGACAGCTAAAAAAGATAAATAGTTGTTTCAAAGGCTTTTCTACTCCTTAGTAAGGAAAATAGATCAGCTAGACACTGGAGGAGCAGTTAAAGTAGTTGAGAGTCCCAAGCAAAGAAAAACCAGTACCATGAAAGTCAAGAGTGAAAAAACATTCAAGGAAACCCCATGACAGTGAAGGAAGCAAAACAAAACAAAAAGCCACCCTGAAGACATCTTTTCAAAGAGCAACATCAAAGACAGATTAAATAAAATGTCCGTCTTATGGAAGATGAATACTATAATTTAGGTCTACACTCAATGTCCCAGTTGCAACACTGTTGCACAAGGGCCAACAAGTTCCCACCTCCAAAATCTGCAGGAATCAACATGGAAAGAGGTGCCAAATACAGCATCTAGTACCTGTTGACTCACACAACCATATGTCTGCGTTTGCTTTTCTCATGTCAAAACCAAAGCCTTCCTTAAAAAATGTTAAAGACTAAAATAATTATAAATTGAACTTAACTATATAATGAGGTTACAGAAATCTTCAAGTATTGCCTGTTTGGGGCTGTGACAAGCAGATTATGTCACAGATCACTTGCAGGCTGCAAATCTTTGCAGGTGCTGTTGATCCCAAACTAATATGGCAATTTTTAACCAGGATACTGTGTATTCTCTACACAGCACTGGTATTTCCAAGAGGGAATTCTGTATGGGAAGTATGTTACAAGCAAAAAAAAAACCCAACCAACCAAACAAAAATTATATATTCAGACAAATGGGGCCCAAAAGGATTCAGAAAGGGTAATCACTCTGCTTAAATAAAGCAATGTGGTACAGTCAGCTCAGCCCCCTCATCTCAGGAAAAAGATGAACATTCCTGCCAATACTTCAATAAATTGATCATTGAGGGATACTTATCTAGAGATTTGATGAGAATTAATGCAGTTGCTTTCAGATTGGTCTCTATTCAAAACGTTGTCAAGGCTCAAAATGTTAGGTTCCCCGTGGATGTCCAGCTGCTGTACTTATTCCACACTTACCAGGAAAACTCTTCCCTGGCTCAAGCACCCAACAGAAGCAGTGAGCCTTCACAGGGAGACAAACAATATAAAGACATAATATCCTAGTCTTCTTTGTATTATTTGGGGCTCTTCCTTTTAAAATGAGCTATCAGAATGACAGACATCTTAGGACTCATAGTGACATTGCTGCTGAATCAAACACACAAATCATCATCATCATCATCATCACCCAGAATGCTGCCTGCTAGGCACAGCTCTAAATGACACACGACTTAGTCTCACAAAAACAAAAAAAATAGCCATATAATACTACTAACCCACTAATTTTAACATCACAATTAATAAGCATGCAAAATACACCAACATCAAATTCTAAAAACTCTCCAAAGCTGATTTAATTTCTCCTTACAAGTGTGGATGAAGGGTTCTTTCTGCAGTAATGTTGTATCTCTTTGCTTTTGACAAGAAATAAAGATTGAAACCAAGAGAAAAACACAAACGTGATAAGGTTGTATTTTAGCTGTGCAGTGATTTTAAAACTTCCATTTTCTTTGGGTTACAGAGCATATTGGTTTGTTTGGTTTTTTTTAATTACTTGTGACAAAACACGGAAGAACCTCTCTTGAAAAACAAAAAGCCTGGGGTATGGAAGGATTATGCAAGTTTATTTTTGTTTCACTCATATATTTTCAGGAGAGGGATATTAATGAAAATCAGGTACCTGTTAGCAGGACTGTTGGATACATACAGGATTTAATACCTTCTCCTGTATTAACACTACTGTGCTCAGGGAGGGATTTGCTGAAAGTCCTCTCATTCATTATAAATCTTTCCTCCACCATACAATTACAGGAAAAACACTTATTTTGACACCATATCAACCAGAGATGCTAAATCAGATGTACCAGGTGTGTTACATATTTAACAATAAGACCATTACTGGAACATAGAAGAGTACCAAAACTTTTCATACTGGGCAAATTGAATAATTACTCTGAGTACCAAGAGTTACTAACTAGCACATCTTAAGCCAGGATGTGTGATCCCCAAGTCTTTGATATTTCCATTTAAATTTTTCATTGGTGACTACTTTTTTACTGAAGGGAAAAGACAACAGAGAGGATGGAAGACTATTCTATACATGCATTATGTACTGGTATCAATTTGAAAATCCATATGGACATAATAGAAAAGTCAAAGCAGCTGTACATACTCGTTATCATTCCAGATGTAATTTGAGATGCAGATCAGTCACTGATTAAATTGTTACCTTTAATAACTAGACAAGCACAGAAATAATTCATCTTTACAAATTACTGTGTAAAATACCTGCCATGGGATTGAAAACTTGCTAGAAGTAGATTGTTCATTGTTATTGCCAGTTAGAATGTCCTCTGAGTGACAGTCAGTATACACATAAACTGAAGGATTTCATACTTTCATTTATGCAATTAATAATTAAGATAATTGATAGAAAGTAAATAGGGAATATGAAACGTGCATTCTAGTAGTATTCAGCAGAATTGAGTTTATTTTCTACATAGTGGAAATTTATGAAGAAATGGGGATGAATCTTCTGCTCTTTACCTTGAAGTATGAAAGTTACTTTGAGGTGGAAATTCAAGTCAGAATTAAAATACTGTCAAACCTCCAAGTGAGGTTAAAATGACCAAGAATTCTAGACAAGTCTTAAATTACTTAATATCTAATTACATCTTATAAAACAAACTGAGTTAATGTGAATATAACCTGTAAGTTGGTCAGTATTACTTCCTGTTCTAATTCCACTTTGGCTTTGTAAGAAATATATACATGACAAGGCAATCAACCCTAACACCAAAACATCTGAGCTGTAATGTATAACGTTAATTGCACTACAGCAACAAGTTCCAGTTCAATTTTTTTTAAATAGTGTTCTCAGCTAAGGAAATTTGTTAGATCATGTGCTTGTATGAGTACATATTTATATGGCTACAAACTTGTCCAACAAATGGCAAAAATATCAGGAATAGTGAGGCAACAGAAACAGCAGATAGCAGAAAACAAAGAAAATGTTCAGTGATTTTGACTCAAGATGATGATGTAAAGCATTACCTTGCAAAAGGAAGACAGCCCATGGAACAAAGTGTCTTGAGTTGGATAATGTCACATTTTTAGTAGGAAAAAAATCAAAGAACTTATTGTCCTACCAGAACAGAGACAAGAATCTCTACACAAGAGACCCAGGAAACAAAAGAACCAATACATTAACTTACAAGTTAAGCAGCAGGCACTTTATTATATCTATTAAATTATAGCATTTGTCATATTCTAGCAAATATTGTACCTAAATTTAATGCAAAAAAGGACAGAATTAATAGAACCTATTAGTCTAGCTTTTCATTATTCTATGTTCATAGTTTAATCTAAAAATATGGATGTGAGGGGAAAGAAGAATAAAATGCATCGTAAATTTATTAATATCACACACTATCTTTGATAAAGCAACTATAAAGAACATTACCATTATAAGAGGCTTGATAATAAGCTGTGCAATTAAAGCTGGAAACCAAGTTAATATGAGAATCATAATGGAAGTAACAAGTTGGATAGAAATGTGACCAACAGGTTGTGCAGAAGAAAAAAATTTAACCCTATATGAGAATTAATACTAGATAATGAAGGCAGTCAAAAACTGGCCTTAAAGATACACCTAACAATGATGGCACAAATGTACTAGTGCAATTTACTAATGGCATGAAATTGTTCATGTTATTAGAGATTATTATATCCCATGCAAAGAAGTAGGTGATGGTAATGCTATGCTAAGAACAGAGCAAATTTAGCAATTTAGTCTGAAAAGTCATGTACTTAAAAGTGAGGGAAATAATTTTAACTAGTCCATTGGAGAAGGGAGATAATTAAAATAGCAAGAGAATGACTATGCCACCAATGGAAGACTTCCAGAAAAAGAAAACTGATCCTACAGTGTGGGATTTCCAGAGATCAGGCAGTGATCCAGATGTGGGATTTCCAGAAGCAAGCAGGCAGAAAGAGTATCACAGCACAGCAGCCAGGCAAAGCCATACCCAGGAAACAGAAGAGGAAAGATTAAAATGGGACAGAGAATGCTATTTGAATGACTAGAAGAAATAAGAGCCTAACAAGAAGACAATTGCTTATCCCAGCATAATGAAATCTGAGGTAAAAATACAACTCTATACATAAAAAGAGGACAAAAAGAAAAGCAAATGGGGAGAAAACAGCTCTTCTGGCTAAGTGGCTGTGCACACGAAAATGTATAAAGGAGACTGCATGAACAAACTCAGAGTGACAGTCCAAATTCAGGCAGTCAGAAATCACAGAATCACAGTGCCAATGAGGCTGGAAAACACCTCGGAAATCATCCAGTCCAACCTGTGACAAACACCACCGTGTCAACCGGACCATGGCACTGAGGGCCACACCCTTGAACACCTCCAGGGACCAGGACTCCACCACCTCCCTGGGCAGCCCATTTCAATGCCCAGATGTGAGAGTCAAGAAGCTTGAATGCACTTATGGCATTTTTCATTACATAATACTGCTATTTCTCTCCACAGAGTTTGGGAGTATGGCATAAAGATTTCAATAAATGTTCTTTAAATCATGCATACAAGGGCATGCTTCTAATAGATACCTGCTCAAGTTTCAAGTTGTTCTGCCAGAAGTGATTGTTGGGGTTTGTGCTGGTGTTTTGTCCTTTATTTATTTTTTCAAAGATAGAATAAACCCCCCATACAAATATGTCTCTGAGTATAATGATGGGGAAGGAACCATATATTTGCCACATACAGGTAGCCAAGAATTTCTTTGAACACGATAATTAAAAAAACAGAAGAAGGATACAATGTTTTCACACAGTTCTTAGATCAACAACTGATGCCTTTGCCCCTCAAATAGTGTACATGGACTAGGGTAGTAATCCTTCAAGGGTTGGGGAACAGAAAAGCGAAAAATAGAAGAGAGATGAACCCTCTGCAGAGATGTCAGCAGCCAGCAATTTCAATCCCTCTGTCTGGTAACATTAGACAGAAATCCTGAGGGAAATGAAATGATGGTAACTTGTAGACTGAAGTAGGGTAAAAGCAGTATTCAAGCCTAAATTGCAAATCAAAATGCTCAGCTTTGCTGTCCAGTCCTGAGGTAGCTATTCTTCACACAAACCTGAATTTTATTCCACACTGCAGCTTGTGAGCTCCTCAGCAGCCTCACTCCCAGGCATCCATAAAAGGCTGTAATTGCCTGGATGAAGCTGGATGTCACGTCTCCACAGACATATGAATCTACCTAGCTAACTCCTCAGAGATCTTGATAGGCAATCTGGGAGCACAGCTCACAGGAATGCTCTGGCAGTGATTTTATATTAAAATATGAGCCCATAAGGAGAAGATGAAACTCTTCCTCCTCCTCATTCCCACCGTTATTCAGCTGCACAGTGATTAGAGGCACTAGTCCCACATTGCAGTAATCCTGTAGCTGCTTCAAGTCAAAGAACCAACAGCACAGAGCCTCTACTTTCATGCAGACTCTGGATAATTCAATTTTCAAGCATACTTTTATATATACTTTTATATAAGTAGATACATACACTCACATGTATATACAGGCCTATCTGGTTTAGAAAAGTGTTGCTTTTATATGCAAGACTTCACCTTTAACTCATACAAATCCCTGCTGCTTTATAAGCATGCCTTTAATTAATCCCAACTTGCCCGCCTTCTTAATTAATCCCAATTTGCCAAAATGTTGAGGAGGCAGGCAAGTCATTAGAAAAAAAAAAAATCAAAGCACTTGAAAAGAAGAAGAAAAAAAAAAAGAAATACAAAAAAATTACAATACTTCAGGAATATCATCAGGAAGTTTCATGTCAAACTAAAAAATTCAGAAATTGAGGCAAATGCTCATATCAACTTTAAAAACTCACATTTAGATAATAGGAAATTGCAATACTCTAGAAATGACAACTATAAATTAACACACCAGGGGAGTCAATTTCCATTTATCTCACAAGAAATGCAACAATAATTGCTATTTGCAATTTCTAATGCAAGGCCAAATAAAGTCCTAGGAAGGCTGAATCATAACAGAAATAATAAAAGAAACTTAAACCAATTATATTAATTCAAATTTCCAGCTATAGTATTTAATGTTGACCTTCAGTGTTGGCAATTTTCTTTTTCTTTTTTTATTTTGTTAATTAGAACTCCCTGCTCCCTTCTCCATAAGGCCCAGCCTCTCTACCTCATTGTTCAAGGTTGTAATGTTTTAGCAATTTCATACATCAACATTCATCTAGAAAAGAAAAAAATATTAAAATGAAATTACCAGAACTTTGACAATAACTAGAGCATTATAAATTAGAAACATATTTTACAAATCCTACCTATACTCCAAACTTTAAGTAATTAATTTTATGTTACTAATAATAGTTCAGCCATTAATTAAATATATCATTTTCTCCAAATAACTGTGCACTGGTGATGAAAGACCATCATCAGTAATGTGGTGATTCATACCTGCAAACTCATATCCAGTGAGCACATTCCACACAATATCACAGAACTCCATTCATTAAAAAAAAAAACAAATACAACACACACACAAGTCATAGCTCCAGGATTAGAGGTTAGAAATAATCTAAAGAATACTGCCAGTCTCCTAAACTGAGAGGAAGTGAAATTAAAATAGAGCTCAAATGTGACAGCAGAGTTTCTTTTCCTCCCATTTCGGAGAGAGCTGAGGTGAACACGACTCCTTATGTGAAATTCACAAGTGATTTATAGAAATCTAAATCATAAACCAAGGAAAGCATTCTATTTCTGCCCATACAAACACCAGCTCAAAACACAAAACTGCAGTAGTTGAGACAGAAAATGAACCTTAAAGATCAATGAAGTTTTAAGCTATGCTAGGAAGGGTGCTACCAAGTCTTCTGCCATTTATACATATTTTTCCTGATATATATATATTGTCATTTACCATTATTATTTCAGTTAAAATGAAAACAAGTAACTATTTGGTTCTGCATTTCATAAGCACTCAATTGCTTTTATAGCTTAGTAACAAAACTTTGTCTTCTCCTATCTGTTAATTTCTAGTGCTATTTATGTTTCCTCCCCTTCTTCAATCCACCTCCCCTCTCACATTAGATTATGCAATTACATCTATTTATGATCTAATAAGCTGTTTCATCAACAAATGTGCAACACAGCAATATGAAACAAATTCATAACCCCTCTGCTGATTTATAGAGCAGTAAAAAGATACAGGAAAAGAGATCATATAATTTATTGCAAAAGCAGCAAGAAAACCTCTAGAGCATTTTTCAGAGGAAATTAAATTCTCAAACTCCCTATCACAGGGCAGCTTTTAAATAGGGACAATCACTAAATACTCACTCCAAAGCTTTCAAAAAAAAAAATCAATTTGATGATCATTATTTTGCAACAGAATTAATGCAGACTCACAAGTGAGTGTTAGCCATTGCAACTTGGTCTGTGCAGTGCTTAAAGAACACAGTTGTGTACGGGAACAAAACAAAAGCAGCACATGAAAACCATGCCTGAGGCTTCTGATCCAGAGTAAAATAAACTACAGCTTCTTCTGAGGCACAGATGGGGAAAGCCCATCACTCCGAAAGGCTGGCTGGTGTCGAGCCACAGGACTCTTGGGAAGACCTTCCTGAACCTCTGGGCTGGACAGAGAAACCTCCCTCAATGGAGTTCTTCCAAACAGAGTGTGAACCCTTGGGTGGCTCCTTCTGCCAAAGATGGCAGTTCCACAACACAGAAAGCAGAATTCAAAGTATAAATTTCTATGAAAAAGGAATGCTGAACAAACCTATTGGTCTTCATAAGCATCATTTTTTTACCTGCTTTGGTTTTGTTTGATTTGTCATTGCTGTTGTTTTTCACCACAACACATAAAACTTGATATCCTTGGAAGATGTTCAGCGACCACACATTCCAATCAGAAATGCCCCTCTACTTACAATTAAAAGCTTCCTGATTTCATGCTTTAACTGCTGATACTTGTTGGTCTGATGCATTTGCCAAATTACTGAATACAAAAGGCCTTTCTACTCATACAACAAAACACAAGCAACAAAAGTCTGCTCATACACACAACACAAGCAACAAAAGTCTGCTTCAGACATGGTCCTAAATCAGAAAAAAATGCACTTTGATAACGTTGTTGAACACTTACAAAGACTGTCGCTCAATTCCTACTACATCAAGTATGTCTAGTACCAATAACAGAAAATATTAGTTGAGGAATAAGTATCTCCCCTGATACCAATAACTTCAGACATTCCTGACAAATACACCACTACTGAGTACTGCAGTCAGAGTTTTTTATTGAAAACAGAAAGCTAATTATTAAGATGCTGCATTCGTTTGATGAAGCAACAGAAACAGGTTTAAATAGCTACAGAACGAAATACTCAGATTTTTTACTAGTTGTACAAAAACACCCCCAGACTTACTCAATTTTTTCTCCTACCTCTCAGCATATAACTCTACACCAAAAAACCATCCTGAACATTTTTCTCTGTGCTGTTTAATGTAAATTCAAAACCCAACTACTCCAAAATAATAGTCACACACTGAAGTCCAGTTATTGTTTTGCTTTTAAAGTGCCCATTGCACAGTAAGATTCTGATTTCTCTTCTGCATCCGAACACAGTAAGATTTCATAAGAGCATCTCTTCTTATTTTTCTCAAGAATCCTCTGACAAGGATAAGCCAAAAATATTTTAAGAGAGCATAGGGAATTCTACTTGAAAAAAAGCTAGCATTTTGCTTTCTTCACATGGATAAAACATGTTTTAGGACAACATTCCCTTGGACATCTGTAACTCAAGCAAAATATTTGAAACCACAACCCTAACTAAAAACAGATAGAAGGGAAAATAATTACTGAGTGCCATACTAACATAATTAAATTCATTCAGAGGAGAACTGTGTGTAATATAAAGACATTCTTAGCATGAGACAACACCTTAACAGCTTCATTCTAAAAGTACCAGGAGATAAAATACTGTCCCCAACAGTTCATTAGGTGACAAGATTGTTTCATCAACTTATTTATATCATTTAATAAGCTCTCTAAAAGGAGTGACTGTATTCAGCCACACAAACTCCAAAAGCACATGGCACCAAGTACCACAAACACTGGTTATCAATGTCATTCTTCCCTGCTATTCTGACATTCCTTCACTGGCAATTTTTTTTAATTCAGTATGCTATAATTTTAAAAGAAAATTAAATCAAACACAATAGGCAAAATAACTCAGTATTTTTAAACATAATGCAATATATATGTACACCCATACATATTATATATTAAAAAATCTGCAGGACAACAACCATTTCACCACCTATACATGAGGGATGCACTTTTGTCATATACACATGATCTTTAAGAGTCTGATTATCCATTTCATTCTATGAGCTTCCTGAATTTTACCTTCATAATAACAAATCCTGAACAGATTAAATATAACAATTTATGATTATGGCAATTGAAAGTCAGATCTGCAGTCTACTTTCAAGTGCAAAATTATGAACAGACTCATTATTCCTTCTTATAACATAAATATTAATTTAATGGAGAAAATATAAATTTAATGTAATTTTAGTTCTTTACATATTATTATTAACTATCTTATTAATTATTTAGTAATGAATAAAATATTTATATTAATTTTTTATCCTACAACTACTGCTAAATCCATGGTGGTGTATGCCTTCATAAAAGTTAACCTCTCTACAAAACCAAAAGATGTTTTCCATCCTGGATCAATTACAAGCCCCAAATCTTATTTGGTGGACGTCCTCAAATCTCACCTGTTTCCCTAACACTCCTTACTTTGCATAGAGTGACCTCCTTAGAGAGTGTTTCTTTCAAATCCTGCCTCAAGCAAATTCTTTAGTAAGTACGTGGAACCTCTGAACCGAGCTCATTATCCACACAGCTCCTGAAAATTACTTTGTGAACAAGTCTATTTCCCCCTCCCAAAACCTCAACATGATTAATTAGATGAGCAAACACACAGTATTTCTGATCTGCAGACATCATGCACATACACACAGCTATGCCATTTTCTCTTTGCTGCTCGAGTGAATAATTTCAGTCAAAAATCAGACATGCACACAAAACCCTGAAGAACTACACAGGCAAATTGAGACTAAGTATAACTCAACATTAGGGAAAACAAAAATCTTTCTGATAGTCTTAAGCACAGAGAAGAGTTGTGGACTCCCCATCCCGGTGTTCAAGACCAGGCTGGAAGGAGCTCTGAGTAACCTGGTCCAGTGGGAAGCATCTCTGCCCATGGCAGAGGGGTTGGAACGAGATGATTTCTAAGGTCCATAGCAAGAAGCAGGTCAGATTTATGCAGCCTGCAACCCAAGCTACCACTGAAATCAAGTGCAGAGATGCTCGCAACTACATCACATCTTATGCTGTAGAGCACATGCAGAAAAAGCCTGTGTGTGTTGGCCAGTAAATGCAGCTTCTCCTGCACTGCAGCAGCCCCACACACAAACCTGCTAAACCTCAGGTCATAATTCCCTGCAGAGCCATGGTTTGCAGGCTCCCAGGCATTTCCATACAGACTTTTCCCAGCATTTTCCACTTTCCTGTGGAAGCAAGGACAAGATATTTTAAACTAGACAAACCTTAACTATAAAGCAAGTACATCCTACCAACAACATAATGTGCAAAGAACAGAGAATTCAAAAAGTGATCAAAGTAACTCTTAAAAGCAGAAACACACAAAATAAAGGCATCCTACCATTTAAACTACATGACCAGAATACACGTACTTCCTGAATTTGCATAAAATCCTATCTTATAGCATGACATCAACTCAGCCAGCCTCCTCAGTACTTCTGGTCTGCTAAAAAACAAAACAAAACAAAATAAAACAAAAAAAGAGAAAAGGTCTTAACAGAGATGAAAACCCCAAAAGTTGCTGTTACTTTAAAAACTGTAGATTTCTAAATAGAGGATGCCTGAAAATTTCCTTCAAAATCAAATAACATTGTTTTATTTTTAAAAGTTTGCTTTCAAGTAGCCCCAGAATAAGAGACACAATACACTGAAGTCTAGGCCTGCAACAGCATAATTATGAGAACAAAAAAGAATATTTCTTCCACTAAAGATCATGTGTGACTATGCTCATACTCACCAAAATTTGCATATTTATTTTTGCCATTCTCCCAGCCTCAAAGCACAATAATTTTTATGCACATCCAGTGACTCACATAAAGACAATGAGGAAAGTGGTAGATTGTAAAGTTACAACATAAACTAGAATATCACACATTGTGTGATCCAGTGTTCTCCTGGATCATCAGAAAACCAGACTAAAGCTCAATTTCTGTACTTAATGGTGAGGACTAAGGTTAAGTGTATTCTTCATCTGCATTGGTTTTCATTAGCAGATGGAAATAAAAGGACACATTTATCAGGATAATTAAAAAATAGTGACTGAAGAGCTACAGGTGATGTGTGAAAAAAAGCTGATCAGCCACAGGGGGTTTTATTAATAGAAGGCAGGGCTTTTTATGATCTTTATCGAGCATGAGTTCAAAACTCTCACAGCAACTCAAAGGAAAATGTCAGAGGAAGATGTTCTCAAATTCCATTTCAGTGTAGCATTGCAAGCTTTCATCATACTAAGAGAAGCTAACATGCACTGACTCTGTTTTTCAGTCCAATTGCTACTTAGAAATGCAGCCAATCTAAATTGGAAAACCCACATCTAACTTTAAAGAAATATTCTGCATACATTCAACTGTCTGTCACTTCAGAGTTTTATGTTAGAGAACAGATTTCCAAATGCCTACAAAGCCCAAGTACAGTAAGTACACTTCAAGAATATATATAAACTTGAAAATAAAATTATCCAGCAACATTGCTGTTTATGAACACATTTTATAAAGTTAATATATTAAGCTGTGGCTTGCTTGTTCCCTGTCTCCACCCTCTTTAAAAATGAAAACCAGAGATCAGCTACAAACTCATTCCAACTTTCATGTCCTGGGTCCACCTTTTCCAGATCAATTCTCTAAGTACCCATCAACCTCTAACCTGTATTGGCATTTATACCTGCATTAACAGAGGCCCCCTATATACTCACTGAATGACATACAGTATGTGTTTGAAACAGTCAGTGTAAAATACCACCACAAAACTCCTCCGTTATGAATAATATATATATATTATATATATATATATATGAATAATAAACTTTATATTCTCTCTTATGCTACACAGTAGAAGTCTCTGAGAAAACAAAGAACTTTAAACTATATCGTATATTTGCAGGGGAAAAAAAAAACATACAAACTGAAGACAGTTCAGTCTTCCTAAACTGAGGACTGATACAGACAGAAAACTATTTATTCCCAAGCTTCCATTTCAATTCAGCCACTTATCTGTTGTTTTACCTTAGACAAGCACACAACTTCAGCTTTCCTACATGCAAAACAACTCAAAAAAGTAAGTGTCTGCCTCCCAAGGCCATTGCAACAAGCAGCTACCCAGTACTTAAATAAGATATCCAGGTAGAGTAGGATACAGATGGATGGAGGCAAGTCCTTCCTTGAATACAGATTGGGGTTTTTAGCCCTGTGAAAGCTAAAATAGTAAAAGCACTTCAGAAGTTAAAAACTCCAGAAAAATTATGCCATTTTTAGTTTAAAATAGATGCTTGCTTTGACAAGGTGCTACAGTACTAAAACGACCAGGGTGGTGAGGGCGTGGATTTTAAATACACATATTCTAATTTTAATACTTATATCAGCATTAGGGTTTAGAAAACATCTGCAAAAATATTTTCTTAAAAAATTGTCTTAATATGATAGCACAGCTGTGCACACAAGCGCAAATCCGTATGTTTTCAAAAGCAGCCATTGTTTGTTCAGTATTTTTCATTTCTCAGGATCACCTTCCACCTCCTCTCCAACGTTTTGGTTTCAGTTACCTATTGGAGAAGACTCATGACACAAACAAAACAGATCTGCTGATAATGAGAGAAGCACAAATGCACTCAGCTTCATTACAGCAGCTCTGGGATGCTTCCCATGAAGTTCATTTCCCTCTCCCCATGCCTGCTTTGGGACACCCAAATACAGCACATCAACATTTGATTAGCAAGAGTCCTCCAAAGCATCTTCACCAGCTGGGCTTGCACACACAAACGTGACTGAGCTCTGTGCGTTTGGGTTTTCCTTATGAGAGATACATACTTTTACATACACACACTCTTACTCTACAGATTAAAAAAAAAAAAAAGAAAAATTAAGGGTGCAAATTATCCTATGCAAGTTATCATTTGGATTAATCAGCATTTCAGTTTTACTAATAGAGCTGAAATTATCAAAATATTCCTTTATAGAAGTCAGAATGCACCCAAGGTCTTCTTGAGTTTCTAAAACTGAGATTAATTAACAAGAAAATTAAGCTTACCATATTTTAGTCACTTCTATCCATTACAAGAAGGAAAGTACTTTAAACTGCAGCATGATTAGAAAGATACTTTCCTGACTAATTTATCTTTGTCCCAGGATTGTGGGTGGCAATGAAAGAAGCCCATTTGTCTTCTTGTTCCACAGTGCTTCGTGGTTTGCTTGAGCCTTGAACAAAGTTTCTGCAAAGCTCACCAGAATATTTAAAGACATTCTAACCCCAGATCTCCTCCCAGGATTTTGACCAAAATCACTGCTGCTCATATTATACTGCCACAACTGGCAACAGACACTAGATAAGTCTAGTCCTTTAATGGCACTGCTGTTTGTTCTACAGTCCCAGCTCCTGCATCCCACTAGTTACATGACATAGTCAACATGAACCATTTTTTTCATAGAAGGCAGGTTATCAATCTTCAAGATAACAGAGAAGTGGCTGAAAACTCAAATACACTGGAACAAACAAAAAACTATGCATAAAAGTACATGTCTGTGATAAAAATCTACATTTAAAGACTGAATTCAGATTCACAATTCACAATGCCATCAACCTACAAATTAGGAATGTGTGATTCTTTGATACTGGCATAGGAATGCAATGACTAATACAGAACATTGTAATCCTACAAGTAAAGCAGTAACTCTTAAAAATACCCACTAAGTACTGCAGCATTTTGCAATATTTTGTTTGTAATATTTAATCCAGGGTTAGGAGTTAGGTCTTTGGGGTCTTACTTCTGAAACCACATCTTATCAGTGACAGACAATGCACAATTTTTTTCCAGTGAATCTATAATATGAGACTATTATTCTGGAATAACACAGACTGAAAGGTTTTGTTCCATCTGACCTAATGAGGAAGTGATTTTACTCATCTGTTTGAGATACACAGCATAGTTTGGACAACAATACTTCATGCCCTAATATTTATCACATTCCACAAACAAATGCAATCTCTAAAATTTTATCTAGCTGTGTCTCATGGGTCACCTCAAGTCTTTAGGCTTACAGGAAGTGTTATTTCCTTTTTACAGATGAAATACTGAAGCACATAAATTATGGAAGAAATCCATAAGAAAATGTAGACATTGAGTGTCTGTCATTTTATATATCTGCATCCAATCTTTAAGCAATTCAGTACTTGTTTTGTTGCCAGGTAATCCTAGAATACCCTGGATTCAAAACTCCCTGCCCAATTCAAGGTTATCAGATATGTGCTGCTTAAAACATGGAAATCTTCTACAGCTAGGTTGATTTTAAATACCACTAGCATGAACAGAGTAGATATTTTGCCATCAGAGATGGTAGCAGCCCATTTTCCATCCTTAGCTAAGAAATATAAAAATACTGATTCAAACAGATCCTGGAATCCATTCCTTACAGATGAGTAACAAAAGCTTTAAATTTTGGAAGAGATTGTCTCATAGAATAAATTTTTTAAATGCTGTTGCATTAACAGAGTTTAAGATGTTTACTCTGGAATATTCTATAGCTGGTGGCTAAATTATTTTTTAGAGATCTAAAAAAATTTAGGTTTTTCTCTCTGGAGCAAACTTCAAAGTCAAATGAAGGTCTTGCACCTTGGGAATGAACACTAAGTAACAAACTGTGTTGAGCTTAGTTGCATGGTTTCTCAGAAAGGTCTCGATCCTCACAGAGTTCTTGAATCAATGCAACACTTTCTCCACTTTTTTTAAGATTTAGAAGACAACCTATAAAACTGGTATGAAAATTCCCACTGCTCACTCACCTCACATTAAAACATCTACTTTGCTTATAGTTTACTGGTTTACTTTTATTACTGTTAGCAGCTGCAATTCACTGGAGTGCTCATGTTTTCAGGTATTATCATCATCATTTATTTCTCCTTACATGAACTTTGTAGCATGTTTTCCAGGCTTAGACTATACAGATAATAACAAATTTCATGGACACTGACAGATAATTATTCTTCACTACTGCAGGATTTTTCCAATGCATTTTTGTTGTCTATGTAGTAATGTTTCAAAATAAAGTCTTTTCTCACCAGCATTTGTTAGGATGTGTAGGAATATCCAAGGGTATTCCTGTAATATCTCATATTTACCTCCTACCTTTTCTGCCTACATTTTCATACGATTAAATCAATTTCTAGTGCAAGTTCTTAAAAAGTACCAATACTCATTTTAAAAAGATGACATGAACCATGGTAATGCCTTCCAAAATATGATCATCGTGCCCTCCCCTTGATTAAAAGAACTAAGAGAAACACAGTGCAGGACTAAATTTATTTGCCAAATTAAATTTGAAACTAAGAGTATTAAGTACTAAGTACTAAGAGTAAATTTAATACTAAGAGTATTATATGCCATAACCTGTACAGTTTTATGTATTGTTTAGGGACAGACTTAAGCATGCATTGATATGACTGAGTTTTTTACCCACCCATAGCAATGGCAACCAGCCTTTGATGCTGTCTGAAGGGCTGGCAGGGTCATCAACCATCTGTTCCCACACTTCTTTGCCTAAATAACAAACTGCTTAGCCTGCAAACAAAACAGGCTTCAGAATCCAGGAGCCCTGCAAACAAACCAGGCTTCAGAATCCAGGAGCCTTTGCCTAACTTGTATTTGGTTTCCCTCCTATGGATGGCTGCAGATTTACACAGAGGAAGGCACACTATTCATATTTAATTATCTACTGCTTTGGGGGAAGAGGAGTGTTTTTAAAAGGGCATAGCTCCCTCCCAAACGTGTTTGTAGCCCCACAACTACCTGTCACTCCAAGCAGGGGAGGATGTGCCCAGTTCACAGACTGGTTTGAGAAAAGCAGGGCCTGGGTAGTGAGGATGCAGCAGCTCCAAGAGGATTTGGAGGTAGAAAATCAGAGTGCTAAGCTGAGAAGCACTGGCTGCAGCTGCACAGCAGGTCCCCAGGCAGCAGGGGAGAAGCTACTCTGCATCTGCATTCCACCAGCAGGACCATTACCAAAAGCATCTAGTTCTGGCACTCATGGCTCAAGAACACTGATAAAGAGGGGAGGCTGTAAACCAAGAGACCAGTCAAGGAGGGAAAAGTTTGTTTTATGTTGAGACAACTCAAGGAACTTTCCATTCTCAGTGAGGAAAAGGTGGCCATATCTCCACCTGCACAGGGAACAGAGACCTCTTCTACTAAAGGTTCTACAATGAAGACCTGACTCAAAACATGAGAAAACGGGGTAACTAAAAGAGACAAAAAATAAGGTAGATTAGATCTGTCTATTAGCAATTCCTGCATTTGTTTTTCTCGTTATGGAACACAGTGAGGATAACTAACCAGTGAAAGGAGTTTGAAAGTCTGTAAGGGGCTTGGAGTCAGTGGAAGTGTTCTCAGACATGTACAGATGCTTCCTGAAGCATATGTTCATCTCGCACAGAAGGAATTCAGAGTTACCCTAAAGCCTGCAAAGGGCAAGAGGTAATAAGTAATCAGAGCTCGTTTCTGGTCTTCTCTATAAAACTCTTAAAAACCACTGAAATGGTTACTGATGAAATTGCTAGTGTTAGGACACTGGCTGTAATTTTAAGGGTCTTTTCCAACCTAAAAGATTTCATGTAGCAAGTATTAGCAGTCAAAAATACATTACAATAAAATTAAGTTTTTAAGTTTGCAAAAAGACTGCTTTCTGTTCAAAAAGCACTTTTCAGTGCAGATTGCTTAGCTCAGGAGGCATTTAATATGATTTTATGGCTCATGTTTCTACATTCAAAACAAGATTTACAAAAAAAAATTTTCTTTAGAAATCAAAAATATTTTTATAATATAAGCTATAATTGTATTTTAAATTTTAATACGGACAGAGAGAATAAATCACATTTAAATCGTTTTTCAGAACACCATAACTAAAATAACTTAAATAAACATGATTTGATAAGATTAAAATCATAATCAATGGTGCTTTTCCAGAGATAATTTTATTATCATTCATATCCTGAGTTGTAAAAAGGCAATTTGCAGGTGCAAAATCTCACACTCAATTGCACTGATGTCAATAAGAGTAATTATTTCTTGGATTAGATACAGGCCACTCTGATGACAAAGACAGTGCTGCAACTTACAGCATGACTCAGGGATTTCACCCTGTGAAACAGAAGTTGCACTTTAATGGTGATGTTGTTTTACATTTAAGTTCTAGAAAACTAAGTCTGGACCAATTCTAAAAGTAACACATTTTTTGCTCTATCTACACCTGCTGATGCTGCCAACTCCTTTGGATCAGCAGGAGCCTTATGTAAGTGAAGTAACTTGAGGAAATTGAGTTAGTTTAAAAAAAAACTGGCTGGGAGGTGGGGAGATCTGTTCCTGTTGATACTTTTCAACTCTCAGCAGGAATATTAATGCTTACATAAGAACCAGCAAGATGTAATCAAAGAGAAGCGTGAAGGATAAAGTCAGCCCCTTTCACAGCACTCTGAACTTCAGCTGGCTGCAGCTAAAGCTAACTTCTTAAGATCTGTTCTTACACAACATTATCACTCATTTACAATCTGCAATTTAAGGACACTTTCTTTGCATGAGTCATTCTGCAGACAGCAGAATTCAGAGTTTTAGACAGAAATAAGGATTTTGCCTGGAATAACAAAATTTGATACCCTTCAAACATTTTAGTTGTGAATGTACTTGTACTTAGAAATTGTTCTTTCCTTGAAGAATGCAGAATCTTTTATAGGAGCTCTAGAAATCAAGGAGAGCGTGCAGGAGGTAATTTAGAAGTACAATAAGAACATCTGGAGGCAAGGTTTAATAATCAAACAGATCCATTTGCTCTTACTCTCTCCATAACAACTGCATATCTAGGACTAGGTAAAGCAGATTAACTGAAGTGTAGGTCCTCAAAGGTACCTGTCCTCTTCTGCTTCATTACACATCACACTCATGGCTATCAAATAAATAACCATAAACCTCTGAAGACAACCTAATTTTTCAAAGGCAGCACATAACAGGAGGTATTTCTAGTCCTCAAAAACTTTAGAGGAAGATAAATTCCATGCACAAAGTTTTCTCAAATGCTCTTCCATAAACCAGTGCAAAGCAGAGCAATTTTTCAAAATAGGGAAACTTTTTGCTCCAACCTGGATGAATTCTTTTTTCTTCTATGAAGTCATTCTGTGAGTAGCAAAACTAATGAAACCTGTTTCCCTGCACTGTTGCATCTCAAGATTATTGACTTTGACATCTAACTACATAGAAGCTGTGACAGCAGTTTTCACTGCAGTTGGGCCATTCATAATGTTTGTGTCCCTGAATTCCCTGGAGTCTTGTAACATAACTGATTTAGGCAGCCCTTCCCTCCCCCTTCTGCCCAAACTCTACCATCATGAAAAGTGCAACTGACCAACAAATTCAAAGGCACAGAGGAGGGGAAGAAATAATGGCAGATGTAGCATTAAAATCATCACTTCTTTAATAAATCAACCTTGCAAATCAAAACCATACTCTGTCCTTTAATGCTTGTGGGTTAGTTCATGTCTTGGGAACTGTGCTGCTTGAAGCTCTCTGATATAAAAACAGAACCTCCTCACCCACTGGCTTTCCCATCTTTCACCTGGCAAAATTCATTTTCCCTCTGTTTTTATAACTAAATTTCTCTTTTTTATTTTGGTTTAAAAGAAGTTTTGCATTATTTTGCAGTAGAGATGAAGGGATGGAAGGAAAAAAAGGCTGAAAGATGAAAGTCAGAAATTCAAAGCTGCATTCAGATATCCAATCTGGACAGAGAGTAAAATAATTTATTACCAGGCAGACACAAGGCCTAAATCTTTCTGAATAGTGACTGACAAGATTGTGAATGCCCCGCAGTAAGAATAGCAACATCTGCATTTTTACATGATTTACCACAGGCTTCACAACAGCAAGAGTAAATTCAGAATTTGGTAAATAAGAGAAACAAAATGGTAAAATGGTGCTACACAGTCTCTTGGCCTATTTCCCCCACCCACCCACCCACCTTTCTTTCATCCAGGGCAGAGCAACATTTGCAAAGCAGTTTACTTACTCAATAGTTCTCCTACAGGGAAAAGGCAAGGTTACCATAGCATTGTCAATTAATTTTGACACCTGCTTACCAAGATTGATCAATTATTTTTGATGTCTCTTTGCTTGTTGGTGTTTCTGTTTAGAAGAGAAATAAAACAAAGCCAAAAATACTAACCTTCTCTCGCCAAAGAATTAATGGTCCCAAGACACCCTCAGGCAGAGCATTTCTCCTCTTACCACAATGTTCCTAATACTTGCTAATGCAAGCCACTCATTCCCAGAGAGCAAAAACAACCATACCTCACTTACATGAAAAAAAAAAAAAATCTTCTATTTTCAAGTGTTTTAAGCCTACCCTTGAAAATCTGGTTTTTTTTCAAATACTGTAGTGACAGGTTTTACACATGTCCAATTTAGGTCACTAAAAGTTCAATTTACATCTTGGCCAACAGGGACACAGGCAGGGACTTCAAACAGCTGCAACTTGGAAACCCCATAAATGTTTAGAGTAATACACGAGGTTCTATTAACATTTCTACAGATTGTATCTACAACCTCCGAACTGGCTGTTCATGCAGCTCTAACAGCCTAACACACTCTTCGGTCTTTGCCACAGAGATGGGGAAGGTCTTCAATCACCCAGCCATCAGGCAGAGTAATATTCTTTTTCCAACTCTTCAGGTGGAAACACACAGAGCTCACCATCCATCCCACACCCATCTGAATTTTCAGGATTCAAAATACAACCGTTCCGAGCTGCTGCTTGCAGCAGTGTAAGACACGTTTAACATATTTCACTCCATCCCCAACTCACAGGGCTTGAAAAAGCTTTAAATCTTAGAATGCTTATTTTTAGTGCAGAGTATACTTTGCTTCCAAGAATAAAGATTAAAGATGAGCTGTCAAAGACACTGCTATGAAAAGTGTCCTCAGTAAAAAATAGCTCTCCAACAGCTTACTCCCGTGAGAAAAATCATAATGCAAGCGTCACTGTCACTCCTAAAGCTGAGCATGAAAAAACAGAGAGGAGTTAATGAGAAATCTCTTCCGATTTCACCGAAACCCCTAACAGCACTTCAGTTAAACACTGTGTTAGCTCAGCTCAGAAGAGAAGCCCTTCCAACATTCAGACAGAACTTCCTCTAGGTGGGGATGGATTATTAACTTTCTACCAGAAGGGAAACTGTAACCACTGTGCTTCCTCACTTGACAAACACAACCAAGGAAAAGAAACCTAGATGTTTTAAAAGATGAGCCCTCTAAGGATGGCATAGCGGCCCAGTAACGACTCAGAGAATATACTCACTCACAACAAGCTTGGAAATTGAAGAAATTACCATTTGCTTTGGTCCTGGCACTGTTAGGGACTGTTATGAGTATCACCAAGACAAAGGATACAAGTGATCTCTTTATAGCCAGGAAAGAGGAGTTCTGCAGATCCACATACACAAAAAAAGATTCACCTGGGCCTCCTCTCATCACTCTCCGAAATTAGCCCATTGTTCCACAGCAGGACAAGCCCCAAACAACACGCAACTAATGGCCAACTTTAAAACTTTATTATCAAGGTCATAGAAAAAAAAAAAAAAAGCATTATATTTGCCTTGTATTAGTTTTATAGCTAGGTTATAATCTTACTGCTGCAACATCCACCAAATATCAGTAAATTGGCTCTTTCTCTGCATTGTGTACATCAGTTCAGCCAATATGTCTGACTTCAACTATTCCTTAACTTTCCAGGCTAACAAGTTACCAGATCTACTTTTTGTTTATTTAGGAATGAGTGACCTAGTATTAAATGTTTAAAAGATATGTAAATTGTACAGCTTAATTTCAGTACTCCAAAGAGAAAAACTGAATTTAAACACTATTTTAAAACAGACAGTTATTGATATTTAATCTATTAAAGTAATTAAAAGTAGTTTCCCAAAGACAGAAAGAACTTGACTTCTCTGAGACATAGTGTCACCAATGTATTGCTAATAGCTAGGTAATAGAACACTTTCCAGCTATGTATGTCAACATACTTAATAAATGGAGTTCCTGCTTATAAGGGGTGTTTTACACGGAATGAAATGAGATGCCCTGTCCAAGATTATATAGCGAAATAACAGCAAACAGTATTCTTCACAGCCAGTCTTTACACTGATACCAAAGGGGGCGGGAGGAAAGTGACAGCCCTATAAATTAAGTCTTCTTTCCCACTCCATATAGAAAAGCAAGTGTCAGTTCCTTCTCACTGATCAATGCCTCGGTATCACAGTGACTTTTAAGAATGAGAAGGTAGTTAGACCTAGACTGAGTACTGCGTCCTTTGCAAAAATATGTTACTGTTTCATGTTTGCCACTGTCTCCTGCAAACCTTGTCACCAGGGATGTACATTTCACTCAGTTGCACTTGTGTTGTCCTGAATGAAACTGACTAATGCCCACTTAGCTCAAACAACTGAAAGAAAGGAAGACTGGAAGGAGCTAAACCCTTCACTTTTCAAAAGGAAAAAGTAATTAAGATCCACTACTAATTCTTGCTCCCTGGGCAGCTCCATGAAGTGCACATGTCATTTCCATGACATTTCCAGAAGGGACAGCAGCGACACAGCTTTAGGCCGATTTCTCCGGTCTCTCGGTTCTCATGAAGTGGAGCAGCCTATTTTCAGCAATAAGTCAGCCGGAGCTGTGCCCTGTGCTCTTAAGAGCTGGAGGAGCCTATTTTATCCATAACTTCTGCCACATACTTCCTCCACACATGAACAATGTCATAGCAGACACAAGCAAAACAAAACAAACAAAAAAGGCAAGTGAAAGTGACAGGAAAAGGATGTAGAGATGAGAAGAAAATCACAATAAGCAGAAGCTTACTTGAACCTGCCCTGGCAGTGTTGGCACTGGTCTCCCACCCAGCCCTGGTCGCAGACGCAGGTGGAGTTGACACAATGACCCGAGAAGCAGGAAATTTTGTCGCAGGACTTGGACTGGGACACCTGGGCGTAGAGGGCCAGGTAGAGGAAGCCGTAGAAGAGCAGCCAGCTGTTCACATCCAGGAGCGAGGCGAAGCAGCAGCAGCAGGCGGAGGGGAAAGGTCTCCAAGGGCCGGGGCCCGCGGGGGCAGCTCCCGCTCTCCGGCCGGCGCTGCCCAGGTCCATCTTGGCCGCGGGGGCCGCGGGCCGAGGCGCGGCCGGCGATGGCAGCTTCCCCTGAGGGGAGTTAATCCAGCCAGGGAGATTCAAACCCCCCGCTTCCTCCTCGCCTTCCTCTCCTCCCTCCCGACCCCAGCGCTGCCTCCTCCGGCCCCTTCAGCCCTCCGCGCCCCGTCACTCCCGAGGGGAAGCCCGGCAGCGGCAGCCCTTAGCCATCCGCCCCTTCTCCTCGTCGTCCTCCTCAGGGCTCATCGCTCCCGTCTTCTTCCATGGAGGAGGAGCGCTGCCTCTTGACCTTGTGTTTTCTCCTCGCCAGATATGCCCCCACGGCCGCGCACACGCCACCCTGGACCATGTATCCCGCGGCTCCCCCTTCTCCTTTGTATCCCGGTGCCCGCGGCACACACGCAGCGGCGGCGAGGAGGAGCGCGGGAGGCGGGGGCCGCCGTCCTCTCGCCAGGCAGCCAGCTGGGAAGTGAGGGCGGCCGGGCCCGGAGCCGCTACGGCATCGCGCTCCGGCGGGGCGGGGAAAGGCTGGAGAGCTCTTATCCCCGCTCCGTTATTAGCCCTGCGGGGAAGGGAGGCGGGAGGCAGCGAGAGGAGGGTTAGCAGCACCTCCGCGTCCCAGCTGACAGCTTCCAAGCAGCCATTTTTAAAGGCTAATTGTCACCGCCGCTCGGAGCCGCCTCCCGCCCCTCGGCCCGCGTGGATCCGTCGCTCGCTGGGAGGGGGGGTCCGGCGGGGTGACCGCCCCTCCGAGGCTCCCGCGGCCGCCTCTGCCTCCCCCGCTTCCAGAACAGGAGTCAGAGGGAGCTGGAGCGGCACCCGGAATGCAGCCCCCGCCGGCCGGACCCCCGAGAGGAGCCCGCCCCGTCCCGTCCCGTGCTCCTTGGCGGGGAGCGGCCCCGCTCCCCCGGCAGGGCGGCCGAAGGCTCCGATGTTCCCCGCTCTGCTGCCTTGGTTCCTCTGCTCGCCTCAGGTCCTGCAAAGTTCAGAGCCGGTTTGCATTGAGCTCCTCCCGGCTGGTAGCAGGAGAGATGGTGCCGCTTGTTTTGGGAACCTCGCCTTCCCAAGGTTTGCTCTGTACAGAAAATCACGCTACGAAAAGCCAATGTCCATAAAGGAGACAGAGGAGTCCTGCAGCTTTATTCGAATAAAGGAAGAGAGGTTTTCTCTCTGGAGGTTTCGGAGGAGGCAGCCTCCTTTCATCCCAAACTCCCGGCCGCATGTGGCCCTTTTGCTTTCCCCATCGGCTGAGGTACCAGGAAGGTACAGCCTTCCCAAACCGCCTAACCCACATCACCCCTTGAACCTGTTATTCTACCCCAAAGTTCAGAAACTCAGGCTTGTACAGACACTTGTCTGCTCCAGGAGCCAAACAGGCTGGGCTCTGCAACAAACCTGCTGCCCAAAGTTAGATGCATTAAGCCCCATTCCAAAGACATTAACACCCATACCTTCATCCATCTAATTGTTTGTAAAGACATTAGTACACACCTTCCCTCTCAACTCCATCCTCCAAATTTAAAGTCCAAATCAAGACGTTGCCTCCTGCTTACAGCTTGATGAGCAGTCACAAAGTTGCTGCCTTTGTAACGGAGCAATACAAAAGTAATCCTTGTGTTAAAGTTCCCTAAAATGTCCTTTTTTTAAGTGTTCCTTCTACAGCCTTTTTCAACTCTGCTGTAACCTGTTCTCATTTTACCATCAGTCAAACCCTCAGAAACTTTTCTAACACAGAAATTGGGAATTTATGATGTGATGTCTTTGTTCCAAGCTTACCATCAGTCAAACCCTCAGAAACTTTTCTAACACAGAAATTGGGAATGAAGATGAAGACAGCGTATTTAATTTCATTCATTTAGACTCTCTCTAAATAGGTACAAAATGACCCCATTAGTCTGGAATCATATCCAAATCGACCCCTCCCCAGATTTTTACCCTTGAAGCCCATAGGAATTTGTTTGAGTTTTGGTTTAATCTGTTTTCCCAAGCACACCATTAAACCTTCATCTGACTTTCCAAAGTCCATCCATACTCCTGTAAGGGACACAGTTACATCCAGCAGTATCCATTTGAGCTTTGTGTGGGAAAAAAAAAAAAAAAAAAAAAAAAAAAAAAACAGTCCAACCAAGATCAAGATGTCAAAGTCAAACAAAAAGTACAAACATCACAGAGAAAGAGTCTGTGCCTTAAGGAGTCTACAGTCTTGATGGAGGGAATATCTCCATCAAGTATGTGGGGAAAACAGAGATGAAAAGTGATTTTCCTGGTTTAATTCCAGAGGATTTAAGGTGGTCCACAAGTTGCTCTCAGTCCAGGAGTGCATTGTCTTCCTACCAGAGCTGAGATAGATTATTTCATTGTCCTGTATCAAACACATTTCTTAGCTATTAGTCATCTCTTTGTATGTGTTTGGTAATGAATTGGTGAGTTCATGCAAAGAGAGGAAAGGGAGATTGTATTACTGCTTTATATTTTATGATAAAAAGCCGAGGCTGAAGCCTTTGTGAACAGTCTGCTAATTGTACAATATCACATGTGATTAAGGCTGCTGAACAACTGTCCTCTGTTCAATACTATTATGGGTCCAGAAATGCAGTTAAAAGGAGATCACAGTCCAAGACACAAAGTCAGTTCAAGAATACTCTTTAATACAGAAACACTTTAAGAAATAGTTTTGCTTACCATGACAAAGATACATTCCTTCTCTACTTTTTCAATTCCTTTAAACCAACCAAAAAAGTTCTAAAGCCATCTGAGCCATTTTTTTTCCTCAGGCTGAAGGAAGATTTTGTTTCAGATCTACAGAAATCAGCCAAGTTTTTGAAAATGTTTGAATTTAACATTCAGAACTTTTCAAATTACCATTCACAGCAAAGCTAAGATCTCAACTACTCTTTACCAGGCAAGAGATCTATTGAAAAGCATAAAACCAAAACCAAACAAAACAACCCAAACAGGCCAACAGAAAAGGACTAGGGTGGTTGTAAGAGGTGCAGAGTATAGCATGATAGTACTTTTACTGCATAAACAATCATAAATAAAAATCTAAACACAACTAGAAGGGTTTCTAGATTTAGAGCATCAAGGAAGAAACATTGCACCACTGATTTCTGGCTAAGAACTAACACGCTATGAAAATGAAGGAAAGCAAACCTTTTGGCTGCTGTATGCCACAGCAATGCAGTAGAAATTTCATAACTCTAGGAAAGGAGTGATGTACAAATGCCAATATTGGTTCTCTTCTGTGCTGATTTGATGGGATTTTTTTGGTGTCAGATGAAGTTAACAAATCTGGCTGAGAGAAGTCAGATCTGTCAATCCTTTCATCTTTACATGCATATCTGTAAGTTCCACTTTTCTTGCAAGTGTAACATTTTACACCTTTCATCCTTTCAGTTCTTGACACAGAAATCATTTACACTTTTAAAGAACTAATGTACTGAACCATCTTGGGTAGATTTAGAATTTAAAAGCATTTGAGTAAGTTATCAGAAGTTGCAAGTTACTGAATAAAAATATAATGAGACTACAAGCTAGTGATGTAGAAGGTTATGTGAACAAAGCCTTCCAAAAATATATCCATTGTAGTAGGAAAGCAAAATAAATATAATAAATATAAAGTATTTTAATAAAGTATATTATATATTTATATTATGTAGTGTATATATTATAATAAAGTATATTATATATTATAACAAAGTATAAAGCTTCTAGGCTATTACTATCAAAACTTAAGCCCCTGTATATAAGGAGAAAAATGCTGATACATTTATATTCATTAGGTAAAACAGTATATTTAAAGTTCCCTGTGGTTGCTGTTGTGAGAAACTAGAATAGATAAAGCAAAACAGCCCCCAAACACAGACTTCTCCAGCTGCTCAGAATATCTGCAAAACTCTGAGGACAGGAATAAAGCAGAGACCATCCTCTCCTCCCTCCCCCATGACACAGAGGCACCCTCCCTGCCCTGCTGGCTCTCTCCTGCAGGCTGAGATCAATGAAGCCTTGCTGCAGAAATCCCCCTCACTTAAGGATGCTCGGTACTATTTACAGCATCCAGCCCGGTGGTTCTGCAGTTCTGTTGAGAACAATGTAAGTGGCTGAAGAGCAGAGGGAGAAAAAAGAATGCCATTGGGCTCGACCTCTTTGCAAGGATATTAAGAGAAACAAATGCTTCCTATGCCCTTTCCTTTCTCCTTGGGACAGATATTACTGGGCTCATTAAGTGGAAAGGGCCAAGCTCTGCTCTGCTTCTGGACAGGGATATATGGACCCACCCTGGCCTTCTGACACATTGGTGAAACAGGCGTGTGGGCAGGAGGAAATGGCTGCACAGAGTGATTTGACAGCTTCAAGAGCTGCTCTACCCAACACATCAGAGCAGTGCACAGGGTCCAGGGCTCCTGCTGAGCCTGACAGGGAACCTGAGCGCAGCCTTCCCCTTTGCTTTCCAAATACACACCCAACACTTCGTATAGAGGACAGCAAAAGGATTTTTTTTTTCATAAATCCCACACTAATTTTTCATTGAGAAAGACTGAGCCACCTGAGCCACTCCAAAAAAAAAAGGAAAAAAAAAATTCTGACATAATGGAAACCATCAGTCTCTTTCCTGAGGTAAAAGAAACTTGTCCCTACTTATTGGATTCCAGTGCTAACAGAATAATGCATGTTACAATTTTCTGTTCCTATTGTCTTATCTGGTAAGTCAGCTCTTGGGAGGTATCAATTTTATAAGATTAAAAGTATAAGCCTCCCCTCACCTACTCATTTTTTCAATATTTAGAAAGAAATATAAGCCTTCCTTTGCCTCTAGTTTTTTTTTTTTTTTTTTTTTTTTTTTTTTTTTTTTTTCTAAACTTAGAAATAAATAAAATTCACATAAAATTCACTGGCACACTTCTAAAGTGAAACCTTGATAGAAAAATCTTAGCTTTCTTAACACCCATGTGTGTATTTTGCTACAGTAGTCACATTTGTTACCATCATCTCCAAGAAGAAAACTGCCATACAATAAAGACTGTAAGTGCTGTAAAAAGTTTACCAAACTCAGAAACATCTACAAAACAACAGAGGTGGAAATTAATGTTATGTTATTTTTTTCAAATTTTTTTCCATTTTTTATGTGGAGAAAAAAAATTTAGAGTCAGATCTGGTTTTTTCATACATATGCATAAGCTGAGGTGTAAAATCTATACTACAAAGAAAGAGCCAGATTTCTTTTGGAATGTTTATTCCTCTGCAGAATTTTTTCATCAAGAAAAAGAAGTAATGATATTTTTTGCACTCTTATTTTTAAATTGTAGGCCATGGATGAAGCATAGCAGGATAAATTACAATTTGGCTTCAGGTCCATTTAAAGGTGAATGATACTTCAGAAAAACAGAGACCAGACAACACCAAGTTCTATCAGCACTGATAATGACACCATTGCTACTTGAAACACCTCTCTTCTTTCAGATAAAAATCTACCAAGCTAGGGAATAAAATCATGTTCTATTTTTCTATATTATTTTCTACATTCTTTCTGCACAAAAAAAATTAAATAGACAATCTGATAACATTTCCATCTATGACAAAACCAATCTGCCGACATTGATCTTGACTCTGAGTATGAATCTCTTATTTTTTAAAATACAAAGTTTTTAGAAGTCCTCCTACTGAATAGATGTGTAATTGTATGCCATGCTGAAACCTTGATGCATCTTGCACTGACATTTCCCACTGCAAATGTCGCTTCTGCTGAGGTTTTTTCTGCATTCATTCTGCTGCCTTTTATTTTCCCTGCTATTCCTTCTGGAGTTTTTCACAATCCTGGTTAATCTTGACTAAGCTAGGGCATTTTTTCCTTGTCAGCAAAGCTCCATCTCACAATTCAACCTTTCTTACACATCATTAGTAGGTGTACTGAATTTATCCAATACCCTTTAATGATCCCAAAGGGACACTGCTATTAGACTTTTTCTAGCTGAGAAAGCATTCACTTTGAGTTATTTTCTCTCATTCTTTTCTAAATTAGGACATGATCTTTGGGATTCAAACCACTGTTGCCTTTATTTCTGTATTTGTTCTTTTTATTCATAGATTCAACAAAATACTGAAAACATTATTAGAAGATAATGAAATTCCATTGACCTTACAGGGATTTACACCCTTCCTTCAGAATTTAACAGAGGTTTCCACATTTTTCTGGCTAGTTTGCTGTATCATATTAAAAAAAACCCCTTACTAAAAGATTTTGAAAGTTAAAAAACCTGTCTGCTCCAATTTTCTCCTATCCACTATTTTTTCTTTGCAAGGCTTAGGAAGAATGCATTTATTATTGGTGGCTTACTGGTTCTTACTCATCACATTATACTTTACCCAGGAGCTTTGTAAGCCCTACACCAATTTCTTCCAAGGCTATTTAAGCATAACTTCTCTGTTCATGTTGTCAGGCAAATGTTGGGTAACTGTTAAATCAGCAGTGTAATCAGTATTTTGATTAATACAATTTTCATCTTAATATCACAGTTCATCTCCTTTAGAGTGATGCTGCCTAGTCCTAGTGATTGTACTTAAAAATAATCTCATGTGGATTTCTTACTCTTCTAAAAAAAACCCATTACTAAAAACTTTTAATAATGGCTGCATTGGTAACCTGATACTAATAAATTGGTAACTTTAATACTTAATTTTACAGTATGTTTTTTAATACTGCAGTGAAATTATTTGCTTTTCCTGAAATTACCTTTTGCTTTCCAGTTGCTACTTTTGGAGCCTACTTAATTTTCCTGGTTTTTTCCTTTTGTGTATTTAAAAAATTACTTCTTTCTTTTTTCAGTCAATACTTGAATAGTTGTACTATTAGACTCTGGAAAGTAATACTTGCAAAAAGTGGAAAAACAAGTACATCAAATAGTCTGCAACAAGGATAGTGAAACAATAATTGTACTAGGCATAATGGAATAATGGAACAAAATTATGCTCTTTTTTTTGCCATTTGATTTGCATAAAATTGGCAAAAATGAGAGGCTACGCATGCACTGATCCCTGTCTTGTCTTCTAGATGTCATAAAAGAATTGAGTAGATTAAATTTTCCCTCAGTATTAATGTTGGAACAGACATTATACGCCAAGAATCTAAGTGGCATATTGTATTCATTCAATGCAACTATTTTCAGTAATTTGGAGAAATAACTCCCTTGCATAAATATAACACTTTGTCAAGCACACAAGCAGTTATTTAATTAGCTGAAGACATTAATTTCCATAGCTTCAGATAACAGTAGAAATAATAATTGTTAAGAATTACATAATTTCCCTGAAGTAGCACGGTTTATTGCCCCAGAGGAGCACAAAGATGCGTGTGGCACCTCCTGTTTGTCTACTGGGCACTGGTGGTGCTGCAGAGGGAGGCTGAAGAAGATGTGAGTTGAGCTGCTGACCTTATCCATGGCCTCAGCCAGGGATAAAGGCTCAGGATGTGCCATGGGCAGGTCTGGCTGCACAGGTGGACATGCAGGATGGTTCTCTCTGGGACTGACTGCTGAGGGAAACCTCCTCACCAGCTGGGCAAGTGGTTCCTCATGAGCAAGGCTTTGGACCAGTTTTAAAAGAGTTTTTCTTGCCTGAGAAAAAAAAAAAAAATCTGCAGGTTTTTCTCCCTGCTCTTTTCAGGTTACAGATTTAGAATCTGTGTGATCAAAGCCAAGGAGGGCAGGAGAGAGTGAGAGAACTGAAAAGGTTCTAAGAAAGGGAGAATGCAGAAGAAGCCATCAAACACCTGCAGTACAGATCCACAAGCAGAAATGAAGAATCAATTTGGGTGGAAAAACCTCTGAGATCATCAAGTCCAATCAATGACCCAACACCACTTTGTGAACCGCACCATGGCCATGCCCAGTCTTTCCTTAAACATCACCAGGAATGGTGACTCCACCCCTCTGGGCAGCCCATTCCAAAATCCAACCACCTTTTACATAAAGAAATTCTTCCTAGTGCCCAAACTGGTGCAGCTCAAGACTTTGTCCTCTTGTCCTGTCACTGGTTGTTTGGAAGAAGAGGCCGAACGCCCACCTGGCTCCAGCCTCCCACCAGGGAGATGCAGAGAGTGACAAGGTCATCCCTGAGCCTCCTTTTCTCCAGGTTAGACAGCCCCAGCTCCCTCACTGCTCTTCAAAGAACATGCACTCCAGACACTGACAGAAATATCTGGCAAACACCAGTTGAAAAATGGGAGAGACAAAGTGCACATAATGACAGGTTTGATCCAAAGATATTTCTGGTCAGAAGGCTCCTTCAATATAGAAGCTACTGGAGGTATCCAAGGGGCAGGAACTGGAAAGACCTAAAGCTCAGGACCTCGTGGGAATGGGAATACATTCCCTGGTAGGATGAGAATACAACTATCGGAGGCTCTCTTTGAAGCCTCATTAAGGCAGGACATAGTTGTCTATTCAGCTCTTCAGATGTGCTAGGGACTGCTTTTTATTTCGTGGAGTGGAGGAAATTACACAGAAAGCAGCTATTTTAGATTTGATTCTAATTCTTTAGGAGGAAGTGGTTGAGAATCTTAAAGTGGGAGTTAATTCAAGAGAAAAAGATAATAAAAATGATAAGACTTCCATTCTTCCTTTAAATTGCAACTAACAAAATAAGGCTAATGGACTTCAAATAGCTCAGGGAAATACAAGTATCTAGCAGTGATAAGGAACAAAAAAGAATACAAGAGATAAAGCCAGGACAGCAAATTATCCTAAAGTGGAACAAAGATTAGAAGTACATCAAAAATTAAGATGATTGCATCAAGAATTCTTTAACGATCTGAAAATCTAAAAGAAAACCATAAAATATACAAAAAATACACATATATAATGGCAAGTATAAAGAAATAGCACAAGCAAGCCAGAATAAAATGAAAAAATGGTGAAGCACAGAATAAGCCACAAGTGGCATGATGATATTCATATTCAGTTCAAATGGGACAGATTTGTGCTGGAAATAATAATAACTTCAACTGTTTTCTACAAGGATTATACTGCATTACAATGCCTTGTCAATCGTTTTTGACCCATTTGCCTCTCCAAATTCTCCATTTCATACCAATCTGTAGCTCTTGAATTCCTCTAAAAGCAATTTCACAACTTGAAGCAAAGACAGATGGTGGGGTTTCATTTTCTCAGGTGCCTTTGCCAGTCACGTTGAATTTAACTGTCCAGTGCCATCACAGGATGAGACATGAACCTGGCCCACTGAAATGAATCCCATGTATCACAGTTTACATCTGTCAGAGTCACACGTGGTCATATTAAATATTAAAATGATGTTCAAAACAAGATTATGAAATACGATTTTCGACTGTGTCTCACAGAGAATATCTGTGGCTTCATCACTGCTAAAAGAAAGTTATTACCTGTGCAGCAGTATCAAGAGAGCCACGCACTGAAAAGTAATACTGCAGATGGGTTATTCCTCTAACTACAAATAGTGGTGTTATGCCATGAAGACAAACAGCTTGAGGCTATAAAAAAGCCTCAGAAAAGGAAGGTTTAATAAAATCTTGTGGAGAAAAAAAATTGATGCAAAATATTCTTACTTCACAATGCTCTTTTGCAGTGCAATATAAATATCTGTATTTTGTGCTTTTGTAATTTTCCTCCTTTCCCTCACTTTTCTAGCCTGCGGGAAGATTGCTTTGTCACTTACACAAAAATAAAGTGAGAAAAATCCTAATTTGGTGTGAGTTGCTTTCCATTCATTTAATTAATTCAAATGTCTAATTACACTGACAGATATTTTTTGTAATAAACTTTGTCTGTATAATTTACTGGCTGAAAAGCCACTATAATTTAAGGCATATTATAAAGTTTCATCCTCATGTTAAAAGTTTAACATACCTGTGCAAACACATGAACATGAATGTGCACACAACACACACATAGTAGCAGACTTATAAATTTTTTTAATAGTTCTAGGATTTTTTTGTTTTGTTTACCTTACCTCACCTACATACACACCTTATTCCACACTCTGCCTTTATGAAGTAGAAATATCCAGGTGTTACTTCCCTTGCTGAAAGGACTGTCTTCAGCAAATACCAATAATGCCTCAAATAAAAATGCTGTTTGATGTCCAAGGTTGGGTATGAACACCTGCAAATATAGAACAAATGACAATTTTATAAATAACTGATAGCATTCCTGTGAGTATTTTGGGTAAAAATTAATGCTCATATCTCTCTGAAGAATGTCAGAAAATTGTACCTGCAGAACAACAGCGCATCATGTAAAGTGCAGGTTTAGACCCTGAGCTTTCACAAGCTTGTATGGTCTAGAATTAAAGAGAATAAACTCAGGAATTTCAGCCAGGGCCTCGAGGGAAAACTGTTTTATGTGCCTTCTTCCTTGCCTCTTAACTAGAAGAAAATGCTGGCAGTACAGTCAGCTTCCTAAAGGAAAGAATGCAGAAATCTCTCTGTGGAATGATGGTAGCAATTCACACCTGAGGAATTCTAAATCCAGCAAAACCCCATGTAACTGCTGAGCAGCTGGTGCTGCCTCCACCTCCAGAGGTAGCATAAAAGCAGAGGTGATGAAATCCATGTGGGAGATAAAAATTTCTTCATGTTTAGTGACCTCAAAAAGAAGATGAACATTGAAAAGACAGATCTCATCTGAGCATGGAAATGTGACATTGTCTTCAGCAAGCATTCAGCCAAACCTGTGAAGAGATGGAGCTTTTCTCTTGGTTCCTCCAAGAGAAGACATTTCATGTACAAAATTAATTTGTAAAGGCTTACAGTATAAACATTCATTTAAGAAATGAATTTTTCCTTTTTTCCTTTCTTGATCACCCATTTAGAATCAAGACTCAAAGCAGAGAGTCCTCCTCCATGTCCATGTTCTTGCATCAGATCTGATTATGTGGTAGAGAGCAAGGAGGTAGCTCTGGAAAAAAGTTAGGAAACTTATTTGAAAAATAATTACAGAAGGGAAAAAGTATGTAAACAAATGAGTACATTACTTGAATCTGGGCAAAAATAGAACCTGCAATCTCCAAACCTCAAAAACGTCCTTGTTTTGCAAATTTGGTGCTTTTCTTTGCCTAATGACTGCTCTCTACACTTACTTCCAAAACTTTTGACATTGTGTCTGTGCAAAAAACACCCCATTGTGTTTTATACAAGGGCTGTCTCTCACATGCCTGTGTCAGAGGACATCTGCATTATGAAGCAAGAACAGAACAGTCCCTAAATTAGGGAGAAAGAGGGAGGGAAGGCAAAAGTCTGTCACACTCTTTATTATGGCAGCTGATTTTCACATCTGCAGAGAAATATAAGTGTAATTCAGATGGTTTGTCAAGGGAAATATGATTGAATTATCTCTATAGCCCAGCTGAAAGGTGAAATGATGAGCAACCTGGAATTAAATTAAAAACCTAAACCCATTAAAGTATTCAGATTTCCCAGACTAAGATAAAAGTGAAAACCTTTGAAATTAAGCAGTCTTCCAACCCTTATCTCTGAAGCTGAAGACGCTGCTGCTTTGGATAACACAAAGGAAGCCAGACTGGATTATTGCTCATTTGAACACTGGTTCTCAAATGCACCATATTTTCCTCAAGAAATGAACATTATTCATTTCAGCTTATACTGGATATCAAAGTAGCTGTAGAAAAGGACACAAAATAAATTACCAACCATCCTTTGATCCCAACACACTCCCACTGCTCCACTTCCCCACTCCAGAGAACAATGTGAAGGAACCAAATCTCCCTTATTCTCAGCACAGAGCTGAACATTCTGAATTTTTCAAAGCTTGTTCCTTTTTTGAAGAATGTCTTTATTCTTAATAAATCGAAACTATGCACAAGATTTCCTCAAATGACAGTTTTCTCCCATGATTTCTCCCTTGCCCTCAAAGTGATTCCTCCTAAAATATAATTTTAAAGTGTCTCCTTGTCTGGCTTGAAGAGACAAACAAATGGTTCTCTTTGAGGAATCAAAGTCTGTTCATCCATCTCATCACAAGGAAGTACAGTTCTGTGTAGACTTATTCCATTCTTATATGCAGTATAAACTAGAAAACAAGTGTGTTTTTCTGTTTAAACTCATGTTGGGGCAGTTGCACTTTTGCCACAATTGAAAGAAATTCTTGTCTGCTTTCATAAAGGCATTTAGAGAATAATAATGTTAAAAAACCACCATCTAACCTTTATTCTCAAAAGTGCTGAGTCATAGCCTGACAAATTAATGCAAAAACTTATAAAATCCCTATATAATCTCACAAAACCATAGTTCAAATAAAGCTATGAGAATCAAAATCAAACTCTCTTCAAGTGTAACAAAGTGAGACCCATTCTTCTGTGTATTTATTTATTCAGGTGATGCACCCACATCCCTTTCCTTCTGTCTGTATACAAAGACTTCAAGCCAGGCACTTTTTCTTTGAAACCTGCATGGCATTAACTTAATGAACTCCAATCCCAACAAGGGTCAATGGATAGAACATTAATAGAAATATTTACTTATATTATTTTATAATAATACTTGTAGGGGAAAAGCTGTCACTTTTCAACTGCACTTTGAATACAAGCAAAGTATTGTCTTACGTCTTCTTAAATACAAATCTTCTTTGAAGACTGAAGGCAAAACTGTTTCATAGCTCCTGATCCCTTCTGCCTCCACAATGGAACCAGCTCCATTCTTCAGTGGCTGAGGAGCAATAGCTAACTTACCCTGATATGAGCTACATCAAAGGGCACAGAATTACCAGGAGGAAGCTAAAGGAAGAAATAATTAGGATGATCATGCTTCTACAATCAAAATTTTTCCAGTAATATTTTACAGCCTTCAGAAACTCTTCAGTGGAGAAAAGTCATTACTGTACTTTAGTGTTATTCCTCAAGCATTTGCCTATATTCCAGATAACAATGTGGATATCAATGGAGATTCCCTTAATAAACATTTTTTAAAATTAAACTTTAAATACAAAACATCTAAAATGGTATTACTTCTTCCACCGTCAAAATATTATGCTGGTGCAGTTAAATTTCCCTTTAGCCTTGGGTTTGGATTCTACAAAATTAAATATTCCATCTCAAACCACATATGGTAGTTCAGTGATTTACACCTCATCTAATTTTGCTAGACATCAGAAACCCTTTTAATGAGTGCTTGGAGGGTTTCATTCCATTATAGTTCCAAAGAAGCTGATGCTGCATTTTCTTTCAAATTCAAAAATTTAGTTGGCTGACATCCAACTTGCAATCAAATAATAATGAATTTTTAAAACAACTCCTTCCCACCAGGCAGAATCTCGAGAATAAAATGGAAAAAAATTACAAGAACAAATGTCTCAGATTTATACACCTCTTTGCAGCAACTGTCCAGAGGATGAAGCACATTGCTAGAATCTCCCAGAAATAGAACCAGTAAGATTTTGAATGTTTCTTCATCTAAAAACTGAAAATAATAACAATTTTACATGTTCACTGTTCCTGCTTGATTCAAAAGAATAAGCTAAAAGCAAACACAATCTGAAAAAAACATCTATTTACAACTATACTGTTAACTGTTCATTGCACCTGGCAGAAGGAAAGCACAGTAGAAACCTAAACATATATATATCATCAAGGAAGATAGACAGGATTGATTCTGAGAAACCATGGCAGAGAATAAACACTAAACAAGAGATGTAAGTACTAGGCTCAATTCTACCACTGGTTTTCTATATGGGCAAGTCAAAGAATTCCATTTATCCGCATTTAATTTCAAAACCTACAACGTCCTTTCTTCTACTCATCCTCCCCTCTTCTGCCTACCTGTTCTCAAAACAGCATATATGCAAAACCCCCTGCCACACAAAAAGAAGAGGCACCTCTGTGCATTCCTACAAGCAAAGCAAAAAAAAAAAAAAAAGGACCCCAAATGTTATCACAGACTGTTTGGAGAACACTGAACAGAGAATTTCCCAATTTGTTTATACCAGGTTTGAATGAGCTCCCTTTCCTCTGCCTTTCATCTGATGGTTTGTAAGAGTCCTCCCTCCCTTATAAAGATGATTTTCATAGAGGAAAACCCCATTCATTATCCCAGTGAAAAGTATATGTCCCGTTGGAATATACTTCATGTGTATAATTGATGAGCAGTCTTGCTCAAAGTTGGGTTGTCAGGAGCTGCTGAGGTGGCCAGGTGCTCTTTGTGGTGATATTTGTAAAAACATCTACCACCAACTGTTAAAAACCAGTTATTTATTTATTGTTTTAATACCACAAACTTCCAAGCATCATCTGATCTGGTAGCTAAATATTTCTATAATAAATATTAACAAAACAACAAAACATCAAAGATCATTCTAGCCAGAATTTAATCAAAACCCCCTCTCCTGCATATAAAAAAATCTTGCCATCCCATGCACATTGCTTTCCTGCTTTTTTCTGGGAGTAAAAGGACACTAATTTCCTCTTATTTCTTCATGTAAGCCTGTAGGTTAGGTGGCAGTTCAGCTTTTATACAGAAGCAATTTTTATTTCCTGAAAGATAGGATTATGTCTTTGGATGCAGTGACCCTCCTTCAGATCCTTTTATTTCCATAGAAATAGAAAGCTGGAAGGGAGGTCACCTAGCCCTGGTTTCTCTTTTTTAATCTAAAAGAGTCCCAGTTCACACAGTCTTTCTTCACAGATCATGTTTTCTAGACCTCTGACTGGTCTCTAACATCTGTCACAACTCTGTTCCAAAACCCACTTTGACAGTTATTCCTTTGTTCTGAAAGGGAGCTGATTCTAAGGCAAAATTAAATTATTATTAAACCTTCCTTTTTCCTTTTCCTTTGTCCTTTTCTTCTTTTTTCAAATTTCTTCACTGGTAAATGCAACCCAGGTGAAGATTCTTTTCCAGTTACAACATGTCTTGAGTGTCATAACAACTTCTTCCTCAGTTGCTGAGCATGCTCCCTTTTTTATGTGTGCATAATTTACTAGCACATAACTAACATTATTTAGAGTTTAACATTCATCAACACACTAAGTATTTCTTTTTTGAATGGCCCCAAAAGATGTTTTTCATTATTTCAAAGTGCACTCCTTTACTGTGGACTGGAATTTTCTTGACAGAAAGCATTTTGCAAAGTGTTTTTTCTGTTATTACATGCACTAAAGATTAAGAAATTGAGCAATAGAATTTTTACCATTGGATAACCGAGATAAATATTTTCTTATGACTGGATGAAGAGAGTAATGCACTGACTCAGTACATTTCTACTATTTCCACGAAATGAATATAGTAATCAGCCCTGGAATTTTCATAAACATCCTAAAACACAGGCAAAAATCAGGCCACCATGGAATACTGTGATCATTTCTATGCAAATGCCTTGCAGTTCTTTCTGATGTTGCATTTTTTAGGATGTTATCTTGGAAAGTTCTTGAAAATACTTCTCTTGTGGAGATATTCAGGACATAGTGACTCTATAGAGTTCTTTTTTTTAGTGAACATACTGCAGAGTAAGTCTTGGTCTTGTTCTCAGCTGCATGGCTAAGTAGATATGGAAGCAGTAAATGTTCCTGAAGGTCTCAAAGGAAGTCATGGACTGGTTAGGGCAGGGAGGGACCTTAAAAATCATCCTAAAAATTCCAACTACCTGCCATGGGCAGGAACACTTTCCACTAGACCAGGTGGAAGCAAAAGGCACCAGCTAAGTAGCTGGGTGGAAGGAATGTTTGCAGATAAATGCCCTCACACTGCTAGAAACAGCTCTTCCAGAGCAGCACATTTTTGAGACTCTGCAGAAGTTCACAGGTGCTGCCTGACTCTCCTTTCATTCTCTGTCTCATTGAAGGAATTTTGTCTCTAAGGCTCTCAAGCTAGAGTTGGATTTTTCATTTTTGGTTTTAATCAAAAGGCATTGGTGCACTTTGGAAATAGCAGAACAATTTTTTTACCAACCTCACTCCAGAATTTGATCTTTTTCCCCTTCTTTAAAGCAATTTTTTAGCTTAAAAAATAAAACCTCACCCCATATTTACTGAAATATTTTACCCAAAAAAATTAGTGATGATGAAAAGTGGGTAGCAAACCCAATGGTAGTGGTTATGTTATCGCACATTACAAAAAATGCCAAATGTTGCACCAGGTGGAAACCACCATTATTTTGAAAGAAAATAAGCTTATCAGCAGAACCTCTGTAATGAAATTACTCCTGGAAGTCTGGAGAGCTCATCTGTTGTCATAGCAGGTTTTCAACATGTGAGGGCTGTCAAATTTCCTTAGTTTGAAAGGTTATACATATACTTGAAAGGTTATATATATATTTTGAAAGTTTATATATACTTGCTCCTGATGGCAAAAGAAAAGTATGAAGGAGGGAGTTTAAATGCAACCTACTGGTTTAAAAATGAGCACTGGATATTCTGATGGTTTCTTTTTTTCCTTCCAAACTGAATTTCTTCTGCTTCCCAGAACCCTGAAGCCAGCAACCTTCCATCCTCTGGAATCAAGGCTGCTGTATCTAACACTGTTGGAAATGGGTACCTTTCTTTGGATTTCAAACTGAAGTTATGATATTCTGACTTTTAAGTAATAGTATAAAATATCCACTTTCAGTGCAGTTTACAAGAAAGGCTTTTTAACAAATTACCTGTACATTTAGGCTTTTTCTGTCTACCTACCAGATAATAAATGCTTAGCACAAGGAGCTCTGCAATCAGCAGTATTAAGCAAATTTGCCCACTTATCTATTCATGATTCTCTGAACCCGTATTCCTGCATCTGCTGCATTAACAGATTCAGAACCAGTAATGTGGAACAAAACCTGGCTCAACCACTTGGCTTAGGAAGTCAGTCATTTTACCAGGAAAAAGAACAAAATAAACCCAACAAAACACAACCCAGATCAGTGCCCCGACGTAATTCAGAGTACAGTTGCCATATCTTCAGTAACACAATTGCTAGAACCACTCAGTTAATCAGTCCTACAGACTGCCAGTCATGCTAGATAGCCTTGTTTTGTAAATACCCATATTCTCACTTTGGCACTGGACAAATTCGTTTCAGATACAAAACCAGTCACACATTTTCCAAGTTGTTGGGAAATAGCCCAAGTGAGATTATAAACAATGGAATCTGAGAAACTGGCTCGATGCCTTTGCAAAGGCTTTGATACGGACTGCTGGCTCCCTCCAGAATTTTGAAAACAGTTAAACATATTTTCCTGGTAGCAATGTTTTTCCATTGTTGTGCTATCCTAGCGTGGGATCATAGCAGAGAGTGACTCTTTTTAGGCATAAAACAGAGTCTGACCAACCAGAAATGGGGTGTGAGTATGACAGGAGGACAGAAAGGGGAAGAGGGAGGGTGTGAGTGGTTCAGTGCTTCCAGAGGTAGAGACCTGCCCAGAGAAGGTTTATATCTTCTCCAGAACTGGATTGCTTTTGAACTGGTAGAGTAAGCAATCAGTGTTTTGAGGAGCTATAAAATCACCTACTGAAATTACTACATGTCTCGGGAGTGAGAAATAAACTGTAAATTACAGAGAGCACAAGACTGGAACTTTGGAAAGCAACAAGGATATGCACTATGAGTATGTTTAAGAAGGTTGCTTTGTGTCTGGGAGGAAAATGAAATGTTATGTATTCTAGACCCAGAAAATACCATGACAATTCAGGGGATTATGGCTCCAATTCAGAGGAATGGAAACTTCAATGAAATCTGAATCTGGGCTATAAGCAGATATTCAAATTGCTCCTCATTAAGCAAAGGGCTTAGCTGTTTGTTTAATTTATATCCAGTCAAAATGGAATTCCATCATATGCTTAAATGCTTTTCTAAATTAGAAATTCACAACCTTTTTCTGGAACCTGATAAGGAATATTTACAACAGCATGGACATGGTGCAACATTTTTCCATATTTCAGTAGAGCCACAGTTCTACAGCTACTAAATGCAGTCTTTGTCCACTTTTAAAAATTAATGAATCCTGTGGGAGCTTTATTAATAGTCAGAACTTAATTGCTTTACAATGCTTTTCACTCCAATCAAGAGCATTTCTAGCAGCTTCCTGGACTGTAGCAGTGACAAATCATTCATCCTAGCAGTGAGAGATTATCCAAAACTGTAGTGTAGCACTGGAAAAGGTTTTCCTCCAACAGAGTTTATGTTGTGGATTTTGTTACTGTGTTTGCTTCTACCTCATATCACCTTTATGTATGAGAAAAACTGAAGTAAATCAATATTTTCCCTGGTTTGTCTTTCTGAATTTAACTACAGCTTGACCTTTCTTGTCCTTGTCAAATCCATTCTGTGCAGTAAGAAGGGAATTCACTTAGTTCTTGCCCAGCTGAAGGTGAGACTTTTAACTAGCTGAATAAACAAAATACACCAGGCAGTTTTTTCCCCTCTAGATAAGCAATTCTTTTTAAAATTGTCTGTTCTGGGTTTTACACAGTGAAACACTTGAAAAATCTGACCTACCACTCACTGCAGTAACTAAGAACCTTTTCTTAACTTCAGTGCCCTTTGGATCATGATCTAAATGAAACCATGGTTTTCTGTTTTAAGAAAAATAAGAAAACAGAATTTAAAGGGACACATTGTTTCAAACAGACACATTCAATTCCTTAGTAGCAATTTAAGAAGTCACAAGGGAAATGAGTTTTCATGGTCTCATCATTTCTTTGATGTAAAAGTGCACACTCCATCTTTTTGGCATTTTGTTCAACAGCAGAGCACAAGAAAAAAGAGCCCCACTGTGCATAAAGAGAATAAAATATGTTCAAGAAGAAACAGGAAAAGAAATTCAGGTTAATATGAAGGTCAACCTTTTTCTGTGTCTCAAATCTGCACTTTGCTGAGATCATAAAGAGAAATAAAAAAAGCTTTAATCTTCATTGCTGTCATCCCTTAGCTGGAGAAGAATCAAAATCCAAACAGAGATGTTTTGGCTGATGTTAGAGTGGTAAATTACTCTTAGATTTTTAATTGTCTGTCCCTGAAATACCAGACCTTATAAGGCACACACTGTACTTTATATAAAATAAAGGCAATACCTCATTAAGGGTATCAACAACCTCCCAGCCTGTTTTCACATTCTGCTCACCTCTTTCAGCACAGCAGGGCAGCGCAGCAGCCACAACAGAGCCACTCTGGACAAACCTCCTCCCAAGCCCATCTCTCTGACTGGCCCCACAGCACATCTGAGCTGAACCCCAGGAACCAGCTGCAGTCTGATGGGGTCTCTTGAAAGGTCCCTTCCAACCCAAAGCATTCTCTAAATCTAGAACTCTGAGCCCAGGACACTCTCACTCCCCCCAGGCTCAGGTGTTTTAGGTTTGGGGTAAGGCTTTTTTTACTTAAAAAAACCCAAACCAACCAAACACAAAAAAAAAACCAAGCAGGACAGGTTATGACTTGGAGCATGAGCTGATAGGGCTGCTAGAGAAATATTTCATCAGCTACTTTAAAATTTAACTGAAAATGGTTTTTTAATGACAATATTTTATTAATCCACTCAGTTAGCTCTCCTTTACAGAACTGCTAGACAATGACAATGCCTTCTATTTATAACCTATCAGAGCTGAAAGTCAATTCTCTCAATCATGTACTGTGAGTATGTTTTAACAATAGTGGTGGAAAGAGTGAAAATTGTCTCTTCTGCCTAACTGCATTCTTTTCATCCTTAAAAGTGAAATATTAATACAAAAAATTGTAGTGACCAATTAAAAAAAAAATACACAAACCTGTCTTCCAAGTATTGTACTATCTGGGTTGCATTATATGAGATAAAATACAGCCAGGCAAGAATCTGTATTTGAGGTAACACAAGGATGAGGGAAAAGGTTTTCACACAAATAAGATTTTCCTTGTCATTTAAAACTATGAACATGCAACTTGGACATGTTAATTGGAAGTCTTGGGAAAAAACAAGAATAACTCTTACCTGTGATACTTTTTAATGGCTAAATGTTAATAATTGTAATAAATCAGAGGAAGCTGTTTGGCAGTTTCTTAGAGAGAAGACAATAAATACAGCGTATTTTTCTGATGTCTTTGCATATTTACTTTTAGCAGTACTCCCTAGGAATAGCCCCCTGAACAGGGGAGCTGGTTTCCATGTTCTTCTTCTGCTGTCTAACCATAGATAGTTTGTTTTTTTTTTTTTTCCCTTTCCATACAGTCACCTGGAAAAGAGTTCATATTTCAAAATTTATGAGCTTCCAATTTTGGTCCTGTATCTTTCTTTCCTACACAACAGTCTTCCATTATAGTTCACTGGAGGACAAAATGGTCCATTTTCCCACTTTTTAATAGGAGGATCCATAATTAACAAAATATTAAAAATTTAACTTCTACTGGAAGCGTAGCTTAGGGCACCCCCAGAATGAAAAAAAGGACAGAGTTCATAGATGCTTCTATTTTCCACAACTTAATTTCTACTGGAAGCGTAGCTTAGGGCACCCCCAGAATGAAAAAAGGACAGAGTTCATAGATGCCTCTACTTTCCAGCTCATAGAAAGAGCTGTTTCAACTCTTACTCATGGAGTAGGAATCACTTTAAATGGATCTGGAAAGGTGAATAACTGTGTCTGCTTCTACCCCATAGCTGGCCCCACTGTGCCCCAAACAGCCCCCCAGCAACTAATCAAAAAGATTATAGAGAATAGCCCTATCTGATAGCCAAATACCGGCATAAGTGGAGTGAGAAAACAGAGCCATTCTGTTTTATGAAAGCCATGCTACAGCACCAGTGGCTGCTATATTCCTTGCCATTTGCTCAAGGAAAAAACCAAGCAGTATGAAGATTTTTCTAACTCTGATCCAGATGTAAAACACGTTTTATTTAGCCTGCCTGAGGCCAGCAGCTCTCCGTGAGAGCACAGAGCTCAGCAGTAGCTTTGAAATATAATTCTGTTCCCTTTGATTTTTTTTTATTGTGTTAATCTTCCCTGTTTAAAATGGTGGTATTTGACTGGGGGAATTCACCAGCTCAAGTGTTTCATGGGAGTATGCTCCCTTGTTTGGAATCATCTAGGAGAGAGGGTGATTAAATGCACCACCAGCTTCATGATTTTTAGAAGAGAGGAGGGAATAAGCAAAGTCACAAGTTGAGATAAACAGCAGCATGAGATTACAGCATGAGAAAGAAATTTATTTGGAATAGAAAACAAGAAATAAATATTTTTCTCTCCACCGTGAACAAACTCTGCATTTCAATTCTCTGGCCTAGTGCCTTTAGCTCTCCTTTTAGGCTTCTTGTTCTACTGAATATTTTTGCATCAGAATTCTAAAATCTAATGTTTTTCCAGTACCAATTTAAAGCTTTTCTTCACACTTTCATCCTTTAGTAACAAGCACAGACACAAACATACCTGCTCTACTTTTTGTTCTTCAGCAGCTCAAGTGCAATTTATGCTTTTCCTTGTTCAGTCTTCAGACCCTCAAGCTTATTTAAATGATGTAGCTGACTGGACTCCTTATGAAGAATTTTGAAACTATTTCTGAGCAGAATATTTACTCAGTGACTAGAGAAAATCTCCCCAATATTTTTATACAAAATATTTGCATGTGAAAGTGGGACATTTAAACTATGCAGAGATCATATCCCTCCAGTTAAAAAATCCATGGTGCTCTGCAAAAAATATAAACTAGTCCTTCTCTGTAGCTGTATTAAATCCATCTTGTGTAGGGCTATGGGGGAATTAAAAATATGCTCTTTATAACCATGGACACTGGAACTGATGTGAAAAATGGACATAAAAGTGGCCGCAGAATCTGCTGCCTCACCCTGGGAATTGCACCATTATTGATTTCCTGCCCATGACCCCTTCTCCCTTGCCCTTCAACCTTCTCCACAGTGGCTGCACTCATGAAGGACATCCAGTGGAGAGCCCCTCACGGTCAGACTGAAACTGCTCAGCAGCAGGAATATGCAGATATCTTTTTGTGGGTTTGGGGCTTCTTTTTGTTTTCTAAATCAAAATGCTCTTCAGGATTTCTGTTTTCCATCCATACTCTCACTCTCCTCTGCCTGTGGACACTGCAGGGATGCATTGGGCAGCCTGACAGGTTGTTATTCCACTGCCCAGGGTATGTTTCATGGGCCACTTTGGCATTGATTCCTGGCCAAGTTTTGAAGAAGGTCACTGCAAACTACTGTTTGCTATTACATCACCACAAACTCTGCTGGTTTTGGCTTTGAGACTCATTAGTGGAAGGCAGAGTTGTGCCAAGTGTCAGAGAAAGTGGATTTCTTTAGAGATGATACCTATCAACAGCACAGTGAGTGCCAGAATTCCTTCTCCATAAAAATAAAGAAAATATCCTGGAAGTAACTGACTACAATTAACAATACACAAGCAGAACCACTGAGAAGAGCTCTTCAAACCTCCCAGTTAGAGCACATCTACACTGATTTGGCAAAGCAGATAATAGCTTTTCTCATACTTGTTAAGAAGAAAAATTGTCGAGAACACATGTAACAGTTACTAACATATAAACTGCAATTTTATAATGCTTTAATAATGGTGATGAAAAATAGAGACAAAACTGGCACAGGAGAAAGAAGGAAAACCATCATCTTAAAAGTGAAATTGGTACAAAGCCAAAGAACAATATTATTTTAATAAGAATGGTGAGGAATTTTCTTCCTTCTAGAATTTTGTACAAATTATCTGTCAAACTATTTAGGAATAGATGTCGTGTCTTAGCTAGAAATATACATTCAGGGGGAAAAAAACCTAACCAGCTGCCAATCCCCTGAGTTATTGTCAATCAAATGGTTATAAACGAGAAAGAGATTATTGTCAGGCCAGTCACAATGAGGAGTTCAAATCACAGTTCCCTGACTTATTGTCAGTCAAATTGTATTATAAACAAGAAAGATATGGCTGTCAAACCAGCCACAGTAGGATAGCCCTTAATACAGAGCACAAGACAAAGGAAAAAATTATATCTAATATATTATAAGGGTAAATTCATGTGAAATGGGGAAAATACTGACTCTCATAAACAGTTTGATTTCTCCATTTTGGCTTTAAATGTGTCTCCCATATGTGCCAGGTGGAGGAAAAGAGGAGCCACCTTTCTCACCTCTCACCCTGGAGTAGAAACTTATCCCCATCAAGTGCTGTGGGGAAGAGATTGTTGCATCCACTGCAACCAAAATAGCATCACTAATCTGTCTGCACCCTGGGAATCCTTGACAGGTGCTCCTTAGCCATCTGCATTTCTTTTCTCCCTTTTAAATTCTTCTCCCTTTGCCAGCACACTGGCCAAATTCTGGCTCTTGTGTGTGCACAGGCTGTCTGGAGAGGAGCAGAGCACCAACAGGAGGCTAAGGCAGGGAACAGATGAGAATCTCTTGCTTGGGTAATTAGTTCTGATCCTTGCAAGGCTAAGCAGAAATTTGGCGAGCAGGGCATGTGCACCCAGATGGATGAAGTCTAATTTGGGACTGAAAGAGAAAGAAGAAGAAAAAGCAGGATCACAACCAATATATCCATTCACAATTTAGCCCATTCACTCTTTCTGCTGTTGTCTTTTTTTCCCTACATTTGTACAGAGATTCCTCTGGGTCACTCTTTCAGCCTCCCTCCATCCTTGTCTTTTCCTAAGATGTTATTTGGCTTGACAGTAATGCTGCCTTTAAAACATTAGTGTAATTGAACAAAAATGTTACATCCTCTCCTTCATACTTAACCTTTAAAGGACACATTTATTCAAAAATACTCATTAAGGTCCTGCTTTTGACTTTCTGGCTGAATACATCTGCAGGATTCCCCAAATTTATCATGAACATAATAACGCAAGAATGAAAAATATGATAATGCTTGGTCTATTGTTACATTTTAGCTGAAAATGTAATGTTCATTTGTGGGAAAGGTCAGGATACTCTTTAGGTTTTTTTTGTTCAGTGCCACAGTTTTCAGTTTCCTGTATACTAGTTATACAAAGAAGATGTAGTTCACCCAGGAAAAAAATGTGAAGGATTCAAGACTGGCCTGTGAAACAGGAGTCATTGACTTGTTGGACAAAGAGATTGAGACTAATTTCTGCACAGGTAAAAGGAGCCCTGTGGCTCTGGGGAATGACATTTTGATTTAAAAAAAAAAAAAAAAAAAAAAAAAAATTAATTTTGAGGCTGGCCAGGCAAAAGGACTAGAATTTTAGATTTCATGTTTATGGTGATACCATTGCTGCAGAGGCTTCAGTAACATAGTAACAGCAGTGGAGTAATTCAGGAGATGCTGAAGAAAAATCACATTGCTGGGATGAAGGGAAAACCTCTCCTTTGCAGTTGTCTCAGTCCAGAATGTTCTCTCTCTCAGTGTCAGTCACTGTCCTGCTCACAGGGCTGAATCACCATCCAGCCAGAGGCACTGGGTGGGGCTTTTTTCCTGCTAAAGGCAAACTAATTAATGTTTGCAAACTCTTTGCAATCTGCTGGTATCACTGCAACACATCAGCAGTTTAAATACTCAGTATTTTAAGTACATAGAGGACTGCCATAATGCCAGCCTGATAAATATCAGAGGATTAAATTTGCTTAGAAAACTGAAGTAGTTGCAAATTAATTTAGTCTATTTAACCTGCATTTAGGAGAAGGAAAGCCCCTTCATTTTAATATTGTAGCTCCATAAGATTTTATGTGCATATCATTTAAGTCTGTTCCTAAGTACATAAGAGGCAAGTAATGCTATTTTTTGGGCAGATGGAGACATCACTAAAAATCACAAACCCATTAGATCAACAAGGACTATCTAATTATCATGGGGAAATAAAGCCAATAAATCTATCCGGTATAAATTATAGGCTTATGAAGTCATACATAATGAAATAAATATTTAATTTTTCTGAAATCCAAAATCTCGCTTTAGAAACAGGAATATTAAAAATTAATTTCCATTTCTTGTGATGGGTACAGTGTGGTTGAGTGGTTTCAGCATGTGCATGTACTCCCAAGAGCTGCTGAGTCCTATTCCTGGTTCTGACAGTGATTCATACTCAGGACCGAGACAAATCATTCAACCTCTCTGCACCCCGTGCCCATCTGTAAAGCTGAGATAATGCTGACCTGCTTCACAGAACCATTAGAAGAATTAAGAAACATCTGTTCTGCATCTCGAAGACATGAAATGCTTTAAAAATGCAAAATACTTTTACTCCAGGGCTTGGAGACTTTTGTGTTGTCACCAAAGTTCTCAGCACCTGGCAGGAGCGATTTCTCCTTCAAGGATTCGGCCAGCTCCCTGCTTCTGTTGGATTTATTATTTCACTCTCCTGACTAAGTCTGTCACCATTAAGAGAGAGATGTTTACTTTGAGGTGGCTCTTCCCTGCAAATAATTGGCAGTGAGTTCTTGTGGGGGCACAGCGGAGACTCATCCTCTGCAAAGGCTCCAGCCCTGACAACGCAGGTCCTGCTCTGCCAGCACAGGCTCCAACAGAGCCTTCTTCCTAATTATGGAGAAAACATGAAGGGAAAAGGCCATTGAGGGACAGAACATTATGCAATGGGAGCACACTCTAAGAGAGGAAAGGTTTAATAATTAGAACATTCCCTGTGCATCTCAATAGAAACAGCTTCTCTGCAAGGGATGAAAAAAAATTATTTCTTTTCATCAAGAATTTTGCAAGCTGCATGGAATAGTGGAGAAAAAAAAATCTGTGAATAAGACTGCAAGATTTGTATTTCAAAACAGCAGCATAATTGGCCTCCTTTTTAAACAATCACATTTTATGCTATACTTCATATTCAATTTACCCATTCTATGCAACAGACTTCCAAGATTATTTCTCTCTGTCTTCCTGCCTACTCAGGCAGTATATATTTATCTCACTTCAGTATTTATTTACTTTTCTGAAAGAAAAATTAAACAAACTTAGAAATGCCATATTTTTAATCGACACAATTTCAAGAAAATTCTGTTCCTATGCCTGAAATTCCAGTAAAATATTTTAGATCTGTAGGAATGGGCCTTATATTCTAAAGCAGACATTCCTTAAAAAAAAATGAGAACAACTGTACAGCTGACAAAAATAACACATTTTTTAATTGACTAGTTAGAAAGATAAGATTTGCAACTGATTTTAATCAGAGGTGGTTTAGAGGTGGCTTTACACGTCTGCTGTGCTTGAGTGGCATTAGCAGTGACCTTTGCATGATTAACTGGAAAGCCTAACCTGGAAAGATAGCCAGCTCTACCTTAATTGCCATTATTATGGTATTCACTTTGGCCTTGAAGTCTTTAGTAGGCTGTAAAATAGTGTCTATTCCAAATAAGCTCTGTTCTCTGCTACCTATCCATCTCCCTTACACACAGTCACAGATTTCAAGGGCAGAAGTAATTGTTGTCTTCTCACCTCCTCCTTCAGACTGATCTTTTGGATGCCCTTGCTGGTGAGTGTCCTTTAGCCCTCATCAGGCTGTGTTGGAGCTAAGTTCATCCTTCTAGGAAGTCAATGGTCTTGAATCAAAGATTTCAAGTATCCATTCTGCTTTTGGACAGTTATCGGTTTATCCAATTAGAAATATTCTTATTTTCAAGCAATGAGTGGTTTGGCTGGGTATTGTTATGCTTTTCTGGGAAAGAGAAAGGAGCTGTCACTAGGAATGACAAAGTATTTGTAGGCTGATCAGATCACACGGTAATTTTATTTTAAAGAAGAGTGAGCTAATTAAGCCTCTAAATACGTGGCAGGTTTTCCAAACCTTGAATGATTTTCATAGCCCTGTAGTGAACCCTCTCCATTCTGTCAGCTTACTTTCTGAAAAACCCTATTTTAAGATGAACTTAATCATTTCACTGTGGCTTCAGCTAGAAGGCAAACGTTTCTAGAAATCATAATTCTCTGCTTCTCTTTCTGTATATATGTAAATCTGTGCTCACAGGAGAAGGATAAAGTGACAATAGCTGAAATAATAATTTTACCATCCAGCAACCAAACTAATTCCCTTCCACGGATGTCATACACAGAAATATTTCCAGCAAATAATTGAAAACACACAGGCTAAGATTTGACTGGGCATAACCAAAACTGACCTGAAGCTGTGTGGGCCAGAAAATTGCTTCAAAAGCTGTTGTCTCTGCTGCAGCAATACCTTTTCTTTTTAGGCAATTCCCAGCATTTCACCAACACCATGTCAGAATTCACCCACCCAGGCATTTCAAAGGGGCTCACAGGTGTTGTGCTTCAGGTCTGGATGAAGGATTGTGCTGCTGTGGCCCAGGGAGCTCAGCTCTGAAGATGCTGCTGGGCAAGGCTGGAAGCACAGGGTCACAGGGCAGCTGGAATCCAGCAGAATCTGTAAAGGATGGGGCAGCCCACCAGAGCACAAGTATGGGCTGCCAGACCTCAAAGCAATGAGACATGGTATTACAAAAGTGGCTTTTTTCTGTGCATTGAACATTTTGTATGCTACTATACATACATTCCTCGGTTGCTACTTGTCTTTATATTTTGCCCTTTCTCAGTGCCAATACAGTGCCCCAAACAAGTCATAATTTCTAAAATATGTGTTCCAGCTGACCTTATGAACAGCTATAAAATTGTAATGTAAGGGTTTGAAATCCTACACAAAGTGGCAATATCTGAGAAGTCCTTCTATTGTTGTTTCTTTCCATTAAGAAAAAAAAATAAAAAGGCAAAAATATCTAAATTCCCCAGAACAAATTTCACAGCAGAGTTCATATGGAAGCCATTCCCGAATTTACCACAATTACCACCAAAAAATATGCTTCAGATAAAAGCATATTTCCTTTTCCTTTTTCCATATTTCTCAATTTCCTTTTGCTCCATTCTCTGGGAATATTTCACATTCTGCCTTGGGCACAGACCTTGATACAAGGGGCTGGATAATGCAGCCCCAATTCATGTCAGAATGTACCTGTGCAGTGAAACCCCCACTGCCTTCAGTGAGATATTGGTGCATCTGAGGCACACCAATATGTGCAAGAGCTGATGACTAACATGAGCATCTGCTTCAAAATACCCCAGCTTGAGCTAAGATATTATTATAGACAGTCTATTGTACTTGCAAAAGACAAGTAAAGAGTTCCTGGTTGAGAATACATGTCAGAAAAATGACATGTTTTCATCACTTCCAGCCATAGTTAAAAGATTCTGAATACATTAACCAGCTGAAGGAAAAATACTTTCAGCTTTTGTATCACAGTGGGAATCCGTTAATGCAAGTTATGATGTAACAGACAATTACTGTGAATTCAACTGTTCATCATTTCTAAAAAACTTTTTTTTTTTTTAATGTACACAAAGGAAGGTGGTATTTTTCACCAAGTTTACAATGCTCCAAGCTAGGGAAAGGAGTTTTAGGTGGGTTGGACTGACTCAGTAACTGCAGCTGAATAGTTATTTAATGCAAATCTTTAAATCATTAGATATCTCAGCTCAAGTGCATGTTCCTGCATCACTTTTCAAAATGATCCAAGTCCTTTTGATGAAAATCTGGTCGATAATTCAGCCTGCCAACTGGCATGGGATCCCAGGCTCTGCTTGCAATAACTTCTTATCAGTAATAGCTGTTTCTTCTGATTCCTCTCCTAAACCAGACTTATTTCCTTTATGCAGAAGGCTTCAGCCACGCTCCAGGGATGGAATTCCAAGAATTCACAGATGGTTGTGCTTGCTCTAGTCTGAAAGGTATTCCTTGTCCTGGCACCTGCAAGCACCTGAGCATTACTGGTTTGGATAAAGTCTGCAGCCATGTACTGGCCCTTTGTGAAGGAGAGTGCCCAGGTGGATGGACAGACAGCTCCTTCTCACTGCCCAGCCCTGGGGTGCTGAGGCTGACCTGGAATCTCCCCTGAATCCAGTCCAACCACACCCTTTGGCAGAGTACACTGCCTTTGCACTGCATGAGGGAATAAAAGTATAGGTCCAGCCTTTAGGCAAATTAGACTTTCAAATAAAATTCTGATAGATTTAAGACCTGAGCATAATAAATAATTGGCCGGTTGTAAATAAAAACAAACAAACAAACAAACAAAAATTTTAAAAAGGAAATTATTTTTTGCTTACTAGTAAGAAGAAAAGCAGGAAAAGAAAAAAGTAAGGAAATATGTGGCAATGCAAGGAAAAAGTGAGTGCTCCCCTCAGTCTTCTGTGAAAGGCACATCCACATCCATGAGCATTACTGAAGTGGCTCAAAGGAAACAGAAAGGGATTTGTACTACAGAAAGTCTGGAAACATGAGTATGTATATCATCTTTACCCAGGAAGGAAAACAGCAATTTTCAAGTCTATATAGAAAAATAGAGAAAGTAAATTGACACCTTTACACAACCAGGTTTTGTCTGTTCCATTTAAATTCTGTTGGAAAAAAAAGGGGAACCAGATCCCTGAGAATGTTTCTGTACCTGTGCAGATCCTTATCCATCCTATCCATGTTGGTACAATCCTCTGCTGAGCTTTACCTTCCTGTAACAATTATCATTTTTTCTCATGCATTTAGAGCAGCACCAATGTCACTATGACATGCAAAAAGAAGAAGAAGAAAAATGTTAATGTAAATATGGGCCTATGAAGCAGGAGACCTGGTTATTATTCCCTGCTCCTCTGGTGCCTCTCTGCCTCTCAGGCTCCAGGAAGACTGTACTCCTTGGTATCTGTGAAATCTTCAGACAATGGCACACTGAAAGAAACTAAAATATAAGCACAGAGTCAATATTAAATGCCACCAGCCATCTCCAGTATATTTTATCACTGTGTTTAGTTGGATGCTTTTTCCATGTTTGAATTACCATGAGCAGACCCTTGTCATGTCCTCCATCAGGCAGCCTTTTCCCTCTTCCATTCTATCCCTGCAACGCCCCTAAAAAGGAGACAAAATTTAGTATAACATTTGTAATGGCCAAATTTACTGGCATTTCCAGGCCACCTCAGCTGTCAGTGCCTGTGATGGCAGGGGATGCTTTGCCAGCACCACTTTAATGAAAAGATATATATACACACATATATATAGGCAAGAACAGTGTGGGAGCTGCTTCCCAAAAAATGCTGAAAATCACTAGTGACATAAGAGTTATTAGAATATATGGTTTCTACAGTGTCAAATAAAACAAATCATGAAAATAAAAGAAAAGGTGCTTTCCTGGAAAGTAAATGTTATAAAGCTGTTTAATTAATATGATGGCTTAGTGGGTGCCATTAAGCACCTCTTTAGGTTAATTTTAGTCTCAGCAGGAGTGTGGATAAATAGGAAGTAATTTTACCTTGTTCCAGATATAGCATCATTTTATTAAATCAGAAGGGACCAGGCTTTCCCAGTCATTGCATTTATTTGACTGCACATGTGGTAACAAATTCTCTCTCTGTTTTAAGCGTTACAGTAGAATTAAGACCAGTATTAAGAACAAAACAAAACAAAAAAACACCAATAACTAACCAATAAATAATAAGTTAGGCCTGTACTGCCCACTTCCACATTACACACTAAGAAATGTGAGGATTTGAGGCCAAATTTGAAGCCAGAAGCTGCTGTCCATCTCTGAAGTAGAATTATATTTCTGACCACTCTTCTGCTCTTAGCCAAACCCAGATCAGCTCATCTTTATTTCAGTCCACAGCATGCAAGAAAAAAATACAGAGATTCATCCAAACCTGGTGTTTCCAGGGAAGAGCTCTATCACAGCTTCTTGTCTCCTAATATAATTTCTATGTGGGACACAGGGACACATCTCTGGTAATGCTTTCACAGTTGTGTTCCCAGCCTCTCCTAAGCAAGCACACTTGACATATTCCTGTTATTTCACAGACAAAACCATATCTTTTAATAAATCCTGCAGACTTTTCCAAGCATTTCTTAAATATGCAGAAACTGAGAGCACCCTTGGTGTTCTCCCAGATTGCCTTTCTAGCAAGGAGAGCTATTTTATATGAATTTGCATCAGTAAATGATGCAAAGAAACACTTCACAAAAGTTCAGCAATTGATTTTGACTGAAGTAAACACTGAAGCTAAAGTACAGAGTAAATCAGATGGTACAACCTACCTGACCTGACCTTACACACAGACTGACAAACAGATTTACAGGGCTTCAAATTTATGCATTCATTTTCTGATACTTAGAAGTTTAAATATTTAAATCTGGATTTACTTGTTATCCTAAGCAGCCTCCTGCAGGTTTACAGGCCTAAGTTCTTCAGATCTGCCTAATTCCAGTCTGTCTTTTCCTGACACATTGGAGCAGGTTTCAGCCAACACATTTGTTTCTGAGCTGTTCCAGCAGCTTCAGGGTGTTCTAAAATGAGTGTGTGGCTCATCCTGGGCAATGCTAAGGAACCTTTAGGGTCCAAGCCACAACTGCCCCAAGGTTTTTTGATATGCAAGTTAAAACATTAATTGAGAAATATTTCCAGTAGTACCTAGGATTTGGCACCTGCCTGTTCCCATTCCCAGAACCACAAGGAAGTGAAAGAGAGAAGTAAACAAACAAATAAATAAACAACAACAACAAAAACACAACAAAAAAACCTCCCCACCTTTTAAAAAGAAAATATTTTTTTTTAATATCTTCAGCATCTCAGAACTGGAATACAAGAGTATAACAAGTCATCTCAATACATCAGGAAAAATAAATAGTGTATGAGATCATCTTAATAACACACTCAGTGTAAGAGACAATGAAGAGATAAGATTTTTAGGAATGTGTTTATAATAATCAAAATAAAAGGAGGACAGAGATAAGAGCAGAACCTAATACACATTATTAGCATTATCTACAGTCCATGCCAAAGTTCTGCTAAATGCTTTTGCTGCTCTCTCACTATCAGGCATTTTGTGGTATTGGTTGTGTCCCTTTCCCCACTGCAGTGTGAGAGTTTAATATAGAAGATAATATCAGTGTTCAAAGCCCTGCTACTCTCTCTGAGGGTGTACCTGCTCTGATAGGAGGTTGCTTTCCAGTTCTGAAGGAAGACTCTATGTCAGCCCATTCCCTGAATCTCTTCACTCTTTGTCATTATAAGTAGATCACAGTGATAAAGCAGCCCCTGCTCACATTCACACTGCTCCTGCCTGGCCCTGATCAAGAAGCTCCTGCCTTGTTCCATCTCTTGGCACCATGCACTGGTTTTAATTTTGGTGCTGCAACAGTTTATTCATTAACTTCATTGTGTCTCATGACATGACAACATCTGGGGGAACAGAGGGGGAGACTAATTCCACACTGCACCCTAAAGAGCCTTAAAAGTGTCTCCATACACTATAAAATCTGATTTTTCAACCTAAAAGAATGGGTGCCAGCAAGCCCAGCCAAGCCATGCAGCAGTCAAAGATGCTCTTGTCAAGCCTCCCTTTGACAGCATCTTCTTTTTTTCAAAGCTTGAGCACCACTAAACAAAACACTGAACTTACACCTGAACGTGTGTCAGTCAGGTGTTTCTCTTCTCAGATTTAAATATATTTCGATCACGTATCACCATAGTGCTGGTTACCAGCAGGGTTACTGGGATAGCTTATTTGTATTGGAGGGAAATGGCAGCTGAGGAAATGAAGATATGATGCAGGAAGCTATAAATTATTTCAGCATCATTTTAAAATCCTTGTGTTGGCAGTTATTAAATTTTTTTTCTCCTTCTTTTCCCCTTTATTCCACAAGGCAGCAGACAGTTTGTGACAGAACCTGAACTCTGTAAATACCACATTACCAAAATTCAGGACCTGCCTCCCCCAGCACAAGGCTTTGATTTTGACAGCTACATGAGATGCAAAGCTCTTCAGCCTGAGGACTGAACCGGGCAGCTGAGTCTCAGCCTGGCTGCCTGCACCTGCAGCAGAAACGCCCTAACACCCCCGGTGTCCATCCACCACCACCTAACCAGGCAGTTTCCTCTTGCTACTGCCATTATAAATCCATTTGCAAAGCCAAAGTCTTCTAATCATAAAAAAATGCCTCATTTGCACCCTGGCTGTACCTGGGGCTGCAGATCAGCATTCGAGCCAGGGCTGTGATCTGTTCTGCCTCCAATGCTTTCTGACATTCCCTGGCATTTACTCCTCTCCCCCACAATTCCTTCATGGCCATCAATATCAACATTCCCCTGACTTGACTGCACTAAGATGGACAATCCAAGCTCTCAGGTTTTTATTTTCTGGGCCCAGGTTTTCTAAGCTGAAGACATATATCTATGTCATGAATTTCTGAGGTGGAATCAATCCCAGTTTTTCAGTGTAAAATCTTGCAGGCCAATTTACTGAAGTGTAACACTGTCTGCTGAATGTCTCCTTGAGCACTCAAGCTCAATAGAATTGAAGAAAAGCAATGATCACCCCTTGACAAAAGAAATTAATATTAAATAAATATTCTTAACAATTTATTGAAACAAGTCCTTGAAAATTAGCTTTAACACCAAGGGGAACCCAAAACCTTAGGGAGTTCCTTTAAAAATATTAATGGAGAAAAATACAGAATTTTAATGAATATATGCTAAATATCTTATGACTTGAAGCACTTAAGATGCAATTGATCTCACCACAGTGGTGACAAGTTAGGGAGCAGTGAGAACAGAGACTTATCATCAGATAAAAAGCTCAAAACAGAATTACATTCTTTGCTTGTCACCAAAGCACTAATACTGAGAGGGTGTGGGAAGGCAATTTACATACAAAATTGGAGCCACATAGCTAATGTACTCTGATTTTTCACTTGAACTACATTTCACTGACAGAAGGGTCTTTTTCTATAGGAAAAATGGGTGATTGTGTTCTTCATGCACTATCCCATTTTCTACAGCACTAAAGAATTATTTTCTGTTCTGCTGAAAATTGTAAGGTAATCTAATGAAAACTGGCCATCCCCTGTCTTCTCATCATTTCAAAGCCCCTAAAAATACTATTTACAAAGTATGCAACTGGAAAGCTACACTGAATAATGTATAAAGAACACATTTCTTTGAATTTCATAGCCTTTTGATGGCAAAAACTTGACAGACTGAAGGATGTTATTCTGTCACGCAGCAAGCTAGATGAGGAGATGTGTAAAGTTTTCTTTCTTCTAAGCACATCCATCTTAGATGTAGATACCTGGAAGTGCATTTATGTGGCTTTTTGTTGGTTTGGTGGGGGTTTGATGGGGTTTTTTGTGATTTTGTTGGTGGTGGTCATTGGTTGCTCTCTTTGTTGTTTTTTTAATATACACATTCGGTAGTCAATCCTGAAATCTTTTCCTGAATGTTGAACTAGAATCACCCCTTCTTCACCATGTGAAATCCTTTCCTTGATGACTCATAACTGGTAGAACTGAGTGATCTTCTAAATTCCAAGGAACTCTTCTGACTTCCCCTCTGTGATGCTCCATGGCAGCCACTCACCTGCCCCTCCTGGGCACTGGTCCCTACAGCAAAGCGATTTTCCAGGGCTGAGGGCAAGGCCACGGCCAGGAGCAGGCTGGATATGCTGGATTCAGCCTGTCCCTGAGGAAAACATGGGCCAACAGGCACACAAAGGGACAAGGAATGTTTGATCCAGTGCAACACCTGCCCGGGGAGAACGACTTCACTTTCTCATGGATTGATTTTGTTCCTCGCCCGTTCCTTCACAGCCACGAGGCAGGAAAATCTCTTCAGCATGAGCAAGTATTACTGCACACTTCATTCCACGGTTCCAGGAAATTCCTCAACAGCTCCCTCTGCTAACAGGCATACTATTACCTGTGCTTTATTCCCACTGAAAAAATTAGTCAGCATGCACCATCTGTTTTCCCCTTCAGTCAGCAGCCAGTACACAGCACTGTGCACAGAGCACCAGGCCATTCTTTCAAGGTGCAGATATATTTTTAGTAATCATTTTGACTTTTTCATTTGTAGAAAAAGCAGATTTCTCCCTCTTCAAGGATGATTGTTATGTTGTGCTTTTTCTGAGAAAGCAGAATTATTAATTTAACCCCTGCAGCAGTCTCAGTTACAAAATGCACATTGCATATGAGATATTCAATGTGCACAGCTGGTGTGACCATTTAAAAAAATTAGGAAGAAAATAGCTTCTTGGTTTTCAATTTCTTCCCCAAAAGAATTTTAAAAAGGCACATTTTGTTCTGCTCTAATTAGTATGTGTGCCAGTGCATGACTTCCAAAGCAGGCAGATGCTTTGAATGAAGTGCAATGTAGATTTTCATTAATCTTCTTTGGCACAAGACTTTTCTTCTGCTATGTGTATGCAGGAAGTAATGACTAGAAAAGATGAGCAATCACAGGCATTTCTAACCAACTTAAGCTGGCTTTTGTAAAGGGCAAGACAGGGTCATAAAAGAATATGGTTTCCTCAGTGTCTGACATCTCCCAGTTTCTGGTTTTTCATAATAATGAAGGGTTGGGGGTAATTCCTTTTTAATACAAAATATCAAATTCAGATATGGGGACCCTAAAGAAATTAAATATCAATGCACTGACAAATGCATGCATTTCAATCAGTTCTGAGACCAACACAAGAGAAAACCACAGATATATTTTCCTGACAGTAAGCAGAGAATTCAAAATTGCCTTTCCTGAAACCAGTTTTCTGTTTAAAACGCAGTAAGGAGAGTTTTTCCATCTTGCTGGAATTGGAAGCCTATCAGTGAAGAGTTTTAGAGTAGAGCTGGAATGACTTTCATCTTTTCCCACCTCAGTTTAGGGATATTCCATTGCTTTAGATATGGCTAAAGCAGAAAAAAGCTTGAAGCAGACTGTGCACGGTTCTTCTTATTAAGCAGCACAGCTGGGTTATTCTTCCAAAGACAAAGACCCCATGTTTGGGATGAGAGAGGTCCATGTGCCACGATGAGAGCTGCTGCTGCTTCAGGCTCCTTTGCCAGCAGCAAAACTCACTCTTGTCAGGAGAAGACTGACATGGGGAGTGAAAGTCAAATATAAAACTCTGAATACAGAGATACTCTTAATTTTGCGCACATCCTGAGGGCATGAGTTTTCCACTCTTGTGTTCTCTCACTGAGCATAATTTTTTTTTAAATCTGCTATTATTACCTTTTGCTTTTCTGCAGTCTCTTCCGTGTATTCTCTTTTTCTTTCATGAGCCAGTCACTGATTCCCTCTGCACTTCTTCCCCTCACTCATGAGCTTTGCACCTTAGCACTTCCCTACACTTAGAGTAAGAAGAGACTGAACAGATTGCTGATCTATACATGAGATTTGGGGATGAGCTCCTGAACTGGAAAAATGGGACTGGGAAGTTCATGCTCCCTCAGAGATGTTGACTTGTGCAAATGCTGCTGCTCAGCTGTTGGATTTCCACTTTGAGATGAGTCTTTCTCACAATCATGAGGTCAAAAATGTATCTTCTTACCTGAAAACCTCAACTTTCTCTCCAGCAAGAAACAGGCCCCTAAACACACTGCTGGATAGTTCTGGGCTAAATATAGCATGGTTGACAGCTATGCACAAGAGAAATTAAATTAAAGAAAAAAAATGTTCCTAGAATAACAAAATCATTAATTACACAAATGGATTTCTATTTACAGTGCAAGTGAAATGATGACTTAAGAAGATTACAGAGCAACGTGCAATACAGAACATTGCTTTCAGGAAGAGCACAAGCCAAAAAAGGAATGAAAATTATATGCAATAATTTCAGATAATACACAGGGGATACAAAAGCAAGTTCTAAAAATGGAAGGAAATGTAGTTCTTTCTGACCTCTGTAGAAACAGGCAAAACCATTAGGCAATGGCACAGGAGCATTAACATTTCCTGACAAGACATTAAAATAACAAAAAGAGGGAAACTTGGATTCCATCTACTTTAAGTACTACCTTCTACAAAGGCCACACAGAATAAAACAACACTTTTTCCCTAAAACAACAAGAGGCCTAAGTGGTGAGTATTTCTGTGAAAAACAAAGGAAAGCTATCTGTTTGGGAAAGGTACCTGCTTTAGGTTGCAGGTTATGGTGGTAGAACTGGGCAAAATATTAGGTTTCCCAGAAGCAACAGGATTCACAGATTTTATGAGATATATTTCATTTTCTCTTTGCAGAGTAGAATCAGTTCAGCTTTTTTTTTCTTTTTCTTTATTATGAGTTAGTAGGTACACCTACCTCACTGGAGAAATAAGGTCTCATTCTGCTCTCAGCTTTGCAGCCTCCTGCATGGAACCACCCACCTGTGGCTGAAGAAACTGTCAGGAACCCTGTGAGCATTCACTGTGTGAATGCACAGTGCTCTGCTATGAAGCACATCAAGGCTCTTCAGTCTTTGCTTTTTCTTCAATGTGAAATTTTAGAGATGAGGGATAGGCAGGATGATGAAGGGAAGAGGACTGGTGAGATGTCTGGCCTCAGATCTCCTCTGTTTCTCTGTCTATTTTTCTACACTCTTAAATAGATGACACCTCTCTGCCTCTCCCCACTGGCAACGCTGCTGCAGGAGCTGAGACATCACTTACTGCCCAGAATTCACAAACACACCCAAGCTGCATTTTGTGTTCACTCCACTGTCTTGTCAGCAGTTTCTGCGGCACACACTGAAGTTGGGCGTGATACCTGTGGCCTTTACCAAATAAAGGTTTGGAATTCAAAAGAAAAAAAAAGAAGGGAAAAAAATTTAAAAAAAAAAGGAAAAAAAGCACTCAGAAATCAAGGCCCAAGTAGAGTTTCTCTGGTTCATTCAAAGAGTAAAAATGGTCATGTTGTACCTTGGTTTGCAGGGCTCTTTTGTGAAGCTGGCCCTGTTGGCATCTGGACACCCTGGCAGAGCCAGGGACAATTTTGATCTCTGCCCTTAAATATTCTGTTTTGGGGCATCCAGGGTTTTCTGTAAAATTTTTCACTATGAAACATTGTGTCAATCCATTAGTGGTTCATTTTATTGTATGCATCTGTATCTATTTATCTATTTGTGTAAAGCAATAATAAATCTGTCCATTACATCAGTTAACATTAAATGTAGATGCATAAATCAGCATAAAATCACCAGATTCAACCTAAATAAATCAACTGCTCAAGCTCAGAGAATATATTTCATATCTGAAGAGAAAAAGAGAATCTGCAGGAAGAGTTCACACCTTTTCTGCAGGTGCCTTCACTGATATCAGTCTCTACTAAAAAAACTGCTTTAGGTGACACCCATTTCATAACTCAGGCATTAAAAACCTCTGTTAATGACAGTAGATGCATGAATATCTACTTTAGCTTTAAGCTTAGTTATAGAAACTATAGATTCAGTAGATTATTCTGGAATAGAAGGCACTGACACTGGGTTTCCCTTATTATGTATCTTACCACACTGAAATTATGTAACAAACTAATTAAAGCAAAAACACAATTAGGTTTTTCTCGAGGTTTGAGCCTCCTATACTGTAATATCTCATAAATAATTACAACAATGAAAGGACATACATTACTGTGTATCTAAGTGGATGTGGTTATAAAGGAAAAATCTTGCTTTTAAAGCTGACACGGTAACAGTGGAGTGGCTCAGATACATTATATTTTTTTAGCAAAAAAAAAACCACCAAAACCACTCTACAAATAACCTTTGTTTCCTAAAGAATTATATACAACCTTCCAGGCAGGAGAGAGACTCATATGAGCTAAAAGCTCCAAGGCAGATAAGTCAGGAGAGGAGCAGGGCATGGGCAGGAAACAATACTGCCAGGCTGACAGCTCACTTCTTCCAGGAGTATTTTGAATTGTTTCAGTTGTCATTACCTTAAGGAAGTTTTCATTTTGACAGCATAAATATTAAATATTTTTTAAAGATGAAAGTTCCAAAGAAACTGTGTGGAATTCTTTTTTTTTTCTCTTCCATATGAAAGCAGTAGACAAGACTGCTCACGGGCTACAAAGAGATAAATAAACCTGCACAATGTGACCTTAGAATGATCAGCTGTGGATTGCATTAATGGAACTCGAAGCTGAGCTCTAAGAATTTTAGCTCTGACCCTTTGTAATGTCAAATATTTTGGCTATGAGGCCTCCTTAGAGCACTCCATGTATAAATACCTTTAATGTGCCAAGAAAAAGAGCCAGTCATAACTAAGCAAACAATCAAGAATAACCAAACCACAACAACAAGCACCAGAAAAAGCCTTCACATGCCATGTGTTCAGTTATCTGTATTTAAAACTCCATTAGGGAAAATTCTTTTAAAGGGTCAACATAAATTTCATTTTTAAAGTGATACTTTATGCAATAGCATTCAGGGCAGCAAATTAAAGGGTGAGAGTGAATAAATATCCTTCTCTGAAGAGTGCAGTATGTCAGCATCCCAGGGTCTTTTGCAAACAAGTGGGAGATTAAGCACCCATTCTCTAGTTGAATGTTATTTTCCACCCAAAAGCTGATAAAAGACTTAAAAGTATTTCTTAGGCTCCCAAAATGAAGCTGGGGCAGAACATGAAGTAAACAGTGGATAGAATTGCTCTCCTGAGAAGAAGAAAGGTGTGACTCCCTCGCTGAGCCCAGATGCTCTGAGCAGGAGGATCCTTCCCTGCACACCTTGTGCAAGCTCAGCTCCTTCCTGCTGGGCTGAAATGGCTCAGCTCAGCTCTGACAAAGCACAGAGCTCCTGAGAAGTGGAAAGCAGAGGACTGCAAAACAAATGAAGCTGCCAGCATCACAGCTGGGCTCAGGGGTGCTTAAGGAGGTGGCGTGGAAGGGAATCCTTGTACTGTGGGAGGGGAAAAAAAGCCCAGAGAGGATGGGATGGCCTAAAATGCAATTTCAGTAGGGTCAGCTCCTACAGCTCAGTGTGCCTTCTCCAGCAAACACTGAGCAGTGCCTTTACTGCTGATCCTGCTGCCCCCATGGTGGAGGAGGCTCTGATTTAACCCAGCACGACGAGGAGAACCCAGACCCACAGCAGGGACAGGTGAGGCAGGAGCTGGAGATCACTGCTGGCATCAGAACCTCCACAGCAGAAGGCAGAGGGATTAATGGATTCACTCCCCTGGCTGCCAGCCCCTGCTGAGTGCTGCTCTCCTCAGGAGAAGCCAAGGCTGCTTCGTGCCTGCCAGAAGAATGGACCTGCTCTGAGGACAGCAAGAGGTCTGAGAAAAGCCTCCCACCAGAAATCTGAGATTGAAGACACAGAGGAGCAGTGAGAAATGCCACACATCCCACGTGTGGGTAGCCTCGTTTCTGCAGTCAGATCAACCAGCAGAAACCCACTGATTTCAGTAAAATCATGCTTTTGCAAACACTGAGAATGAATAGAAATTTGTGCTGTAAAAATATAAAAATATATACAAAAATGCAAACTGACAATTTTTATTACTCAAGGGGCAATAAAGTTCTATTGCAAACATAAGAAATGACAATTTATCAAAGTCCCAACCCCAGCTGGAGAAGTCGTGACTTCTGGAATACAAACAGTGAAATCCTTAATGAGACAAGTACCACAGCTAGAGCTGCTGCTTCAGAAACACCCTGAGCAGCCACACTTACCCAATTAGTGATCTGCCAGGAAAGTGAGCACATTCCCCCATTCAGCTCTACAGAAGAAAAATAAATATTTAATGTATGTAAACTCAGTCACTGACTGATCATTAAACATTACCCTAAAGAAACAGCAATATCTTATATACTCACACACATTTTTTACAGCTTTTCTCCACATCTCTGTGAAGATTAAAGAACTTTTGTAGGATTTGAATTAAGAGCTCCAAGTTTTCACGAAACAGCTTTGCGTGGTTATTGTCTACACTAGAGTACTGCAAATAATTATACCTAAAACATAATTTATGAGTGAGAAAGAAAAAAAAAAACCTGCCTGTGATGCTAAAAACCCCTACATTTCCTGCAGGGTTTTCTGGGGAGCTGGGAAAAATATTCTTCTCTTCTCTTTCTAAAGCGCAGCTTTGCTTTGCAGAGGAAAAGGAACATTTCCCCTGCGCTGTCTCTGCCCTACAGCCAAGGAAGGAGACACGGTGGGCAGCGGTGGGTCAGGAGCCAGGTCGGGCAGGGCTGGGCAGCTCTGCCCGTTCCCAAAGCAGAGGCCAGCCCGGAGGGGCTCAGGAGCTGCCCCTTCCCCAGGGGCTGGCAGCTTGCAGGCTGTGCCCGGCTGCTGCACATCTCATTAAGTGCTCCCACGGCTTCTCAGAAGTGCTGAGCTGTGTGTCAGCTCTGCTCCTCAGCAAAGAGAGGCTGCATCATTAGTGGCTTTCTGCTACAGAAAGGAAAAAAAGGCTGTAACACCCCTTCAGCACAGACACGACTCAAAGTGCTGAAGTTTTCAGGACACCAGCTTTTCACGTCAAGAATAAAAAATGTATTCCTGGTGAAACAATAAGAAACATAGAGAAATGGCATCAGGAGGTCAACATATACTCCTGAGGTGGCTCCAGCAACCACCCACTTTCACTGCACCTCAGCACTCACCTTCAGAGCCAGCCTCCCAGCAGCTCTGCAGGATCAGACTGCCATGAACATTCTCTGCCTGCAGATCCTGTCACACCATAGCCTAAACAATTTTGTGCAGATGAAATCAAAACTGAGCTTGATCTTTTATTAATATTTTTGAATTAATATTTTCTTAAATTATCACCAAGTGTAAAAAAGAAATCTCTCTCCTGTATCAGGGTGTCCCTGGCACCATCCACTCCCACCCAGCCCTGAGAGCCAGGGCAGCCACCCACACCCAGCAGCAGCAGCTACAACACCTTCCTTACAGCCCCAGGAGGGTTTGCTGCTTAAGGCTCTTTTTGTTTCATCCAGAGCATGATGAGCTTTTGATTAATCATATGGTGATTAATTACTTGCACTCTTTCTGGTTTGGATTCAGCACAGCAATCAGCTCCTCCCAGCAGCATCCCAAGCTCTGAAGGTGGGATTTGCCTGTCACTGGCTGCACAGGGACCACATCCCTCTGCACATTCCTCATGTGTCTGGGTTCTGCTCCTGGAGCACCTGCATGGAAGAGGCAAAAGTCATCCCATTAAAGCATCAGCACTCTGCAGGCAGCACCACTCAACAAGAGATATTTTTAACAACTTTTAAAATACAACTGTAACTTTTCACCAATGTCATTGAATCAAGAGGCTGATCCAGCAACATTTGTTATAAATAATAAACATATGCGGCCAGGCAATGTATTTTGAAAGCAAAATTTTCTTATATACACAAATATCTATTTTGGATTAAAATATTTCATGTCACTGAGCAGAGGCCTGTATAGGTGAAGAGAAAAATAAAATTACATCCAACTTAGTCATGCAATGTGTGGGACATGCTGTTAGTGCCTGAGGCTCAGCTGTAGAAAAATCCCCACTAGGCCCAGAGGTGCAGAGGGCAAGAGGCCCATCCTTCCAAGGTTTAAAAGTGTTCAGGTAAAGAACCTGCAATTGCTACTTTACCTTTTATGGGTTTCTGACAGTTGCTTAAATCCCAGATGTTCTTTATAATTAGCATGTATTTAAATATGCATGAATCCATCTACTCTTTCTTTGTTTGGGGGCCTTGGGGGGTGGCAGAGTGCAGGGTGTCTTCCTCCATTTTTGTGAATTATCTGGTGTCTTCCACCATTTTTGTGAATTATCTGTTAGAAGCAATTCTTTTTTTTAGTGTTGAAACAAAACCCAAAATGGAGGTTAACTACAAACCCGTGAAATCGATTGTCTGATTGACATTTTAAGAAGACCACTGCATTTTTATTTCATTCATGCTATTTTCCAAACTTAGGACTGCAGAGCTGGAGACTCTGCATCAGCACAAAGCTTTGAATTTTTATTTTATTTGTAGGTAAAGCATCACTGAGTGTTACACAGTGACACTTTCCCAATGTATCTCCGCCTGCTCACTCGGTGCCATTTCCCCAAGATCTGATACAGTATTTGAGCAGAGACATTGCCAGAGTAATTTTAGAAGTTTCCCTGGTAACCACTGCTGACATCTCTAACTCAAAATTTAAGAGTACAGCTCTCTGTAGCACCCTTACATGGCAAAGTGCCTCGCATCAGTTCAGCTCAGGAACCTTGCAAACGACAATTCAATTTCTTCTGCTGTTCACAGAGTTAAGGTACATGCCCACAGACATTCCTCTCACTTAAAGAAAGCTGCCCCCACCTTCCCCAGGCTGCAGAGAGGGAAAAGGCACAGACAAAACCCTCAGAAAGTGATTCAAAGAAGGGAAAGTGAGACTGGAAAGAGGTAGATGCTGGAGAGGGCTGGCAAGAGACACAAGGGAAGGGAGGAACGTAGAAGCAACAGCATTTATAGGGCAACAGGAGCACCTGAAATGTATGGAGCTGGCAAGAGAGAACTGAAAACAAACATTTTACAGAAATGAAGAAAGCCATGAAAAAAGGGGAAATAGTATTTCTTTAATCAGTCCTTCAGTGTATTTTCTGGAGGATGCTCACCTTCCTCTCCAGGTCTGGGAGGGAGGTTAAAGGAAAAAAGGGTCACTGTGAGATGCTGTTGAGGGCCCTGTGTGCCTCGATGATTTATCTCTGGGCATGGATGCTCCCCCTTCCGTGGTTCTTACAGACAGCCAGGCCACATCCCTACCCTGAAAATTATTTTATAAGTAATGCCTTTAATGAACAGCACTCAGTAACGAGCAGTAATCCCGCAATGAACAGCCTGTCTAGACCCTGTAGTTCCTTTCTGTGACCCTGCTGCTGGGAGCTTTCCTCACTCCCGCTCATCCCAAGGGCTCCTCCTGCTCCTATGCCCCTGCCTGTTGCCCAGGGCCCTGTGAGCCCTCTGGGTCTGAGCTTACCCATCATCTAACTCTTGCAATTCTGGTCCACAGCAGGCTCTTCCTGTTACATGGTCCTAGGTGAGGCTGAGACAAAGAGAAGGATGAATACCAGGAGACACGGATAAAAAAACGGCAAAAATGACTCAGAATAACTCCCAAGTTTCAGTTTCTTTAACATAGAATCTCTCCCTCTATTTGTGCATTGCTTTTCACAAATAAAGTCCTGTTTCTTATTTTGGAGCTGACAACGAAGAGAAAGAAAAAGCAGTAAATAATACAGCTAAGGGTAGGATAATTCAAGAAAATGCTGGAGAATCCCTGTTGATTAACCTGCATTGTACAGGAAATCTAGAGAGCGTGGTGCTTATTAAGGTGTAAAGAAAAATAGACAATACTAAGGGACAGAGGAAAGGAGAAATCCAGCTGTTTGGGCCCTTACTACAGCAAAAACAAAACAAAACAACAAAAAAAATCTCAGAAACAGAGTCAAACCACAATGCCAATCAAGGACAGGGAAAAAAAAAGGAACAAAAAACATAAAGAATGTGTATAGAAACAGTAGAGTGGGGTGAAGTAGACACCAGAGAGCTCTAACCCATTATAAAAAGAAAATGCTGAGGTAGGGAACTAACACTGCCACCACAGAGGTCACCAGGAAACTGCTGGGAGAGGGGAAGGAGGAGTGAGGGGGCATCCCTGAGACAGAATTCACCCTGAAAGGGTCAAAAATAGCTACTGCCAAAGCAGGTTAACTATAATTAGTGCATGGGAACAGACAGTAAAAGGATTGTGATGCTAATGTCTGGGATTTTCGAAAGTATTCAGAAAGCTTTTTGTTCTCCACCACTTGCAGCCCCTCGTTGTCTTTGCACCCCGGGTTATTGATGGTTTCAAGCACAATTCGAATGCAGAAGGAACACTGAACTGACAATCTCTTGCTGCTGTGGCTGAGCTCACCAGCCCTTCAGAGTGAGAAGCAGGCAATGTCTTCACGGATGAACATTTCCCCTCTGAATCTCTGAGCCATGTATCACAGCCCCAAGCTTTCAGCATTCCCTCAGAATGCTTTAACATGTTCTTTCTTAGATGACTAGATGCGAAAATATGTTTTCCACTCTTATTATTACATTACTGTGCCTTCTTTCCCTCCACTCCTTTGTTTTCTAACTGCTTTAACATCTTTGAGAACAAGCAGTGCATGAGAGTGCAACTTGCACTTTAACAGACTTCCATAAATTTAGACTTGAATTACACTGCTGGTGCCATGCTGTGCAGCTGCTGGGGGGAACCAGGCCAGTAGAGAGTAGTTACTGACAGAAGAGATTTTCCTGTAATGGCAATGTTAGCTACAATTCAAGGGTCAGCATCTCCACTTTCCAAATATCTGTGAAGAGGCACAAACCCCCTCAGTCTAGCTGCATTCCAATATTGCATAAAATGAAAACCAAGCAATTTATCTTCCAGAAAATCTAGACTCATCACCTGAACTTCATGGGATACAACTCCCTTGGATGCAACACCACAAACATGCCCACGAGCATATGAAAAATCAAAGTTTTACTTTCTGCAGTTCCTATGCTGTTGGAAGTCTCTCTCCTTCCTCCTGCACTGGCCTAAAACCAAACTAAACCTTCCAACAGCATCTGACAGGGCTAAGGGAGCCACAGGTTAGGACCTGAACTGAAAGAGATCTAAGCTAGACTGACCTTTTAATTCTGCTTGCAGGTGGCATCTGCAGAGTCTCAATCTTCCTAACAGAAGACACAATCCTGCAACCTTGGCAGTGAATCTAAAAGAAATTTTGACTTTTCCCCCAGGATAATGGACAAACTTGTTCCAGGTTTTAAATCTGTCTGTGGTAAAGAGAAGGCAGGAGAAGGTCCTCAGGGTCCTCAGAGCAGATCCCATCAGGAACCACCCATGAGGATGATAAGAACTAAAGAACAAATTTTCAGCCACAAAGTTTCTGGTACATATTCTGATGAGTGGAATCTGCAGCTACAGATGGAATAGCTCTGAGGTTTACCCTTCATCACCAGCACATTTCCATAATTTCTTAACATTTTCTCACAGAGCCTGATGCCCCAGGGCATCACAGCTCCTATAGTTCTTCAACATTTCCCGAAGTGCAGGTGACTGCAAGGCTGTGGGTGAGCTGCTCTGTCAGGGTAGTGAGGGCAGCACAAGCAAGGGCTGGGTGATAGCTTGTCCCTGTTTCCTCTTCAGAGCTGGGAATTGCTCAGTGTGCTCCCACCCTGGGAAGCTGCCACCCCAGAAATCTGCCTACAGCCAAGGAAGCCCAAGCTGCAGTGGTGCCACAGCAGAGCTGTTTCATGCAGGTACAAGATAGGTTTTTCTAAAAACACAGTCCTTCACTACCCTTCCTCTCTGCTCAGCAAAATTTACTACCTGCTAATCACGAGCTGATGATGAGTTTTCCTTAGTCTGCTGGAAAACCCAGCAGTGTAAGTGGGCCATTTTTCAGTGTTCATTAGGCACAGAGAGCCCAGCATCCCACCAGGACACAACTGCAGGTGCTGCCAGCTGCTCAAAACTCTGCCTGGATTCTGCAGCTGCAGAGCTGAGGGCACCTCAGCCCAGCTGCTCCAGCTGTCCCCAGCCCCTGCCTGACCTGCAGCTCACCTTCCCAAGGAGAAAGGAGGCTGTGCAGGCACCTGGGGATGCAGCAGAGGAAGGGAAGGCACAGCTCCATGGCACCCATGCTCTTTGCACAGCAAACGTGACACAAAGCTCAGGCACAGCTTTGCTGGCCCATGAGCTGCCCCTCCTCATGGAGCCACCAGCAGATACCACATCGAGACCATGAGCATAAAACCATTTATCTTATGGTGTTCCTAAAGCCCAGAATGAAAGAGGGGCTTTTTTTTTTGCCCAGATTGGGAAGGTATTTTTGCCATAAACCACTTCAGAACAAAGCAGCAGGTAAAGGAAGGGCAAAGACAAAGCAGTCAGGAGAGTTCAAGGTCAGTGAGATGGTACACAGGACCCTGCACTGCTCACCAACCCTCTCCTAACTCATTATTTTCCCAGAGAAAATCTGTCAGTGCCTTACCACTTGACTAAGGTGGAACCCTTAATTAACATTTGCAAATTATTTTTATATCCCCAGGTAAGAGGTGCAAGACAAATATGTGGCATTATAAAAGAACAGCCCTTATGCCTGAACTCCTTTAGTAGTGCTGAGTAAAAGGAATTACTTAGAGAATAAAGAAAATAGTAAAACCCAGACTTTGAAATGCCATCTGCATTTTTGACCTCAGAAATATAAAAGTATATTTAGCTGGGACATTTAAAGAATGCCAGAACCTTCCATGTTAGCTTTATCTCTACCCAAAACAGGACAGAGGTCATTGTTCACTGCATCAGAAGATGACTTGTTAAAGTGCAAAGCCCTTCTCAGAAAGCTCTGTGCTTTGAACATAACATCCTCGATTACATTTGAAAGTTGCCAGTTAGACAGGACTGCAGATAACAGGCTGAGGCAAAGCCAAGGGACAGGCTGATTTAAAGGGACTCCCAACAGCGACCTGCAGAGATCAGCCCACTGCTCACAAGAGACTCCTGGGGGCACTGGGCTTTCTTTTTGAACCAGGTTTGAGCTGGCAGCTAATGGCAGAGCTTTCCTGCATTCCTCCTTTACAACTAGGTACAAGCAAATGGGAGACAATGACAAACGACATTCAACTGTAACATCTTCTTTTTGTGTTGTTATTATTAAAAAATGGCTTTTGTGAACGCCTTTGGGGTTCCACATTCTCCAGGGCAGATTTCTGCTCTACATCACACAAGTATAAGTCTGGAATAATGTCACTGAAGTCAGAGGAAATATTTGGGCGTTACACAGACAATTTTGAGCTGAACTGGTTAAGACTGATCTAATTACAAGGAGGGACAAGCAGATATTCTGCCATTAGTTAAGGGGTGAGGGGAGCACAGCAGGTTGCACATGTTGTTTTGATCAAATTTGACTTTATCACATGCAAGCTGGAGGCTTTAAGACACATAAAACTACTCCCCAAAATATTAAAAAAAATTAGTTTCATACATTTTATGCATTTTTTTGCAAAGTTAAGGGGTGAAGGGAGCACAGCAGGTTGCACATGTTGTTTTGATCAAATTTGACTTTATCACATGCAAGCTGAAGGCTTTAAGGCACATAGAACTACTCCCCAAAATATTGAAAAAAATAGTTTTATACATTTTATACATTTTTTGCATTTCCTGCCCTAAGGTACCATTTTATATTTCCAGTAACCATATGTACATGAATCCTAAATTATATGGCAAGCAGAATTTCAGTTTGGTAGAACAAGCCATGATCCAGGTAACTGCTAACCTCAGACTAAGAGATCTGTTGATCTTAATTGCTGTTAAGAGTTCACACCCATAAACATGGATGTTTATTTCCTTTCCTCATGATTTGTCTGGCTCCCTACTTCAACTGGGAAACATATGGAGAGGTAAAACATCATCTGCTGTGATGCACACACTGTCTGGGAAGCAACTCTAATGTTTCACATTAATGCTGCCTCATTCACAAGCCAGATCCTACTCGAAGTGAACTAAAATCCTCAATAATTGCCTTAAAGCCCTGCTTGTCACCCTTGTGACCATGAGTCAACAGTCCTGAGTCTACCATTTGCTTATGAAATTAAAGCATATTAATAGCTACATTTCCTGGATTCATCCTCTGTGAAGCATAACTGGGCAGATGAAGAACTTCCAGATGTACAAGACAAGAAGATAAATATTAAGTAAAACTCAAAAATGCCTTTACATGACACAACCTTATGACACTGACAGCTCTGCAACTAGCAATAACAGTTCTGACCTGGAGAATTTCTGTGAATTTGCAGCTTCTTTTCATTCTACCTTCAGCCTGCAACAGACTGCATAGACTAATATAAGTTTGAGTAAACCAAATCCAAATAAATTCTAATAAAATATAGTTGTAAAGCAAAGAAACCCAAAAAAAAATTCCCTCCTCCTCACATTTTTCCCTGCATACCTGATGCCCACTCCATCTTGTGCTCCTTCATATGATGCATTTTTCCTACAGAGTTAATTCTGATCACTTGGACTCAGCCAGCTGTGTGGAAGCTTTCAAGCTTTGATGCACCAGGCTGCAACTTTGACAGAGCAGCCAACAAACTGACCAAGTTGGCATGACAGAAACACAAGCTCAAATTAAATCCTGTTGACTTAGCAGGAGGCTGTGAGGAGCAACCCCTGAGCTGGCAGTCAGGCCCCAGCAGCTCACTGAACCCACTGACCAGAATATTCAACAGCTTGTCTAAGAATCCTCCTCTCTAAACTGACATTCATCCTTGCTTTGGAAAAGTTCCCTGCTAACCCTGAGATTACTGACAGGTTTTTTGCCAAAGAAAATATTTCAAAATAGAAATATGTTTTCCTCTTTTGAATCATTCTTAATACTCACTCTCTTTTTAAAGATTTTTATACTCATTGAAATAAAAAGATCAGCTGTGCTTGGTTGAAGTTCCTCAGCTTACACTGGAGTCTACAGACAGCAGATTTTAGAGGCAAGAATCAGATCTCTCTCTGCAGTCATACACTGGAATGCACACAGCAGTGGGGTTAAATTATAATTATTGCAGAATTAAAGTAATCCCCCATAATGAGAGAACATCCCAGGAAATGAAATAAGCTGACACAACAGAAAGTTTCTTATTCCTTTATGCAAATGAATTCAGGTAACCACAACCTAAAATTTCTTCCATTGTGGGCACACATTTGGTGTTTCATCAGTTTTGAGAAATAAAGTGTTTTCTTCCCTTGGCTGCAGCTCCTCACTGGTCTCTCTGGGTCAAATAAATCTCCAGAATGGAAGATGAAGCCTGTGCCTTGGGTTATATATAACAGACGAGTCGCTGGGTTGACCCTACCTCCAAACAAACACTGAAAGACATTTTTCTCACTGAAGGATAAAATACACTAACATGGAGGCTGAAGATTTCTTTTTCTTCCCAGCTGAATAAAATTCCTTTAAAATGCCTGAAACTTCATGAGCAATGACTCTGCACCCCACAGAATGGAGCCACAGGACCCCTCACTCCTCCAGAGCTGCTCCTTGGGAAGTGCACTGGAATTCACTGGGAGCTAAGTTTGAATTCCAGCTTTGCTGACAACCTATTGCATTTTACTGAAGGATTTTACATACACAGAAAAGACTGCCAGAAAATGAACAAATGCTGCATCAACTGAGCTTCCCAAAATCTGCAAGTGTGACTGGATAGCAGTAATCCCACTTTTCTGAGAGTGCTGTTACATTGCTGAGAAAGAACAAAGCCAAGTGCTATAAAAACAACTTGGAAAGCCGAATCCCATTTTTTTGCAGCCTTGTACCACACCAGTGTTTTCAGACACCAGCTATTTTTCTTGATTTACCAAGGCCTCTCAGGTGTTTCTGCCATTCAACAATTACTTGCTCCTGGCCAATTTTTTTTTCCTCCCTTCCAGACCACAGTCAGCAGCATCCCTAGACTGTAACTTTGCTTTATAGCCTCGGGCCAGTTATGAAACTAGCTCATTGTTGCAGTGAGAGACAAATTATTCCAAGGTACCAAGGAGCAGAAGGGCTTGGGAAAGCTGTCCAACTCTGAAAAAAACGCCCAAGCATGCACATGTTCCAGAAAGGTGCATTTTTCAAACACAGGGAGAGATTCATAGGATGCCCTCTCCTACTGCCAGGTTTACCTGACACAACAGGCACAAAGCAAAAAGGCTGTGCCTGAAACAGAGGAGATGCTGCCAGGCATTCCCTTTTTGTTTTTTTTTTCCCTAAACTAAACTGGTGAAAATTTAAAAAATGGAGTGTCAAGAGATGCTCTCTGAATCACATCTGGTGTGCACAGAATCACAGAAAACTGCAGGAATTTCAAGAGCTGACCAAAGAGCTTGAAAACTGGCCATGGAATGTGAGAGTCAAACAGAACCAGTGAGCTCCTTTAGCAAAGAGAAGTGAGAGTTCACCCAATTACTCTGAGAAATGGTAGGAACTTCACTCCTGTGATCCTGTACTCCTGATGCTCTTCTACAAGATGCACTTCCTTGGAAAATCTCTCTGGTATGGTGTGTTCAGGCTCAAAATGTTGATTCATGGGATAGGCAATCCTGCCCAGTTTTCTCTCTCTGCCCCCATGAAGCATGCTCTGCTTCCACAAAACTTCATCTCCTGAAATCCTAATCATTGCTTGCTCTGTGGCAAGATGGCTTAGTTCTGGGTCACTTCTATAAAATTCTGAAGGACCAACTTGGATTTGTTAAGGCAGGGGAGCAAAGTGGGGATGTGCACTCCCTATTTCCACTGATGGAAAGGGATGGCTGAACAGCAGCATGGATTGTATGACTGTGCTCTTTCCAGTAATTAACATCTCTGGCACAGCAAAGGAAAACAGGAAAAACTGAATTCAATAAAAATGTTCCTAACTCTACAAACAGATCACCAACACACTCAAATAAGTTTCTCCACTCAGCACAGCCTTTAATAGTACTCCCTAGAGAAATTAATTTCCTAGATAAACACATTTTTTTAAAAAATAACACTAATTCTATTCTGACAATTTTTGTGTTTAAGTAGAAAATAGAACTGCTACATATTCATTAGACATGGAACAACTCTAAGTGTTGTACCACACCATTAATATTTATTTTAGTCTCTTTTTTCTCCTGTAGAAGCAATACAATTTTTCAAACCATCAGTTCACATTACTAAAATGGGAAAAAAAAAACCCCAAAACATGATTGGTGAAAATGAAACACACAAGGCCTTAATTCAGTGAGTAATAACTTACATAATTTAATAAAACAGGATAGAAGACTCTCACTGAGGTCAAAAGAAATAATCACATGCTTTAAGTCAGCTCTGTACCCACAGACCTCACTGCCACTTCCCACTGATTCTTACTTGGAGGGAGGATTACTGGAAAATTGTTGTCCCCTGTTGCTCTCTCAATCTTTTGCTGGAGGTTATCAGGACAACAGAATGAGACACAGGGTTCCCTCCCAACATTCTGGTTTATTTGCACCATGAACACGTTACACAGCAGCCTGTGGCTGGGACAGGTGAGGTGAACACACGCTCCCTTCTGCCGGTGCCACGCCGTCCTTGGGAATCCTGAGTAGTAAATGAAGAGGTTAAAGCCAGGAATGTCTCTGTGTATGCAGCAGCTGGGTGAAATTAATCACCTGGACAAGAAATCAAGAGTCTGCCAGTGCCCTTTGTGAAATTAAGAGTAAGAAACTGTACACAAAGCAACTCAGCCCAGCAGCAGCAAGGTTTAAGGCAGCCTGGATGTTATTTTACCAAAAGAGCAATCTGCATAGCAAAGATTACTGAGAATTTGTCCTGTTTTCTAAGAGTATTCGGTGTTTGTACAAAATGTTCCATTTCCACTGGGAATGCCTACTAGGTACCTGCAAAACTTGAAAGTTTTGTGATCCCCAGGACAGCCAGCTGCAGGAAATGATTTACTGTGAACACACCACTCACAAGAGGAAGTTATGCCAAGGATTTACTGTAATTTCATATAAGCAAAAGAAAACACTGCTTTTGAAGGGCATCACAGAAAACTATCTTTTCAACTGCTGAAATGAAAATAAATGCCTTTTTTCACATCAGCTCACAGTAACAATCTCTCAAGCATTTCCACATAAAAGCTTCTTAAGCTTTGAAATGGCACATTTAAGCTAATTGTTCTATGCTAAAAGAAACAGAAAAGGCAGTAAAAAATGTGTTCCTTCTCTTTACTTTTTCTCCATTATAACACTTGATGTCTTTTCTTACATAATTACCAAAACTGTGTTCATCTACTTTAAAAATATAAGAACTGAAATATGCATTTACCTTTTACTGTTCTTTTTCTACCCCCCTCCTTTTAAGCTGTAAAATCATGTTCTGAAGCCACTAAAAGTAGCGTGACATCTGTGAAATGATGCATTTTGTTTCTAATGCATGCACTCAGCTGCAGATTTGACTTTGAAGTACTTAAATCTGAAATATCTAAAATAATCCCATGTCCCAGGGAATGGCACTAAGACATTCAGAACTATGTCTTTTTTACAAAAGGGTCAGGGTGAGAAAAGGACCAGACACACCTCATCCTTTTCAGCTCTGCTTTGTTACCAGCTTTCCTGTCCCCCAGAAACCACACAGCCCCAAAGCTCCCATGTCCCCAGAAAGGAATTCAAAAGCCAGGATAAGAAAAGTTTTAGGATGAACTGTCTCGGACAGGAGATAAGGTAATGGGATTCAGAGTGGAAAGGCCAGACAGAGCTGTAACCTAAAGTGAATATGTCTGGCAAGAAGAAATCTGTTTTGTGTTTATATTTCAATTTCCATTGCCTCATTTTTTGTTCTCCTCATTCTGTTCCTGTTAACTTCTGGGCAAGCCACACAATCCCATTCAGAGCCCAGATCAGAAGATTGCTCCAGCATCCACATGGAACAATGTGACATGGAGAAGCTGGGGAGAGGCTGCAGCTTTGATTTAACCCACTTCTTGGAGCTAGAGGTGAGGAGGGACAAGGATTAAAGTCCCCATCCATAACAAAACATTCACACCCATAACAAAACCATAAAGTGTTTCTCAGGCAGCCATGCTAAGACATTCTCTGAACCATGGCATTGTTTCCAACACTTACCCAAAACAAGAATTGCAAGATATGTTTTTTTTTTCTTGCAATAGTCCTTTTCTTCTTGAGGACTGCAATCACCCACTGCCAATTACCATCTTCTTGCTTTGCCTGTTTGCACCTATGTGATCCTAGCAGCTAATGGCAGAGACAGAGATGTGGCATCTCCTCACCCAGAGCAGACATAAGCATTCACATGATAAACTCACCTGCCTCACATGCCTTTAACTATTGGTGATTTACTTAATCAGGTCTCACAAAGAAGAGAATTAAACCCATGGCTATTAGAAACAATGACTGCTTTTTAATAGAGACAATAATTTTGCCCAGGCTGGCTGAATCCATTCACTGTCTCTGTGATTTCCCTCTGGCTGTATATTGCAGTCACACCCTCACACGCTCACTTTGCTTCTGTAAGGTCTTTTTATCAAATTAACACCACTGCAAACTCACTCCTTGACTCTGCCAAGCAAACAGCATGACTCTATTCATTAGAGTTTGGGAGCCATTCATACACAGAGTAGCAAATTTATACACAGAGTAGCAAATTCACCATCTATAAAAAAATAAGGTATCCCAAAATTGGGGGAGTTACTCAAAGTTATACTTTGCTGGCAGCAGAAATATATTATGAAGTGAAAACTATCATTTAAATAAGGAAGACAGGCAGCCAGCTAGGCAGAGACATTAAAGGGAGACAAATTCTGAAGCCCTTGTCAAACTCACCAAAGCAGCAGCAGTACTGGAGCAGCCAGGCCAGGCTATGGTATCACACTTCCATGGGCTGAAGACAGCAAGTCCACATTAGGACAGACAATATTCAGCTCAAAAAGCAGGACACACTTTGGCATCAGGGCTTTCCCCATGAACAACGCTCATTTGAATGAGACAAATCTTTCAATCTGTGTCACGGGTATATATTAAATGGTAAATCACAGACACATTTTCTAGCCAGAGTACCATAAAATTCCTATTAACTACCATTTGCTTCAGCTGTGATCTCAGTACTAACTTAATAATCTCAGAATATCGTATACACATTTTTCCTCTTGAATGTTGAGATACCATGACTGTCAGTAACCAAACCCAGCATCATGGGATATTTTCTTCTAACAAGAATACATTTTGCTGTGGCTATAGCTCAGTTCTGAAGTCTGGTAGCTCTGGGATGAGTTAGTAAGAATGAGGAAGTTAAAACAAGTATTTCCCTAGGTTCCCATGGGAACACAACACCTCCAAATCTGGACAGTTTCAAGATACTGGGTTAAACACTTATCAAAACATAACTAAAAAGGCTATTCCTGAACTTTTCAGTGGCTTCCCAGTTACTATTCACTGGAACTACAGGCTCAGGGCACAGAGAACCATTAAAGCATGGGGGAACTTGGGATAAAGCATACAAGTGAGGCCCAGGACACAGGGAAAACACTGGGAAGAAGCCTGAGGAGTTGGAATGTTTGAACAGATACCTCAAGTGTTTAGGAATGCAATGGGAGTGACACTCATCAGTGCTTATTGCATAATGTGTTCATGGCCTTACTACACTCTTCACACTGTTTTCCAACACTTCCTGCTGCCTGCCATGGGTTTGTCCAGCCACTCACAACTCCAGCCAACCACACCTGCTAAGGGAAATACCTTCTGTAGTTCAACAGCAGTTATATGGAGAGAAGTTTGCCATTAATTTGTGTTAAAGAAATTCTGCCTTGATTTCTGATGCACTGGAGAAGAGGAAAGGATTCCAGGAAAAAAGGCAAAAGGCGGTGCATTGGTGGACTTGGCACTGCTGGGGAAATGGTCAGGCGTGATGGTCTTAAAGGTCTTTTCCAAGCTGAATGATTCTGTGCAGATTCCTGAACATGAACAACTGCATTCCATCTCTCCCTATGCTTTCCATATGCATCAGGACCTGCAGCCCAAACCAGAACTTGTTGATGTCCAAAGATGCTTTTTTAAATTACCATTTCATTTCTCTCCACTGACTAGACAATGGAGCAGATCCTGTTTTCTCGGGATCACAGATCTGTTAGCAATAATTACAACAGACCAGTTGCAAGCTAACCAAAAAGCCAATGGAAATAGAATTCTTTTGAAACTAAAAATATCAGGGACTCTTAAATGGAATAGCAAGAAAGGCTTGGTGAGCATTAAACAAACAGATGAGATTAAGAATGTGTTAGACACTTACAACACTGTATCCACATGTACCCTATTAGTAGAGAGATTTCTCACTTGCACTGATTTTTAAAGAAACAAATCCCTGAAGATAAAATAAGCAGACTAATAGAATTATATCTACTATGCTATTTTTCAAAAATCAGGAAGATAAATGAGAACTTAATCTAGAAAACCACTGGGATAACAAACTAGGAAAATACAGATTCAGACAGTAAGAGAAGCCGTGTTTCAATTCAAGTCTTTGATTTTTCAAGATAAGTACACTGGAAAATGAAATTCTCTGCTTTTTTTTGATTTCTTTAGGAAATAATCTCTTTCTTCTCTGTTTCTACGCAAAGTACCAGAAAACACACGCCAAAAAGAAACAAAACACTGTTACCTCACTGGACACAAGCTTTTCTCCCATCCCTGCAATAGAATTACCTGTATCTATTACTTCTGTCATACTGTACTTTAAATATGCTGCTGCTATAGTGCTCTAACATTTCAGTTTACTTGTGCTATTTTCAACATTTCCTTTAAGTTCTTTACAAGAATATACAAAGCAAGAAAAGTGTTTACTGAATAAAACAAAGTCTATCCTCCTTCTAAACAAAACCTTCATTAATCTGGCATACACTTCAGGTTCTTATTGTATAGAAAACAAAAATAAATCCTATAGATGTCTGGAAGGTTATCCTGCAATGAGGAACTTCATGATATTTATTTAATTTCTTAGACTGAAAACAAGTTTGGAACCAACACTTAATGTACCACCTTTTTGTAAGATGCAGGCACAAACCAATCATCTTCAGAGATTGTTTATACTTAAAATTATTCCCTAGACTTAAAATATTAGCATCTTCATATACTGCATCTAGGAACATTTGACTGAAGAACAATCTGCACAGCAAAAACTATGGTAAATGGATATATCCTGAAACGAATTTCAAGAAAGCAAATTGCCACACCACATTCTTGAGTACTTTAAGCTATGAGAGACTTGTCACCATGGTATTTCAGGATTTGATTACCAGCTGCAAAGAAAAAGAAGCATGTTTTGGAACACATTTATCAGACATTATTTTATATAATTTTTTATTGATGAATTTTCAACAGCAACCATCTTGCACCCAGAAAGTTCTTTAAAAGTCTATAAAAATTTGGCATCAGTTACAGCGTGCAAGAAGGAAAAGAAACAATCAAGAAACACTTAGCACTGAATATTTTCCGTGCACATTCTAACCCCAGGAAACAAAAGAACCATTTCTCTTGCGTTGCAGTTTGTCACTTTCCCAGCAGAGACTTGTAGATTTACACAGGAGGCGAGACAATCCCAATCCAATCTTAAAACATCTCAATCATCCAGTCTTTTTCCTTGATCCAACTTATCACTTATCCTCACAGATCACAGCAGTTTCACCTGGATGCTCTGTCTTCAATTTTTTCCGAGCTGGCTCTCCCAGGAGCAGGGCTGTGCAGTGCTCCAAGGACTGAGCAATTTCATCAATTGTCCACTTGTCTTCGTGCAGGGCGTGTTCCTCCAGCGTGAACGGCCCCTGCTTGGTGCGCGTCAGCTCCTGCACCGAGGCACAGGTGGAGAGCTCTGCAGCAAAGGAGGAAAGAGGCATTGGAAAAAGCACATGGAAAAACTTTCAACGTGTAACTACTTCCAGCTCGCTTAAAATATATTTTTGTATGTAGCCTTTTACATTATTCTGCTTTGTTTGACAAGGAAGGTCATGAAGATTTATCACTCGTTTGTATCTTCTTAAATCTGACCCCAGGATGTCCTTTGATTTCAATAACTGTCCAGGGTAGTAAAGAGTTCAGAATCTGACAGAAAGCTGTCAAGAATTTTCCCAGATTTAGATCAGAATGGAAAGTGAGGAAAAAATGTCATAAGATGTAAGCAGAACATTCTGCATTCTCAAGTGACCGTGAACTATTTTTCTACACATTCTGAGGCCTTAGCACTTCTTGCCTTCAAGAGGTATTTTTATTATTATCCTATAATAATCCTGCTGCCTATCAGGATAACAGAAACTAAGATAAAGAAAAATAAAAAATATGTACAAATGCTCTCCTATGTTAAATAAATACCAGCAGGACATAATTACATATCAAGAAACAACAAAGCATAACAGCAACAAGCACTGGCTTATAAACACACAGGTACACTAAAATATTCTTTCCCATCCTTTCTGATGCAGGAAGGTTTTTATTTCATTTTCAATTTTTGAAAAGCCAGACATGGGCAGACGTTATCTTCGTTTTCATTAAAGGGCTAAACATAAGCCAGTATGCTCAAGGCAGTAACAGAAACTGGGACTTGCCTAAGCACAAATAACAACATTGAAATTCATAGGGTTATCCCACATTACTTACCTTCCTACAAATGTATCATTGAAAAAAAAAGAAAAGTTAGAAATGGATTATCTATTCTCCATCATGCAGTTTGATAGATACAGAGCACAAGACAAATAACCCTGTGGGAAAGCAAAACTATTCACTGTTCAGGCAGAGGAGAAAGAAAACACTCGAAAAATCATCACCAGTGTGGAAGTCTTTCCAGCAGATAGAGTTTATTATGTGCATGGTAATGTTGTGTGCAATCTGTTTTCAAAATGTGATGAATAATGTTTAAAAAGCCAGTATCTTTCTTCTTCTCATCCTTAATCTGAGTTAGCTTTAACACATGAAAGAGAGGGGAAAAAAACTCCCCCCCTTGCCTTGCATTATCTTGCTCAGTGCTATTGCTTGCTCCATTTTTATCAGCTGGCCCCCAAGGTCCCTGGCAATTATTTAGCCATCATTCCCCTATGCCCCTAAGGAAATTACCTGAGTATATAAAAACAAGTGATAGCACTACAGTTCTGCAAAATAACACACAGGTCTAGTTACTCGAGATATACAGAATGACAATTTTTTTCCATAAACACACACTTGTTCCTTACATTTTCATGTGGTTTTTTTTCCATGCCTACCTTTGCCAATGTCATTGACCAGGCTCCTGACATAAAAGCCACCACCACATTCAACATCTGGAATGTTAAAAGTGACATGGTAAATTGCCAGTGCCACGTGAAATCTACTTTACATAGAAGCCATGCCCCCACATAAATGTAAAAATGTGCTAAGCAAACAACCCAGTGATAAAATATTTATAGCATGCAACATCAATTATTCATCCTGGAACATATGTGAGGGTGAAATTGCTAAGCTAGACAGGAGGGAAAGCAAATAAAATGGCAACTGTACTAACTCACCAGAATTTAAGTACCTGCTATAGTATGTTAAGAAATGTTTCAGTCCTATTCATTTTAAGCATTTCAGGTTGATTCTGTACTTCTAATGATGAAAGCAAGTTATTTCAAGTATAGCCTAAACTGTCAGTGCTTTTCAGATACTGCAGACAGGCAGCTCCAGTTAAAATTCACCTTTAACTTCCCCTCCTCTCTCAGCCCTTCCCTCCCCTCCCCGCCAGTGATCAGCTGCTTGTCACCCAACCATAAAGTAAGGGCTGAAGTCACACAGCACTGAGTTCTGTCACTCATACCTGCTCCTCATAAAACATCTGGTCTATCAGAGGACCGGGGATCAACTGGGCAGACAGATCAATGAAAGGCATCATCTTGACCTTACAGTAGCATTAAACATTTACAAGTCTTTTCTGGTTTATTTATTAATATGTTTCTTAATGTACTACCCAAGTTTCTTGATGAATGACAGAAGGAAGGATAAATGACAGAAGGAAGCCTTCTCAACAAGAAAGGGGTCTGACAATAAGTGAAACTGATCCTGGAAGAGATACCAGCAGGTCTGGGAATCTGTGTGAAAGAATGGCAAAGTGAAGTATGCAGACCTGAGAGAGGAATGAGCTGGAGGTTGCAAAACCATGGACAGATGCAAATAATCCCCTGACCAGTCTCTCAGAATTTTGCCTCACTCAGAGATTAGATATAATCAGCTTAACTTAAAACCAAAATACGGTGCTTTTAATACAAAGTGAATGTCTCTGCACATGGGCTCACACCAAAATAAGTAGCTGAGTGAAATGAAACCCATTTCACTCTCTTAGTCCCATTCTGTGTAAATAAACATTAACAAGCTGGGAGCATTGCTCTATGTAATAATCTTTGACCTTTACCCAGCGTGAACAGTGGTGGCTGGAACTGCTGGAGAGAAAGGCTGTACACTCTCACTGGCCGAGCAGGCTTTGCTTCTACTGCTTCCCCTCTCTTCATCAGAGTTGAAAGCCTTTCTCCATCCTTCTTCAAAGCAGAATAGCTGATCAGACAGAGCATGAAAACATGCGTCATATGGTTGTAATAGAACAGGCTTCCCATTCTCCAGATCCTGGTAATATTGTACTAGGGTAGCACACATTTTACAAGTCTCCAAGTACTCACAAAAACCCACAAAAAACCAGCAAGTGCTGCTGCAATCTCTTGGACACAGAGTCTTCCCATTTACCAGTAGCTACATAAACCAGAAAACAAGAGATGGCCTTGTATTTCTCTCCTGCTGTACAGATTTAAAAGCCTTTTATCACTCACTTTGCAGTTTATGAAATAAAAGGGTTTCTATAAGGGTTACAACACTTGCAGCTGCCTCTAGCATCCCGTGTCTCAGCAGTCAGCAGGGCATCCTCTGTTTCAGTGTTATGTTGAGCTGAGCCCTGGGAGCCACTCAGGCAACTCCTGTAATTCTACACTGCACCTTTCCTTGTCCCACACCAGGGTCTTTCCTGAAGAGCAGCTGCCACGTTCTAGGATGTTTAGGGAACCGCTACAGAACAACAGAGACTGGTTTCACTGATTACGTGGAACTTTATCCAAAGCTCCAACTTTGGTCACGACAGAAAGACAACCATAGAAAAATCCAAAAGGATCTTGCTGACAGTATTAGAGAGCAACTTGAAACAGGTCACATGAAGCAGAACACGTGGGGCATTAGTGACCTTACAGGAACGCTGGAGCCACAGTAAGTGACACATGGCAAATGCAAAGGAAAGCAGGCTAGCTTAAACCACCACAAAAGCCATCTGTTACAAGCTAAGTCATGCACACTGCCAGCTACTGTGGCTCACCTGACCAGAAGAAATTTGCTAAACTACAGAAGCTCAATCATTATTCACTCATTCATACTCTAAGTTTTTTGAAAACTAATTCAAAGTCATTTAAGGCACTTCCACAGAGATGTCAGTGAGATTGGAAGACCGAATATGAGCCTGCAAAGCTGTTTAAGACTTTTGCTACTTTACATTTACCCAAAACACCCACAGACTCCAGATCACCATTTGTGCTAGATCTTCAAATGGGCATGACCTGCACTTGCAAAAGTTAAACTCCTGAATGCCTGGCCTCTATCCTCTTGTCAAAATGTGTCTTAATACTTCTGAGAGAGCTGACTTCTGTTGGCAAGTCCTGACAGCCGAACACAACTGTCAAGAGTGAGTGAACATCATGGAACTTACAGTGGGGGAACTTGCATGATGTCCCCTGTGAACTTTTGCAGAACATTTTCAAGATCTCCTTTTGTTACTTGGTCTGTGGAAAGAAAACAGTCAGTATGTTAGTACTGATTATTTACATGGCACTAATGGCATCAATCACATTCTGCAAGCAGACACAAGTAAGAGTTCCCTCTCTTCAGAATTTAGATGGGGTGAAAAACACTAAAGAAAAGAGATAAAAACCAGATTGTAGGCAGGAATGTGAATTATCACAAAAGGAGTGGAACAAACTGTCCAAGGTGTTCAGGACAATCTGGATACTTTCAGAAGGGCAGAAATCCTCCTTTATGTTTTCTTTTCTAATTCCCCTCTCTTGAGGCTGCAAACTCATCTTTCTTGGAAACTCTATAAAAGCTACAACTCTTGGAATATTCTTATTTAAAAAAAAAAAAAAAACAAAAAAAAACACAAAAAAAAATAAAATGCTCATCTAACCCTGGGAACCTCTCTCAAAGAGAACCTAACTGCAGGGAAAAATACAACAGATCATTAGAGAACAAAACCACTGGTGTAGAAAAATACTTTATCTGAAACAACACATCAAAATTTCCCTGTCAAACAACTAACCTGCAAATGTACTCTGGGGTATAGTTATATATTAAGTAAGGCAATTTTACTAACAAAATTCTGTAAAAGAAAGACAGCTGGTTTAGGCAATGTACTTTCTTTTAAGAGTACACATACGCATCTGTCCCACTTTTATTGGAAGACTATAACCTAAGTAGCTGATTGCATTGGTCTTCTGAAGCTCTATTCTACAGAAATTACATTCATCCCTGATTTTTTTAGAGAGTGCAAACATAAGATCTGTAATCACAATGCACTTCAGTGCATTTCTGCTGTCTAGGGTTTGACTAGCCCTGTTTCTCATAAGTAATATTAAATTAGTGTCATCACTGCTAAGTCAACAGCATTCTAGAACATAACCTAACCAAATGTATTTATCAAGCTTTCATTGTATTTTGAAACAGACATTTACTTGCAAACTTTAAAAGCCTGATGTACTTCATGCTGTAAGTAAAAAAGGAGATTTCTTTTCACAGCAGCTCTGGGAGATGATCCTGTGGTTCCTCACTTCTATAAAGCACACTCTGCAGCCTCAAGAGCAGATGCTGTCCCTAGGCCCAAGCAGCTGTCCCAAGATGTGTTATTAACAGCCAGGTTGCAAAGCACAAGGCACAAAACTCCAAGATGCTGAGAGAGACCAATTTACATCAGAATATGGGCTAGGAGCAACAAAATCAATTGTACAGTAAATCTGAATCTTCTGAAGAGTTTCTTGTATAGTTATTTCAATCTTGTTTCTATTTAGCAACATATCAGAGTAAAACTACATGGTGGAAAGTCAGCATGACCCAGCCCCACGACAGTGATCCTGTCAGCCTTCTTGTGAACTCCAGGCTGCTTCAGGTTAAAATTCAGTATTTAAGATGTAAGTAGAAGTGCCCCTTGGAGTTCTCCTTCCAATCTTCACTCTATGAACTGCATTTGTGGCCAGGGCATTTAATGAGACACCTGAGTTCAGTTCTGGCTCTGATCTCATATTCCCTTGACTAAGAGGTTACATGTGGCCTCTGAGGAAGTCACTCATGATATAGGGAAGCTCTGTCTCAGGAGAAAAAAAAATCCCCATGTGAAGAATGATGCATTAAGCCATTAACAAACAAGAGTTGTGTCATGTGCTACCAAAGTAAATATCTACTGATGCTTTTGTTAAGATCTGGTGTGCTGTTGAGCACTGGTGACTACTGACTGACTCTCCTGCTACAAAGGAAGGAAAATAAAGTTACCAAACCAAAAGGTGTCATTTGTGCCACAACCTCAAAAAGCCTTTACTGAAGGGTGATTCTGCCCTGTGCTTATTAATAAACTACTCCAAAAGAGAACACAAGAATTATCTGTGACAGAGTACCAGAAGTTTAGCAAATGACCTCAATTCAGTCTGACCCAGCACAAATTATTTGAAAACAGACAAGCAGAATCCTGAAAGGACTACACTTTCCAAAAGATTCAGGTAGCTCTATTAAACACATATTTCAGCATAATCATCAGAGACCTGAGAAAAGCCTCATTAATTTTGTTCTCCATGTCTGGATATAGCCTGTAGGCAGCTGGGAGGAAGTAGCTTTCAGAACATACATTCCTGTACACAGTTACAAATATTAAAAAAGGGCTACTACCATTAATGTGCTCAAAAAAGCATCAGAGGAATACTAAATGCTACTTGCTTCCACAGTCAGTATCTGACAGCCTGGCAGCAGTACGAAACCATAACCTAATTTCCCATGGAAATGCAAACTTGTTGTCTGGTAAGAAACAAAAAGCTACGAGTTCAGAAGGGGTTAAAAGCAAGGAGCTCTCTTCAGTACATCCTGACATTGTGACTACCTGTACAGTTTGCTTCCTAAGCTGCTGTCTAGGGACACTTTGAGGACTAAAATGTAACACTTCCTTACAGTTAATATAGCTGACAACTTTCTGCAGGCACTTTCCTCTTATGTTCCAATGAAGTCACTCAAGAAGAGTTTTATACATTTTACAAACTGGTTTAGTGCCCTTTCTCTGCACTAAGGCCCAATTCTTGATGATGTTGGTACTGCAGGATTTATATCCCTTGCTCTGCTTCTCCAAGGATCCTTGTAGGTGTCAAAAGAAAACTGAAATTCACCTCAAACATTTGGTTTGCCTTTTCTTGTACCTATTAGGGTTAGAAATTAGGGATGGTGGGCCAAAGAGAGTAGCCTTCAGAAAACCAAACTGTTTTGGAGAACACACTGGAAAAAATGAGGAATACAAAACATGTAGGTACCATGGAGAGCAAAAAAGGAGTGTCCATCTTCTTCTCTTTCTGAAGAAATCACATCTGACTGATTTGCACCAACATGGAAAGCAACTGAGACCAATGTCACGAGCATTTCCTTCAGCCATCACTTTAGGCAAAAGGAAACTGCACCCCAAACAGCACTGCCCCAGCAATGCCAATGCTGCTCTTCATCAGACCATGTGATGAACTGGATCGTGCAACTGACCTCAGTTTAAAATGACAAGGAACTAAAAAAGGGGGTGCTTTTAAGCCAAATCAGTTCCCCAGCACACAGCCTAACAGAAAGGTGGTGCACAGAAAGCACACACCACAACAGAGGTGGTACAGAGGTGGGAACTGCTGTAACAGGAGCTGCCAGGGAGAGAAACACACACAAAAACAACGCTCTAAATTCTGTCTGCAGTTAACAACACAAAATGAAAAAAGCAAAACTAGTGTTTCAAAAACCAGATTTTTATACAGATAAATACCAAGAAAGTGGATCATCACTTCATTCAAGCACCATGAGGTATTGGCAACTCTAACACCATGTGGATGCCCAGGCCTCCAGAAGCTTAGAGACTTAGAGCTTGATCCTGAAGCATAAACAAATGATCCAACATCTCTGAATAACACTGCCTAGTAATTAACATTATTTAGAATGTGGACAAGAAACTCATGCTTGCCTGCCTCAGGAGAAAAGGAAAACTGCAAAAGAAAGGAGATTGGAAGTGAGAAATGAAATCCAAGCTTTTCTTCACACCATTACAAAAGATTATTTACTTCATGTACCTGTTACCAGGTATAAAGAATGTCAGCTGTGTAGGGTTGCTAAGCAACGGGTTACCTATTATTTTTTAATTTTTTTCCCCAAGGTTGTGAAAGAACTAATAACAAATACATTTACTGTGTTACTACACTGTTTCTAAGATGCCCAGGGAAACCACAGTCAGGATGAGTTCTGAAGCTTTATACCCTTGCCCTGTGCTCTGTCAGTCAGAAAATTTCATTTATTAAAGATGTAAGCAAGACTAAGAACTGGAAGATAGCCATATGTAGAATGTAGTTTACGCCATCCTCATTAAATGTTAAGCAGCCTGTAGGTGAAGTGGTGTCCTAGAGGGAAGATCCAAGTACTTTATTCCTCCACTGGCCTTAAAGGGTTTTACAAAAAGAGGACTCCTGGGACTACACTCTGAGAGAGGAAAATGTTACTGGACACAGCACGTCATTTGTCAGCCTGTCAAAGATTTAAAATGACACAGTCCTGCCCAATTCTATTTCCTCCCTCCTAATCTAATGCCTGGCTTGTTTTCTTCCAGCAGAAATGAACACTTGCGTTGGACGTAATTGCATGAAGCTGGTTTGAATTATATGAGCACTGAAGTTGAAGATGAAATAATCTTAGTTTAATTTCACATTTAAACTTAATTCAGAGTCCCAAACATCTCTTCCGCTTTCCTATGACAGAAACCACTTATGCCTTCAAATGACATTGACTGTATAGATACATTTATGCTTACCATAAGGTTTTTCTTCAGTTACTTTTCCTGTAGCATCTAATGTATCAGTAGCCTTGCCCAGCATTCCAATGGCAGTGTACTTCTGGGAAAGAATAAGAGAGATTACTCAGTCATGTATTCAAGGCTGTTTCTTAGCAGTTTTTTTTTCTTTTTTCTTTTTTTTTTTTTAAGATAAAGACAGCAACTACCCATTACTTCAAATCAGAACAGGAAGACTACTGCCTAAGTGGTAAATCCAGCAACCCTGGGTAAGCAAAAGTCAAGATAAAAAAACACGAAATCAAACAAAAATTAAATCCTGTATTACATGTGCCTGTGATTTCAGTTTTAGAAACCCAAGGAAGAAGCAACATGGAATCTAATTTTTAGTATAAATACATCAATACCATAAAGAAAATAATAGGGTAGTAACATCAAAGTCTCTGTGGGGTGTCATATGTCATGGTTGAAGCAAAGCACAGAGGAGTACCTTTCACAGACAATTTTTCTGTTCCTTTGTACATTTCAAAAAAAAAAACAAAAAAAAAACACAAAGACCTTTACTTGTGAAATCAAAACACCCACTGCCAAGACAAAGCATTACAATGGTTCTGCCATGAAATGCAGAACTGACACTGCAGTTTTGAATTCCTGGGATCTGGTAAGGACCTTGTGACCAGCACAAGGAGTTCAAGGTCACTGAGTAACATTTCTGTTCATTGTGAGTTCTCTGAATATGGTTTCAGGCTTTTTCAGGGTTTTTCTCTAAAAAATTCCTTCAGTGCATGCATCTGTAGTTTGCAAGAAGGAATCAACCTGACCCGAGGACAGCAGCTCTTGTCCTTACATTTCACCTGATGCCCTCCTTTCCCACGTTTTCACCCTAAGAACTGCCATCTCTGAGCATACAGCACAACCTGCTGAAGCTGACAGAGGCTTCCCCTGCACCAGCTGCTCCACGACTCGTCACAAGGCTGTCAACACACCAAGGCTCACTCTGTAACATGATCTGAGTCAAGTTCAGGGATACCATCAGGTATTACATCAATGGTTTGACCCATTGCCTATCCCATTCCAGTCCCCTCAACTTCCCTATGGTAAGTCCACAGGCCTTCAAATAAAGCCTGGGAGAGAAAAATCGAAGTGTTCCTCTATTCCCCAGTAAGGTTCTAGTGAAATTACTCCCAGCTGAACTAATACAAATCTGAGGATGTATCTTCTAGAAGCTGGCTGACCAAACTCTACTGGAACACATCCAAACAGGCATAAGCACTAACATTTTACTGTGAGATGCAGTGCATCCTGCTTCATGTACTTGCAAAGTACAAACAAGCTCAAGTAATAGCAGTGTAGGCATATAAATCACACCCACACCACTGGACTAGTAAGACATGCCTTGATTTTGTTCCATGTGACAACCTGCCACTTCAATGTATTTCTTCAAGCAACTGCTGCAAAATGGAAGCAGCAGAAATAGTCAGACAAAAGGCAGCAGAGTGCAGACTTTGACATAAAAACAACTGTATTCTTTGCTTACTTCATGGGCTGGGTTGGGCTGGGAATACAGAGAATTTTCTTTATAATAGCTGGTATGAGACTATGCTTTGGATTTATGCTGAAAACAGTGTTGATAACATAGATGTTTCCATTACACTTACTAAACTGCCTTTCACAACCCATGAGTTTCACCTTTTTTCTGATTCTGTTGCCATCCTACTCCAAGGAGTGAGCAAACAGCTGTGTGGTGTTTTAGCTGCCTGCCAGGTTATCACAACACCACATTAGGGCTACATTTTCCCTAAATATTGCAGATGTCTGATAACTCTGCAAAATTAGGTATTTAAAAATAAAATTCTTCGAGTTTACACACTTCTGGAATGCACGAAAAAAGAAATGAAAGAAAGAATGGATGAATGCTGCTCCACAACAAATATTTAAATAAACTTTAAGGTATATTATCTTTTATTACTGTATTAGCTGTTAGGACCATAAAACTGACTGCTTTCTGAGACATTTAATGATCTGGTTCTGAACATTTAATTGCACTGCCAGAAATACACTATTCAGCACCTAACATAGAGGTTAATAAAAACACATGAGCAGATCATCATTATCCTAAGCACGATGAATGATCTTAGCAGTTGAGTAAAATTCTAAATCTGAAAATTTAAAAACTCACACTGTCTTCTGATGTTTCCAAATCAAAATACTCATACTACTTCAGTTTAAATTACTTCTTTTCCTTTAATTCTGGTTTTGGTTATCTTGCTTTAGGCTATCTGTTACAATAACATGTTGTATTTGATCTGCCAGCGATAGAGAGATAATGTCTCATCTGTTAATATGTAAACATGAATGGCATGAACAATACAATCCAAATCTCAATATTTCCCCTTTAATTTCTGCAAAAAGAGCAAAAGGGTTTACAGTTTGTAAAAAGAACGTCCTTAATTATTAGTCACAAATTCCCATTCCTTACAGAAGCCTTTTAAAGAGTCACAAAATACTCAAGCCAGCAATGTTGTAATTCGCAAAGGAGACTGTAAGAGGGTAGGAAATTAAGAATTACAGCTGGTTTATGATCCATCTCTGGAGTGCCCTTGGCTATCTACAATTATATATCATAATTCTTACTTGCCACTGGATAAGGTTTACTTCTTCTCCTTTGGGTGGTAGGAGATAATACAAGAGTCCAGAATTATTTGTGTCAAAATTCAGCATCAACACTCTTTAGACTCTCACTCACACTGCTCTCAGAAGCACCCAATGGATCTGAGTCATTTAATAAGTGTTCAGTGACCTTTTCTCACCTGTGTTAGCAATCATTTATTTCTTCCATTTTTATGAAATACATCTAGGGGCATTCTCCCTGTACTCTCAAATTACAAATCACTGCAGGAACACAGACAGAAACTGCTCACAACACTCTGTCTTCAACCCACTCAACCCAAAACAAAAAAAGCAAGGTAGTAGGTGTTGCAGGCAGTGGCAAAGCCTGACAAGTGCAGACGGTGACAGAAAGCACCCCTATATTGCAGCTCCTCAGATGACATCCTGCCAGTCAACAGCCCCTACATCCTTGCCCTCTACTCAACTCAAGAGACCAGGACCAAAATCATTTAAGGATTAAAAGCAGCATCTCAACTTCCCTATGGACTGCACAACATGCAAGTGCAGCACACTAAAAGCTGAGATCCAGCGTTCCCAGTCACGACTTACAAGTGCTGCAGCATCGTGCATTAATTCCAACACAGAACACTGGGCTGGTCCCAAAGCAAAGCCTCACAACTGTACAACAGCACCCCGAGGACAAACAGACCTTTCCAAAACTATCCTGCAGCAGGGAATGGCTGTGTCTCTCAGCCAATCAGAAAAGGACTTTATTGAAAAAAAGAAAACCATTATGGCAAGTGAAACAAAAGGCAGCAAAGTGACCAGAAGCCCTTGAGTATAAGCAGCTCCACCTTTCAGAAGAAAGCCTGAAGATACTTTACAGTGACAATCCACTGCACTCTGTCAATGATAATGCACAAACTCTGTCACACAGACTGGGGGATGTGCTGCATGCAACCCCAACAAGACCAGACACACAGTGAAATGCTTGGGTGGTCGTGCATGTGCACCATACCCACGACCAGAAAGAAATACACCATAAAAAGCCAGTACTGGATAAAAAAATAGGACTATAGGAATCTATAAGAAACAAATTACAAACCTCTAATAAATCTCACAGGTCTTGGGAAGACGAATTTTGTTTTAGTGTCACAACCACAGGGCACAGTCAACATTCTCACAAATAACAAACCATATGTTTACCATAATATTTTTAGTAAGAGAGTAGCTATAATTTGGCTTTTTTATTTTCATACCCAGATTCAGAAAAGTGCTTAGACTAGCACAGAAAGAGAAAGAATATCCATAAAAAGAGAGAGAATAAAGGCAAGATTTTATCAGCATGCATATTTAACTGTGAAAGGGGGAAGAGGAGGAGAAGGGGGAAGAATCCCCTCCCATTTCAGGGGCTGCACAGCCAGCAGAGCTTTCAGCTGCACAACCCCACCCGGGGGGGCTCCAGGAGGCTGAAGCCCCTGGGCTGACTGCCAGGCATGTCTGCCCCACTTATCAGTGCAAACGCCAGACAGACCATGCAACAGAACTTCTCAGTTTTAACTGTTGAGACATCGAGGTTTTATTTGGAAAGAAGCCAGAGACTTGAAATCTTAAATTATAACATGTTTTAAAAGCTTTTTCATACATGGAGAAGCAACACTTTAGAAGAGCTAGACAGAACCACAAGTAATTACAAAACAAGGTCACCAGTAGCTGTCAGGAAGATTTTAAGATGGCTCCCACTACAAGAATTTCCCAGGCAAGCAAGCTCTCTAGAAGAGGCAGTTCACAAAAGTTCATCCAAGGATGACCCATTTTCTAATCACAGCAGCAACTGAACACAGAAGTGTAAAAGGAAAATAAATAAATTAAGGCTACAATCCCCTGTGCAAGAGACTGAAAGCTGGGAAACAGAAGTCATATTCAAGAGAAACAGAAATGCAATTTATGTAAACTGATGTCTACATGTTATTAACAAGTTTGAACATAAACAAACATAAAACAAGTGCTCTAGAGAACCTGATGGAAATCAGGGGAGCACACAGCAGGCAAACACTGATCAGAATTAGTGCTCCTGTGCCAAAACCATTTGCTCTGCACTTACAGATTTGTAGACTTAGGCCACTGAGATAGTGAAGAGGCCTTAAATTCTCAGTTTTATAATGACATTCAGTTTGTGTTCAATGATTTCTAAAGCACAAATAAACAGTTTTGGATTTAATATTTACAGAACATATTTTGCTGTTTGTATAACATTAGCAGCTACCAGTGGTTTCCAGTATGCTAATCATCCGCCAAAATGGAGAAGTGCGTGAGGTAGACAAATAAGCTGGAAAAAACCCCAAGGGTTGCCATAGTTTCAATTATTTTCCAAAACAAAGCACTCTCACTAAGCAGATTCCAATATATTAAAAGCACAGAGTCCTAATCTCTTAAAAGCAGGTTGCACAGAGGGCAAAATAAAGACTGCAGGATGAGGGAGGAGTTTCATGATTCACAAATTCAAAATTATCAAACACCAAACATGACCTTTTGATATACATAAACATTTACAACTTCTCTACCATTCATTTTTTACTCCTAAAAGAAAAAGCTGACTTTGTGCTAAGCCTGCACTAAATTGCATTTAGTGCTGGATGCTGTAATTGCACTGTCACTGGTGAAGAACTATCTGATCTTTAGTTTGTGGACTAACAGGATTTTTTGATCGCTTATGTCAGCTTATTTTAAAGAGTTCAAACATTATGGGATGACTAGATTTTTCATGAGAAGGAAGGACCAGAACCCCCTCTAACAGGAACCCAACAGAAGATACTTTGCCTGCAGCTCAAAGAAGCTTTAAGGTATTAGCTAAAAACTCTATCAAATTTAAATTTAGGAGTCAAAAGGAGTGCAGGAAAGGGGACGGGTGGGAGAACAGTGCCAACATTCACAGTACCACTGCATCACCTGAGATAGCACCAGGCCACACGTCACCTACAAACACGGTGCAGGCTCAAAACATCCAAGAGGGGATGCAGGTTAATGTGCAAAGGTGGCTGTTTGAAACCCACACTTTCTCTGTGCAAACCTTTCTGGCAACTGCTCTCTGTGGAAACCTCCCTCACTCATCAAAATGTCTCAGGTTGGCTCTTGAATGTCATCTTCAGCTCTAATACCTGTCCCATCATTCTAGTACCCATATCACAGATAAAACAAAATAAGGAAGATGACCTCCAAATTCTACCTGGGAAACAGACCTTTAAGGAAATACATAATTCGCTGTCCAGAAACAGAAGACAATCCTTCCAGAAGGGTAAGTTTTTATAGCTACATACAAAATCACAGATAAAACTGAATGCATGAAAGTCTCTGCCTGAATTCAAAAGCATTGCTAAGGCTAAGATGCAGCAAATTCTAAAATGCAGTGCTAAGAGCATCTCCAAATTACTAGAAATGAACACTAGGGAAAACAGTGTAGAATGGCTAATCTAAATTTGTATCATTCTTTTTATTTTCTGTTATTTTTATGAAGAATGAGAAAAGAGCCTTGCCATGCTGAAGTCATGATTTTATTAATGAATCCAAGCAAGAACTGCACATGAAGCACAGCCATATGCACAACTATAGCAAGGTCAAGATGGAAGAAAGCACCACTGACCTCGTGAATGGAAGAACAGGAAAATCACACCAGAATATGCTCTTAAAATATCCAGCATTTGGGGAGGAAAGAGCAGCACAATAGGTGCATTCTCCCCAAGATTTTCAACAGTTTAAAAAAGAGTGTGAATATTAATAGAGCATGAAGCTGAGCTATTAATAGCTTAGGCCTCTGGGGTGGGCATAAAAGAGACTTGAGCACTACACAGCATGTTCAGCCAGCTTACTAATAGTATTACTGCAGTACATGATGTATCTATACTATTCAACAGCTTCTTCTTCTTCTACAACTTTGTTTTAGAGATATTGGGCAGGGCAGAAAAGATATTAAAATCAGCCCCTTCTCCTATGATTTGTTACCAAAAAAAGCACGTTAAAAAAATGTACCGTATGTTTTTCAGTAATGGGCAACTGAAGATGTTTGACAGTGTGTAAGGCCATTTCATCCCTCTAACATTTTAGCCCTTCCCAATTCCTGCATCCCCTACTGTGCAGGCTTAGCATTCTGTCAGTGCAACCTGTTTTGTACAGACACCACTTCAAGTTTTGCTAACACTTTCTACACATTCTCAAAACACATCAAAACCAACTTCATTCATGCATTTTCCCTGCCTTCCTTTTTGTAAACATTTTCCTTTTGACAAAATAAGGAAGACAATCACATTGTCTTCAATGTGATTTCAAAAACTGACACTGATCTAATATATGGAGGCATTTGGGGAACAAGAAATTCATTGTCAATAAGCTAAAATAACACAGGACAGAAACCAGTGCCAAGTTTACATACACAACAATGTGTATGTAAACATGTATGGAATCAATCTCCTCTGTTCTAGAGAGCTCATGGAGTTATAGTACAAAGTTCTGGTTCTGCAAAAACCTTCTCAGGTGCCAGTAGTGGTTAAAAAAACCCCACCAAACAATTGAAGCAATTCCTAGATGTAGCTGTTAAAGGCTACAGACATTAAGTAGGACAAGTTTTATTAATAGAGATCTTTGCACTGAATTGTGCAAACATATGAGGAAGCATTCACTGACTGTTTGCACAATAAGATAACAAATACCACAGAACAGAAATGTCAAGACTTCTCTGTCCTATACCTGTATTTCAGAAATGCAATATACTTCCTCAAAATGGTAACTAAATGGGAGAAATTAAGCAATCAGTACATGTCAGGAAGAATTCACCTAGCCAGTCTACAAGGGCTGAAACACATCCATCTGCCCATGGGTCAACATCTCTCATAAAACAGTAACTCCATCTCCAATCTGCCAGTCCTGCTCCTCAAGGAAAACCCATAAAACATCTTTCAAAACAAGCCTGGGAACTAAAATTCATAACTCCACTGGGTTCAAAAAAACCTATGGACTCTAATAGAGCTATTGGATTTCAGGCACATTATGATGTTATCTCACATTAACCCCTCCATGTGCCACAACCTATCCTCTACTAGGCTCTCTCCTTGCCCTAGGAGATAACTTTATCATCTCCTTCTTCCCTCCTCTACCTCCCTTGTAAGGAAACAATAATTTCTTTGGGACTGAGCAAAGGGAAAGTAGTGACATTTTGTGTAGCTACAATCCATTTTCTTTAAATGAGCAAGTCACATTCTCCACTTTGTTACCTCTCCCATCTCATTACAAAAAGAAATTCTGTCAGACCCTTGGTTATTCTGGATGAGATATCATGAACAAAGAGGTGTGAGAAGGTAAACCTGTGGCATAAACCACAGAGTGAAAAATGAGAAGGTGCTGCAGATGAAAAATTTCTGAGGGAAAAGGTTAAAGAGCAAACAAACCACTTTTATTTGGATTCCTCAAAGACAAATACTACAATTTGAAAGCAAAAGCAGATGAACACAAGCAAGGTGGGACCTGAAGAATCCAGTCATCAAGCTAGCAGTAAGTCCTCCTTGCCTTATGCCTGGGAGGTTGGCTGATCCATTGTGAACAAATCCTTGCTGCCTAATTCAAGAAATAAAACTGTTTTCTTAATATATTTTATAAAAGCAGATAATAAAATGTAGCCTATCTTTGTGGAGCAGTCTTGGGATATTACCTACATAACTGCTTGCCCACACAGAACTTACCTGCTTTTTATTCCCATACTATTCCACTAAGCTCTAAACAAATCTGAAATATGCTTAGTTTTAAAATCTATGGCTTCTATTTTAGATCTGAGAGAGGGCTTGCATATTCAAACACCTAGTTTTCTGTACCACAACAATTAGTCTAATAAAATTATTACTACTAGCCAAAAATCCTACACTTCCAAGACAATGTTAAAAATACCAGAATTTGAAAAAGAAAACAGAACACATCCCTATACACTGTATGAATAAGTGGGTTTGGTTTCACCAGCTCCAAAAGAAATCACAGTGAAGCACAGAGCTCAGCTGGTGATACCCTAGAGAAATTTTTAAGACTAAAAGTAAGAGCATACACCACCAAGAGGATCCTTTGAAAGCAAAGTCAACTCAATTTTCTTGCACTTGCAACTCAAAAATGAACTGGAGCACAAACACTGAAATACACTAAAAAGAAAAAGCAACAAACCAGCACAGTGAGGCTATTTAAGATGAAAATTAGAATTTCAAAAGAAATAGCACTTACACCATCATGGTGTGCATGTCAATGTGCAAACACACAAATGTTGGCAGAAGAATAGAGGTCTCAGAGATGCCGAGTTCTTATAAGCCTCCTGAAAACAGACAGATAGAGGAAATAAATCTACTGCAGCTTCTACTAAGAAGGGTCCAGAGGGAGCCCCACTGAATTACTGGATACCAAAAAGTCCACATGAGGCTTTGGTGTCTAACGAGCTGTAAACAAACGAAGTCACAAGCAAAGGCTTCATTAGTTTTGCTCCTTGTAGAACCACTGTTCTTTCTAATGTGTTAATTCATTGAACTCACTGCCAAAAGATGCAAGCAAAGGACTTAATTAAAAAAAAAAAAAAAAAAACAAAACCAGAAAGAATTCATGGAGAAAGCTTAAATTATGAGAAGTTAAGGGATAAGTAAAAACTTGATTTTAGGACAGTAAGGTAATCACAAGAGTTAAAGAAATAACATTGTTTATGGACACTTTGTTCTGCAGGATCTGATGCCACCCCTCCAGAGAAACAATTTTGCAATACACAGGGCTCTAGTCCCAGAATCACACTGCAAAAAGTAATTTACATGTCTCAGAAGTTGTGCTAGGTGATTTGAACCAATTCCTGCTCAGACAAGCCCTCTCTCACACCATGCAAGTGTGACTGGCAAGATTTAAAACCTAATCACTGATCTAGCACTCATTTTCTATCCAGGATTCATAAGAACACAAATTTTAACTATTATATGAAATGAAAGTTGTCACATATCAGGTCACAGATGTATCTTCATCCTGCCCATAATCTCTTTTTCCTTTTCTAGGCTTTGAGAACACTTGGACTTTGGGTTTTACACTACCCAGAGGTTTGGGAGGTTTTTTTGATAGCTTCATTCTGGAGAAGCCACAACTTCTGAGATTAAATTTTCTGTTTTAATCAGTCATTGCCCAAGCTTGTGCCACTACCACAAAGTACTCAGGGAACTTCCTTCACACTGAGCACTTGGGGAGGTATTTTGTATGTGGACCGTGACAAGAAGTTGCATCCCCAGATAAAACCAATGCACCCCAAGCTCTCCACTCACGGAGAGGCAGGGCTTGCAAGGACAGTCTGATGGTGAAGATCTTCATTCACACTATGACTAAAATTCTCTTAGGCTGAACCCAGGTGCTATGTCACTGAAAAAATAAGCAAATTAAGCACACAAGCCTGAAAGTCTCAGCTATCCATAAAGGCTCTATGTGTTGGGAGACATCTCCTCCCAACAGAAAGTACTAGATTAATGAAGAATTTCATTGCTTAGTGCTTCTCATTTTTTGTTCTCTGATTAGCACATGATTATTTGCCTCATTGCTTCTATGTAACAGCACATTCTCGTAGATGAGATGTTTTAAATGGGACTGCCACATTGGAAACTGATCTACCATTTTCTGAACCATTTCCCCCCCAGAAAAACCACACCTCTGCATTGTGTTTGAGACAGACAAGTCATACCTAAGACTGAATTGTTCAGAAACAATTTATGATAATAAATATTGGTCTACCCCCAACATGTTAATTTTACTGGTGAAGCAGGAAATTTTTTTTCATTCTACTCTATTTTGCCAACATGATAAAAAACCAAATCTTTAAAAATCCTGAAGTGTAAAAAGTCCAAACAAGACCAAGTGCAAGTCCCAGAACAACAAGAAAAAGTGATTCTCCTATGGAACATTTATTAAATGTTCAGTATTTAAATTCCAGATCCAAGAGAATTCACCTTCTTCCTCTTACATGGAACATTTGAAACAACAAAAAGCAAACAAACAAATGCTAAGCCAGTTTTGTACGTTTTTATTTCTGGACAAATACTAAGAATTTGATGAGAAATCTGGAACACTAAGCAGGTATTGCCCTTGGCTGTACATTTCTGTTTGTCTTGAGTTAATTCCTGAGGAGGTCAAACCAATGAAGAACTCAGTTTACACATCAAGAGTAAAATTCTTTGCAGAACATGTGTGAGTTGCACACCAAGGGATAATGCTCAGAACTGCCACACAGAGTCAGGAAAGTTTCACACAACGTTTGGGAAAAAGTCAAGAGCCAGTCCAATTCCTGGCAGAGTCACCATATGGAGTTTACTGCAGTACCATACATTTTGGCCACTCCACACAGCTCTGCTGCCAGCAATGATAGACTGAACTGTTTCTTTACAAGATGCATTCCTAGAAGCAAACAGTAAATCCTGGCCAGAGAGGGTCAGACAGCTCCTCTGAATCTTTGTAATAACAAAAGGAACAAAAGAAAAACATCACATTTCAACAAACACTTTAGCATCCAAAATAGTGGAAAAAATTAAAGAGTATAAATTCCAAGTACATGGCGTGAAAAGCAAAAAAATAGTCAAATCTATTCAGTCATGAATGTATCTCTTGATACATTATGAGTTGTCAGTGTGGTCAAAAAACCCAACAGGCAAACATCTGTGAGAGATCCTTCAACCTCCTTAAGCCTCACACATTATTGCACGCCTAATTTATTGAAGTACAAATAGAAAATAGGAAGGCAAAGACAGGAAAGGCTCCAAATAAATGCTGCACATTCCATATCTGGCAGGGATGTCAGGTACCTTACACAGGAACAGCTGCAGTGGAAGAGCTGCTGAGCTCTGAGGAGATGCCAAGTGCCCAGAGCCCACAGCCAGGGATGGATCTGCCTGGGGTGGCTCACCAGCTGCCCCCACAGCATTCTCCCCTCCCTTGCCCCTCAGGAGCAGCTCTAAGCCCCTGGGAGCCATCTGGGGACAAGGTCTGGCTGGAGAACCCTGTTTTTGGCTACAGGACTTCACAGTGAAGTTGTCAAGGAACCTGAGCATACCCTCTTCCGCCAAAAAGGCTGCAAGTACTTTATCCATCACAGCTGTTTCCACTGTGAACCTCAGCTTGAGAGCTAATTCAACTGCCTTACATGTTTTTAAATCAACAGTTTACACATTTAGCTGTCATGACTTAATTTAGCTGAAGTAAATCTATGACTTCTTTTAACTTTAAAGTTCTTTCAAAGGAGGTGTCAGGTAGTAACTGTTTACATTTCCACTGTAAGTCCAGCTGTTCACTGCACATTTCAAAACACAGATGCCTCTGAAATACCCTCATGTAAACCAAATGCAAATTACAGGCAGTGCAGAGACTGGCACTGCCTACCCTGAGTTTTGGATCAGACTCTACAGCTATGTCATTTCATCCTGGGCTGTTTTCTTTTGTCAAATTATTTCTCCTCTGAGTTGAACTGAAGACTGTCAACCAAATTCTACCTTAAAGCTATCAGTTCAGCAGCTGTAAAAGATCCTAAGCGTTCAGATGATAAGAGAATGGGAAAAATGGCGAACATAATGCATTATTGACTTTTCCTGCATTTAAGATGAAATTTGGAAGGTTTAATTTAACGCTACATCTGTTGTTCTTATCTAAACTTCTCATGTAAAAATAATGGCTAAACTCACAGGGTTTGACTTGTGAGGAAGGAATCAACACTGGGACATTACTCTTGGGAGTACTTGCACTTTTTGTGGATGTAACACCTACAGTCTGGGGGTCACCAAAGTAAAATTAACACAGTAAAATTAATCAAAACCAGCAATGAATAAAACTTCTGTCTGTCAAAGCTCTGGTCTGCATTCTCTCATGCAGCCACAGGGCTTTTGCTACCTTTGGCCTCTCACATGTGTCTGTTGTTGTGTTTGTAGAGCACGCCTCTACAGCAGCAGTAATGCAATCCAAAACACTCTAAATTCCACAAAGTGCCTCTTAAGGCCTCATGGTATTTAAGAAGACAGAAAAGAAACAAAGACCATCTGTTACTTCAAGCTAAATAACAATGAAGTTATCTACACATAAGGAAAATTACCAAAAATTGAACTGTCATCCACAACTACATCCCCTAAAACATCAGTTTCAGTAGTGCCATCTTCATTAGTTTTTCTTTTTTTTTTAGTACACTAAATAGTATAGAAATCTTCCTGTAAAATGGTAATTTGGTATTTATTAACACTTCTTAGAAAACTGAGACAAAGTTTTTTAAATAACCAGTCTGGACATGAAAGTCTGACTAACACATTTCTGACTAACTGCAAAAAGGAGCTGAAGTATACATCCGAACTAAATATGCAGCATGGCTGACATATTTGCATGCTGGTTCAGCTCTTTACAGGCAGAAAAAAAGAGAACTAGCAAACAAAACTCCCTATTACAAGTCATTTAGCATTCCTTACCTTGGAACCTGTCAACATAGACCCCAGCATTTTTGTTCCTTTTCCAATACCAACCACTGCAAAGAGAGAAGAAGAAATGCTACTTCAAAACAGCCCTGCAGTTCCCTTTTTCAACACCATTCAATACCAAATATTATACTAGTCAGAAACTCAGCCTTTCATGCTCTGTTAGCATATGAAGAGAGTCAACACTTTTGAGAAAGCATCTCTGATGTTCAAACAACATGGAACTACTGAAAGGAAAAAGCCCAAAGCAAAAGATAAATAACCTTCATCTACTGTTACAATACTTTAATCCAACTGATACATTTATTTATCTTTTAATCACCAAAGAAATGGAGAGTGCAATTAACATTGCCTCTGGTTTGATGAAGGTTATGGCTCACCAATAATGAATGAACCCTTCATTGTAACCAAATAGTCCTTTTAAAGGTTGACAGTGACCAAGAGTAATACAGCCAAGACAGCATAACAGAATTGTTTATCAGACTTGCAGGAAGAAAGTAAAATAATCAAAAGGTCCAACTGCCTCTTACTGTGCATGTACAGATTACTGTTATTTCAATCTTAACACCAGTATTCTAAAAAACAGCAATCAGTCAGCTTTTCATAAAAGGAAGAGACAGAAAAAGGGCTCTATTTTGTTTTTACTTTAAAGCTTTTTACAAGAAGCTTGCCTTTAAAATGCTTTCCTATTGATTTTTTCCACATACAGCAATCCAAAGAAAATTTTAGAAGGAAATTAGTTTTGTGCACAACTCATGGAATGTGTAACATCTTATATACTTTATTTTAAGAAAACTAGAGGAGTGAAGGGAGCTTTCAGGAAATCACCTTCATGTTAATCAAGAGCCAGGACTGAAAATATCAAACTAAAAATGAACTTTGAAAAAAAATTTTTTTTTACTTGTGTTCTAATGCTTCTCAATTTTTGTGCTCTGAGACCCATTAGATTCCTCCTTGTTCTCCATTACTACTCCTCTTATTCCTGAGGGTTTTCAGTCACACATGTGCTTGTGCTTTCATGCATCTTCAGTTCAACCTGTTCCTGTTATTTGCCAGATAGGAAAGAGCTGCAAGAAGGCTGAGAAAAGAAGATAAGCACACAGATAAGACTTTATAACCAAGCACTTCTCTTGCAACATGATGACATAACTGAACAGAACTTCAACAGCTGAGCTGAAATCTGCTGAAGAGTGTCAAGAGAATCAATGGAATAATTTTAAAGAGACACTGAATGCTTTTGTGAACAAGGTACTAACAATTTTCTCCATTAATCATCAGCTTATGGAGAATGTGTTATTGAACAGCGTCATAAAACTCTCTCACTTGAGAGACTACACTGAATGTAGAAAGATTTAACTGAATTTTAATTTTTTTATACTTTTTCATGTTTTCTTCTACTGTGGAAGTATAATTTATTACTGCCATACAAAAATAAGCCAAACAAAATTCCCATTAACACCAAGAAACAGCAAGCTGGAACCACAGCCCTAGAATAACACCAAAAGAAGATATTCACCAAGACCTGACCTTGCCTTTCTCTCACATGTCACAGGTCACTGACCTCTGCCTCCAAGGCCCTTCCTCATCCACATCTGCTGTCAGTAAGAGAAGAAATATAAAAGTATGTTTTCTGATAAAGAGCAGTGCTCAGTGATTGGCACTACACCTGGCACACTAAGCAGGACCCTGTATCAATTAATTTCCAGGAACAAAGTTACAGACAGGCAGTACATAAAACCTGGGAGACAGCAGTACAGATCACAAAGGGTTTCAGAAAATTTAATACTTCTCTCATGCTCCTGTCCATGAGGAAGGAAAGCTTTCTGCTCCACCACTCCATCCTGAAAAGCAGCACACATATTCTGAATAACTTGCTTCTCTTGTATCCTTCCCTCTCTCCTCATTACCTCACCTGAACACACAAGAAATCTGGGCACATTCCCTTTCCCACTCCTCTCCAGTTTTGTCCCTTCCAATGTAGCTACCATTGATTTTTTCCTGTGTGCTTTGTATGGCAGTGGAATGAAAGATCCTATGCCTTTTCTCAATCCATCCACAGCTAATTAAGGTGATGTGCTTCTCTATCTACACCATGCACATCAAGCCCAAATACTTTTTGTCATGCCACAGAAGCAGGCTTTGGAGACTGCTGGGTATCAGAGCAGTTGGAGAAGCAATTAAAAAAGCACAAGTGATTTTGCTTTTCCTATGGATCAATGCTGTTGACTTTGCACAGTGAGAAGCAGCATGCACAAAGGGAACAAACACCTGTGTAAAAGGAAAATGTCTGCTTCAGGAATGCACACTGAATTCTCTAGTGAGTGGCCACAGAGTACAGGAAATTCAAACCAAACCAGGCAGTGCTCCATTCTGACCCAAGAATGTCACAATGTCACATTCTGCCACGTTCACAAGTGACAATTACCAGCTACAGACCTCTAGCAACACTTGTAGCAACCAGCCTCCCCTTGAAGTTGAATTCTTCCTGAGAGAAGTCACTCATGAAAACTCAGAGCATTTACTTCCAGTGTATACTCAAGAGTTGTACCTGTTTATTTTCAACAGCAAAAATGTATTGCTGTTATTTCTCTTCCGAGGAGAGCTACAAGGTTATGATCTGAGCAAGCTGTAGTCTGCATGCTACTTATCAATAAAACTGCTGGTGACAAAGTATGATGTGGGAACAATCACACCCACAGCTGAGATTTTAACACCAGCAATTGACACAAATTTTCTTTAATAAAACAAAAAAAAATTCAAAACACGGATTGCTATCGAAATTAAAGCACAAAATACCTTTGAATACTCTTCTTTATGAAGCAAGACAGGACAAATACTTAAAACTTTTTCTGTGCTGAGCTTCAAGAAAAGCAGCAGCTGAATTGTTCTTATACATCTTTTTTTTTGGTAAGTATTAGCAGCCCTAAAAGCTCCCTCAAAATCCCAGAATAGCATTACTTTGAGACAAAATAATTCAACAGATTATGATGACTATAAATCCCCAGCTTAAGTTTAAAAAGCCATCAATTTCTCAGGTATTTTACAATTCATTACACAAGAGTTCGTATTTTCCCACATGTAATAACCCAGAAGTTACTTGAGGATTTGGAAGAGAGGAGAGAAGGCAGGAAGGAAGAATACAGCCTTCTGTCAAGAAACATGTTACATGCATGTAGAAGTGTATGCACAGGAAATTTAACCCAGACCATTCTTCCACAGTAATCAGTCCTTCCCCCAGAACCTGCCATGTGTATCCCAAATTGTTCCTCCACCCGACTTCACGCAGGCACGAAAATGTCTCCTGAAATCATATTTTGATGACTATAATTATGTTTTTCATTACCCAGAACTCCTGTGGCTGCACTGTCCAAAGTTCCTCCATGTCCAATTTTCAAAACCTGATTTCTTTTGTTCCCTTTTGTTTGCACACCAGCTTCTGCAAATAGAAATTAAAAGGAAGCATTATAAAATAACCTCAGAATGTAGGAAAAATGGCACACATTTCCAGACTGCTGAAGAAAATAAAAATCAAATATTTAATCTATTTATTCGGAGTATAGAAATTACTGTACTGCTGAAGACCAATGATTAATTTAGATTTACTCCTGTAAAGGTATTTGCAAGGTATTTTCACTTACATGCTAATAAGTCTCACATACCATTACAAACAGATTTTTAGGAAGTACTCCTCCTGTAAAGGTATTTGCAAGGTATTTTCACTTACATGCTAATAAGTCTAATAAGTCATGCTAATACCATTACAAACAGATTTTTAGAAAGTACTGATAGCAAGCCTGTGAAGTTTCATTAACAAAGAATGGAAGAACCAGCAGCAGAGTTCCCAAAACTTCTATTATACACAAATTTTATGCTACATAATCTGAGCCAATTCTTCATGTATTTACTGCCTTATATTGGAACACGTTTGTTTGCATATTCACAGCCCTATGGCAACTTTGTAGTGGACTGAACTTACTCACTTTCCTTTCAAGCTGTCAGTGTCCCAACCCAGCAAAGTTCCTATACAGCTGATGGCTCTGGGAATTTTGCAGAGTCCAATACCCCTTATTTATTAGTATTAAATATGACAAATGGTCTATGCTCTTTTATCCATATCTGCTATCTCTCCATTCAGGGAACCTGATTCTTCCATACAAAGTGTGTGCCTACATTACAATTCACAACAGAGGAAATCAGGCTAAGCACTCACTAGTCTGAAAGTATGTTCTCACTTCACCAACACGTGCCCAAAAGCCCAGACTAGACGATCAAGTCCCTATATCCATTATAAAAAGAATCTAGGCAGTAGTCACTCACACCTTTGCCATGATCCCACTTTGTTTTTTTCTTAACATCTGACTGCTCAGAAAGAGCAGTTTCTGCAGACTTTGTCCAGGACTTTCAAACTTTTTGAAACACTATGGTTTTCACTCCTTTGGTGATATTCTGTTTTAATGGCAACAGGCAGTGGGAGTGCAGCAGAACATCCTGGCAGCGCTGCGCTGCAGAGATGCTGCTGGCACCCGCTCTGGCAGATGGGCACACGCTGTCCCGGGGACCTGCCCCAGCTCTCCAAGCAGCCCGGGATCCCCTGCACTGTGTCCGCAGGACCGGAGCTCCCTGCTGCGGCAATCTCATCCCCATCCAGACTCGGGGCTCCGTCCTGCTGTACCCTGGGCGGCAGAAGGTGCCTGCCACAAGCGGCATGTGGCGAATGTGGTGTCACAGCTCACCGGGCAGTGTGACCAACACTGTCTGGCTGGGACACTCTTTCCTTAAAGGCCTCCAAGGACACAACTCCACCACCTCCCTGCGCCACCCATTCCAATGCCTAATCGCGCTTTCTGTTTATAAAATCCTCCTAATGTGCAACCTGAACCTCCCCTGGCGCAGCGAGGCAGGATGTACTAAGAAATGACTCCATTCTCCAAGGTGGGCCATGCCATGGCTATGAACTACTACCAAAACAAACAAACAAACGAAGAACCCACAAAGAGACAATAAACCCCACTTTCTCCGGTTTTCTGAGCGCTGAGCAGAGGGTGAAGTGGTTTGCCGGGAGTTGTAGCTCCCTCACCTCAAGGACCGCACACACCCGGCCCCGTCCCACAGCCGCGCCGGGCAGGGCACCCCTGGCCCGACCTCTCCGGAGGTGGCGGCCCGGCCGCCGCCGCTCACCTGCCAGCAGCCTCTCCTTGAGCAGGTTGAGCACGGCGGCCGAGGTGGGTCCCTTGGGCTTGCGGACGGCGAAGAGCCCGCTGAGCGAGAAGAGCTTGTCGGCCGCGCGGCCCAACGCGGCGCCGCCCGCCTCCCCCGCCATGCTGCCGGGGCCGCCGGGAGCCGCAGCCGGGCGGGCGGGACGCGAGGGAGGAGCCGTGAGGGAGAGCTTTAAGGTCGCTTGCAGAGTCGCCGGTGAGGGCATCGGCGGATGTTTCATGTGAAAACGAAACTAAATTCGTTGCTAAAATCAGTCAATCTAAAATCTAAACCAAAAACCAGCCCCTAAATTATCTGGAGGCGGCTCCATCAGACACAGAGCGATTTGCAGGCATCGCTGGGGAAGTTCTCTGACCAGTGTGTTGCCGTACCTTCCATGCCCAAATGGAAAGAATTGTATTTTGACAGGACAAGACGACACAGTTTCAAGCTGCGCCAGGGGAGGTTTAGTTTGGGTATTAGGAAGAATTTCTTTGTAGAAAGGGCGATTTCTGGACTGGAATGGACAGCCCAGGGAGGTGGGGGAGTCGCCATCCCTGAGGTGTTCAAAGAAAGGCTGGATGTGGCACTCCATGCCGCGGTCTGGTTGACACAGTGATGTTCTGTCATAGGTTGGACTCAGTGATCTCAGAGGCCTTTTCCAACCTAATTGATTCTGTGACATTCTGCTGACTGGGTGCTGTGTCCATTAATCTTCCTGCCTCTGTAGGTGTTTTAATATAGAGTGTTGGGAAGGCTTCTGTCGGATCTCTCGCCTCCATTCATAAGTACAGTGTGTGGGTTCTCCTCTCCAGGTCTGATTTGTGCAGACTCGTTTCTCTGACAACACTCCCAAGACATTTAAACAAGTCATGCTTGAGCGAGGCGCCAAGAGCTTGGATGCTTCATTCATGGATTTAATTTATTCATTTGCAAGAGCCTGCAGATGAAACCATGAAGAAGCACCTAAAAAAATGCATGTCTAACTAAGGGCTGTGCATGTTCCCAGACCTTTCCAGAGCTTGAGAGAAGCAAATCTTCCTGCTGAAGTCAATGGCTGTCTCTGTGCAGAGCAGGATCAAGGTCGCTGTGTGGGTTTTCAGCCTGTGCTGGAGTCAGTGGTTCATTCCATGCCTTCCCCAGAGCTGCACAGAGCTTCCAGCTGCAGCTGCCACCACTGCGTCCATGAGATGGGGAATGGCTTCCTGCCTCCAGCAATGCCAACCAGCCTCCCCTGCACTTCTCTTGTGCATGTTATTATCCAGGCACCTTATTTGCTTGGATCTCGTCTGCAGAGCTGTAATGTGGCTGTGGAAATATTCGCTGGTACCACCATCTGCGAGGGTGGATTCCCTGGTGAGTGGTGCAGGTCTTTGCAGGACATGGAAGTGAGGTGTGAGAGTCCTTCTCTGGGAGATAAAATGGCAAAGCCACACTGGGGGAAGAATTCAACAGGAAAATCACTACTGATTTACATGGAGTTAAAATCTAAGCACTGTGTGGAAGGCATATTGTAAATGGTGATGGAGCTTTTCTTGCAGACATAGTTTAATCACGTTGTTTGAAAACCAGTTCTCACCAATTCCCTGCTAAAAAGGTCTTGAACACAGATTGCTCTGTAAGTGGGCTCCAGCAAAACTATTTAAACATGACCATTAAGAGATGCTGTTAGTGAGCTTCCAGGCAGGGAGATTGCAGCACAAGGACTGAAATACAAACCTACCACACTGTCATGGCCAGCAGTATCGTTGGGCAAGCAGACTGCTCTGAACACATCACAGAGGATCAGAGGGAGATTATATAGAAATGAGAGCTCCACTCTTGGCATAAAGTTGTCCTTAATTCATCTCAACTTTCCAAAAATGCAATAGCAGACAGGTCCTGTGAAAAAACTCCCTGTGCTGCCTCCTCAGGATTGACCAATCTGAGAAGAGTCTAAAATGAGGCCATTAACCTGATGCAGGCACAGGCTATGTGCTGAGGGCAGTGTCTTACCCCCAGTACTGTTTCAGCAAATGGCTAACAGCTCTTTTGGTTTTTGTTTTTGGGTTGGGTTTTTTTTTGGTTTGGTTTGGTTTTTTTTTTTTTTTTTTTGGTGGTTGTTTTTTTTTTTTTTGGGTGGTGTTTTGTTTTTGTTTTGGTTTTTTGTTGTTGTTTTTGTTTGTTGATTTTTTTGTTTTGTTTTGTTTGGGGTTTTTTTTTGTTTGTTTGTTTGTTTTTTTCAGGGAAAGATTTCAGGTGTCTAAAGAAACTACCTCCACTCTTGTTTTCAGTATTGAGCAGGAAGTTCTTGTAGGTCTCCCAAACTTCTGCATCTGCAATTAAAACACAACACTTTGTAATTGCAGCAGATGGAGTCTTTGAAGTCTTAGAAAGAAGAGGTTTGGTTTAACTTCAGTGGGCACTGGATAAGGGCCCAAAATAAAAATTGTGAAAAACAATTAATGACTGACATTATTTTAGTTTACTGGAAGTATATGTGTACATAAATCTCAAATGGCTCTTTGTGGGGCAAGGTTATTCAGCATTCAAAATGGTGGGAATGATGTACCAAACTGTTCATCTCAAGGACTTTATTTCAGATTTTCCTTGTGTTGCTTGTGATTAAAAGTCATTACCATCTGCTCAGTAGCTTATTTGAAATGAGATGTTTATCTCCAATGATTCCTAGCCAAGCCAGGATTCACAATGACCAAAAGCATGATTAGAGTTATTGACTTTATTTGCAACCCTAATAAAGTGACTCAGTAAATGACTGAAAGGATGATGTTGTTTTAGCATAGAACATGACAGGTCTGGTAGAGGCAGCCCAAATCCTCCACTCAGGTCACTGGAACTACAAAGCAATGCCTTGAGGACCTGGTGCAATTGCACAGAGATAATGGGTAGTAGCTGCTGTACATGCAAACAGCAGATGAGTGCTGTTGCAGGAGAGGAGAAATCCCTGACTTGCTTGTGCAGAACAGATGGAACACTTCCTTCTACCTCCTCCAGCAAGGTGTTCCCTGCTTTGTGTGCTTTCAGACTGGCTGGATCAGGTAATGCTCAGAGACCACAATGCAGAAGAACCTGGTGCTGCTTTGGAAGCAGACTCGCAGACTCAGCAGCAAGAACCCATTCCTGTGTTTGTGCTCATTTCAGGATTCCAGCTCCATCATCTGTACCCAAACAACTGCAAGGAGGTCAATCACAGCACAGGGTCTCCTGTAAAACAAAGAGTTGCAGCTGTTTGAAAGTTCAGGTCACAGTCACATAAACAGCTCCCCTGTCAGACAGAGGGATTCTGTCTGGAATAGAGACTATCAAAGCTTGGAAGTATTTAATTTTTTCCCCTTTAACTGTTCCATGTGTTTGGGTAAGAAGTTGTAGATAAACAACAGCAATTTGTTTGTTCATTAAGTCCCATTCAGACGAGCATGAAGCACATCATTCATTCATCATTTCTGAGCAGTTCTTCTGAACAAAGGCAGGTTCTTCAGCATCTTGCTGAACTGCAGCAGGTTTGAATAAAGAATGTCAGCTACAGAATGTGAGGGAAAGATAGAACTACCCACAGCATACACCAGTCCTAGGTTTGGCAATTAGTCATTCTCCCCATGAAAACAGATTCCTAAACTACAAGTATTTAATGAGCAGATTTTTGCATTTTGTCCAGAAGATCAGCAGTCAATATTTACACCAATCTGGATTTTAAGTCTAGACTTATTATTTATAGAAATATTTTCTTTAGATTTTTATGCTGGATTCTCTGTTATTAGTGGGATTCTTTTTCATTGAGAATAGTTTACACTAGAGGAGGTTTTGGTGATCTGATTCAATGCAGACTTATAGTGCCAATTTGAATTGGACTGGACAGACTAGAGTAGGATCCAAATGTTTTTAGCTATTTCTTCTTTATGTGAAATGCAGTTTTGGCAGTCAGCTAAACAAGAAAATAGCAATTTTTCCTGACCACTGGTACATGTAGTGATACAGAAAAATATGACAGAGTTTTCAATTTCTCCTTGTGGACCCTTTATAAACACATTGCATTCGTGAGGATAGATCTGGAAAGTTACTTTTAATCTCTGATGTGTGCCCAGGTCTGTCTGTAATGACAGAGGCCTATGCATGCTCTGGAATCAGAAGATTCAGTGATGCTGAAGGGAAAAAAAAAAGAAAATACATTTTGCAGATCTTTGATTTTTCTGCTAATAAAAGTCTCAGTGGGATTCTCAATTCTTGTTTAAATTCACACCATTTCTTGCTGCAGATTCTGTCAAAGAAGTAATTTTCCATCAACCTGCATCATAATTAGGAATCATGAAGAACTCACCAGATGTGCATGTGGAAGAAGGCAACATATGAGAGATTGTTTATATAGACAATTTAAGTCCAACCTGCCCTTCTGTAAATTCAGAACATAAGGTTAAAAGGATCTAAACACTTTTACAGCTGAGAAGCTGTAATGCCACAGCCAGAAAATAAATTCAGCAATGAGTTGATCTGGAGTGTGTTTTCTTAAAAAATACTCTATCTTGATTTGGAGATTCTGGAAGACAGGGAAAAAATTAGACCTGTATCTTCACTAGCAGTTCAAATTTATACTCATTTTCTCAACTGGCTTTATACAATTTCAGCATTCAGATAAATGTGTTAATTATCAGCCCTTTGGCAACTCTCATCTTGTGAGCACACATACAGACTCTGATTAATTGTTTATGATTAATGTGCAGAAAAGAGCACACCTGAGCTCCTCAAGTGACCTCTTTTCCTCACCTGTTCACTCAAGAGAAGGAGGAGATTGTACCTCCAGGAACCAAAAAATAAAAAAAAATAAAAATTAAAAAAAAAAAAAAAAACAAAAAACCCAAAAAATAAAAAAAAACACACCTTCTACGTCTACCATTAAACTCATGTTAAAAGTTAAAAAAATATGTAATTTTCTTGGCACAAGAAAGCTGAAGTGTATGGAGGCCCCACCTGTGGAGAGAGCAAAGCTTTTCTCCCAGAGCACTCCTGCACATCCAGGTTCAACGGGATAATGTCCCTGCAGTGGTGGCAGAGCCATCTCCTCTGCAGAAACAGGGGCAGCTCAGGTCCCAGTGCCACTGCTGGACACCTGAGAAATGGCTGGGGAAACAAGAGTGGCACTGCTAGGAGTTTCCTTCTCCCCTGACATAACTCCCAGCTTTTTGTGGTCAGCAGCTGGAGGTACTTTTAGCCAAAGCTGGAACATGGTCATTATATTTGCCCTTTATCCACAGGTCTTCTAGCTGTTGTCTGCTCTGCCTAATTGCTCTGAAGCCATTAGTCCATTCACTGTTCCTCTGTGCAGTGACTTTCTCAAGACAGTCAGCTGGAGGTTCTATGAAGGAGTGCTATTTATTTTGGCCTTTATTTCAAGCTACCTTGACTTGCACTAAGTACTTCCCAGTTCTAGTACAATGAAAAATTCACACATTCACTTCCTCCATCTCTTTCATTACTTGAAAGGTCTTAAATCATATCTTGCTCGTCCCCATCTGTCTCCTCTCAGTATGAAGAATCCTATTAATTCTTTCTGAAGTTTCCTATTGAGTTGCTCCTTGTACAGAGGATATTCTTTGTCTTATATTTTTCATGATTATATCTTCTCCATCTATTTTTAGATTTTACAACATCCTTTTTGAAATGGGGTGGCCAGTATTTTACAAAGCAGGTAAATCTGGCCATGCTCTGGTTTTATAGCATGACCTCCTGTTGTGATTTATGTTCCTTTCCAAAATTCTTAACACCCAATTTAATTTGTTGATCTCTTTATGAGGTGCAAATCTTGACCTCCTGGGCAAAGCTCTTGAGGCTCTTTCTGCACCTGGAGCATCATTAACAGAGCAGGGCAAGGATGGTTGCAGTGTCCCTGGCCCTCATCACACTTTCTGACTTCCTGACTTCCTGACTTCAGGGATTGCAAGGGAAGCTGCCTGATCCCTGAGAGCTGTTCTCTTTCTCCCTGCATCCTCCATCTTCCATTGCATGGATGCTTTTAGGGGGACAATACACAAATTACTGGGGGAAAGTATAATTCTCTGCAGAAGCAGGATATCACACATCATTATTTTTTAAATAAGTCTTTCCTCCCAGTCTGCCAAGCCTTCACACTCTTCCCAAGAGTGGCCTGCCCTGGATGACTCCCGGCAAGGGAGTGAACTGCCAGGTGAAAACATTTCTGTATGAGGCAGCCAGACAAGCACAGAGATAAAGGCTCCCTCCATGTGAAGGTGCTGGAGTTACAGCCAGGACATTGCTTTAAAGCTCTGACCTACCATATGCTCATAGGAGGAAAGAAATCTCTGTTCTCACACTGAAGAGGAAGAGCTGTCCAGAAACCCTACAAAGGGCTAATAGTTAAGCATCTCAGGTTCCTCCTGCCAAAAAGAGCAGGGACATAAAAGTAGATAACCAACCCCTAGACATGGCCTCAATCAACAAATCTCTCCAGAGACATCCCCCACATCAGTCATCCCACACATGGGCACAAACCTGGCCTTTCTCAGCCTCACTCTACCCTGGCAGCTTTTTTCCAAGCCACCTTTTTGGTGTTGTATTCCCTGTAAGTATTCAATCCTTTGACCCTCTTTCAAAGACAGACAGTTCCCATATTCATCTACCTGATCATTCATCCTTACAGTTGCTTCCTACTCTTTGCCAAGCTAAACATCTTTGCTGTGAGTGCCTTGTAAACACCACCAGCAGCTACCTAGGATAAGAAACTCAAAGCTGTGGATTTGCTGTCCATTGTCCCAAGAATGAACCTGGAGCTGAGGAAGTGTCTTCTGCGTTCCCTGGCCAGGGGAGTCAGTGACCATTCCAGCAGGTTTGGCCTGGAAGATACTTTGGCATGAGGGCAGCCAAAGCACACTTCCTCCACCCCCTTTAATTGTCACAATGTCCCCTGAAGAAGCACAAGTAACCACAACTTAGTTACAATTAATTCAGAAGTGCAGGCAAACAGAAGTAGCCATTGCCCAGGGGCAGGGGCAGCAATTGCATCACTAATGAGAACTCCAGGATCAATCATCGAGCAGCTCCAGGCAGTGAAGCATACTTCAAATGCATGTTACAATGCTGTTGACAGAAATGGTTCCATTTGCTATAAATTATTCAATTTTTAATTGTTTAGGCTTCAGAGTCTGTAAAGATGCTAATTGACAACTGTAGGATTAAATTGATAATGCCTGCTTTTTATTTTCATAAAGTTGCACTTAAAATTGCAGAGAGAAGAAAGACTGATCTTACACGTACCTTGTTAAAAATAAGGAGATCAAAAAGTTGATGAGTTCTGCTTTTCTAGTCTGGGTTGCAATCATTAAAATTATGTTCCATATTTATCATGTCTGTGTGAACAAAGTAGTAAATATTTTGACCAGCACACATACCTAAATCAATATTCCACTCACTCTGAGTTATCCCATCCCATATCTTGATCATGTGCAATGAGAACCCTGAGACTATATTTTTGCCTGTCATATCTGTAGACCTATAATTTTCTTTGAAATAGGAAAGTAAAATGAATTCAAGTATTTTCCAGTTTTCTGGCATCTCTTCCAGGTTTTCATGTAATTTTTTTTTCATTCTTTCTCATTGGCTGTTTCATCTTACAGGATTAGTAAGGATATTGTCTAGACAGCTGACAAAGAGAACTTTTGGGGTTTATAGTAATCACTGTGGGGAAATGATAATGAAAGTTTATTCAGAAATATTTTTGTTTAGGAAAAAACCCAATTTGATAGAATTGCAAAACTAGAAAGTCAGTCAATTTTAATTTTTTTTATTTAATTTGAATCTGTTTAAACTGTTTGATGAAGGAAGGAATTGCTGTTCTGGTATCCTGATTCACATTCCACTTCTGAAAGGAACATCACTGCATCTAATCTCAAACACACAAAAATAAGCTGAAGAATCTTTTCCTCTGTTAGATGTTGAAAACCCCTTCCTGGAAAGCTGAAAAAAGGCCAAAGTATTTTTTTCTTTTAGCTCAGAATTTCTCTTTGAAGCAGTATTCACTTACACAGCTGAAGAGCTTGATCCCAGGAGTGCTATCTGTTGAAGTCAGTGAGAGGTAAAGGATGCTGAAAATCATGCCCTAATTGCCAGCTTGGCTTGAAGGTACGTGCTCTGTCCTACTAAGGAGCAGCAATCACGCTCTGCAGGGGTGAAATCGTGGCAGGCTGTGGTGGCTGAGCTTACCAGGGAATAAACACAGCATTGAAAAGAGGCACTAAACAGAGCCACCATGGCAGGGCTGTTTTGACAAAAGATAATCAAGAGGGATGTACAAAGATGATCTACTGGAGTTAGAGCTTTGATGAGGATACTCTGCTTGAGTACCCGTTTGCTTTAAGCCCCATCATTCATAGGAAGGTCATTAAATTACTTTCTTTCTGGAGTATATTTATTACTTTTAAATCCAGCGCTGTCTATTTAGTCTTTCATGATGGTTCATTGTGAATCATTAATGAGAAGCTCCTGCACACAGTCATAGAATTTGTCTGATTACTCCATTCATATTTAATAAGCTTGCTGCTTACACTTCAGAGTAACAACAGAAATTAGATAGTGCAATACTTTAGTCCTGGAGTGCCCCTAAATTTGGCTCTAAATTATTCATTTTACTGGCTGAAGGCAAGAGAACTGTTGCAACCCTAAATTTATCTAAATCCTACATTGTCTAATCTGTGCGTCTTTGTTGTTATTCTCACTTTAAAAAATAACTAATTTTTATTGAAACTGAAAACATCTAGGTTTTGTCTGTTGCAGATTTATCATCATTCTCTGCAAAACCACTGCAGTCAGCTAAAAACAAAGATCATTTACTTGGACTTCAGCTATATAGATAAAATGTGAGTCCTGCAATCAAGTAGGACTGTGAAGATGTGTTTTGTTAAAGCAGAGATTGTATTTTCTAGCTAAGACAGTATTTTTTTTAAACTGTCAATTAGACAAGAACACAGAGATTAACCAGCTGCACTCTCACATTTTTTAGGGTTTTATTGTTTCATTCTATAAACTAAATGTCTCTTTTGTATGGGTTATATCTAGAAACACACTATCAATGTAATATTTTTAAGGTCTTTAAAATAAATAAACCTTGTAAGATAAAAGATCTAATCTAAGCCTAGGTGGGCCCTCAAGCAGAGTCTAACATTATAATGTAAATGTTGATGTGCTCATAACTGATTTACCTAAACAGACAGAATCTGCCATACTTTCAGATTTATCACTAGGAATGTCCCAGTCTTAAAAGTCATCTGAAAACTGATCCACAAAATATGGACCCCAACTTTGTCAAAAGCAGAAATTTCATAAAAACAGCTCACCTAAGGAAAGGACTTGTGTCCTCTGCTCCCATCTTCGAGCAGATTTCCTGTTCTCATGGGAATCATTCATAAACCACTTCTAAGTTTAAACTTTTAATGGATTATGTACAGCTGCTCAGCATCAAAATGGATCAGGTGCTTATGGCACTGGCTCTGAGGTTTGTCTCTCTGTGTTACTCAAGTCCAGCTGGCTGTCTAACACTGTGGCAAAAACAGCCTCATGGGGAGGGGTACAGAGCATCAGAGAAATGCCAGCTTTACCTTGGAGGTAAATAAATGTGAAAAATAAAATGGGATTTGACCAAATTACACACAACCAAGAAGCAGTGCAGCTACCCCCACTTCTTCCTCAATGCCTGCACTGCTGAGTGAAATGGCTCCGCTGTGGAAAGCCCCAGCCCGATTAGTGGCAGCACAAGAACCAATAATTCATCTCACACCTCAGCTTGACCAAACAACGTGGTCTTATAGGCCAAAATGAGGAAATAGCATAGAAAATGTTGTCACACTATTCCTAAAATGCACAAAGTCTGCATTAAAAGGTTGGAACCTCTTTTTACTCATTGCCTGTGAAGTGACGTGCATCGTAAATGTGTCATTGTCATCACCTGGTCTTAAGAAATAAAGTAACACATGTAAAAATTGCTTTTTATCACATCTCAAGTACTGTCTCATTGGAACACTCACAGAGACAGATTGCATATCCTGACAGCAGTCCAAGGGGGAAAAAAAACAACTTTAGAAGGCAGCACAATCTAAATTTCTTAGCGTTGAGCCAACAGACAGATGGCAGGAACTAAACGTCCTTAAAAAAATCCCACGGCCGTGGTTGTCCTGGCATCAGTCTGATACTCTGCCAAAGTGAGAGCCCCAGTGAATGAACTGCAAAGAGTTTACAGTTGTTTCAGTCAAAATCAGCTCAAGGGGTAAGAGTTGGAATAGATGAACTGCTGCATATGACAGCAACTCAGAAAGTCAGTGTGGGAACCTGCCCATTCAATACTGGCAGTGGGAGAGAGAGAATCTAAAAGAAATCTGTGATTTGACAGTCAAATTAACAAGTTACTTTTCAGCAATAGTAGATCATTGTAATAATAGTAGATTATTGTAACTGCTCCATAGCCAGCAGCTCCAGCTGCTGGAAGCTTACTTCTTGTGCAGAAAACAAGGACAAGGCTTTTCCACACTTAAATCCTCAAAAATAATGCTTAAATTAGATTTGTCTTGGATAGAGCAGAGGCAGATTTCTGGAATAACAACCTCCCTGCTTTCATTTTCCAGGACTGTCAGCACAGCACACACTCCTGGGCAGGTACCAGCCATGCAGCTCCCCCAGCCATCCTTGCTTCTAGTGCCATAGCAGAGCTTAAAGATTTCTCTTTCAGAGAAATCCCATTAAATAATGCCTTAGCTTTCCCCTGTGTCTTGCAGAGCAGGAAATACCAGCTGGGGGAGGAATGAAATCTAGAATAGCAGCTTGTATTAAACAAGACTTTTGAGACCTTTCCCTCATTCTTTAAGTACAGCTTAATGGTTCAGACACTAAAAGGATCTGCTTTCCTCCTCAGAAACATTCATCTGGGTTTAGCTTTGAAGTCCAATAGTTTGAACACTGAAAACTGTGGGTTTGTGAGATTCAGCAGCACAGTACACTTGATTTCTCCCCAGGGATCTCTACATTGCCTGACCAGCATAAAATGAGAGTGGAGCCATAGGAGATGCTCACAGGAAGATGTTTGTGTGTCAGAGGATCTCCACCATGTCTCTGAAATCAGCTCTGCTTTGTGCTTGGGCTTGGCAGCCAAAACAACAGCCTTGTATGATGCTGGTAGGCCATGCTTCAGTTCATAGGCACACACTTCCAAATGGTTCTGGAAATCTTCTGAGCTCATTTCAGAGGCTTCATGGGGCAGGGAACAGATAGAAAAGATGACCTTCCCTCAGAAGTCCTTCCCTCAATGGGTAGACTTGGCAACATCTCCCACTCGTAATTCATATTTCCATCTGTCCTCTCATTGAAGGATGAGGGTGAACACATTCCTGGGGGAAGGCTGGCCACAGAGCTATGATTGGTTTTCCCTGCATCATTGCTGTCCAAAGTGAAGGAGACATCCTGGCCAGTGGCAGGCCAGCAGAAGGGGCTGCAAACCCTTACAAACCACAGAGCTGATTAAACTGGCTTTGATCATCACAGTAATTCTGCAACAAAGATGCTGTGCGGCAAATCACTGCATTGCACAGATCACTGTGCTGGAGCCATTCCTCGGTGGATGCTTTTCTTCCCAGGGCCTGAAAATGGGCTCTTTATTCCACAGAAAAAGGGAAAGATTGGAACAAACTATGGGCACAATGAGCAAACTGCAGGGTCTTCTCATTTTCACTGGGGCCAGTCTTACCCAGCCTGTCCAGGAGCAAAGAGGACACTTACAGCCACTTTTCTTCTTTCTGGTTTTGATTGCTGTGTGCTTCTTGCCTGGGGATCCAGGCCTTTGCTGCTCTGTTTACCCTTCCCAGAAGTGCACTTAGCCATTAATGGAAGATTCGAATTCAGGCACTCACTCTGGGGAAAACACAGGTTACAATAAATAATGGTCACAGGTTAAGTCATCCAGGTATTGTGTATGCTCTTAATGGGTATCTAAGAAAAAATATGACATAATGCTTGCAAATAAATTTCCCCATCACACCACCATCCATTTTAAATTATATCTCTTGAGAGTTTTCAGTTATTTTCTTTTCTTTCAAACACAGCTTCCCTGTGTGTCTCGACTCTGAAGTAGAGGGCTGAATTCAAACTGCAGAGAAATCTGTTAGAAAATGCCTGGGGGTATATGTGGCACAAAGACACAGGAACTTTATCTTCTTTTCTGGCTGCTCTGAACTGATTGTGGGGATTAATGATTTATCTCTCTTTAAAGAACTCCTTGGAGCTACATAGTCTCAAATCAGATAAAGTATATACTATTCCTCAAGCAGGCACCTGCCAATTTAGGTTCAGCCTTTAATCTGGGCCGTTGTAGTTTTACAAAGATTTGACTTCAAGAAAAGTTTCCTGAGAGATATCATCAGTGTTCATCATTTTTCCAAAACCTGTGTGATATTCCTTCTGTTAGCCTGGAATAATTATGAGAAGAAAGGAGAAATAGCAGAAATTTGCCTTTCTGCTGAGAACAATGCACAGCCACACCTCTGTCCTGGGTAAATCCCTTGAACAGTGTGTGGGGCTTCAGCTGGCTCCTGACACAAGGACAGAGGTTGCCTTGGAGAGTTTCACAGGCACATTTCCTCCTGCCCTCAGGACCAGGTTGGTTACCTCTAGGATTGGTTTCCAGCAGGCACAGGAAAAACAGGGAGCTCTCTCATCCAACCAGTTCCAGTTTGCTACAGATTTACACGTCTGTGCAGAAAGGGAGCAAGGGATCAGTCAGAAGCCGAAATACATAATATTGGTCCATAGACAAGTGTTCCAGAGCTCACTATGGGTGTTTGTGGAAATGCACCCTTGTGGCTCAGTGACATTAAACCTGATTATTGACTCCCTTGCAACGAAGTCAGTGGGAGTCTTCTTGTTGAAAGCATGCTTGGACCAGATACCTTTTTTGATTCATGCCCTTATTTATATGAATCCAAAGTGGGATTTGCTGTCTGTGGTACAAAAGAAAACTAGCTGTTCACCCACATATACAATAAAAGAGAATTCACACACAGTCAGAGGTCTGCCAAATGCAAGACAGCTCCAGAGAAAAATGGCATTGTAAACCACTTCATAGCTTAAAAGAAAATAAGCTGGGTGTACAACAAGGTAGGAACCATCTGCTTGGCTTCAGTGGGAATTTCCCCAGAGTAATCATTACAGGGGTGGGTAGATTATGAAATAAAGGAATTTTTTTTTTTTGTCTCTCATAATTAAATTTACTGGGTTTCTGCAGAACAGCTCCTGGCACAGAGTAAGACATGTAGATGCAATACCTTATCATTGTAAAGCTACATAATTACAGTGATAAACAAGCTCATTTGGTTTAGCAGAGTCTCATATTTTGTCTGACTGACAGACCTGAATTTTCTACACATCATAAGTCCATTTTTTTGTAGTCATGTCAGATTTCCCATTCAGCCATTGCTCCATGCCTTTCCTCCTCACAGCATCCAAGAAAGTATCTGCTTGATGTAGTACCAGTTCTAGGAAGCTAAAATTTGAAGGGGTGACCTTATTTGCTTCATTCTTCTTCATGACATTCAGACGAAGCAGTTAACCTCTACACAGGTCTTCTGTAAAGTTTGGAGCAGAGAACATGAATCAGGAAGGTGGAGGTTTGTATGACCTTGTAATAAATTAATATTGTCCTTAGACTTGACGCTTTTGGCCCTGCACCATAAATTCTTGATGAGGATGTAAGTTAAACCCACTCCTGGTTTGCTTCTGCTGTGGAATCTGGAATTAATATTGCAGGTAGTGATTCTGCTATAATGCAATTGGAATTAAATATTGCTGTCAATCTAAGTACTTTTAATTAAGCAATATTTACAGAGCAGTTGGATGCTCTGAGGACTACAATGCAGTGACCTGGAGCTATTCAAGTCTTCATTTTCTTTCTTTTTTATTGTCATACTTCAGCATTTCAGCACCTTTTGCCCTGGTAATTTGACACTGTGTCACATCCTCACAGCTGACCTTTAGAGGACAAGAAGCTGGGATCATTGTGTTGGTTTTGTGCTTTTCCCCTTACAGTTTCACATAACACATATTAGATTTACTTTTATTTTCTATGTGAAATGAAACCAGTCTTGAGACTAACACTCTTAAGAGTCAGAAATAACATTTGGTTGAATCATTTTGAATATGCTAAGCTTTATTTTTCCAGTTTCTACGCTAAGTGGAAAAGGCCAAAAGAAGTAACAATAATTGTCCAGTCTTGACTGTACTATTAATTAAAAATTAATGGATTACATGTTAAAAGAAAGATGAATAATTTATCTCCAAGCACTGGGCCTGACTAGGAAAATCCACATTCTGGCTGTATTTTCTCAAAATAAGTCAAATACAGAAAGCAATTATCTCCCACAAAAGAGTTTAAAATTATACTGATTATATATCTTGAATGCAAATATAGTCAGGTGAGTTTACAGAGACAGACAGAAAAAATAGAAATAAGGAAATATTTTTAGAATAGGTGCCCTTTTTTTATCTTTCACAATGTTTAATTGACTTTCTAATGTTCTGTTTAGCAATGTTTTTCTCTGTAATCAGAATCAGAGGAAAAATTATCAATAAGCGAGGAACCAGCTTTTCTAAGATTCCCCATCCTCCATAAGCAAAGTCTTCAAACCTCAGGGCTCTGGCAGCATTTTTCCTACCAGGAGCACAACGAGGATTTTTTTTTTGCCTCGTGGCTGCAGGGCTGAGAGTCACCGGGGCTGTGTGAAGCTCTGAAGAGCACAAGAGGAGCCCACAAGCCCTCAGATGAACCCAGAGCTCAAGATTTTGCTCCACTTCTTTTTCTCTAGGCATCCTGATTGTTCCACATTCAGAAAACATAAATGTTAGATGAATTTGAGTTGGACCGTGAAAACCTGCTTATTCACAGGGCAGTCCCACCACTTGAATCCTTGACTCCACTGCTTGAATCCAAACACAGAGAATTCCCAAGCTGGCATCTACCCTAATCCACACAGCTTGAGTGGTTTAAAGATGCTTCTGTTTACACAATATTTGGGTCTGATGTGACTTTCAGGGCAGCCAGGGGTGAGCAGCAGAGGCATCATCCATCCCCTTGTTACACAATATTTGGGTCTGATGTGACTTTCAGGGCGACAGCCCACAGTCTTTAGTAATTTCCTGAGTTCTTTATCAGTCTTTACAAACATGGTATTTTGCACTGAGAGGCTGCTTAATAGACTCAGAGTGCAGCTCCCATTAGAATTCAGCGGAGCAAAGATGTTCCCACCTTCTCAGAAAGCCGAGAGCCCGGCTGCGTGTCCTGCAGCAGCACGGCTGTGCTCGGCTCTGCAGCATGCACCAGATGTGTTCAGGGCAGGAGCTGGCCTGGCAGCCAGGGGTGGGCAGCAGAGGCATCATCCATCCCCTTCTGCCGCCTCTGCTCTGGGGACAGATCGGCTGGGGGCTGTGGGGGCAGAGCAGCACAGCAGAAACCCCCAGGGAGCACTGAATCTGTGCTTTGGGTCCTTAGGGCAGGGTGTTACAGATTTTTTTTCTCTATAATGCGCATTTTGAGATAAATACCAGCTGCAGTGAAGCGTTTTCCGCCAACCAGTCTGTTAGAAAAGGGTCAAAACTGCTGATGTGCCATTGCCGAGATAACCCAGGGCTGGCAGCGGAACAGGAGCCGCCGCAATTACCGGGAGCACCCGAGCCCCGTCGGGCTGGCTCTGAGAGCACAGCGGGGCTGGCAGCCCCCGACCGATGATGAACTGGCCGTGCAGGCTTTAATTAGCCAGCGACAAGGCAGAATTATAAGCACTGTTTTACGAGCGCAAAGTAAATACTTGCTCCTCTGCTTTGGCCGTCCCTGGGATTTATTGGGCGCTTGGATGTGTCCATGCCTCAGAGCCAGGGAGGCAGATGCTGGGGGAGTGAGGAAGAGGCTTTTGCAACCTGACCCCTGAGGAGGAATAGCTGCAGCCAAGCCTTTTATGCTGGCACATTTTTCTGAAATATTTATGCCCGATCACCCGTTGTTGTTTACCTCAGTGCCTCCTCGCTCACCGCGGGCTGCCTTATCAGACAATCTTTTTGCTATTTAGGGAGCACAGGAAAAAAGTTAGGAGACTGAAATTAGAGAAAAACCTTTTTGGCACACACTGTAGCTTCCACTAAGAGAGCTGTGGGGAATTAATTGTCAGGCAGGAAAGGCTGGGAGTGGGGACTGCAGCATCGTGCAATCATGTGAAGGGCAGAATTCCCTCATCTCGGCAGGCGTGACTGCTGTGGATTTAGGTAGGAACTGCTTTTCAGGACCAGCTATTGTTGTTTCAGCCAACCCATGCTGGATGCCTTCCCCTTGGCTGCTCCAAGAAAGGGCAGCTGCAGCCTCAGCAGCAACCACAGCAGCCACCCGCAGCAGGGACTCAGGGAAAAGCCTCAGAGCAGGAGGCAGAAAGTAGGTTAACCTGAAAGATGAGAGTGGGAACACTGCTCTGTAGACATCTTTCTTATAGGATTTGATATATTCACTTTTTAGTGTCTCAGAAGCAGAGGGTGTTGCTTTGCATCACTGTCAGTGAGGAGGGAGCTGAGCTCCCTCCCTTCGTGCTCCCCTCTGACCTGACTGCTGCAGGAGAAGGGAAGCCCAAAGAAAGTCAATATGGATAAAACCCTGTTGAATTCTGGTATTGGTCAGACTGCTGGTGGAAGGGTACAGCCTCCCCTGGGTCACAGATTTAGCTGAGAATAGCAGATTTGTCCTTTTCAACAGTTTTGCAAGACAAGGTACTTTTGCTGTGGGATTTTGAGGTTGCTTTGATCAGTTTTGGGTTGTTTTTTCTTTACTGTGTCTAGATCCAGGCTGCCTGAAGATAACCATGTGTTTGCCAGCGATTTCAGTGAAATAGGAATTTGACCTTGAAATATGCTGAGTTCACAGGCTATATAAACTAAAATATTTTGTATGTTTACTCTGAATCCAGACAGCCAGAGAGCTGATGGTACATTTCCCCACTGCAAACAGATCTGCTGAAAAGCATGAACCTTGATTTAAAGGAAAGCCACCATTGCTGATTGTGTGTCATATCTTAGATGGAGAGTGGAAGGAGAATTGAGATCAAATACAGTTTATTGACTTTATTCCTTCCTTAACTAACAGGCGAACTTCTGAAAATGTGCACAGTAGCCTTTTTATGAAATATGAAAGCGAGCACTAAATTACAATCCTCAAATCACCAATTCAGAACCCACAGAAATTTTTTTTTTCCATTTCTTCATCTATAATTTCCGGGCTGGAGCTCTAGCCATTAATAGCAGCTACATCATTGCAGTGCCGACACTTCAGCAGCACCCTCATCCATTTCAGTCATTGATCCACTAATGTGTGCCGGATGAGAAAGGAAAAGGGCGGCTCATTCATCCTCCCCCTCCTTCCTCCTCCTCTCACCAGGTGGCAACCACTCACCCATTGCTTTAAATCCCTATCAGATTTCAGAGGCTCAGTGTTAATTGTCCCTGTACAAGGACTGACCCCAGACAGTGAAACGAAAATTAAAGTAAAGGGGCCGGTGGGTGAAATGCTGCAGGAGGGGACGGATCTGCACCTGCTTTCCTTGGCCCACAGACTGCAGACAGCACTGGAAATGACAACAGAGCTGGAGCTGCAAAGCACACTTGTAGGCATTGGGTTCTTCCTGGAATATGAAGCCAAACAAGGAAAAGAGTAGGAGAAAGGCTAAAGAATTTAGGCAATAAGATTAAAGGGACATCAGCTGCATGAGTAATACTGTAATTCAGGTTGCATATGGAGCAAAAAAACATATTCTTCCCATGGACATCCATGGGTAATCCATATTGGAGACCTATTTGGGTGTTTTTCTGACGTACAGAAATACTGAGCTGAAAGATATATTGCTTATGCCTGTAGCTTGCTGGGATTTCCTGATCCAGAAACCTCATTTTTAATTTTTTGGTTTTTAATCTATCCAACTAACCTATAGGTACATTCTTCTTTCCCTTTCCACTTTGCTCGGTACTTCTACTCTTTTGTTCTCATATTCCTTATATTTATATTGCTCATTTTGGGGATCAAAGTGCAAAGGAAATAAAAATCCTGTTAGTTTTCAAAGGTCCACACAGCAATAGATAATTGGTTTCCAATCAAGCCCAGACTTCTTTGATCTCCAAAGTCCTCACAAATAATATTTTGCTAAGACACAAGCATGTGTTTGGTAGCACTACCAGGAGATCTAATTCTGAAAGTCTGCGATTACCTGAGCAGTGACACTCATAAAGATGAGAGGGACTGATTACAATGATGTGTTCTTACACCTTTTTCCATTACTCTTACTTTAATGAGACATAACTACCCCCTTCTGAAGAAATAATGTCACTAATACTTCTCTTATGCTGTAGTAACAGGTGATGGGTCATGCAGCAGGGTCAGGAACAGAAACCAGCTTCTTCCAGCACCCCAGACCACAGCTCAGCCCCATAAGCACCCTTCCTTCTCAGATTGCTGCTCTTTCCAGTTCTGCCCATGGAGACAAATGGAAATGTGCTGCCCATTCCCACCTTGGTTCACATTTCCACCTTTGCCAGTTCTGGTTGAACTTTCTGGGCTGTGGTGCAAAGACCAGAGTAATGTTGTTTATATAACACAATGCCCAGCAGCTAAGGGTATGAACTTTTGAAAACCAGCTTTGCCACCAGAAAACCATGATGTGACACTACACCCTTGTTCATCTTTGCAAGGACTTAATCTCTTCTGTCACTTTGAATCTCAGTGACCTTCACCTCAATTTCCCTTATTCACTTCATGTCTTTCTCTCCACCCACACCTAAACCCAACAAAACATGGATGGAGTTGGTCTTTTCTCCTAGGTGACAAGAGCAAATGGACTCAGGTTGCACCAGGGGAAGTTTAGATTGGATATTAGGAAAAATTTCTTCACTGAAAGGCTGGTCAGGCATTGGAAGGCTGTCCAGGGAAGTGCTGGAGTCACCATCCCATGGATGGTGGATTTAAAGCTGTGTAGATTTTAAGCTGGATTTTAAGCTGTGTAGATGTGGCCCTGGGGGACATGGTTTAGTTTTGGACTTGACACCACTAGTGCTGGGTTAATGGTTGGACTCAAAGATCTTAGAGGTCCTTTGCAACCAAAATGATTCTATGTGTTCATGCTACAAAAACATGAGATATGGTTAAATGACTGATCTTAGTAGGAATCGCTCTGATTTTTCTTTTTTTCCTTTCTCCTTTCCTTTTCTTTTCCTTTTTTTTTTTTTTTTTTTTTTTTTTTTTTTTTTTTTTTTTTTTTTTTTTTTTCCTTTCTTTCCTAGTCTTCATGCCAGGGCTCCCCAGCAGCAAACATTTTTTCATGTATCAAGGCAGCTCCATTTTCTGCCATCTGGAGAGGCAGAGTGCAAAAGATGCACAGGTGTATACTTGTGCATACATACCAAAATTGGACTGACTCTGTTTCTTTAAATAAACAGAATACATTAATTTAGCTTAAAATAGGACTCCTGTCAAGCTCCTGCCCTAGAGCAACTAGCAATTGCACTGTCAAAATCACTCTCTGTGGTTCTGAATAGGTTTCTTAATGAAAGAGCAACATTAGCTCTTTAGAACATTTTGTCCCTGAAGGATGCAGCAGCAACAGCCACAGAATGATTTCTGGCTCAGACATTCTTATAAATGGTGGAAAACATAATGGTTTAAATTGTGATTATCAGCTCCCTGGAAATGCTTCACAACAGTGGTTCAGGGAACCAAGAGACAAATGGATACTTAGAATGGTACCCACTGATGAGAGAGAGCTTTGTTCCCCACATGCACACTGACCCCCTTAAACATAATTATGGTGTGAGTAGGTTGTCACTGAAACAATGCAAAAACCAGGGAATTAAATTATTTGGGACCCAATCCAAAGGAAAATATGTTCTGGTGAAATGAAATTTTAGTATTTGCAGGATTAAATAATGATGATCATCTGAATGAAATTCCATGTTTCTATTTTAGCAGTCTGGTCATACTGACTGTCACAGTAGCAATTTTTTATTCTGGATAAACCTGGAGGCAGCAGTGGAGTAGAATATGACTTGAGTAGATATGTTTATATTTAAATCAAAGAAAAAGAGCTTTTCTTATAAAATGCATGGTTGGAGACAGGACTTGGGTATTCTCTTGTTTCTTTAATAGGGATGGTGTGGCTGCACTCAGCTCAGTTGGAGATACAGCACCATTTAAATGTTGAAGAATAGTATTTATCAACAGCCTCATGCATATCCCCAGTCTGGGCTCCAAACAGATTTCAGATCAAATGTCACTGATCTCAGGCAGGAAAAGCCCTCAAGCAGCTTTTCCACAGCATGGAGGGTATCAGGATGAAAACCAACAACAAAACAGATGACATTTTTCATCAGAAGATGGAAGTATCTGTCCCTGCTTTGTGAGAGTCTTCTCCCTGGCAGCAGAGACTGAACTTTTCCTGGTGTGTTTGATCCTCTTACCTCCTATACTTGCAGCCTGTTCCAAGAGCCACATCAGCCCAGATGTAATTATCACAGAAAGAAGCAGCTTTTGCTAGACACAAAAAATTCCAGTGCCAATAATAAAAGTTAAAAGTGCTCTTCCTGTGTTTTACCCCATTTTCTGATGTTGTGGTCCCTTTCCCTGCTCCTTGGGGCTCTGGGCTCTGGTCATGTTGGTGGTGGTGCTGAAGGTCACTGGTGTCTGGAGCCTTTCCCCAGGAGGACTGTGATGTTCATGGTGATGCTTTTGTCTCAGTCTAAGGCCTATTTGGGTTCATTTATACATTTGCTAACCCATTTCATACCTTGCAAACTCAGCACTAAACCTGTGGCCTGTTAACAGTGATGGCAATACAATACAACAGGGATTCACAGCTATGTTATTATGCTATTTTAAAGTTTCTCATTTGTCATCCAACTCAGACCCTGCTAACACATTGCTCAAGGTAGGGGATCAGCAGAATATCAGGAGTTAACTTAATGAAAGCCAGTTCCTTACTGCACTCAGGGTTGATAGCTCCTTGGCTGTTTATAAAATTCCATGTAGCATCTGGAATAAATGGTACTGAATTAATACAATGCTATAAATAGGTTAATCAGGTGGAATCTTTAGCTGCTGAAATAGTAGAGTTACACAATTATACTGACCTTGGCTCATTATGGTGCAAGTTTTCATTATCAAATTTCAGTTCCAACCTGGAGAACTTCTCTATCTGGCATTTGGGTCAGCTTATGCTTGCAGTCCACACTTTTCCACTGAAGTAATAAACAGTGAGGCCAATGTTGGAGCAATTTCTTAGGGGCTTCTGTTAATTGTTCATAAGCTGCTGGGCACAGAAAGTTTCTGAAGAAAACAGAGTCAGGACTAAGAAGCCAAGCCCCTTCCACCAAACAGTTTAATACCTGAAGAGCTGAAAAGATTAATTTCACCTATATAGCTTGCACTTTAAAAATGTAAATGAAGTCTATACATGGAATTCCTCTGTGACAGCTTCCTCTATTAACAGACTAAGTCATCCATCTGTCACAGGGAGAGAAAAGCCTATTTGCCACTCAAAACCACAAACTCAACAAAATTGCTCAGAATACTCAGCATCACCTCAGTGCGTGGTTAGTAAGCAAACCACTTAAAAATAATGAAACAATTGGCAGCACAAGACAGTAATCAGGGCTAAAGAGTAAAATGTGCCTTGAAATGGCATCAACTGCTGCAGAGGCTGGCTGGGATTATTAGCATGGCATCATTTACACTTCTCACACCTTTGCTTTCTCCCGGAATAAAATGAAATAAAAAAATTGTGGTTTCCAGGATAAGTATATATGCTATAATCTCAAAGTAGCCATCATAACGTATTTCCATTTTCTACCCCAGAAGTAAAAGGTAGAAACTTTTCATGTTGCAGCTTTCCCCTCTTAGGCAAGGCCAGCCAGAAGAGTCCTTGCCAGCATCTCACTTGCCAGACATAAATTGAAGAGAGAGGAAGCCGTGGGCCTGTCCCACTGGTTGATCAAATCACATTTAATCATATCAAGGCATCTATTTTTTTTCATTATTCTGTTTGGTTGATATTTAGAAACAAAAAGGCAACCTTATTTTAGGAATTTGGTAATTAGAATTATATTAGTAGATCAAATTGACATTTGGAATTAATTATAAAAGGGGGGAAAAGGGCTTGTGCTGACTCTTGATCTTTTAGAATGCAAAAATATGGTCTGATAAGCATATTTGCCATCTTGGAAGCATCAAGGTTTATTGTGATTTATTGGCTGATATTAAACTAACTCCTTATTTAATGATCTAAGCTGAGATCATGGCTCCAGAGAAGTAGACATTATACATATATATATATATGTATATATGTATATGTATAAAATGAAATTTCTCACACAGTTTTGATGCATTATTTAGCCAGTATTACTACTACTTTTCCTAAACTTTGGCAAAAAATCAGGGAACAGCTGAGTTCTAAGTGTTAATGGAAGGTCTTATTTACCAACAGCAAAGCAGCCTTCTGCTGGATGCCTCTAAGAGGGTAATACTTCAGTTACTACTGGCTTAAGCATGTATCTTATATGATCCTGCTAAGTCTTTGCCAGTGTAAGCAAGGACTGACTGCATTCCTTAGTAATCTGTGATTTCCGTAGTAATCTGTGATTGTTTGAACAAAGAAACAGCATAAAATAATAAAGTTTAAACAATTAGAAATATTATAGATATGATACATATTTCACATCTATTATATATACCTGGATATGAAATATGTTTCTTCTCTCATTGATTTATCTTTACTTCGGTGGTAACTCTTTAAAATGCCTTTTGAGGGTTACAAACTGTTGTGTTTCTATTGATCCCACACAAGTTGTCCCCCACATGCCAGAGCTGATCCAGGTCCTGTCCCTGTGCTGGCACCAAACACGGCTGTTGGGAAGCTCAGAACTGCTGCCAGGTCAGTAGAAGATATTGGTTTAAGTGTCTTTCTTTTAAACATGTCCAGACTATTTGGTTTTCTTCAGTAAGAAAGAAGAAAGAATTTCTTTTTTCTTAATTTTCATCCCTGTTTTTCCTTCTGAAAAACCATTATCAGAAATGCCATTTGTGAAGCAGAGAGTGAAGACTGTGTGCATTCCTACTGACAGCAAGATTTCCACAGATTTCAGTGTGTCCAGGTTTTGCCTCTGAGCTCTCCACCATGTTTGCTGTGCAGATGGGATTTCCTCCTGTACACATCCTGCAGCTGGATCTGGGTGGCAGAAGCAGCTCTGATTTCATCCATGCTGTCCATAACCCTCCCTGCCTGCTGAGCTGCACAAATTGCTGACTACTGAATCCTCAAGGTGAAGGACAACACAAAAAACATTTTCAGGGATTTGAAAGGATGGAATTAACAAGGCAGGAGAATGTAAGTCTAAAAGCCAGGATAAACAATACAAAGATATTTCTCTTCCCTTTCAGGAAGCTGAAAGGAAAATTGTCTGGAAATGTGCAGCGTTGATGGACAGCCTGCTAACAGTAAAAATAGGAGTCTCTGAAATGCTAGGAAATAAAAATTCATTACCCAAATTAAGAAATATAAATTTGACAGGTGCTTCCTGTGGATGTGGAGATGAGGGAAGTAGAAGAGGGTTTCTCAAGTAAAGGATAATGAGGATGCAGAGAGCAGGTAATTTGTTTCTTCTCTCCAAGGCAGCTCAGCATGGGGGGATCCTGCCCTGCTAATGAAGCCGTGCCCGCGCTGCGTGCGATGGGTGCTGCATCTGCAGAGGGGCTCTTGTGTCACTGAGTGGAGCTTGGGAAAGCTGAAAATTGCTTTCCTCAGGCTGCAGCAACTTCCCTCATCCACAGGAGATGCTCAAGGGGATCAGTCCATCTCCCTGTTTTCCAGCAGAACAAACCCAAGTCATGCTGGAATTGTTCATCAGCTGGGAGTCTGAGGATGTAACTGTGTGTTTGCCTTACCTCACCGACACAGGCTGGTTTCCTTGTGAAATATTCCATGGATTTTGTCCAGTCTGGCTTCAAAAGTGAGAGGTTACAGGCTCCTTCCACTTCTGATCTAGTGACATTCAAGGTCAGGGGTTTTCACTGACAAGGAGTTTTGGTTTGCCTGAATGATGTAACTTCATTCTTAATTGCATTATTATAAATTAAGGTTTCATAATTATTTCAGTCTTGCTGCTTCAGTCTTCCAAACCTTTTTATTGGGAACTAATGTTCCTCTAACCTTAAGCCATAATTTAATTGTGTTAAACTTAGTTACCACTGTTGCTCTCCTCTCCAAAATAAGATCTTTCGCTATTTTCTGCAGAACTTCCTGTATCCTGTCTCTTGTTATATGTATTACATAGCACAAAGATTTAAATTTTAACTTGCTTCATCTCTCCAAACTGGAATTCAGATACTACACATCTTCAGATATATAAAACAAGAACCACATTTCTGCCATGCTCAGGGCAAACTACTGAAGCAGGTTTACCTTCACTGTCTAGGGCTCCCTGTGGAGGATACCCTCCCTCTTTTTGGAAGAGAACCATTCACTTTAGAAAATAAGTTTCAACTTTTTGAAAATTAAGGTGATTAAGAGAATATGTTCCTCCAGCCTAGCTCAGAAACAGGCTTCTCTCTTTCATGTGTTTCCTTATTTTTCAGCCTATAAAATGTTTCACTAGAGGAAGGGGGCACCACACAAACCCCTATTGAGTTATGATGCTATAGAGCAGAAAAAGCTAGCAAGATGAATCTACTTTTTTTTGTCAGAGTTCCAAGACACTGACAAAGTTGTGAGTTCCACAGCACTGTTGTGGCAGATTTTATACCAGCAGCAGCATTAATAACCAGCAGGAATTCAACGAAACGTAGTTGAGAATGGATGTGCCATCCTAGCAAGGGCAATCAAGTAGCCCAGTGAGACACCATGTTCCAAGATTTTATCCTCACAGACCTGCCTCCAAAGGCACACATCTAACTCCAGAGGCAACCAGTCAAAACATGTAAAATTTAAAATTTCACACTCTCTTTTTGGCATTTCCAAGAAGCTTATGACACCTGAAAATTTTAATCCACCATATGCTTCACTTGATTCCTGAACTGCTCTTCAGTTCTTTCTCTCAGCATTCAAAGGGAGTCTCAGCTGATAAAAGATGCACCAGGAACACACGGTTCAGGCTGAAAGGGCTCATACAACCTGGGACAGATTCACTTCACTGAGCATTAATCCACTTTAATCCAATTGGATCACATACCAAACCAGCAAAATCCTTGAGGCTTTGACAGCACCAGTTCTGCTGATATTTAAAGGTTAACAAAATCAGCAGGTCCTGTGCTACTTGTATCTACACTGAGAACTCTGGCTGATAATCTGTACAATGAGTTAATGAATATGAAGTAGAGACCACACACTGATATCACTCTTTTTTTTCCCCCAATGGGATGTAGAGCCCCAAAATCTCTTATCAGAATGCAAGTGCCGTAAGATAACCATGCTTCAGTAACTCAGTAATTTCAAGAATATCAAAGTAGGAGAAAAATATAAGATGCAAAACATTCCATTTTGATACAAATTCCTCACTGCTTGAGAAAGCAAAGTCTCCCCTAAATCTCTGAATGGCTCATGCAGGCACAGCAGATAAATGATCTGAGGTGGGAGATGACAATCTCTGAGACCAAGAGGATGGGAGAAAGATGCAGAGAGCTATAATGAAAGCTGTCAAGTGCATCATCTTGCTGTAGCACTGTCCTTATGAAAGATGTAAGAGCACTTGCAGATGTTAAATACTGAGAAGGAACAGCTTAACATCCAAGTGCAGCTCTCAGAGGGGATCCTGCAGAGCAACAAGATTTTTAAAAGGCTGATGAAAACTAGAAGGAAACCAAAAGTAGAAAAAACACACAACAAACACAATTTAAAAGTATATAAAAACATATAGAAACCCTGTGTATAATCCTTCCACGAAGGGCCTGAAGGAAGGAACTGTGCTTACTCACCCCCATGACATTTGTCTCCAACAAACCAATGCTGTGACTGACACACTCTGCACTCAAACACAATAGAAAACCGAGGCCTTGACCAGCTGCAGCCTTTCTGGAAGGATACCAGGGCTCCCAGGAAAGAGCTGATGTTAAATCTGTGCCCGGGATGGCTCCAGCCTGCCCATTTCCCTAGGTCTCCCATTCTCCTGGGCAAAATCATACTGATTCAGTCCAAGCCCTGCACAGCAGAGTACAGGAAACATGTTTATCCCAGAAGATGCTGTAGTGACAAACTCAACATAAATGAGGACTTCAGGATCAAAGCCATGATGTAAAATGTTAAAACACATTCTGTCTCAAGGTCACGCATACAAAAATTATTACGGATTCTGTAATAATAGAAGCAGTTGCTTCACTGAAATTAATTTATTTTGAGAATATCCCTTTTAATCCTCCATGCATTTTTAGCACAAAAAGTTGAGTTTTATCACAACCTCCTTCATAAAACTTAATATTGTATGTCTAGTAATGTGGCTGTTTCAACAGTTCCTCATTGGAAATTCCCACATCTGTGAAACCTTGGCAACACTGTTAGTAAGTGACCTACACAAAGTTTATTAGAAAAATTTTACTGAATATCCTCTGTTTAATGTAAACAAGGCAGGAGGCAAAACAAGGAGTATATATTTTATATAATTACACTATTTTACAGGGCACAGAAAGCATTGAGGACATGGTTTGAAAACCCTGTATGATATGCAATATCAGATATGGATTTTCCATGTAGCCCCAGGTCTACTCCAGGACACTTTAATCTCACCAAGTCCTTCAGGTTAGTATTTCTTCTAGCAAGACAAAGAGCACTAACAAAATGTCACCTGTGAGATTGCACAGCAGGTTATGGTAGAAATTACCATGCATTTACAAAGCCATTCCATGATTACTTGTGCCCTGTAAAATGAAGTGTGGCAATCTTTACACTAATCATAGTGTAAGCAAGCTCGGGATTCTGGTCCTTTTATATATATATGTATATATATACATAGGTGATGTACAACCAGACTCAAGCTGTGCATCAAGTCACAGCTTTTATATTGCACAGACAAATATAGAGTAAGAACATTACACAGACAGAATCTGAATACCAGGAATATTACAGTCATAGGAGAACCTAAGGACAAACTTGTTCTACCAGAGCTAGCACATGGCTTATTACAAAAGTTTCTAAATCAGAGTCTAAATCAAATACATACCATAAACGAACGAAAAAAAAAATAAAACAATGCTTCTATTTACACACATGTGCATCAGGATTAGAATGTGGTTTGGATCTGCTTTTAGAAATAAAAAATTATTCTAGTATCCCATCTCAAGTATTTCAATCTAATACCAGTGGCCCCATTCTCTAAGGTGATGAGCACTTGTCTTTCCCACTGACATCGGGAGGATCTGCACAAGCCATGAACTCTCTAGGCCAAGTATTTTCTCTGATGGCCCTCTCTGGGTAATAAATAACCACATACAAACACATGCACACAGAAACAAAATGGGCTCCTCATGACATGCATAGATCAAAAAGGTGAAAACATGGACCTGAACTAACTTCTAATAATTAAAAAAAAAGTGCATGAAAAATATCACCATAAAAAAAAATTAAATGAGTTCCATCTCTTAAGAAAGATTAAAGCACTTTTACAAAAATAAAGGTCATCGTCATCAGTATGGTAATAAGGGTTTGTAGGCAGCACGCACAAAAGCAGTTTAGGCTAAAGCAACTTTAAGGATGGCTTCACTTGTGTGAGGATGGATCCATGTCTTATAAATTTATCAACTAATTAACATGTGGTTTGAAAGAGAACATCACCAATGTCACTGGAGACTGAACAATCATAGCCTGAATTTAAGAGTGATCATAGTTCTATCTACTTATTTTTGCCATGGACAAGCTTTAGGAGCTGTGCTTGCAGCTCTGCAGTGCTTTGCATCAGCACACCACAGAGGCTGCAGCCTTTCAGGGTAAGGAGTTCAGCTACCAGTGAAAACAGCCAAACAAAGGAAGTGATGTTAATGCTTTCATTTGAGATCAGGCAACTCTTGAATGGCTTTATCAATTCGTATGTTACTTGGAATGCTCTTGCAAGTTTTGTTTAACATTTCGCTCACTTTCCTTTACAGCAGTATTATCACTTCCAGTTTCCACTGAAACTGGGACAAGTATTTTGGATCACATACTTTAAAAAAAATAAATAGATGATTTGAGGAAAAAGTAATTAAGATCAAGCAAAACCAACAAAGACCCAAATTCAGAAAAGCATCAGCATTTCTGCTCAACTACTTAACTTTGTTCATGTAAAAGATTGTGATTTAAGGAAAAAATGCTTTAAGTTTATGTTTAACTACTTTGCTGAATTGGGACCTTCTAAATAACAAATGTATGTATTAAACATCGCTCTGCATAGAGATCAACATGTTATAAACTATGTGTCATGTATTAAGTAAGGTCCTAATGTGGACTGTCTGCAATGCACATCACTAAAAATGATTTGCTATATTCAAGGTATGTTTCTCAAGAAGAAAATGAAATGCAATTTTTTCAAATTTTGTCCTACTATACTACTTGGACCTGAAAACGCTTTGGAGCTAAATGCAGAAAAAAAAAACAGGTGAAGAAATAAAGCATGCTTTTGTTTGCCAGAGAAATGCAACAGTTTTCACAAAAGTGTCCCAGTACAGGGAGCCACTGAATACAGATTTTACCTACCAAAATGTTTCCCCAGTTCCAGAACTGCTTTCTCCAGCTGATCCTGGAAGCTTTTACAGCAGGATGCTCTTCACTGGTGACAAGAATAAATTTAGCCCATTAACTGTGACAGTGCTCTAATTAACCTGCTAACTTAGAAGGTCTCTTAATATCCAGCTTCCATAAATATTAAAAAACAAGACCTCAAAGGCATAGATAAAGAGCAGAATCTGATTCTAGGTACAGTCATGTAAATCCAGAGCAATTCTAGTGACTGAGTAAATTAGTCCATGTTTGCATATGAGCAATGACATCTGAAATGGGCATTAGCTGTGCCAACAGGAGGCAGGAAAGACAAACCAGGAAAGACAACGTAAACAGAAGGAACTGAGCTCTACCTGGCCTTGTTCAAAGGAGGGGAAAGGGGTCCCACCCACGAGTGTGGGGAGCAGGACAGGTCACTGGGTGTGACTGCAAGGTCCAGACAGGCTGCTGGCTGTGAGGAGCCTCTGGAGGGCAGAAGCAAAGCACCCTGAAGTGGCCTCTGCTTGCAATGCCAGTGCCTGCCCTGGCTGATGGCATTCACATGGAAAGGGAGTCGCTGAGAGGCATTCCTGCATCCCAGCGCTGTGAAAAGCAGTGCAAATTTTGGTCCTAAATAAGTTATCAATGCTTTAACTGAGTTGGCATCACTGTGACGGTTAGATAAGCAATAAAAACGTCTCTCAAAATAACAAAATGTTTATGCTGCCAATTTTCAAGGCACAAAGGATTCTTAAACCAATTCAGACCAAAACAAATTTAAAAGAAATTAAAAATACTGTTTCAGCAACAACTACTGATGACCTATAATTAACCTATTATATAAAGGTGACATGAGTCAAACAACTAGAGCTCCCATGTAAAAAGCTAAAGCTAATCTAGTTACATGGATGACCTGGAGACCAATCACTTGGAATGACAGAGACAAACATGCTACTAACATGTACACTTCAGATATATTTGTTATGGCTGTGATGCCGAATCAGGATTAATTTCTTTAGTATTGATTTTAGACTGATAGATTTCTTGGAGTAAACCAAAGAGGAATCAAGCTTAGAGCTGTACTTAAGATCTACCAAAAGCAAAATGATCCCTCATTAACATCTCCTGTTGTATATGGATTGGTGGATTTTTTTGAGCTTCTTCATTTCTAATAACATACGTTGCAAGTATAGGTATATTTTTCTTTCATATATCTAACTGAAAAGAAAAGGTATGAAGACATAAAAATGTTATAAAATTAATTTGCTTTTTTAAAAGTAATATGGTCACAAAGAGCAAATTGGTGCATGTGAGCCCCAGAACACACAAGAGCCCAAACTCTCTAAACATTGTCATCAGAATAACCAAGGTCTGATGGCTGTGGTTCTTCATGCAGCTTTTGCAGCTCTTCTCACAGGGTCTAGAAATGCTGTGTACTGGTTTCTCCCCAAATGCCTTTGCTCATATTCCAAGTCCATTTGCAATCTCAACATCTGGTGAAAGCAACTTGTCTTCCCAACACCCCCTGCCGCTGCCGGGAGGCACCAGCTCGTCTCTGGGTGTTGTCCGCGGCCCTCCGGGGCTGGCTGGGCCGGGCTGCTCAGGGCGTGGCTGAGGTGTGGTACTTGACAAAGGCGATCGCCGCCAGCTCCTTGCAGAACTCTTCCAGCACAATCACGCCCTCTAGTAACGTCATGTGGTCAATGCTGGGACAGGAAGAGAATTGCAGGGAATCAGGATTGGCACACAAACCCAGCCACGCGTCTCGGAGAACGAGCAATGTGTTTACTCACATGGGCCCGTCTGGCTCCAAGCCCAGCAGGCGTTTTCTGACCAGCAGAAGTTTGGGAGTGAAATCTGGGATGCGCTGGATTCTAACCATGAGGTCCCCGACCACCTGTAAAGCCCAGGCCATCAACACACAAAGTTAACACCTCTGCAGAGTGCCTGGCAGCAAGGTTCAATGGCAGCTTCAGTGCCCACTTCAGCACCCTCACAGGCTCCCAGAACAACCTGCGGAGAGCCTGCTCTGCCCAAGAGGGTGAGTGAGTGCAGAAAATAAAGAAATACAAAAGCCTTACTTGCTCTTGTCACAAATGGCATTACTTATTCTAATTACATCAATGGTTAATTTGTCTTTTTAAATGTTGACACAGGCAATCAACCAGTGAATTCGTGGGTCTAGGGAAAGCGCACGGGGAGAGAGTGAGGGCTGTATTTTGGAACGGGGAGGGCTGCTGGGGAGAAAGGGAGCCAAGCCCTCTGTTACTATTGGGCAAGCATCATTATCAGGCTCCTGACCAGCTCTGTAACAGCTGGTGCGGGGGGTAAGCAAGGGATTCTGACTGAGGACCCTGCAGTGTGACAGGCACCCAGCCAGCACTTCTAGGATGCAAGTCTGGCAGGAAGAGATGGAATTGGACAAGAAAGGGACTTTTGATAAATCCAGGACTTAATTGTCAACCCTTCATCAGAAAAAAAAAGAGTATGAGCAGAGATACCCATGTAGGCCCAATCTTGATTCAAAATCAGCTTCCAATGACAAACATTTACCAACATAAAATACCCAGCAACTACTATAACTAATGACAAAGTTATTAAACATATTACTGCTGTACAGCCATGTGTAATTATTGCTGTGTTTACTCACCCTGACAATCACAGAGAAGAGAGACTTGCAGCCAGAGGCGAGGTTGACGTAAGGATCCAAAAGGTATTCGTGTATATGAGGATGGGGAAACAGGGACAGTTTGGACAACACTGACGTAACTTGTAAATTTACATCATAGGGCTGCAAAAAGAGGGAAACACACTGCTTAGTTATTTTCATGCTGGCTTCTTTTTATCCACCTCATGTTTATTTAACTACCAGAACTTTTTCCACAGGGTTATGAATAAATAAAGATAAAAAGTTAGATTAGAAGACAGGCCCAACCTCTCCTTTTCACAACAGCAGTGCTGTGACTATGACAGTTGGGCATTAGATGTTATTATCTGCATCGCTGCTACAACCGCTTGAAGCTTTTGCACACTTGTTTATTGCAGGGCAAGTCCTCTTCCTGTAAAACATTTCTTCAGCTAAAGAAATAGCACAGAATCAGCCTAGATTAAACATCTGCTTGCTTCTCCTGGGAACATGTAAAGTATATGAGCTCAGGAAATTGCCAGAGACCAATCCATGTTTACAGCTAATACGTTATTTCTCTTCTACATTATTTTTTTCTGGGGAAGAACCACTGCAGAAGGCCTGGCCATCTTGTGGCAGCAACCTATGGGAGATGGGACCAGTCCTGGGCTGGGAAAGCAGCAGGAAATTCTGATCTTCTTGTCTACCTCCCTTCCCCAAATCAATCAAATGGGAGAGGCAACACTGTCAGATGCTGGAAAATGCTTATCAGTCATACGGAATAAAACAGTACCTAAATTTCCAGGAAATAAAAGGTGCTTAGCTTAAAGGATTTGACCATTCTAGTAAGAAACTTATTTCCATAAAAGCAAGAATTTTCACCATGGCTTATTTATGTTTCAAAACTTTTCCTTTGTCTTTGGTTTTGTCATCTCAGTGAAAACAAGCTGACATTTTAATTCAGCCCAGAATTTGCAAACTAGTAGAACCTCCTTTCATTTTTTCAATGGCACAACAGACTTAAATTGACAAGAGAAGGACAGACATTCCTTTGGTACATCTCTGTGTCAATCAATCTTGTTGATCTCAGTGGATTACAGGGCCCTCATTTAATCTCTGACTGCATATTGGCATCATCACACCTGGAAGAGGATTCAATGACCTCAAATTCTCATCTTTATGCTTTCAATTTAGCATCGCGCTGAAGAATAAGAGAATAGATTCTTCCCCTTTTCAGATCTTAGAGATTTGGATGAATTCAGCCTCAGATTAAGACAGATACATTTAGCCATGTCTACATGTCTAAGCTCTCATTAGCTGACTCACCAGAGATCTGACACTTCATACACCTGCCCACACACAAACATCTCCTGCTATCTCAGATGCTCCCAAGTATCTGCTGGTCTCTCGATGGTTCCACAGAGGGTGGATCCTGCCAGATCTGTGTTGTAACCACAAACTTCTGGGAGTATCTTGGACACCACAAAAATGGCAACAGATAGTTGAGCTCAGGCACCTGAGTGGAGCTTTCAGTCCACAGAGTTGAGGAAGCTGAGTGATTCACTTTGCTCTGAAAGAAACACCTACTTGCCTTTCAGCCCAAGAGCCCCAGGGACTACTGGGGCTGCTCTGACAGAATTTCCACTGACTACATGTGCCCACATAAGTAATATTTAGGTATCTTATTCTTGAATTTGTTACCACACACTACTGCCTTGCAAAGTTGCCTCATAAATCTTTGGAAATGAAAGCACTTATTTCTTCCAGTCAGTGGCAGTTATTTCTGTACTTGGCACTCCAGCAATAGATTCATCCCAATCTCCTAACAAATGAAGCTTTCAGCCCCTGGACCACAGATGTTACAGGTAAAAGAGATCACTACATTTTGAGTTATTATTGCAGAGTTACTATGCAGAGAGAGACAAAAATTTCTTCCATAAATCTATTCACTGCCTACTAGCTGAACTGTAGGAGAAGGTCTTTAGAGGTGCTTGAGTCAGCCAATTCATTAGGAAGCTTTGAAGGTATGAGCATTATCTGGTGTTCACAAGAGGAGAAGGAAACAAAGGAGTAACACGTGCTGCATTGTTCTGACAGATTGCTGTTGTGATTCCAACTAATTGAGAGCATTAAAGAAAGCCGCTTCTTCACACAGAGCTTTTATTTCTGTCCATATGTCAGCAGACTCAGTTAAATGGCCCCATATCAGATAAAGTCTAAAAAAATTCCCTGTAGCTAAAAAGATTAAACCCAGGAAATTTTGTAGTTCAGGAAATTAAAAAAAAAAAATCTTAGGGCACAGTCAGTTCTACTGCTGTAGAACTGCAATAGCAGGAGGAAGAAGGTAGTGTCTAGTACATGAGGTCTTTGAAACAAGTTACTTCACTTGTGTGCCTGAGCTATCTTCTGTCAGAAATGAGGTTAGTGAGAGCTAACACCTCTGCACAGCTTTCTGGTATCACAGATTCATATCAGTGTTCCCATGAACACTCACAGAGCTGACCCAGAGGCGACTCCTGGCTTCCTGCACATGTTCTCTGTGCATTTGTATGTGCAAATGGCTCTTGTCAGGCTTATGACCAGGAAATGGCACATTACACAATAATATGGCACTATAATAGAGAGTGATGGGAATTCACAGGACCTGATGGTGATCAGCTCTTTAAAAGTGATGAAAGTATCAGAAATGGAATTCTTGACTTGTTTTTTCTTACCTGATCAAGAATCCTCCCCATTCTTTCAAACAGAACTTTCAAGAAGTGTCCTTCAAAAAATGACGCTTCTAAATTGCACTTTTCCAAAGATCTGGGAGATCCAGGCCACTCCCACCGTAAGCAAATGACACAATAATCCCGGAACTACAAAAAAGCAGTGAGAAAAACACACTTCAATTTCCATGGAAACCGTTTCATTTCCTTTGATAGTCCATGCACCTTAAAACCATAATCTAATGATAGATTGATGCTAAATGATACATCTAAGCTCTAAAAGATCAGTCATTCTAAAGTAAACACTATCAGTAAAACCACTATCAGCAGGCACCTCATCTTCCTGGGGATATTCCTGCCACTAGAGTAGTTTGAGAAGCAGTGAGTGGAGAACAGAGCTCCCAAAAACCAGCTGGGGCCAAAACACAAAGCAACACCAACAATACACAACCTAATCAGAGTTCTTTTGAAGCAGGGATTGCATTCTTAACCATCTTCTTGAGGGTAGATTTCCACACTTCTACTGCATTATGTGTAGCTGATCTTGCTATCGAAACCATTCAGCTCCCTAATTCCCAGGACAGGAAAGGCACGTGTACATGCAGAACATACAAACTGTAAGTATTTCAGGGCTTCCTCTTCCCTCTCTTTGTTTCCTAACACTACTGGCAGTCTTTCTCTACCTTGCCCCATATTTGCTTTGTACTGCCTGATGCCTCACTTACAAGGAATTACACCTTGAAAGGTGCACAAGTTGAAACAGAGAAAATAAAGAACACAGGAAAAAATGGAAGTAAAAGAATCGGAAAACAGACTCAAAAATTCTGCATTGATTGTAGCTTACCTACTACTGCAGGATTCCAGGAATAGCAATAAGGAAGCAGAACAGCTATTTGGATGTAATAACAGCAACAGGCAGGGCTACTCTTAGGGGGGGAAATATTTTAACAGCAGCCATATCATCGTCAGAAAGTGACAGAAACCAATTCTGCTCTCTAATAACTCCCAGTACACTCTTTTTCCCAAGACATGAATGAAAGACAAAGATGATAAGTAGTTTCTGGCATCCAAGAATACAACATAGGGGAATTTTACATCAACCTTTGTTTCCTTATTCTCTACTTTCTATTCCCTTTCTTTTCAGGAGAGACTACAAATGAAGGAATATAAATACAGAAATTCAAATGTCCTATCTTTAGCAGCTGATAACATAATTCCAAGGTTATGGAATTTTTGAATTACCTACTAAATATAGCTCTCAGTTACTCTGTTCCTTTGCATAAATTTTTCTATTTAAGAAGATTCATAAGGTTTCAATAAGAAAGCTGCAAACAGTGACTCTCCTCTTACCAACGAAACTATGTTTGTAAAAGCAAAACTTGCATTTATTTCTAAACAGTAAATCATAAAGCTTTCCCTGCCTACCCCACCTCCCAACTTCAAACCTGAATGCCTTAGGCTGTGCCTTCCCTGAGATGAGCCTTTATTTGCAAAGTCCCAGATTGCATAACTCCTATGCAGCATTTTAATTTCTCTTTAGTTCTTTCAAACAGCTTGGCAGGCAATTCTCCAAGAGAATGCAGATAAATGCAGAAGCAAATTAAGAATCTCTCTGCAGTTCAGGTTTTCTCTTGCTGTATTTGTTATATGAATATTAATGCATTTAATGTCATCCATTATTCCCACTAGTGCAATATAAGGTGAATTCATCATCAAAAGATCTCCAAAGGTAAGTTTTCATTAAAAATGAAAATTGAATTTTCCCATCTTCCATTACCAACAGATGCATTTAATAGGACTATTTACAGAACCATTTGTATAGTCTCACCAGCATTTCAAATTCTCAAGGAGTAAGGAAGAGTTCACTGACTTACTTGTCTGTGGGCATCTCTGAGGTAAGTATCATAACCTGTACCCTCCACATGGTATGATGACTTTGCTTCATCAGGTACAAGACAGAGAAAACTGAAGAGAACAAAAGCACATTAATGACTATATTCCACAGAGCACCAGATCAATACTTTCTCATCATCTGCAGCAGTGTACACACAATGCTGAATTGTCTGGCCAATTAATCCACACACTCTACCATAACTTTATGTGAAGAAGAGAGAACACAACATCTATTTAAGCCTACCTATTCCAACTACTATAGGTCATAACAAGGTATATACTTCATAAGTTTTGTATCTGGCATGAGAGGTAAAGTCATCAGTGGAAGCATTCTCTGAGAATCAGCAGACAGAATGGAGATTAAAGGGAACATTCATAAATACGCCAAGTATTTGCTAAAGGTCAGACTCCATGTTACTAGAACTAAAAAATAATATACTTGGGAATAAATGAGTCAAAAGAAGAATTACAGTCAAAATTTTTCTTAAACTACTTCATAGGTAGTTTCATTTACCAGTCTGATGTGGCAAAAAATGAACATCTAAGACACATCAGGAGTATTACATATAAATGTCCCTGTTACAACTATAATTGCCTTTAAGAGTTGTGTAGTTAAATACTCTGTCCTTATTACTTCACCAATGTCTGATGTAAAATACATCAGGACATTCTGAATAATATTATTTACATTAAAAAAAAAAAAATAAACCCATTGAAATTTTGGGAGAGAAAATAAAACCCAGTCTTTGGACCCTGATTCCAAATTTCAGCCTTCATTATACCCCAAGAACTGCTGGACACTCCTGTAGAATTTATATGCAGAAATATGTAGTAGCTGACTTGTCATGTGGAGTTCATCTTATCTCAAAAAATACAAATTTGCAGGACACTGCAAAGCAGAAAACATTTCTACTCCCTGATGCAGGTTACATGAGGTGAATTCAGGGAAATGTTCTTTGTGTCTTTGCTCCAAACCATGTCCACCATAAACTATAAATAGCAATTCTGGGGGAAAGAGGGCAAGAAGTGATGATGTCACTGTGTCCTGGCTGTCCCTGGGCTCTTTGCTTCCTTTGGCTAACACCTTTGATTATTTCTGGGCAGGCAGATAGGTCAGCACTGACACACCAGTGCTGCTCTGCTACCAAGTACTGACAGAGCAAACAGCCCTTGTCCTAATATTAGTTCCTAAGAGAATTACCATCACTAAGTTGCTTAGAGCAGAGCTTGTCCTCTTTGTGATATCCAATTTGCAGTGAGTCTGACAGGCACTGAGGTATGCCACAGGTGACACAGGTGCCCTCTGACTTTCAGGGAACAGAAGGCTATCTCTAGCATGGCAATTATTTCCTTTTATGTATGTGTTTATGGAACTTTGAAGTTCTAAGGAAGTTTGAGGGGTTTTTTTCCCCTGAAAGGTTTATGGTAAGACTCCCCAGACTTGTTCAGGAAGGTCAAGTCCTGTAACAGCATTTTAAGTACAGCAAATATTTCTGCAAAAAGCAACTTTTATAATTGTGAATTCTGAGTATTCAACCATTAGCTGCAAAGTTCTTCTGTTTTTCTCATTTATGTTGAATTAATGCAAGCTGTAATCTTTTAGAAGTAGCTTTCTGATAAAATGCCACAATTTCCTTCTGTGGAGTCATTTTCCCAGCTGGCACAGAATAACATCCATTACAGAGTACACATTTAATTTGCACAGTGTGTGCAGACACCCACACATTCAGACATTTCCTCAAGTCTTTGTTTCAACTCACCTATTTACAATTTTATGAACTTCAGTCTTCCCATCATTTTTTGGATGTTCTGGACTGACAGGTGGAGAAGCACTGAGCCACTCCTGAGCTGACAATGTGTTATCTGGAGACAGATCAGTAAATAATGGATCTTCCTCCAGATCTCTGTGAAATTATATCAGAGAAAAACATAATCATCCACAGAATGTTATGGAAGGCAGCAAAATCTCTGGGTCACAAGGCAGGCAGTTTTTCCTCTCCGAACAATGAGGATGTTTTCCAGAACAATATCCACAATGTATTACATAATTCAATTAATATGCAGAAATACCAACCTTTGCAAATACCCAACAATGTGAACAACAGATGAGACATTTTTGACTTGGACAAAATTACTGCATCAAGTAACTTAAAACTTCTTAGCCACATTCTTCACATGAGAGAGTTCTACTCCAGGACATATTTAAATTATTCTAGATGACTAAAATGGTTTGTTTGGCCAGTCCTTACCCCTCATTCACTAAAACACTGAGTTATAAGAGTTACCCAGCAAATACATTTTATGTAGTGACTCAGTATTGTATTTATTTATTTAATGTAGTGACTCAGTATTGTATTTATTTATTTAATGTAGTGCCTCAGAAATGTTCTTCCATCAAAAATTACTAGGAACATAAATGTAAGCAAAACACTGAAGTTATTGACTGCAAGAACATTCTCACTGATTGCAATAAAATATGCATAGATTTAAACTTGGTAGATGCATAAATAAATTGAGACACGAAGACCTCTGAGTGTCTATTGTTCTGTAAAGAGGCTTGTGGTAATTTTAGATTTTCTGTTCCTGTTCTAAGAGTTTCCATAAGTTGCTGATGTAGGAATTTCTGCATCACTTTACGGATATGGATTAATACATTGAGCACTCAAGTGCTCTCCAGGCTCACTTTTTTTTCAATTAGTGGAAAAAAACAAGTTTTGTTCTAAAAATAAGGATCCAAGTTACTTGTGAAAACTCTTAAAAATGAAACTTACACTGCTCCAGCAATTTGTCCATTCTCTACCACATCTTTATCTTCTTGACAGGGAGGCTTGTATTCCATGTAGTTTCTTTCTTCCAAATTTCTCAGAACCAAATTATAAAGAATGTGCTCATTGGGTTTTTGCAAAAGGTGCTCAAACATTCGTAAAGTCATTATGCTGATCTGCAACAGAAAGAGTAAAAACTCAATAAACTGATGCACTGCTGCCCTGTGCTTTTTGCCTTTTATCTGCTTTGTCCATCCTAGAAAACTTCAATCACTTATTGACATTATGGAAGGAAAAAAATTATGGAAATTATGATGCTACATGTGGTATAAACATGGATGAAGAGTACACATACATTTGAAAATCACTATGGGAATGCTTTTTTTTTTTTCCTGTAAAATAACCTGTTCTGAAATCTGTCAGAATAACAATGCAAAGAACATGCAGAGAACTCAGAATTTAGCTTTCTGTTCTACAGTTAGATCCATGCTGGAAGATGATTATCATTGTGCAAATGAGACTCACAACAGGACCTAAAGTTAGTAATAAATACCCAGAAAAAAAGAAAGTAATACTGGGATATTGTGACAAGATCTATAGGTTAAGAATTTTACATGGAGATGTTATGTAGGCTTTTAAAGGAACATGAACTTTAAGCAATACAAAGACAATTTTTCAAGACTGCTTGAGAGTGCTTAGCTTTGCAAAGATAACTGATTTACAGAGATAACTCATTCTGACAGGGTAAGAAGGTAGGCATACTGAAAAACTGGGTATGAGAAAGCACAGATTTGTATTTCAGGCAACCTTGTTTTTTATTTGAAAAAGTAGAGGGCTGAGGTTGTTTCATGGAAAAAATGAAGCAAGCAGCTTCTGAGGAGGGATTTTACTGAAGTAAATTGTTGTAATGATGCTTAGTGTATGCAAAGAGCTTAAAGTTATCACATCATCTTTTAACTGGCATTGCATATATCCTCCAGCCACACTTAGTTCATATAAACTCCAAGTTTTTATCTATCTCATATGATAATAAGACAGAATTGACACAACATGGAAAATAACAGCAACAAATTAAAATGAAATTACAAAAACTTGGTTCACTTTATCTTCCAGACAAGCAAGTCTAACTGGATACACAGAGTGGGCACACAAATTCACCAAAAAAATCTAGCAGAAAAAAAAAGAAATATTGCTAGGTGGAGAAAACAGCTTGACTTCATTTTCTAAAGGGAATTTGTAGGGCCAGGACCCAGAATTCCCTTTCTTGGAAAAAAATGTTACCGGACACAAACGTGAGAACTCCTCACAACAATGTGTTTACAGCCTCTCCACACTCCAGAACTGGCCAGCAGACATTCCTGTGTCAGACCAGGCCTCACCTCATCAGAAATGTGATCACAGTGCTCGATCAGCCTGTGCCGCAATGGGTGCCTGTTGATGTCTGTCAGGGTTTCTGGCTCCCTGTGCTCTCCAAGGATAAAATACACCAGCTCCTGCAGCAGCACATCCGAAGTCACCTGACGAACAATGCGGTGCAACAGTGCAGTTGATGTGAGGATTCCAATCTCTGAACTGAATGAAACATTTTCATATCAGATAGGGAGAGGATTTCCGCTCCCCAAAAATCAGCTTGATTCAGATTCTGTTCTGCTGTGTCTTGTAGGATGCTACTCACGTTTGCATCAGCTGAGGTTCCATAACATCAATGAAGAATCGTTCCCGCACAGCTTTTGCCATAGCAACAGCAGTCGTCTGAAACAAAAGTACAAAATGGTGTGTCTCAAACTCAGAAGCTAGGAAACAACTGGAACTGCTTATTTCCTAAATATATTTGTATCATCAGAACACATTTCAAACCTTTTGTGCTTCTTTGATGAGTTGATCACAGTAGTCAAACCAAGAAAGAAATGAAATCAATGCTCTTTTCCCTGGAAAAGCAGATGCATCTTCTTTGTGGCTGTAGGAATCCAAACTAGAGCACACAGAGAAAAGAAATTTATTTAGTCTACAAGTAGTTGAAGAATCTTGGACTCCATTCTTATTGAACCTAACAGAATAATTAACAACCTACTTGTAATGAAGGGAACATTAAAAAAGCTTTTCTGCTGGACTCTATGGATGTGGCAGTGCCATCACAACACAGGTACTCAGTGTATGCTAAAGGAAACACAGAATGTGCAGCACAGGAACACTGGTTAAGTGTTTCTGGAGTCAGAAGGGAAAACTGATCACCAAGTCTGCTCTCCCAGAATACACAGACTACAGAAAATGAATCAGTAACTCCTGCAGTCACAGAACCATAAAATGAAGGCAATTGGTCTCCTCTACTCTGTAAGTGACCTCAGGCAAGTCAACCGAAACCACACAGTGTATACCTGAACTAGAGTGTATCTTTTGGAAAGAAACATCTATCTCAATTTAAGGGCTGTAAGGAATAACAAATGCACCACTTTCTCTGATAAAAAACTACACTGTTTATTTATCCCACCTTTTAAAGTTGTGGGTTTTCCCCCTCTAATTTCAAACTCCAACCACCAAGAAATTTTGTTAGGCATTTTGCAAATACCTACTTTTGTCTCAGTACTAACAGATCAGGAGTAATTCATAATAATGAAGGCAGAGTGGGGAAGATTAATGTTTTAAGAATCTAAATTACAGTTAGGATAACAGGCATGTATCTTTTGCTTCATGCTGATGACTTATGCAGCAACTCTTTCCTTCTTCTTTTTTCTGCAAAAATTTTGCAACAACAGTCTGTTGTTAACAAATAGACCCTTCCTGCCCCTCACAGCAGCTTACATGCCCACTGTGTACAGTGAGAAGTTTATGCTCCCTAAATCCTTGATATCTGCATGAGAATACTACAGTGACATCACTAGAAACTGCTGATGTAACCCAGTGGAAAAACTTGCCCCCCTGAGGAATGTCTGCCAGGGCAGACCTGGCCCCACGTCAGAAACCTCAGGTACTCTGGACACCCAAAGTGCACCACTGTGCTACAGCTCTATCTCAGCTCTGCCCTTGAGGCTTCAGCCTGTGTGTGGAAGAATATTTTATACACATTATCCACCTATCAAATTAGTTTTAGGGAAAGGTGAAAAGTCACTTTGAGTATTAAATACAAAAATAAAATTCTTACCCCCAGTTAATTGCCTCCACTGTTTCAATGTCTAAGGGATCCAGTGACTGAGGCAAGGCTTTGTAGAGGGTGGCCAGCCTGTCTGTCAACAATTCACATAAACAAGTGCTTTGAGTCAGGCACTTGGCAGCTGCTGGTTCTGGCAAACTCACCAAAAGCATCAGACCTTCACAGGCCTTCACTGCTATCCGGCCGTCCTGGCAGAAGAGCATGGAAGAATTAATCAGAGGGTGAATGAAGGCCACTGGAAATCAAGAAGCAAACACCTTCCACACAAAACCTCTCCATTCCCCACAGCGACTGAATACATTTATTTTTGTTGCATTCTCAGTCATTATCTCCAGTGAATTTGGATGCTACAAAATAAAGATTCTCACCTGATTTTGTGTAAAATTCAAGAATGCCAGCTGCAACCTTCCAGCTGACAGAGCTAGAGCTGTAGGTCAGCTTGAGACCAAGATACACAATTCTGTAAACTACTAATGTAACAATAATGAGGTACTGTGGTAGACTTGGTTCTCTGCTCTCAGCACTGCTGCAGCAATTACAGGCTTACCCAAACCTCTTCTAAATTTTCTGAAAGAATCTAAGTCTGAATTTGAGGACTGAGCTGGGTAAAACATAAAACAGGCTTTTTTAAAAGAAAACACACTCCTAGAGATAGCTCAGTGGCATTACAAAGAGAGTAGCTTTGGTTAAGTCAGAACAATTCAAAGTAGTTTTAAAAACACTCTCTTGTGATATATTAACCTTCTGATTATCCTGTGTAGTTTTTCTGTGAAACATACAGCATCCTATACAAGTTTCTTAAAAAACTCACTTATATTACCATCAGCAAGCCTAGTATTAATTTTCTAAAAAGTATTTTTACTTTAATATGAATTTACAAAGAAAATTACCAATTTACACAAAGTGCCTGCAAAACCTATCACTTTTAATAGCTAAAATACAGCATGTTTATTCACTCCCTCTGCCCACTTCACACAGCATCCAACTATTTCATCTTATCACACAGAGTGGAAAAAACCCCAAAAACCAAATTAAAAAAACAACTCACAGGACTTTTAGTGAGGTTTAGTAGAGAATTCACTAAATTATAGTCTTGATTTGGACAAGCAGTGGAGGACTCAGGTGATGATGTGACATTGAGTTCATCCAGACTGAAAGAGAGCTCCTCTGCCTGCTGTGGGAGCTCATCCTCCTTCTCCATGTGCTCGGCTCCGGCAGCACCGGGCGTCTCCTCAGGCTGGCCAGGCTGCCCCGTGTCTGCTGCCACGGACTCTTGGTCTTTTATCATGTCTTCTGTGATTACACTTGCTGATCCTTGGAGAGCCATTGCTTTTAACTTACTCTGCAAAGCATTTTTTTGGAATTACACAGCTGAAATTACTGTTCATCCTGAAGCAGAAGTTTACTAAAAGCAATTCTTTTAACACCAACATTTGAAGTAGTCAAGGCTGGATACAGTAACCATGTAAAATGTACAGGGCTGTGGGAGCGTGGGTGTTTTATAAACCTAGGACACTTTTAAATCTGCTTAAATTTCTCTTAAGCCCTACACATTTTGCTTCAAGGCTGAATATGCCACTTACAAAAGGATGGCAGCTTTTTCTTTCACTACCTAAGGCACATATTCACTTGCACCCAATTTGACAGAGGTTTTTAATTTATCTTATGTGTGGCACCTTTAGAACTTAGCACTTTTTATAGAACATTCCTTTCTGTGTCAAGGCCTCACATTCATCTAATGTCTGAAACATTATTTCCAGTTGGAATCACCCAAGTAAAATAATTCCAATTTTTTTGAGATTTTACCTCCAACAGTAAAGGGAAAGAAACACCTTTTCTGACAGCAGAGTACTCTCAAATTGTGTTTCTCAAGAAGAAAAAATTGGGTAGATTGAATGGACAAAGGTATGAGAAGTTAGAACTGGGCACTGGATACTCTAAAAGGTCACAGAGAACCTTCCTGGAAGCTCCAAACCATCTCTGCTTTGCCTGACAAAAGGCAACCCATCTGTCTTCCCATAAATCTGTCTCCAGCACATAAAAAGACATTTAAATTTGTGCTGTGTGATACCAGGAAGAAACTCACAGAAAGGCAAGAATTCAGTGTTCTTCTGGCATAAGTGCAGGTGAGGAATACTTTATTGGAATCATAAATTAGAATGCAGCACAAGACATTTCTTTCAAGTGAGAACTGCAGCGAGATTATAAATCCAAACGGTTCCCTTCTCTATGATAACACCAAAATTATTACAAATATATCTCAAGCATTAATAATTTAAAAGACTAACCATTTGGGGTTAATGGATTTTAGTACAGACAAACCAGCAGGGACTGAGGACATGACAGTGAGGCAGCAAACTGGAGAGCTGCTGTGAACACTTGCTCAAGGCCTGTGCATTCAGTGTGGGGAGTTTGCACTGGGCATTGTGATGCACTCACAGAACCAATTCCCTGGAGAAGCAAACCAGTGGTAAAAGCAGCAGACTGCATGCTATAAAATAAGGATGATCTTTGAATGCAGTAGAAAAATTACTGCTTCAATATGCTTTGGGTTTCTTGTCAGTGTGAAAAGTGCAAGGTTGGCAAAGCAATAAAAAGGTGTCTGTCTGAACCAAGTATGCCCATCATAAGATCTTCTGCAGTCCTTCAGTATCAATATCCTCAATATCCTCATCGATACACAGAAATATCTGAATCACAACAGTGACCCTTCATATAAAGGTTGGAACAGCACTTCAATCCTGGACTCAACACTGTTGCTGGCACCACTCAAGCTGCAGGCAGAGTTGTTAAAGGGAAAAGCTTTTTTTTTTTTTTTTTCCCCCAAAAAACTGGGAAATATTCTGTAAAATACTTATTTCATCTTTCAGTGGCTTATTACTTCATGTCTGGATTCTTCTGCCATTTGAAAGGCCATTGTTTATTTAGCTAAAGCAGTGATGAGAGAACTAACATATATAAATGTATGAATGCCCCTAGAAATGTGTCCATAGTTCATTATTCTTACACTGGCAGGTGACACAAAGCAGTTTGTACATTGAATAACACACAGGCAGAATCTTTGTGTGTATTTAAGCTTCCTATTGTTTAATCATGCAATTCTGCAGCTCAGCTGCTCACCTGCCTCCTGCAAAGGTGCAAAACAGGATCCTGAATGACCTAATAGAAAAGGTTACATAAAACACATATTCAATGCTTTCTAAACAAAGTACTCATGAATTCAGCATTAACAAAGAGCAGATAATATAAAACCACCCTTTTGTATTTTTGTGATCTGTAAACATCAGTTTTAAAATCTGTGGTGGATGATGCCATGTCTAACTTCTGATAGATTTAAAAAGAGTTCTATAAAAACATCAAGTGATATCACAGCTGATAAGAATATCTACTTAAATTTGTGGTGAGAAATATAAAGGTGATAATTCATAGTACTGCAAGTAGAAGTGAACAGTAAAACTATTGTTCATTTTATAAAATGAAGGTAAACAACTATTTAGATGCTATATTAGAATTTTTTAGGAACAGAAATTTATAAAATGAAGGTAAACAACTATTTAGATGCTATATTAGAACTTTTTCAAGGTCTTAGGAACAGAAATTGAAGCAGAGAGAGTTAAGTGTCCCTTTGCCAGAAAAAATCAGTTGCAAGGAGTATCTCACCTAAAATGGGATAAGATGAGATGAGGCAAGTTTACCCTAAAATATAACTGAGGCAGAGGTGATAAATAAACATTACAATGTATATTCTTTCTCTCTGCATGAGAACTAGGAAAACTCAGTTAAAAAAAAGGAATACATTAATATCAAAATAAAATTAGTATAGGGACCTAAAGTTTTAAAAAAGTAGAATGAAGTTCTTCAAGTTCTTATTTCCACAACAGACATAACTTGTCCAAGTGATAGAGTTATGCCATGTAGGCTTATTGATTAAGCAATATAGGTGAAAGGTTTCACCTATACTAATTAACCAATAGTATATATATTTATGTAAATTTAAAATATAAACCAGCTTTCTATCAACAAACTATTTGGCACAGAATCATACAAAGGAAGTGAGTTTGAACACATTCAGTTTTTATGTTCATAAGATCCTGTATAAACTGATTGGAAACAGTCAAAGGAAGCAAAACTAACAGATACAAACACTCTCTGGAGAGATCCATCTGCATTTCATCTTACAAGTGCTGGAAATTGGAGGTAGAATTGCCACACAGAATTCTGTAAATTTACCCTTTCAGGCATTTGAAAGTGATCAAGTCACAACAGCACCTCTAAGAGGCCAAATGTGAATAACCAGAATATCCTATTCTAATGGAGCAGAATTCTGCACTCCACATAACTGCTTGGAAACAGCCATCACAAGTAGTGAAGACAAATGCTTTAGGCTGCAACACCTAAAATAATACTATGAACAGGAGCTACAAGAAATGTTTGCCAGCTTGCCTAAACTCCACAGTCAGCATTTTGTGAAACTAGAGACCCCTTTGAAACTTGGAATCATCTGTTTCTCCATGTCTGTTTTGTAATATTGGAGTCTTGCTATTTAGGGGAGGAACACTAATAAAGTGGGACAAAACACTTGTGGTTCTAGAACACTAGGGTTCTCAGGTTTGATTGCAAGGGCACTATTTAAGAGGCTTAAACCATACAACTTACACAAATAATACTAAAAGCAATCCTGGTTTAGAATTCTACCATATTTTGCATGTAATATATGCAGAAGTTTAATTCTGAGTGCTTCTAATGTTTAAACATTAACTTTTCAATCCTTATACAATTTCTGCTGCTTGTACAACTACAGTGGATACAATGGCAATCAGGATAATACTTAACTGAGGTAAAAATAAACTCAAGATTGATTCTTTACTACTGACATGCAAATGATAATCACATACTTGATAGAAAATAACATCTTTTTGCAGTTTAGCAGTCTCTGCTGTCACAGATCTTGTTTGTGGAAAGCTTGTAAAATAGTCCTGAAGGAATATTTTTCAGCTAAGTATCATGTACTTAATAGAGACTGTGTCCATAGGAAACAGCAAAGTAGGAGCAAAAGGCATTTCTAAATGGACTTTTATAAACCATTTTTTATGCTTCTTCTAAATAGGAACTGAAAGTCAGTCTAGAAACTGTTTATCCTCCCACTCTGATTTCATAATGCCACATGTTAAAGGAGGCAGAAAAGACACAGGCTGTCTTGCAGACAGAAGATGTGTTGTGTTGTAGATTGTGAGCTGGCACTGCAGCTCCAACATATGTGCCCCTACCAAATAAGGGCCCAATCCTGCAGAACACTCAGCGGCTCGCAAGGTTTCAGTGCCCCCTGCAATCTGTCCCTTTGTCTTCGCTGGGATGACAAAAACAACATGAGAAGGCCAAGGTCTCCCTCACACAGTGTTTTACACTGCTACTCATATCCCTACTTCATTGCAAAGGAAAAGGACCTTGGGCAGGTATACTTATGAGCCCTGAATGAAATTCCCGTGAAAATCAGAATTATAAAGTCTCTGGGAGAAAAAAAATTCCAAACAAGACTTCTAATATCACAGGATAAAAAGTAACAGATGGAATGAAAACTAAGCTATGAAGCACAATGTGACACCACCAGTTCTCCACTAGATTTTGTATATGACACAGTGAATACACCTGTAAAATTTTGAATTTATTTACTCACCTCAAGGAAAAAGTTGACCAGGTACGGATCCTGCTTCAGCTTTGCACATACTATACAGAGAAACTGAATTTCTTCATTTTCTGTTGGTGTTGCCAGAACCTCACCACAGAGCCTGATTAATTTCTGTCATATAAAGTGAACAATTAAGACAGAAAGTTATTGCTTTTTCTAGGAATAACAGAGTGAATTATTTTTCTATATAAACACCACAATTATGTATGAGTATTGACTGGAACATTAGCTTTGGATTTAGACTGCAATGAACAAGTTTTCATTATTATCTATGACTTGAATTGCAGTGGCAGTCCAAGACTCATCATCAGCACATTAAAAAATCCAAACTGATCTGGTACCCAAGCAATTTCCTTAATTCACCTGACAATGGAAAAATTAAAGATAACATTAGCTACAGCAGAATAAAGGAAACTTATGCAAAAATACAATTTACTTAGAAAGTACCTGCACTGGCCTATGCACATTTATGTGGGGAAGAAGAGGTTGCCGTATTCTTCCAAGAAGTTTTGTATAAAAAGCCAGAACCTGCTGTTTCATTCCTGGAGGACACTGAAAAAAACCAGATGAACAACAACAAAAATAGAATAAATGTGGAGAAAAATACAGATGTAAAGTTTTCACTCAGAATGGCTAATTAAACAGCAATAATTTAACTAAAAGTATTTTTACAGTCATCATCTGTTAACATATTACTTTTATCAATATTAACAGAGATCAATAAAAAATGTTGCATCTCATTACTGTTTTCTCTTTCAAATTATTCATACTTTCAGTTAATTGCTCTAGGGCAAACTTCTACCAATACTTCCAGAAAATATTCCGTACCATTATGGTGATAAGGGGAAATTAACTCGGAATTAATTTGGTACAGGTCAAATGTCTATTAAGGTACTGTGCCACAAAATCCAGCAATTCAGTGAGTCAGTACATACAAATACAGAATGATAAACTATAAAAATCTTAATACCTACAGAAGGTTTCTTAAAGTCATGAGCAATTAACCTTAGCCAGCTAAAGTGTTTATAAATGCACAGATAGTCCAGGACAAGAGAAAGCTGCTGCTTTCCCTGAGCAGAATATAAATCACAAGTATCTGTGGAACATGCAGACCCTTGTTCTACTGTCCCTAATGCACCACACCACAAGAAAGGACTTCCCTATCTCCAGGAGATCTGATGGCTTGTGAGCCTTTATGTACCTTTGTTCCTAGCTAAATTCCCCAAAACTAATTAGTTAATAACTAATTTACCAACCACATTAATAAATGCTGTTAATTTTAACCCACATAATTTCCCTCATTTGCATGTCCAAATGCAGCTGAGGTGGCAACCTGCAGCCTAACCTGGCTCCCCTTTTTAAGTAACTATCTCTAGATTTTCAATCCCTAATCACTGCAAATTGTCAAACAACTCTTTGAACAAAATGGCAAGATATGTACCATCAGGGCACATCCACAGTAATGTAGTAAGTCTAACTGACTGCTGTGAAAGGGAACTATTCATTTTGCACCAGATCTTTGCAACATCTTGCAAGCACTGAACTGTGTGTTTACTTCAGATGTATCAACTCACAAGTGGCAAAGTGTAAAGACAGGCTGTACAAGAATTGCCTGTACAGACATATTTGTATGAGTACAGAATGACTTCTCTCAACTCTTAGAAACACACTACTAATTACCCGCTTCACATATGGCACCATTTCATCTTGGTTTCTTGACAATATGTAGAGATTACTGAACGAGCTGTGTTTCTGAGCAAGTATCTTTCATACAGCATTGTTGAGGTTTTAGGCCCAGCTGGAGCAGGTATTTTAGTCTGACTGTAGAACAGCTGGTACAGTAGCAGATCTCTGGCTCTTCCAGAGCAAGGAACATCTCAGGCTCAGACAGCCACTGTCCTGTGTTACCCTGTGAACTGTTTACACAGTTCATGTAAAATCAGTTAAAAACTCATGACAACGTGTAAAAGACTGACTGAGAAGGAAACCCTGGAGAGATCCATTTATCCTTGGAAGAGGATAAACCTCCCTAACTGCATCTGCACTGTGATACAAAATGTTCTGCCCCCAGGGCTGCCAAGCCAATTCACGCCATGATCCACCCAGCCCCACACATTTCAGCTCAGAAGTTCTGCCAAGACAGACAGCAACAAGGATGGACCAAGACCATGAAGGAAACTTCATGTGTGCCACAAAGCAGACATGTAGAATTGGACAATACTGCCAAGGTAAGAAAGCTGGCTGGGGATCAACTCAAATTAATGCCTTCTGATATCAAAGTCTTTCTGAGCAATAGCTCAACACACTCCGAAAAGTTAATCAAAAATCTGTATTTAACACAGCACTTTTCACCCAAGAATCCCCCAACATTTAACAAAGGACAGAGAGGGATAATACTGTCTTGTAGTAGCCAGAAAAACTCTAGACTGAAGAAAAATGTTTCTCCTACTTTTAGCTTCACCATCAGCATTATCAGAGTGGTGAGTCCCACCACTGCCAGCACCTCAGAGGTTGTCTCACCCTGATCACACCTGTAAAAGGCTGTTATTTGTAATATGCTGGTAATATATATTGGTATATTTGTAACATAAGCAAGCAGCTCTTTGCTAGAGTTCAGTGTCCCACACTACCACCTACTGTAGAACTTCAGTCTCTATCACAACTAGGAGCTCACACAAGAGATAATCTGTTCTGCTGACAGATACATACATCAGCTTTTCCTAGTGTGTAAAGTGTCTCCAAAATCTTGTGATGTAGCAAATATTCCATGCATGGTCCTGTTTCACCCGATTCCCTCTCATTTTCTTCTTGAACTAGAATATCCAACATCTGTTCCAGGTGAGAGGGAATGTTCGTATCAGTCACAGGAGCTTTGTCATCTAAATTAAAGAAATAGGAAATTAAGAATGATTTTAAAATTGCCCTCATATTTTGGTTCAGTTCCAAATGTAAGACTTATAAACATGACATACACTTAAAGAATCTTATATAGAGATCAGGTTTTTAACATGTCTTAAAGAAAACTTTCAGAACTGTATCTGAACATGTACACTGGAATATGCATTGGGCAGATATCTGACCTTGTAATAGGGAAAAGGTGAAGTGCCAAAATTCAAAATATGCCGTAATTACACAGGCAAAAAAGGAAAATTTCTACTCCCAGACAGCAAGCAAAGGGAGAGAAAGCTACAACTCTCAATCTTCTGTTTAGTATGCACTAGGTCTTGATAACTTCCTCTTTAACCCTTGATACATTATTCTCAAATATGGCCTCTAACATCAGTTTAATTTGCAGCTGATCAGTTCCTTTAAACTAGATAACTAAATAAATGGCTTTTCTGCTGATAACAACAAAGAAAATTCAAACTCTATGCTGTTTATTCTCCAAAAGCTTTTAAATTTCTTTTTTGTAGTTTCTGCATTAAAATAGAATTCACTCAAACTTTATGAAGGAAAGGGTAAGATATTGATTTTATTATATTAAAGTCATGAAGCTGCGATGGATTTATGCCACTGGAAGTAGGAGCTAACATTCACATATTGTAGAACATATCCACATATGAAGATTTTCCTCTCTTATTTTTTTCAGCAGAATTCTACATGAACAGCTATCCTAGGGAAATGGTTACTACTGTTTACGCAACAATCTAAAAATAACTTGTCACTTGCCTGCAACTGGCAACAAGATCACAGAGGGAAACTGCCATGTCAGAGTGATTTTGGTCTCTGCCACAAGCTCCAGTTAGCCTGGAGTGTTTTGCTTGAATTTCCTACACATAATTCTGCTCCTACTGCGGAGGACAGAAATATATCCACTGAGTGGAAACTTCTTTTTCAAAACACTTCTGAAACTCTGGGAGAGAGGTCAGCTTTTATTCTGCACCACGTCACTGCAGGTGTCAGTTTTCCCTGCCACCCTGTCATTTCCACCTTTGGAAACATCACATAGTGTTCCAAAAGATGGGTATTTGGAACCAAGGGTCACGCTGCAGTTTTACAAGTAAATATTGATATAAACAAGATCATCAGACACAAACACAGACTCAACAGCTCTTCCAGCAGAAGGTCAGAACTAATAGGCTAGAGGAAAGCACGGCAACATTCATTTTTAAAATATAACTGTTTCATAACTAGGTCCAAAATTAAAAATTTACATGCTGCATAATTGTTGGGAAAAAAAAAAAACAAACTCAGAAAGAGTTTTAAAAAAAGCAACTACAGCCATATTTCATCATAATATCTATTTTTAAGAACAGCAGTGTAACATCTGAGTAAGGTTTAATAAAACTTGTTGTCTGTGCTATCAAAATACACTGAGACAAGACATTATAGAAAAAATAACTAATACTGAGCACATGGAATCCATCACTGTCTGGTAAAATCTATGACCACAAAATTACTTTTGTTAAAATCTTGCAAAGAAAAAGAAAATCCCTGATACAAAGCAATAAAAATGTTAACAGCAGGGACTGCATTTCTGCAGCTGTCTGTTTAGATTAAATAGAGTATGTGAAGGCAGAAACTGGGTCAGATGTAAAAAGGTGCAGTTCTCTACATGGTACTCAGGAAACAAGACTTCAAACCATTTTTCATGCCTACTTTTACACATGGAAGTACATGATATTTTTAATTACTGGTTATTGTTGGTATTTTGATTAAAGACATGATTCATTTAGTATTTCTTAATCTTTACTTTTTAAAAACACTAAAATTGTGAATTCTAGTTTCCACAAAATACAAACCCAGAGTGCTTTTTTCTTTTACCTGAGGTCTCTATGTAGTAATGGGTGATTGCTTTCCAGTGGTAAACAAAATCTTCTTGTAATGGAAGGGAAGGTGCAAGCTATGGGGAAAATAAACACAACAAAAACCAGTTAGAAATAGAATGAACATACTTGCTCAGAGATTAAATTCAATTTTATCTTATACTTGGAAGTAAAGTGCTGCAGATAGTGCTACAACTGGTACTCTCTGCTCTTTTACCTTTAACAAGGACTACATTCATTATTCATGGCTCAGCCTCATGCCACACTGCCTGCTTGTAAACATCAGTAATAATCTCTGTGATGTCTCTATCACCAGACAATCTATTCGAAGCAACAAAAGCAATTGCTCCTACTGCAAAGCAACACTAGAAATGTATGCTTGTATTTTTTAGACCACAATTTTGTCCCATAGGAAAAAATCATGTTCTTTTGCATCTGCTCTTGATGCCTTCTTGCTTTTCTGTACACTCTGTTCTCTGCTCTCCGTCTGCTCCCTTAAAAATACCAATTAGTTGCTTCATCCAGTTTTTACCATGCCTTTTTTCCCCGTTATCCACAACTTCTTTTAAAAAATCTTTTTTCAGTTTTTAGGTCGGGTTTTGTTTTTTGCAAATTTTTGGTTTGTTTTTTTAGGCCCATACAGACCCTGACGGGTTGCTCTTTTTCTAAAAACAAATATGTTTCTTATTTCATTTCTGCAAGAAAAAAAAATTTCTTCTTTCCTGGAGGAGTTTGGGATGGCTAGCTGGGCGTGAGCAGGAATAACACCGTGCAAGAAGAAAAGGCAGCCCCCAGGCAGTCACCATCAGCACTGCTCCTTCCCCACTGAGACACAGGTGAACTGTGACCCATCACACCACAGACAGCCTGTGAAAAAAGGACCACAATCATTTCACCACTCTGCTCGCCAAAGTGAGAGCTGACACAAGCACTGAATTTGTGCTCCTGAATGTTCTGAGCTGGTTAAAATCAGGAATCCTATAGGGAAAACCCCAACCACTTAATAGGTCACATGAGGATCTGTTGTTATTGAGGCCTAATCCCACTTGCTTGAAGCTTTTTTTTTTTGGACCATCTTCTTTCACAGGCCATCCTGAAACAGGGGATTGTTACCTGACAGGATGGCAGCGATGAGCCCTGTGGGCAAACAGAAAAAATCCCAAGTATAAACTGGTGTGTCTGTTTTGGAAGGGTAAGGAGCTGAACCATCTTGACAGGATATGGAGTCCAGTCCTTCACAGAATCTCAGAGGGGCTGAAGCTGGAAGGGGAGTGGAAACCATCCAGTTTAGCCCCCCTGCTACAGCACAGTCACCTAGAGCTGGCTGCTTAGGATCATGTCCAGATGGCTTTTGAATACATCAGAGGATGGCGACTCCACAGCCTGTCCAAGAACCTGTGCCAGGGGTCAGTTAACCTCACAGAGAAAGGTTAACTGAAGGAAGTTTTCTCCCCAGGAGCTGTAGATACCACATTTGAGACTAATAACTCTGAAATTCTCTAGTGTCTCCCCACAGGGTCTAAAATGTGCTGTGCTGTCTCAGTTCTTGGGCAAACAAGGGCTCAGGAGCACAGGGTTCATATACAGTCTAGTACAGTATAGGCTCGTATGGTCTTTACTGGCTGTTGTGGGTTTGTTTGAAAAAGCCCTGGATGTTTTCCACATCAGTCTTTTCTTTGCCTTTAATTTAATGACACTTAAATTTATCTTGGTAAAGTTGTAAAGCCCAGTAAATGGCAAATATGCCATGCCAAGATAAGTGCAATGCTAATTGCAAATGGCCCTTTGCACACAGGACTTTGGAAGGCAAGACTCTGGAAAAAGAGTGGTGCTTGGCAACTATCTCTGCCTCCATCCCAGGTGGAAATGTGCCCTTGGAAATGGCAACCAGAAATCAAACTGACAGTGCTTACCCTCTCCCTGACAGGCTGTGCACTCACTGGGCTCCACGGCTGGGCACTCAGAGCAGCACATTAGCACAGCAGCTACCGCCGAGTATCTGAACACTCCACGCTGCACAAAACCAGTTTATTTGACTGTGACATTTACTAGGTTATTGACATTCAGAAGAATAACCAAACAAACTGAAGACTGAGCAAATGATATTGTGTATCACGCTCTGTATGTCACACTAGCTGCGCTAGATGTGCATTTCACGCAACGTAATGATCATTTCTGCAAAAAAAAAGCTGTATCAAAACCTCAATGCCAGCTGATGAATAACCCAGGGACAACTTTTGAGGAATACAGGCCTCCCAGACCACTTTATTTCCAACATAACACATGATGGATAACATTAAAGATTTATCCTTGGCTGATGTGATTTTCCTCTCCACTTCTTCTCATCCCATCTGCCTCAAGATGAATTTAGTGCCTCTGAGCAATGCCAGGAAAAGGATTTCACTTCTCAGCACTGTCAATAATTTATCCACCATGGGAGAGAACTGTGGATATAGACATTCTCCCTCCCAACAACTGCCTCTAGGGACTCTTCTCAGAGGTGAAAAAATAATTCAGGGACAGGTCCTGCCCTTTCAAATTAAAATACTCAGTGATTTCAGAGTCTCCCCTGACCAGGATTGCAAGCCAGACACAGCAGAGATAACATTAGCATGTGTGTGCACCTGGGCAGGGCAGAGGGCAGCCTACTGGGCATCAGCATTGCCACCAACTGGAGATGTAACCCCAACAAAATTATTTTGAGGTAGGTGTTTACTAACCAAAAAACCCAACAAAAACCCGCAAGAAAATAAGCAAACAAACAAACAAAAATAAAGCAAAAAAACCCCAAACCTCCAAGCAATCTTATTAACTTAGTTATTCAGACAAAAAAGCAAGGTAAAGACCAAGATACCAGCTCATATGTATATACAGCCAAGCACTGGAAAGAATTAGGAACCTGTAGCACTTGGCTGACATCATTTAACCCTAGTAGGACAGGTAGTACTAGTATGAGGTTATAGTTCCTATTTTAGGATGAATTATTAGCTATCAGCTGAGAGGGAATACATGTTACAGCTGCCACCCTGTATAACCACTCTATTGTGTAAGTACTTGTATGGAGATTCTGAAGCAAACCAGAATGCCTTGTGAAGGCCATTAATTCCTGCTACTTTTCTAATTTGAAGGAGTTACCTTAAAAATGCAGGTATTTCTCCCCATTAAATCAGCTGGCTAGGGCATGGTGCTAATAACACCAAGGCTGTGGGTTTGATCCCTGTATGGGCCATAAATTTAAGAATTGGACTTGATGGTCCCTGTGAGTCCCTTCCAACACAGAGTACTCTGTGACTCTGGAATTAATCCTGATGTAATTAAATATATTCTCAGTGATTCCTAATCTCAAAGTGAAGCTCTCCTCCTCTGGGGAAAAAAAAACCCATGATCTTCAAGCCTGCAGTGTAGGTGTTGGTATATAAAATACATAAAATAGCTAAAATTCACTGAAGCCCACTGAACTGCAGCCCACTGGAGCAGCCAGTGATTAGCAAGATCTTCCATCTGGCGCCCAGCTCCAGAAACTGGGCTTCCTGGGAGTGAGCTGAACTTAACACATGCTGCCTTATCCTTCTGGTGACAATATGTAACAAATAATCAAAGCCCACTCCCTTTCAGGAAAAGAGCTGTTCTCAGGAGAGCTACAGATCTTTGACCAGATGTACAGTCTGCTCAAGACAAAACCTGTCCAAAATACATTTCCGTGTTGTTTTCCAAAGCATACAGAATTCATGTTTAGGCAGGAAAAAAAATAACATAAAGAGTGACAAAACATATATATTGCAGTATTTAACAGCAAATCTTTTGTGCATGTAAAAATCATTGTCATATTTTTCATGTATGCTTTTCAGAAGTGCAATTCAATACTGGAAAGGATGGAAACATCAGAAGCTGGTGATATGCCTCAATAACTTTAGGGCAAATTCACAAAGGAAAGAACATTGTATAAAAAAATAACAGGTACTGTCTGGTCAGATGCCAGAGTAAAAAAAAAAAAAGAGAGCAGAAAACTGTGTCAAAGAGAAAGGAAAGGGAAGTGCATGCACACTGCCCTGACTGACACAGTCACTAGATGTTTTTCTTCAGTCTTACTACTGTACCAATGTGAATGGTCTGAGAGAACATGTGAAAAAGGAATAATGCTTGAAGGTTTACTTGATCTTCAGTTGATGAATGCACAGAGTTTATAATGGCCACTGCCCTCACATATAAAATTAAGATTGCACATGCTTGCAAGTAATGAATTCAATTTTGTAATCTATATTGTTAATACTAGCACAACATTAAAACAACAAGTAATGTAAGGTCATTATATCAAATAAAGTGGGTACAAGAGGAATAAATTCTGTTCTAATCAGTTATGCAGATCATGATTTTGGAGCACTGCCTGTACCAAGTGACTCAGTTTCTTTCAAAGCTGAGTTTGCTTCAAAATAAAAACAGAAGCTACTTGAAAGTATGGTAAGGTACCAGTGTCAGAGACACAGTGGAATAACATGCTGGTAGAGAGCAGGTCTCGAGAATCTGCAGCAGACACCAAAATCTTCATTCATTCCATTGCACGGTACAAATATTCCTGCTTGACAGCAAAACCAAAATTATATTTTTCATGCAAGGTACACAGCTCAAAAACATCCTTTTGAACTGACTTTTAAGGTGAAACATCCAAAAGCCCAAATCAAACACAAACGAAAGTCCTTTGAACACTGAGTGGCCACTTCACAGACAAGCTATTTTGTCTAGGGAGGGAAACATGAGTGAAAAGCACAAGATAAGAGCAAAGTAAGTCTAGCTTGCTGCTTTGTTATTGTACACTACATTTTGTTGTTGCTGACAATGTAGTGCTCATGGATAGCCCTTTGGGATGAAAGGATATCAGAAATGCATAGCAAAGAGAAAACATCTTGAGGACAAACCATATATAAACTGTCACAGATTTAATAATATGAACCCCACGAAGCAACAGCATTTCTACTCTGCCCTGAAGTCACAGAACAAAGACAGCAGTCCTATCCACCATTCTCACTAACACATCTGACTCAATTTAAGGATTCTCTGTTGGCAGGGTAACACAGTGGTGCTTGCTCATCTGAATGCTGCAGAGAAATCCAAAAAGCAAAAAGTATCTAAAATATTGGCAGGATTGACATTAAATAAGAGATGACAGAAAACCCCAGAATTCAATGGTAATGAAAATCAGGAATATAGTTTCAAACACTTGGGCAATTTAGTCACAAAAGACTGAAAGTTTTGAGTTATTCAAGGAGAATCACAGGATCATAGACAGGTTTGGGTTGCAAGAGATCTTAAAAGACCACCTAGTTCCAACCCCACTGCCATGGGCAGGACATTTTCTACTAGGCCATGTTGTTTTAAGCCCCATCCAGGCTCGTCTTGAACACCACCAGAAACTCTGGGAAACAACCTTGGTAAGAAAACACCTTAGTAGAAAGTAACTGATCCCTTAGGCATGCCTCAAGCACAGTCCTGTCACAAGGGCAGTCAAGTCCAAGAGTGACACAGTGACAACAAGTAAAAGGCAAATACTGCCATGTCTGTCAGACTGTCAACCTTTGGAGCTCCTGTCAGAGTTCAGAGGTATGGCACATTGAGGGTAAGATAACAACGATTATCTAAGAGCATGGGAACCCTTACTGTTTAAATGCACTCTGGAGTCTGCAGGCCAGTGGGCCCTGAGGCAGGGCAGGAGAAAGGACAGGGCAGAAGGGCTACCCAGACCTTTCTGGTTTAAGTCCCACGTGTGAAAGATAAACCCAGGCTCTTCAAGTGTATTTAAGTGTTCAGCTCAGCTGAAAACTGTACAGTTGCAACTCTACCTACTCTGGGGTAGGCACCCAAAACTTTGGAGAACTGATACCTTAATTACTAGTTCTGTTGCTGATATTCAGGGTTAAGAATCCAACTGAGGCTGCCCATGTTGTACTTGCTCCCTAGCAAAAACAGCAAGCAAAAATGATGTTCCAAATTCTCTTGGCTCTGGAAACAGGTAGCAGGAAAGCGGACTGAGCCAATACTTAGTATTTACAACACTTGTCACTTCCCCGTAGCAAAGCTAAGCAGACATCTTATTACTACAGGGAGAATGAAACAGCTTAAAGCCACATACAGCCACCAAACTGGTTAAAAATTTACATTTCTCAGTTCTGTCTTTGTATTAGTGGGTCAAACATAAAGAAACATTCTTAGTATCTTCCTGCTTTTGGAATTCCATGTTTCATTCCTAGTATTTGTCACAATCCTGTAAATGCAATAGTGCAGTATTTATCAGGAGATCCACCACGGTGGTAGTAGCAGGATGAGGCAATTCTAAAAGGGACACCAGAGTTGAGCAAGGACAAACAGCATGTTGTTGGATAGCACTCACTTGCAAAATGATGGTATCAATATATTTCTGTAATTTCATTTGGATTTTCTAATCAAAAGAGTGTCTAGTCCCTACTATTTCTACTTTTTCTCTTGTTCCATTCAGCTCATTTGTTTTTCCTATTTTTTACTGGATCTCAACTAAATGCTGTTCTTTTTATTTTTCTGTTTTTTATTTTTTGCACACATCAATAATGTAAACACTCTCCTAATAATAACTTCTATTACATCTCTCAAATTGGTAGGCCTGAAAGAATACCTTCTTCTCCACTCCTCTCAGTCATGCATTTTTATTTCTGTTATTCAAAATGTGGCACAGCTCACCACAACAAACCTTCTTTAGCCAGGCAGGCACTAATTTCTGTTTCCTCTTCAATGAAAGCACTGTCTATTGAAGGCATTCACATGTGGTCTGAATGTTTTCAAGTAAAACATTTCATCATTATTTAAAACATTTCCTTCCAAATGCCACTACACCATTAAAAAAGCAAACTAGGAACCTGCAATTAATGAATACATGCTTAACTTTTAAACCTGAATGCTCCAGCAGAACTACAGGCTCACATAAAGACAGGCACATACTCAAGTGCAGCATCGAAGCATACATTAAGGTACAAAGGCTGCCCCTCAGATGAGGCAGGATTTGGCATGCAGGCTCTTATTTCAATTATTTGGATTTGGCCTGCAAGCTGTTTTTTCAACCATTTGAACATTTTTTTCTTCAACACTTTCCACCTTCCCTTCAGCATTTCCCTGCCGATTTTTATCACCTCTTCACACTCAAGTCTCCTGGGTGTGTTGGTTTACTGGGAGAGGCGCTGAAAGGCAGGGAATTACTCCCAAGACCCCAGCTCACTGAAAGGCAAAAACAAACGGTGTGGGCAGGCAGTGCCGAACGCGGCCCTCAGCAATGGCAGCTCGCGAACAGGCCCCGTTTCCTCTGCCCAGTCCCCGTCAGGGAACCTCGCTGCACACGCAGCCCCGCGTCCCCCGGCAAACCTGACCCCCACGCACTATTACAAAATAAACCAGGGATGAAAGCGCCGCTTTGAAACTGACAACATCCCGCAAAAACACCGGTGACGGCGACTATTGTCTGCTAGTCACGACGAGATGGAAATGCTGGGGAGTTTCCTGATTCCTCTCCTTTATTGTCTGTCTCGCTGAAACAGCCGGGCAACGGCCGGGTGAGGGCCGGGCCAGGGCTGCCCTCAGGCCCGGCGCGGGGCACCGGGGCCGGCAGCGCCCGGCGGTGACAGCCGGAGGTTGTGTTGGGCCCGCCCGGGCTGCAGCCGCTCCCTCCTCCCCTGGCACCCCCGAGCCGCGCTGGGCGATTCGTTCCCTTCCCGTACTCCCTCCGGAGCCCGCCCGGGCAGGAGGCCTCCGCCTCCCCGGCCCGCGGCAGGGCTGAGCCGGATGCTCGCCCTGCGGGGCCCCGCCGGCAGCAGCGCCGGGGGACGGTGGGGAAGGGGCGCCGGGCCCGTCCGAGCCCCCGGCCCGCGCTCGGTGCTAGGCCCGGATCGAATCCCCGGCGCGGCGTGGCCGGGCCCGCCGGCGGCCTTACCGCCTCCACGGCGTGCTGCAGGATGGAGGTGAACTTGGAGAACATCCTGTCCCGCGACTGCAGCAGCCGCTGCCGGGAGGACCTCGAGAGCTCCTCGATCCGCCGCCGCCGCCGCTCCAGGGTGAGGGCTGCATGCGGGGGCCTGGCCGCGGGGATCGGGCGGGCGGGCGCCGGCGCTGCCTCTCGCTCTCCGGCGGACACCGTGGCACTGACACCGCCGGCTGCGCGGCGGCGGCTGCCGAGTCTCCGGGTGTCCTGCAGGGGCCGCCACCCCCGCACGCGGCTCGGCCCGGCTCTGCCCGCCCCGCTCCGCTCCGCCCGGCCCCGGGCGCTGCCGGCCGGGAGCGCCGCGTTCCCGCCCGGCCGGGCCGCTTGTGCCGGCCCCGGGCAGTGCGCGACAGTGCCGGGCTGCGGGCCGGCCGCTGCTGTGCCGCCTGCCAGACCCGCTTCTGCGGGCAGCTCCGGGCAGGGAAATGGATCACAGTCACAGGCTCACTTGGATTGGAAAGACCTCTGAGATCATCGATTGCAACCTTCGACCTTACACCACCATGTCAACCAGACCGTGACACTGAGTGCCATGGCCAGTTTTTCCTTAAACACATCCAGGTGCTGATTCCACCACCTCTCTGGGCAGTCCATTCCAATGTCTAAACTCTCTGTGTGAAGAAATTCTTCCTAATGGCTAACCCAAACCTCCTCTGTCACAGCTCAAAACTGTGTCATCTTCTGCTGCTGGTTGCCTGGGAGTAGAGTCTGACCCTCACCTGGCTACAACCTTCTGCCAGGGAGTTCCAGAGAATGATAAGGTCCTCCATGAGCCTCCTTTTCTCCAGCCCCCATGCCCTCAGCTGCTCCTCACAGGACACGTGCTCCAGACCCTTCCCCAGTTTCTTTGCCCTTCCCTGAACTAATTCCAGCACCTCAATGTCCTTCCTGAACTGAGGAGCCCAGAACTGGACACAGCACTCGAGGTGTGGCCACACTGGTACTCAAGGACAATCACTTCCCTGGTCCTGCTGGCCACACTATTCCTGAGATAGGCCAGGAGGCTACCGGCCTTCTTGCCCACCTGGGCATACACTGGGATGAGGGGAAGGGTGCCCACGTCCACAATTCCTGTGCCCGAGGCTGCCATCAGACTTCCACCAAGGTTTCTGGGGTCCCTCCTGCATGAGGGTGGGGAGATGGGCTGCCTCCACCCTCCTCGTGGTGCGGCATGGATACGGAACAACCCTGGCATGTATGGCAAAAGGCCCAGTTTGGTGTCTGCTGAGGCATTTTGGGTCTGCCATCATCCACAGGGATGGTGAGATCCTCGAGGAAATAACTGTTCATTCACAAAGCAGTGATGAGCTCAGAAAGTCAGTGACAAGTTGTGGCATCACCATCCCTCAAAGTATGTAGAAAATGAGTGAACATGGCACTTTGCAATATGGTTTAGTTGGAATGGTGGCATTAGGTCAAAGCATGGACTTGACAGTCTGGGAGGTCTTTTCCAAATGTAAATGGTCCTGTCTTGTTGCTGCTGAATGAGAGGCTGGTGATGTGGGTGGCATGGTCCTTGCAGGGTACCAGAGATGAGAGGGCTTGTGGCTATGTGCACATTGCTTATTTCATTGTTTGTTTGTTGGATTTTTTCCTATACAGAGAGAAGGAGACAAAGAGAGTTTTATTTCACCTCTGAATCAAATACTTCAGAGAAAAAAAACATCCCTCCCATTTTGCGGCACCACAGGAAAAGCAGAGGTAAAGTGGGGTGAGCAGAAGTTATAGATGTAGCTGACAAACAATATTATGTTTAGGGAAAATGTTTGGACACTGGGCAAATTGACATAGGAGAACAGGATTGTTTGGCACTCACTGGGTAGCAGAGTGAAATGTTGGGAAGGTGATAGATCAGTATGGGAAAGGGAGGAGACCCTGTAGTACCAAATCAAGGAAAGCTTCCATATTAATTTTTGGAGAGGAATGATCACCAGCTGCTTCCTATGCTAGGAGCATGCAGAGAGAGATTAATCAAAAGATGGGACAAAACTACTATTTAACTGCTGTTCTTTAAATTGTGTCATCTGGGAAGCCTATAACAGTGTTGTGATGATGTCTTGCTAATGATTCTGCTGTACTGATTGGTATTACTACCCCTGTGCTTTGCAGGCATGGAGAGCTACAGCCCAAATACTCCATGGAAGTAAATACTAGTTGTATGTGGACACCTTTATTGCAGTTGTTAAAGAGCAGAGCTATTTCCTTCTCAAAATCCAGGAGTCCCAATATGTCAATATCAATTTAAAAGGTAATTACGTTGGGTTTTTAAATGCTTCTTTTTCTCTATTTGTCAACTTATATTCCATAGATGTTCATAGGAAAAGCAAATTTTCTATGTGGGTAGCCATATGATGAAACATCTCTGTGTTTAGGTGATTATTAACTGGACAGGTGCTGCATTTGGAAGGTGCCTGCATATCTGTGTCATTTAGAAAGACAGAGAATGTGGTCTTTTAAGATGCTTTTGCAATCTGTTTTTCATGCAAAAATGTCTTTTAAATGTGCTTGGGCTGTCTCATCTCCAAGCAGCAGAATGAATAAAGAAACAGTAAGATATCATAAAGATATAAAAGGAGACAGTTTTATCACTGTGAGAGTATTCCTAATCGTACTTAACAATTTATGAAATCATAAATCACAGAATCACAGATGGTGAGGTAAAACTTTGTAATGCTTGAGGGCCTCTTATTATTCTAAGAGTGACTAATGTATGTAAACGCATTATTATTTAAACAGAACAGTTCATTGTGGTTGAAATGAAGATTTTGGTTGTAAAAGTGACTTCTTATTAAGTCTTCTCAATGTGAAATGCCTTGCAGTAAAGGAAAAAAAATTAAATGTAAATTACTTTTCCTAAGCCTATGAAACAAATTGAATCTCTGCATATAACCCTGCATTTACCAACCAAAGGATTGGCTTTGAATTGTAGCCATAGTGCAGGATCCAGTCTTTGGTGCTTATATGTCTTGCAAATTGTAGATTTTGGGGTTTTTTTTAATGATCTTTTAAAGTAGTCTCTCATTTTCCAACCATATGTATGTATTTCTCACTGCTGGGAATATTGGATAAATACTGGCAAACCAATAGTAATGAAATCACTGGAAACTAATGGAAGAATTATTTCACCAGTGTCAGTGCAGAAGAACTCAGCTGAGGTTACATTTTGTTTGGGTTCTTCTTGTTCTCATTTGGGATGATTCAATTGGAGATGCTGCAGTTGTGGATGGGCTACCAATGTCATGTCATGTGCACAATGCATCTTCACCTGCTCATGCTTGATGTTGTTTCCACTGAAATAAACACAAGTATTACTACCTTTTTCAGTACCCTTCAGAGCACAGTGCTGCTGGCATGGGGTTGGGGGTTTTTTGGCAAGGTAGTTCTTTTTTTGGAAAAGTACATGCAGTGAGTTAGTGTTTTGCTTGAATGTGAGAAGTGAAAGTGTGAAATGTTCTAATTGATAGAGCTTTTGGGAACTTTCTCCTTTCTTACAAATTAATTAAATTGTCTAGATTAAATCAATTTAGATGGTGTGTGACAGTGAGATAATGTGCTGGCCTTTTTATCTGAAAATCTCTCTGCTATTTGGATTGATGGCACCAGGCCAGTGTCTAATGGATGCATTTGTCTACATTACAGAAGAAGTTCCTGCAGTCTGGACTTTTGCTTCAGAGAGCCTGAAGATTTGGTGAATTTTTTTACCCTAGATGAAAATTTTCCTGTTAGTGCTATGCCAAATACCTGTTGACATTCTGTGCAGGATTTTAGTGTGTTTGTAATAATCAGATTGACATCTATGTTTTCAGTGACTGCTTGGATGAAATAAAGAATGAAGTTTTAGTGATTCAGCATGGTCTCTGCTTTTGAGGAGGGCTAAGAAGATACTTAACATCATTTTCAGACCTTTCTAATGCTGGGCTTTACTACAGAAAGGATGCTGCACATACACCCTGAAGAGCATGCAGTGGAATTGAAGTCATTTTCTGTCATGAATTTTCTGGTTCTGTGCTCTCAGCTGTGTACATCACCTCCCTCCTTGCTGATTCGCTAGCAGCTCCATGTAATCAGCTCATGCAGTATTTCATAAATCCCATTTTCAGGCTTTTCCTGGCCTGTGCATTCTGTTCCATATCTGCACATCTGCTCTTTCTGTGGGGACATTAATTTGTCTTCTGCTGGGTTACAAACTTCCCAGCTGTTCATCTATTGTCTGAGTGCTTACCTGTCACATCTGCAAGAGTCTCCTGACACCAGAACTCATTGCTACCATGGAGGACACAACACTGGGCAGATATTGCCTGCCCAGCAGCTATTCCTTGTTTGTGCTTCAGTTACACTCTCTTACCATCCTCCTCTACCTTATGTAATGCTTGTAAAGGAGACCACTAGGAGGTCAGAAGTACATGTTGTCAGTGAAATGAGACATTTCTTTTCAAATCACATCATGTTTTCCTCAAGTATTTCTGTTCCACTGGAAGCATTAAAACCCAGGCTTTCCTCTGTAAGTAAATATATGGATGTTCTACCATACAGTATCTGCGAGTGCTAGCATATCATAAATTATTGAAAGCAGGTAAAATACACTCAGATGTGATCAGTTTAGCCAATTTCACTGCAGGCTGGCAGGAGCACAAGGATACTTTTCTTGTGGTAGTGGAAGCCAAATCAAGGAGATTAAAGATAAACTACTCGGTTTATGCTGTATTGCAACTGTAATGAATGCAAGGGTCTGAATGTGGTATAAATAAACATAAAACTGGATTTTGCCCTAAAATACTGGGAAAAAAAAGATGAGTGGCCTATCTTATATAAATTGGTTCCCTCAATCTTTTGTCTGAGTACTTGCAGAGAGGGAAGTCTGGAAGCCAGAATCTGTGTGTGTTTCTGGGGAGAATTTAGTTGCTTAGCCTTGACCCTACTAAGAGATTTCCGAGTCATTTTCAGATCAGCTCTGACTGCATTGTTTGTTTTCTAATGCATAATAAGATTTCATTGTTACTTACATCTTTGGATTAAAGACTATAATCTGTTGATCCCTAAAATTTCATCAGATAATCTGTTTAATCATAAGGAAAAGCTGATCTTGATAGTCCATATGAGTTACGCAAATTAAATCAGGAACATTACTACCATGCAAGTATAGAAGCTTTCAGCAGAGCTCTCTTTCTCATTAGTCCACAATTAAAAGTAGGTTTTTGTCATACTTTAAATTCACGTATCATTGTCCTGAGGTATAATTGAAATATCTCATGGAGCCTGACATTAAATGTTGGCACCGTAAAACATCAGAATTTTGAAGCTGAAATATTTATGATCCGCTCGGTAGTGGCTTCGCGATTAATTTTAAATTATTGATAGCAGAGTTACCTAGGCAGACCCAAACTCTAGTGCCACAACGCGCTCCAGCGTTCCCTGTCCGTGGAGTTTGATGAGACAATTCCAGCGGTGTTCCAGGCGTTCCAGCGGGAGGAGGCCGCTGCCTCCCGCCAGTCCCAGCTCTCGACAGCAGAGGGCGCAGCTGACCGGCCTTCACCGCCGGGACAAAAGGATTCAGAGCGAATCCCTCGCAGTGTTTTTTTCGGGAAAAAAGATCCCTGTGTATCCCGTACAGAAGGAATTGGTTTGCCAGCTAGTAGTGCTACCTCTGGGCTTAACTGCTGCCTATTACTTGGCTTGCAAAAGCTTTGGTTGCTACACCTGACAGCCCATTGTCTTAGCAATTCACTTGTCCTGCTTGGCTCTCGGATGATGTTATTTGAAGCTACAGGACTGGTTTGAGTTTACAAAGACATTGACTACTCCCTGTGGCTGTCAAATCCCACGTGATATTTGCATCATTTTCATTAGAACTGAACCTCAACGAGTTTAAGAAGGGTCCAGTATTTAAAGACTGGCCCTTCTTGACAACAATCTGAATTCTCTCCTCAGAGAGGAGAGAGTGACCATGAATATCACTGTTGTATTATTTTACCTATGGGTGGGGGTAGAGGGAGAACCTGAATACTTCCTGGTAGAATTTCATGTTCAGAAGCTATACTCTGAGCCAAACTCCATTTCCAGAAAAAGTCTGTACAGCTCAATCCTTTGTAATTTCTTTCTGAGTCATCAGCCCTGTAGGAACGAGTGTCTGTACTTGGATGAAGCCCTTAAGGAACTGAGCTAGAGGCACTACTGAAAATGAGCAAAGAAAATGAAGTCTGTAGAAGACCCAGCATCATGTAGGAATATTTCTGTTGCTCATCCCTGTTCTCTGGCCTCAGGCTGCTTTGGACTAGTTTGACATTCAGGCCTCATGCTGTGAAATGCTGAAGTAAGCAGACCTGTGTCTGCAATATAGCTAATATAAAGGAACCTGTTCCTGATTAGATCTTAGACTAGTGCTGTAATACACTGTACTTGATTTCTGCCTGTCAGCTCATGTGCCAAGTGAAGTATTTCCAGGCATTTAGTTTCTCTGGTTTTATGCTCAGAAGCTGTTATCCTCTGGGTCTCCCAGGAAGTCCCAGGAGGTGTAGATTGAGCTGTTATTTGTACCTGGAGTGCTTCACTGCTGCATCAGACACCTGCAGTCTGCATTTCCTTCTTCCTCTGCAGCAGCAGCAGCAACCAGGCAGCAGAGAGTCAATTGCTATATTGGCATTACGTGTACATCATAAATCAAAATTCTGTGTTCAGATGTCGAAATCCTGCACTCACAATAACCAGTCTCTGTGTGGTGTTGCAAAACAATTTGTCCCAGATCCAGATCCCAGCCCGCAGAGGGCAGCCCGACCCCGTGTTTTACTCCAGTGATGTGCTTAACTAGGGAATTCAGTCATCTGCTGGCACCTCCATCGGCATGATTTGCTGTGGAATAAACAACTGAATGTTGTGGAGAATTGGCATCAGCTTTAAGCTCAAACAGATTCAAAAGTGAACTAAAAAAAAAAAAAAAACGTGTGACTGAATTAAACCTTCTGGTTTTTTTTTTTTTTTTTTTTTTTAACACATTGAAAGAAAAATACTGCATGAGAAAACTCATCTAGATCTGAGCTTTAAATACATGTATATCAGATAGATTTATTGGTATGTGTCAACAGGCAAGAGAAAGAAAATACCCAGAACCTCTGTACATGAACATATTGGGCAAGACTAATAGGAAAAGTGTTGGGGTTTTTTTTTTTTAATATTTTCAGGAATCTTTCAGGATTTGAGTTTATTGTTGCCATGACTCTAGGGCTGTGCTTTTGGCTGGTTCTTTCCCAAGTGTGTCCTGAGTCCTTGTGAAGCAGCCATCACAATTTCCAGGAGATTTTTGTCTAGGAGGGTGTGTCTACATGCAGGCATTTGCCTTGGCCATAAAACTGATCAGTGCCAGGTCAGGTACCAGGGGCTGATATCTTGACTTAGTATGACAAGGAGCAAGGCATTCAGTTCCTGAAAAAGAGTCAGTACTTTGTGCTCTCAAATCAAATCAAATTGCATCCACCAGCTAATTAAGGAATGATCCTGATATGCTCTGAAGGGAGGCCTGTCCAATTCTATACTTCTCAGCCAGAGGGCCCTGCAATACAGAGCTCAGGATAGAAAATATGTATAAAGAAAATAGCATGTGAGAAATTAAGACAGTGATGTGTGAATTCCAGGAGTACAGGGAGAAACCAAAGTATCTCTTATGATCAGACATCAAATTACACACTGAGGTACTTTCATGATGATTTAGACAATTAATTTTTTTTTTTTGGGCCCAGACTTTCTACCCCACACAAGCTTGTCTGTTCACAGCAGAATGTAATGTATACGTTTCTGAGAGTTTGGCTCATTGTAATTGCAACCACAGGTGTGTTTTCCCTCTGATTCATCAAACTTTCCTGTGTATAGCAGTGCTGAGAGATTTTCACTTTAACTTATTTAGAATATTCTTTGCTACTCATTCCATGTTATTCATAACCATCTTTGCTAAAGTGAACTTTGACCAAGGAAATGCCTGCCGTGTTTTACATTATATAAAAATTACTCTATGGAAAAGCACACATTTAACAAATTCTAACTGCATAATTTAATTCAGCTTGGCCACAGCAAATTCTTTAGTGTAAAGGGTAAAGCAGGGCACATAGTGAGATGAGTTGATGCAGCTCTGAGAAGTATATAAATAGCTACAAAGGCAGTTTGTGGGATTGTCTCTGTCTCTCCTGAATGCAGCCACTGATGCAGGTGCTCCTTGGTGAAGCCATGCTGTCATTCTGAAATCGCCTCCCTGCTCTCCCTGGGCCTTAGCAGAGCTGCTGGGAGGATCTGTTCCCAGACACAGAGGCGAGGCTGATGGCTCAGTGGCTCCCAGGCTCCTCATTTCTACCCTTTTTAAAAATAGGAGAGATGTTTCCCTTTTTCCACTCACCAGGGACTTGACTTCTATGACTTTTCCAATATCTTGGAGCATGGCCTGGCAACTACATCAGCCAATTCCCTCAGGACTCCGGGATGCATCTCATCATCTCCCACAGATGTGTGCTCACAGCTCTTATTCACAGTACATGCTTCACACATGACCTTGGGACTACCTGCTGCAAAACCTGGTGAAGTTTCTGACTCTGAGCTCTTTGTGGGCGTCCTCCTGGTAAGGTTCACACACAGGGGTGATGGTGAAGTTCTTCAGCAGAAATGCTGCCCAATATTTAGATGACATTTCCAAAGCTGACTCTTAGAAAATAATTTGTCATTTTGGCCTTTGTGTCCCAAGTTCCTGCAGGTACAGCAGTAATTTTGATGGAAGAGCAATACAGAGTAGGTATTCACAGGCTTATCTGAGGGATTTCCTTAGTTTTCCAGAATTGCCAATATTTCTGGCTTATATAAAACCTATTTATGCATTTATGTGATGGCATCATCTTACATAATCTGTGTAAAACTTTCTGGGTTATTCAAGTCTGGTAGTCAAGACTGACTTAGGATAACATAAGTTCAATACTGTAACTTTTGCTGTAAAAGTGCATATTCCACAGAACAGTATGGAGGGTTGAATAACATGTAGAAGACAGGAGTTTTTTAAGAAAACCAGAATAAGAAGAAACCAGGAAGATGACTCTGGGATTTGTCTCACTCAGGAGAACCTCCTATCTTTTTGAATTTTATTTTTTTCAAATTGATAAGTCTCTTTTTATATATATGTGTGTGGGATATTTGGGGAAAAAAGTAAAAACTTAAGCAAATATTTCTATTAATATTTGGTGTGAGTAATTTGGAGCTCAGTTCTCCTTTGAAATGTATAAAAGGGAAATTTTCTCCAAAAAGATTAGTAGGAACTGCCCTGGAATCTCAGTGTAATCACAGAAAGGCCATGTATTTATTTTAATATCTTGTCCATTACTAATTGCAAATTCTGGTAAGAGTCTTATATTGAAAGTAGGAGAGCTGTCTTGCTTTCTTGTCATTCATATCACAGAAAACTATTTATTCTGAGCTTATTAAAATTCTGATTAAATTATCAGGCTTAGTAATGCTCTAGATTTTGTTAGATCTGATTTCCCTGAAAAAGAAGACAGTGGAATTATGGTGGAAGATACAGGAAAAATTTGTAGAAAAATACAGTAATTTCCATCCTTATTCAGACCAATCTTGGTCATCCTTTCCATTTGCCTTGCCCACAGAAGTTGTTCTTGGAAAGTTACTTCTGTAAGAATTTGTCTGTTGTTCAAAAAAATTCTGATTTCTCTCACAATGATTTTCAAGAGGAAAGATCCTGCATTGTGCAAAAATAGGTGTATTCTGACTGATGAGTTATCTGCATCAGACAAAGATGCAATGCTGACTTTTACCTGTTTTTTTTTATTCCCTATGTCATTCTGTGCTGATTTTCATGGGAAAAAAAAATAGATTTACATACCACTGATGGGATCTTAATCACTTTTAAAACTACTATCCTACTTTATAGAGACAAACTGGTTCAAAAGTGATTAAAGGAGAACTTTCTGGTTTATATTCACGCAAAGGCTAAGTGACAGCAAGGTATGCTGCACAGAGAACACAGCCCAGTATCTGGGCTACTTTTCTTTGAAGATGCCAGTTCTATGCTTTGCTATGACATGGATTTTCTTTGTGACCTTGGACAACACACTTAGCTCCTCAAGGGCATTGAGACAGGACTTGGAAACACCTACTGTTTGATAAAATTTATTAACATTTGGGCATCTCTGAAAAATCATGAGGTGCCTGTTTGGATCTCTTGAAGCTTGAATACCTTAAAAAAATTACCTTAATGGATCTTTTAACACTATGAGTTAGAAGCTTAATCTGTACTGTCAATAGCAGAATGCAGGAGATAGGATCCAACTTCCCAGCTGACTAATTCAGGAGCCTCAGGTAGATGCCTGAAATAAAACAATGTCAATCACTGCTCCTTAATGGACTTCTAAAGTAGTCAGGAAATGGCTCAATCAAGCAGCTCAACAGCTGCTGCTGCTGCTAAAAAGGATCTTCTCTGTTGCCTCTAATGGTTCCTCACCCTTCCTGGCTGTGCAGTTCTGCACTCGCCTTCAGTCATGTTCCAGTGTTTATTTGAGCCTTTGGTTCAGACAGCAAATGTAGGGAATTTGGATACAGAAAGCGAGCAACTCTTTGTTAATTAATGAGATAAAGTAGTTCTGTGAGGCTCAAGCCAATGCTGCAGTGAGGGAAGCAGGAGCAGAGGGGTTGGAGAGAAGAGAGACTGCATAGGAGAGTGAGCAAGCCTTGGGTTGGCTTGTCCATCTTCTCTGACAGCTTCACCTGTAAAATAATAATAATGGTGCCTCACTTCTCTGCACCTTCCTTTTCCACCCTCTTCAGCTTCCTTCCACATTCCCTAGATACTGACAGGATCTCAGACAGCAACCTCAGGAGCTGATTTATCTGCCCACATGCAGATTGCCCAACAGGTACTTGTGGCTAATGAAGACGTGGCCTCCAGAACTGGTAACTGTCTCCACTGCAGCTTTTCTCCTTTATTTTAATTTTTCTTCTTAAGTGCTAATTACTACAAAACTCATAGGGATGTAGAACTTGCTCTGAATTATACCTTTTAGTCAACCTGAACTGAAGTTCTCCATATCCAGATATTCTTGGAGGCGACTTGATGGAGGGGACAGACAGGAAAATAAAACTCCATCAGCCTCAGGTCCTCAAGAAACCCAGCTAAAAAGCTCACTTTAATAAATGAGTGCTGTATCTGACCCATTTTATTATTCTCTGGCCAACATGTCTGTTCAACCTCTCTGCCACAGAGAGTTTACACAATGAATGGAATAAACTCTTTGTGTTCTATAGAATCCCAAGGTACAAATGCCTTTCCCTTCCTATTTCCTAGCAGTATAAAGAAAGGAAGTTCTTAATTAAGAAGGTAATTTCTGCATTTTCCTGAACCTTCTTTTTAAAGCCATCTATTAAGTACCACACAGGAGAACCTGTGATAGTGCTAGTCAGAAACTCACTGAGGAAGTGAATAGGAAATGACTTAATTAAAAATACAAAATGCTGTCATACTACATTGACTGAGGAAAACCTTGCCCCTTTTGGACAAGAAAGAAAATTTGAGTGATTTGCAAGTGGAAAATTCTTCTAATTTCAGAAAAGGAGCAGAGAAAAGAATTGTTTTTCAAGGGATGTCAGATCACCAGCTAAGGATAATGCCATAGGAGTTTAGAGAGAGAAGAATTTTAGATTTATTTTATTCCTGCTGCCAGAGTCAGAAACATTTGCAAGGGGGAAGAAAACAGAATGATATAAGGAATATGATTGAATTGAACTTTATGGAACACTGGGGTAATCCACGGCAAACAGAGCTGGATGTGACTAAAAGTCTTTGCAGCGTGTGAGCATGGGCACAAATTCTGGCAAACAGATGTGCCAATTCATTTTTTGTTCCTGTGTCCCCTGATGAGGGGGCATGTGAGTGCTGCCCATCCTGCTGCTGCTTCCATGCTTCCCTAGACAAATGCCTTCCCTGCTCGGCTGCATGAGGGGGAAGGTGAGCAGTGCCAGAGGCTGGATCTGACAGAGCAGAGGCACGGGCTGGGCTGCACTTCAGACAGCACTGAGAATCCATAATGCATCTGTTACTAGCATCCATTCCTGACCTGTGGCCACGTGATATACACCTCTTTTAGATATGACTCTGGTAATTGTGGGCTTTTATGACTGTGGGCTTTTATGATAGAAAAATTGTGTAGGCTTCCTGCTAGTATGAAGATGTGTAGTGCATGGTAGATCAGAGTGGAGGAGTGTGATTCAGTCTTTCCTGTCATTCAGTTTGCGTGTTGGCTCCTTGCAGAACATCACAGATTGGGCTTTCTGGTTTTTAGTTCATAGTTGCCCATTCTGAAATTGATAAAAGTCTGCTCTAATGTTTTAACTGTACTATTCTGATGTGGTCTTCTAACCTGTCATTCTTGACAAACTAGATTGTTGATTTGCTTAACTCTTGCCACCATCTAATAAGCTGGTGGCGTAGGGGTTTTCTTTTTAGTATGGCATGGGAATATTTGGCTTCACTAGGCTGGAGGCTGGGTGAAGGTGTCCACCAGATACAGATCTTGTTTTTCTGGTGCATTGCTTTTGGTCGCTTGGTACTTTTATTAAGGTGCCAGGAGGAAGCTGAGTGCTCTTTTCTGTGTGTTAACGCCATGATTGCTTTGCAGACAACATTCCTAGAAATTCTGTTTATATACAATTTACATACAGTTATGTCTCCAGGTAGGTCTTTACTGCTCGGTGCGTGAATTTCAAGTTGTGCCACAGACTTGAGCGCCGGGTCCCGAGCGAGCGGAGCTGTCAGTGAGCAGACACGCCTATCCAGCGCTCCGAGGAGCTGGAGCTCTGCCGCGCCGCTCTCCTTGGCACTCGTGCCTTTTGCCGGCGGCGCGGCTGTCCCCGACTGTCGCCCTCTGCGGCACCGCGCCCCGCACCTCGCCCCGCGCAGTCACCGCGCCCGGGAGCGGCTGCGGCCGCGGTGGCTCCGCCGGCGCTGCCCCGCCCCGCGGCCGCTCCGCGCCGGCACACGCGCGGCCAGACCCGCACACACACCAGACCCGCACACAGACACACAGACACACAGACACACACACACACACACACACACACACACACACACGCACAGCCGCGCTCCCGCCCCGCAGGGCCGCCCCCGGCGCCGCCCCGCACCAGGGCAGAGCAGGGCAGGGCAGGGGGCAGCGGCAGCAGCAGCAGTTCCGCGGCTGCCGAGCCCGAGCCTGAGCCATGTCTGCCAGAGGTGGGTTCTCTGCCGCGCCGGACAGCGCCGGGCTCGCGTCCCCGCGGGCGGCGGAGCCGCGCTGACCTTGCCGCCCGGCCGCGCTGCGGTGCCCCGCACCCCGAGGCTGCGCCGGCGATTTCGGGACAGGGGGCGGCCAGGCGATGATCCCCCGCCGGCCGTCGCCTGCCCGGTACCGTTCTGCAGCTGGGCCGTGCGGGGGGCTCCGGCTTGCGCTGCAGCGGGGCTGGACGCCGCAGAGCATCCTCCGGGGCCGGGCGCCCGCCGCACCTGCCGGCCGGGCGGGCGATCCCGTTCCGCCTGCCCCGGAGCCCGGGGGGCGGCTGTAGGGGCACGGGGAAGTGCGGTACGCGTTAAGCGACGGTGGGATGTACGGATGTATGCAGAGAAAGGAGCATGGTGAGGAGGGTGGGCGTAGGGTCGGACCTGGGCGGGTGCTGCTGCTTAGGGAACGGGAGCGGATTGAACTGGGTGTCTGATGAGCGCAGGGAGCATCCGGCTTGTCCTGTCATTGGTAACGCAAGTGCTCCTGGTAGGGTGTGGTGGTAAATCCGATCGTCGGTTTGTACCTCTGATGGACATTTGCATCTGGCTTGAAATGTACGTTTTGAGTTTTACTTCAGATTTGCATTTTTAAAAATTATGGCTTAAACTTGAATAGCCTTTGTAATTTCCGTGCATTTGTGTGTAAACTCTGGCTGTGTGTTTGCCTATTCTGGTCTGGAGATGAACTGATCAGCCTCATTGATTGCAGATCTAATTTTGTCCCAAAGTTATGCTTCCAGTATGAGAAACTGGCACAGGTGTGGCACAAAGACTGATGCTTTAGGGTTTTTATTATACTTAGTACAAATTAAAGGACTGGAGACATAAAGTTAAGCATTTTCTGAATGCTGTCATAACAAAGCAGAAATACTTGTAAGCATCTCCTGAAGACAGACAATTATTTGCACAAGTGAAACCACTCCCTGGCTATCTCTGACTTGAAACAAATACTTTGTAAAAATGACATATTGCAAATTGACAAACCCCTGAATGTAAGGACGCATCTTATTTGTTCCTACTTTGATCTCTCTGCATCTTCATGAATACTGCTCAGCATGGACCAGTTCTTTCATCTGCTTGGATTGCTGTTGACATCCAAGGGAGCTTCATGCACGTTGAAGACATCGTGTGACTCCTAAAAGGTTGTCGGCACTTTGTGGCTATGCCCATACTCCTAAAGCATCACACCCATTTTAGATATAAATAATAAATGGTGTTAGAGTGGCATAATTCTTCATGGAACAGTAGATTTCTTGCTTTAGGGAGAAATGGAGTATATTGGTCTCCAAAGAATCCATTTTTGGAAGAACACTAAGTATGTGAGCATCAGTGCTGTGCTACGGCTGCATTAGTACTTGTGGGGAACACCCAGCAAAGCTTTATAACCTGGAGCAGATTTGTTGTTGAAAGGGTACCTGGATTTGAAAAAGTGACATAAAAACTTGGCAATTTCAGCTTTGCAGATGACTCACAAAAACTGAACCATACAGAATGGGAAGCCAGGGAATGTTTCCACTGGCCATATTTCCCTTTCCTCCCCCAAATGTCCCTCTTTCCCATTCATCTGCACAACACATGATGTTTGATGCCTGCTTAATTCTACTGGAGAGCTGCCTGGAGAAGGAAAGTGAATTCTTTCTCAGTCCCTTTCATGCCATCTCGTTTTTTCAAAGTAATTAATTAGAGAGAGAGAGAGGGAGTAAGACAGTCCATAGGTCTTTAGGGAAGTAGTGAATAAGATTCATGAAACAGATGAAGATGTTAATTTCTATCAATAAATCCTTTTAAAGTTAAACAAATAGATTTGTGTGGAAAATACATGAGTCTGGGTAAATAAATAGATTTATTCAGTGCTGACTAAAAGCTGTGTGTGAAACATTATAGACCATTGTCATTATTAATAATTTTAAACACTACTGCTGTTAAAAAGTCAACATAGAAATTTCCTTTTACACATTTAAATGATATGACAAGTCTTCATGAGGTTACTCAGGAGAATGTAGCACAAGTAAGAAGTGAGTGTTTATGGGGTTAGGGCTTTGTTTAAATGCCAGATAGGGACCCTGTGCTTCATGAAAGCAGATTACCTCATGCATATGCAGTCACATTAAAGCCACGCTGTCATTATGGTCTGCAAGCTCAGCGAATATTGATTGTTAATATTTTATGTGGTGTTAGATGTCCAAAGGTGATCATTATTATTCTGAATGCATCAAGCACTTGGAGCTGTCTGCTTGTTGATTATATACCAAGCATAACTAGCATAGCAAAAGGGTTAAACATTAACCTGTGGCATTTTTCTTACTAAACTGCAGAGGATATTCAAGGGGTAGTAAAAACCTCACAGTATTACCAGCATTCAATCCGTGCAGCTCTCTATTCATCTCTTTTGCTCCAGGAGGCAGCATGGTGTAGTGAACTGACTGCAACAGATGACAGAAGAAACTCCTGAAATCCAGCAGTACCTCGTGACTTTTGGACCATTCCTTTTAACTCTCCTGCTCTAGTTCCTCATTGTTATTTAACCAAAACTACCCATATAGTCACTGAAATTCTGAGACATTATAAATCAATACATAAATTATAACTAATAATACAAATTAATGTCATTTTGCCTTAAATAGAACTTTGGGTTAAATAGTTTTATGCTTCCTTACTTGTACAATGGAAATAATGGTAGCTAAGTTTTTCAGAGGGGCTGCTGTGAGGACTAATGTCTCGCCTATGCCTTAAGATGGATTTTCTGAAGCCTTTCTTTTTTCCTTCCACTCTTCACAGACCTTGTTGTTGCAGTCCTTCACACCTGCAGTCTCTCAGCTCCTGTTGTTATGTAAATGGAAGGTCTCTAGCATTCTTCCACCACTTTCCTGGTAGTATGGCTTTAGCAGATGTGTTGACCAAATGCCAGATGAAGCAGCACAGACAAGTATTCCCAGAAGCTTGAACAAATAATCATTTTGGAAATCTTGTGACTGAACTAGGAGCTGAAACAAACTTTGAAAAATCACTTTTCTCTTTCCTGTCAAGTTGGAGTCCTTCCCAGGGCACTTTCATGTCCTGCTCTACAGCCTGTTGGGATCAGTGGAGAGCTGCCATTGACGTCACTCAGGCTTTTTAGTTTTGCAGTTTGCAAAAGGCTTAATATTCTACTTTCAGCTGTTGTTAAGTAGTTGCTGTTAGGACTCATACATGAGTGAATTTGGGTGTTGGAGTAAGCCTTATAGATTGTTGCTTACCTAAGGGCTTGTTTGCAAAGAGCTGTAAATTCCCTGGATGAAAGACATTTTTCTAAAGCCAAGTATAACTGTGACCTACTTGTGCATGTTATCTCACACTGCTTAAAAACTGTCAAAACTACTTGTTATCGTGAAGGTCTAAGTTAATGGAAAAATGGCTATTTTTAACTATTATAATCTTCAGTTATGCTAGAGCAAACAGGCACAAATGGGAGTGTTTGGTGTGATCAAATACAAAGATCTTTGGTAATTTTTTCCCTAAATGTTGAAAGAATTAGCATGAGATGCACTTAGTCCAGTAGCAACTACTTCCAGAAAACAAAGACGTGTGAAATAGGAGGTTTATCAAGACTGGTGTGGGGGTTTTTTTTTGTGAAAAAGTCACTGAATTTTGACAGAAGCTAGTGTTGAAGAAGTATTTTTGCTGTGCAGTTTTAACAAGTTGGAGTGTGCCACCCTGATGCTGCTAATGTGGGTATTGTAGAGAAGGCAGGTGCAGTTTTTAGCCTGCTCAAGTCAAAGTAGAGTTGTTTAGTTTAAGAATTTATTTTATACTACAATCCTTGTCTTTTCCTATATGATTTTTAAACAAATGTAGATCAAAGACTTCTCATTTCAGAATTTCAGACAAATAAATCACTGTGACAGTAGTGAGAGAGTGTCCTCATTTTACAGGTGAGACAAATCCTGGGTTGTTTTTTTTTTTTTTTTTCCTTCCCTGAGTCTGAGGGTCAGATCAGAACAGGGGAATTTCTGCCTTCTGGGCCTCTTCTCAGGCTCCTCATTTGTTCTTACACAAGTTGATAATAGAGTTCTAACAGCAGATGAGAAACTTCCTACTCATTATGTTGTGCTCTGTTAGCAATTCTTTCTTTCTGGACATTGCACATTTCTTTGATCTGTTTCACAGTTGGGAACTTCTGTGTGAAGAAATCATCAATGTTTCAATGAGAAATTAGCATACTAAATCTTCAGTTCTTACCATTAAGTCTTTATTTTTCTTTTCCAAGTTTTCTCAGATGGCTGTAGACACGGCTGCTGTTGCTGGCAGCAATGGTTTTGATTGAAGTCTATGCTGAGTGATTTAAAAACTTGCTGCTGGGAGCTTCTGGTCAATGTTTTATTACAGTCTGTGATTTTCAGGGTAATATTGCTCTTATCTAAAGGAACCAGCCACTGAAGAGGTGGCTGCTGTGTCCTTTTCTGAAATCTGGTGCTGTGTTTTTCTACTTGTTGTCAAAGCTATTTCTTTCAGGCATGTCATGATGTCCCTAATTCGTGATGTGACTATTTAATGGCTGTTACCAAACACTCTCAGGATGAGTGACTTGGAGGGTGGGGCAGTGTGAGCTGGCTGGACATTTCCTTCATTTCAGAAGCTGGCAAATTTAGCATGCTTATGGTAGTTAAATATTTTAGTTTCAATGCTTCCAGTCCTGGTGATTGTCCCCATTTTCCCTGCTACAAGGCTCCATAGCCTGAAGGAACGTGTTCTTGGCAGGCTCTGGGGCTCTACAGCCCTACCTGAGGCAGGCTGTGTGTGCAGTCCTGCCAGCACAGCTGTTTCCCACTGGGAATACCTGTGCAGGGCAGGATTTGGAACTGGCTCTGAGAGCTTTTCTCTCCTCAGCTTTTGCCCCGAATTTCTTCTGTGCTGATTTTGTACTGTTATTTAATCCTGTCTGTACTTTCTGTTTATTTCTTCTAAATACATGTAATGATTTATGCTTTTTTCACTACTCATTTTAGGGTCTGAACCTCAATGTAATGGCTTGAGTAGCTCAGAATCAGCACCTGGATTGTCAAATCACTGAAAGCAGTGCATGCCTGTACATGAGAACCAGTAGCTGCACCTGAATCTTTAGGCCTGGTAGAGCTTTTGTTTCAGTGGGAAAGAAGAATATGTTACAGAGGTATCTGATTTAAACAGCAGTATCTCTTTTAAGTTCTTTTTAAGGTTTGATGCCTTGTCCCATTTTTTTCCTCCTCAACAAAGCTTAGTCTGTGCTTTGAGATTAATGAAAATTAGTCTTGAATGCATGGAAAAAGTTGCATAGACTAATGGCAACAACAAGAGGAAACTGGGACAATGAGGTAGAGTCTATTTTCAATGCGTGGTTTTGAAAGGAATTGCAAAGAAGGAAAATAAGCATCAGCTTATGGAAGGAAAAGCAGCAGAATTGCTTTTAGTGAAGAACACCAGAACCTCATGCGTTTCACAGTCTCTGAAAACAAGATGGGGATTTCTGTTTTTTCTTTTAATAGGTTTGAATTGAATATTTCAGATTATTTTTTAATCTAATCTGTTAGTAATTGAAGATGAAAGCCACACATGGTTAGTTCATGTGACTGGTGTAGTATTTCTTAGTTTTGCAGTGGTAAGACAGAGTCACACTGTGGAAAGCAGACTTTTGCCTGTGAGTTCTGATACCAGCAAATAGCCTTCAATTTTTTTACCACATACTGTTTAGGGAAACATATCTTTATAATTAGCTGTTCTTCATTAAAACCTAAAGAAAACTCCTAAACATGATACAGCAATAGCAGAGAAAAACTGCAAGACACGCATTTTTTTAAATGCTCAGCCTTTATTATGTCATGTTTTCAGAAATAAATAAATGTTCAGAAGCTCACACCCAAATAAGAGTCCCATATGTTGTGGAGAGAGGTCCTTAGTTTGTAAACAAGGTTGGCCAACCAGGCTTCAGCAAGGTACACTGGTGTGATGGGGTTGTTTTACATCCTTCTTTTTCTATTTGCAGTCCAGAATTAATCCAGAATTAGGGCTTTGGTGAATCATTTTTCTCCATGTAACTGATGAAATGCAGCCACATCCACAGTGCAGTGGCTGCTGTTCACGTGCACATATTTGAATTAAAGTGCAGAGTTTTAGTGACAGCTGAATAGGAGCTACCTCTGATTACCTGTCCAAGTTCTTGTGTGGGTTATGCAGCCTGTGGTGGATTCTGTGCTGCTGCAAAGTTTGTTGTGGCCAGCTTAACATATCCTTGGAGTTATTTCTTCATGGATAGAAAAGATTATATGCACTTCATGTTGAAAACTATTACTCTGCTCCTCTGAATGCCACATTTTGAAGTGGAAGGAGGATCTGGCCTCATAATTGTGAAAAAGATTGGTGTGTGAAGAAGTGCGATGAGCCAGAGTGTTTTGTGGCACCAGTATGCCCTCTGCCTCCTGAGAGGAGGCTGCTGGCATTTTCCTGCTGTGCTGGTAGGATTGCAGGGAGAAGTCCATGGCAGAGATGCCTGCTCTGTGCAGCTGTGACTGAGGGCACTCTGAACAGAAGTGTGAAATAGGGAACATCGAGAAGATGATGTTCTCAAAGGTGAGGAAAAAGGTATTTTTATCCCCTGTGGTGTATTTGCAGTTTCATCTGAGAGGCTGGTACAAGAAAACCAGTCCAAGCCAGCCAGCAAATTGTGAGGTTCAGACTCCCTGAAGCATTTAGACCTGTGCTTAGCTCTCTTTGGAGCATGCTGACAACTGCAGTACGTGGTACTGTTCATTGATGAGGCCAACAGTGGTTTTTTCTATTTCTTACAGACTTTTTTCCTGATAACTTATTGCTATGGCACTAAGAAATTATCCTTTTGGAGGTCAGTCAGAGGGGTGGTCTTAGCACAGAGGGCTCTACAGGAAGGGCATGATAAGATGTTCTGGTTTACTGCTTCCTTAACTAATAAATATATTTTATTCTGTTTCTGGAATGGCAAAGCAGGTCATGTGATGTCATAGAGATGGACACATCTTAATAAAAAGTGTGAAGCTTAAGCAGTTTTTGCATCATTTTTTTAGTAGTTGTCATTCCCTTTGCTGTAAGTGATACCTCAGCTTAATAAATGGGCTCTCATTTCATCTATTCCTCCCGTATAAGTCTTATACAAGTAAGGACTGTGAGATTTCACTCAATGAAAGGATTCTGCTTTAATTACTGTTATTAAAAATCTGATTTTGTTTCTATTACATCAGGCTCGTATGAGGCATCTTTGATCAACAGAGAAGTCAGCAAAACTGCTGTTCAAATTACAGTTTCTTTTTAACTTGTGATGAAAGCTTTCAGTTTATTTTTGGCATTAGAAAGTCTGGGAGACAACCAGGTTATATAAGAGCTGAAACCTAGTTAATGATAAAGAAACATAGCTAAGAGCCTGTAATAAGAACAAGTCTGAAAAAGATGTTCCTGCTCCAACTCTTGGCCCTGCTTACAGAACCTGTAAAGCAGTTTGTGCCAAAGTAATGGCTCTCTCTCTGGTGTCCTGGGATGCCACTTCTCTTAATCAACACCTGTGGGAGAGCTGACTTCCAGAAAGACTGTGAAAGATTAATGACTTTCATTGAATTAGGATGTAAAAGAAGAGATGAATTTAGGACTGGCTGTGTCACTGAAGATAACAGTAAACACCTTGTTCAGTGGAACAGGAACACAATTGAGCCTGTGGTCAACAGACAGTGTGGAAATCAATGGTTTTCTCAGAAGAAAACCATTCTTTTTCTTGACTGAAAGCACACTTGAGTGAAACACAAATCTAAGCACCTTTACAATTAAGCTTAGTTGCAAAAATAATTGTGCTGAGTATTATGCATGTGGCAGTATTTTATGCCTGCTAATGAAAGCCAACACAATGTGAGTATCTTGATTTTCTCTGCCTAGGACATTCCTTATCCCAGCTGGAAGGGTGTGTACAGGTGTGGACAGGCTGTGCCAAGGTGTGTGTGAATGCCTCTGTCCCACAAGAGAAGATCTCCAGATGTCTTGAGTGGTTTATAATGAGCAGAGGTGTAAAACCTACTACCTCTCACTGGAAGAATGCCCAGTTACTTTCCTAATCTTAGTTTCACCTCTTCTCATGAATGTCCTCTGCATATGAATGTAGATGCACAAGACACCATTTGAATGTTTCTATGGCCTTCTGCTGCTGCTGTATAAATTTTTCTTTTATTGTCCTCATAAGCCAATAAAATAATTAAATGATAATCCAATCCATTAAAAACCTGTCGCATATGTAAATGAGAGCAAAACTTACTGCAAGAAGACTGTATTGTTATATAATAATGTGGTTATCCAAAACTGTTTATTCTACCTTATGAGCTGAAGATAATCCCAAAATTATTCAGTCCAGACTTTGATCTAAGGAAGAATAATAAAACTTTGATCATTGTTGAATTGGCAGCTGCTATAAAAAGCCTATGTTATATTTCTCTCTTAGTAACACTAGCTAAATCCAAAATCACTGATAAAAGATTTTGATGATTGCAGCTTAAGGATGCTTTTGGACTTGACCTGAAGTAATCTCTGTCCAAAAATGTCTATAAATATTTTTTTCTATTTTCTGTTGCCAGATGTTTTGATATTTGGGATGAATGACAAAACTGTTTTGTGTACTTAGATGTGCAGTGCACATTTGGAGTCTTATGTTTCAAAGAAAAAGGTTCTGGTTAACCAATTATGTTCATATATGATTTGATTAATTCGCAGTAAAATTCCAGTACCCTTGTCTTTATTTCTATCTTTCTGAAAATGCCATTGAAATTGTTTTAATTGCTAGTGTCTGTGACCGTATTATAGTGGCCACAGTGATACCATATTTGTTTTCATGCTTGCAACATAGTAAATATTTTCCTACATATTTATGCAGGAAACAGCACTTTAGCCCTTGCTTTAGAGCTGCAGCTGGAAAGGGCAAAATTTTCTAGCTTTATTTTTATAAAACTTATAGAAGAATGTAAAAAAAACAAAAAAAAAAGCCATCCAGCATTTTTTATTGTATGTCAGGATTTTTGAGTATTTGGAATTACAGGTGTCAACAAATCTTGCAGTCTTTCTTTGGAACTTTTGAATTTCTATCCCAATAGATTCCATAAGGAAAATGGCAGGAAACTTAAACTCAAATGACAGTTGATTTTAGGTTCTTTAACATATTTTTTATTTCCAGATACAGCATGACCTCAGTCCTTAGGAAGTGCAGGGGTTTTCAAATCTGTCTGGCAGGGGTGTAGAGAGGTTCATTATATCATTTGCTTAAGTGTTTCAGGAGTCAAGTGGCATGAAAGGGCTGGATCTTGTTCTTCCTTCTGCCAGGCTGGCCTGGCACTGTGCATTTGGCTTGTTCTGTACAGCTTGTGGTGGTACAAAAGTTCAGCAGGGCAAGAGCCAACCTTTCCCTTCCTTTGAGTTTTCCTGCTGACTGGCTCCCTGCTTGACGCAGGTGCTCTGCAGATCTGAGGTTTTCTTTAGGAACACTGGTCTTGTGGTTTGGCCTGTAAATCCTGTTGAGTTAAAAATGTCTAAAATTTAGATTTGGGAGACTTTGTGACTTCTTGTAATAGCAGTCTTCCCCTTTTTCTCTTGTCCTCTGCTGACAGCATTTGTGGATACCGGGAGTCCTCATTTTTCCTTTCTGCAAGGCACAGGCCAAGCAGACCAGTACTGTAAGATGCGTTTTATTCTCTGTCCATTGTTGCCACTCCATATTTATCAAAAGCAAAAAGACTACGTGCCTGAAGGGGGATTAAGAATCCTGCCATCTTGCTATTTATGATGCTCAGGAGGTATTTTTAGTGCCGGTTGTTGGTGCTGCTGCCCAAGGGAATGGCTGGCAGAGGAGAGGGTAGGTCAGGAGCAGCCAGGCAGAACTAAGGGGTGCAGTGGCTGGCAGTGCAGGGAAGGGGTAACCCCAGCAGAGATCCTGCTGGTGGCTGCGTGCATGCCCAGGGTCAGTGCACACACAGACACAGTGGGAGGCTGTGTGGAGAGCAGCTAAAGAAACTGGAACCACCTGTGCAGCCGTTTGAGGGACGGGAGGAGATTTGTTCATGCTCTGCTGCACACCATTTCTCTTCCTGAAAGATTAGTGGAGTTACAGGAAATGTTTTTTCTGTGATTCTCAACTTCCATAGCTGAACCTTTCCTCCAAATTTACAGGTCCAGTGAGATCTGTATGTTGCTATTAGATTATGAGTCAGTTTTCCAAGGAAGCAGGTCAAGATTGAGCCTTCTACCCTTACTGAATTTGCTTCCTACCCTTTCCTCTGGAGGCTGAGAAGCCATGAGAGCAGTGGGTGATGGAGCTCTCACGAGCTGTGGAGCGTGGAAGAGCTCACCTGAGAATGGTGAGCAAAATAAACATATTTAAAGCAAGAGAGCATGTGTGGAAATCCTTCTTTTAGCTGGTACAGAAGCAGAACTGACACAGACAGAATGGCCCTGAATCCAAAGAAGATTAAAATAAATGGAAATAGAGAACATTTAGAGAGTTACAGAAAGGAGTTGTAAGTGCTCTGGTGTCAAAAAGCTTTTTGTTTTAATTTCTTTATTTTTTGGGCCCCCCAAGTAGCCTAGCAGTCTGTCAAGGGGAGTCTGTGCTGAAGCAACTGTCCTTGGAATTGCTGCAAATATTTTAGTGATTTTCTGAAGGGAGTGGAGGGAAGTGTTGGAATGTAATAGCCTGAGGAAAAACTCTGCTGCCTAAAACCTCTGAACGCTTCACAGACTGATCTAGGAGCTGGTGCTCTGCCAAATCCTATTTTGAAGCAATTAGGTTTATGAAGTTCTGCTTCTCTAGCAGTATCACACAAGCATAGGGCCTGGAAAGGGAGTGGGGAACACGTGTGCAAGCATATGACTTTTGGGGGGAATAATATAAAACTAAGTTAGGTGCCATGTTTCCTAGCAAAGGGCTGATCCTAAGTGAGACTCAGCAGCTCCAGCCCTGGTGTGTTTCTATCCTCCTGAATTACAGGATCTACTTAAAAGTAGGATCTGCTTGAATTTGAATACATAATTTTTTTTCTTCTGCTCATGCTTTCATTGCACTGCAAGTTGCTGTTTCAGAGAGAAGTATGAGGAGTTTTCCTAGGGCAATGAGGAAACCCCATCAGCTGAGGCATGTAAAGAAATTAGAAAAGATGCCAACAGATGTCCTGTGTTAACTCTCTGGGAAAGGGTTAATTACTATGTTCTTTGGGTTTCTGACTTGTCTAAAGGCACCCACACCTGCAGGCAAAACTGATCAAAAGTGCTTCCATGACTGTAACAGTAGTTTTTGTGTTTACAAAATATACTTCATGTAAATGAAATTGGGGAGACAGAAAAAATAGCAGGAAGAGAAAATAAAGTCCACAGGAATCACTGCTGCTGCCTAAACACCAGTAATGTTATTAACAGTTCCAAATTTAACAGTTTTAGACAGAATCTGTCTTCCTTCATGCTGGCTGGAAAGCTCAGTTTACTTAGTGTGTTCTCATTTTCTGATTTTCAGCAACAAATGTTGTTTGTCTGAGATTTTTCCAAATTCTAGGATAAAAAATTATGTTTTGGCACCACGATGGGAGAGCACTGCTGCATTTATAGTTCATATTACTGTGACTTCTCAGAATTTCTTTGAAGTGTGGAGTCCTTAGTAAAATATAAATTGATGTCTCTTGCCCAGATTGAATTCCAAAAACAATACTCATCATGGACTGAAATAGTTTTTGGACTCTATTAAGTTTAATTTTCTGCCCCACCCTCCTTAATTTCTGTAATGCAGAATAATCCAGTAGGAAATCTTTAATTCATCTTTTCATTCTCTCCAACATTATTTACCACCAGTATTTATGGGTTTTGTAACATTCTATTCTTAAGAGTTGGTCTTGGGACCACAAATGTTTAGTATCAAATTAATTTTCCACTAGGAACAGGAAGTTAAAATCTTTTCTAAAATGGTCATTTTCCCATTCTGAAAATGTCCAGCAGTACTCTGCTTACATTTGGGCATATTCTGCAGTATCAGAGGGTGAGGCAGACACAGCAATTTGATCTTTCCTGAGTGATACAAAAGATAATCAGCATGTCTGTGATTTCTGACCTGTTTCTTGCCTGAATGACTCTTTAAAACGGCAATGCTTATTTTATAGGCAAAGAATATATTGGCAAAAAGTCATTTTTGGTGGTGGGGCTCTTGGAAGACAAGCTGTATTCTCTTTGGTTGTGTAAATCTGGAATCATAAATGTGGAGGCCAGCAGAATAGTTCCAGATTTGTGCCAGTCAGAGAGAGGAATTGGTCAGATTTTTGGTGTGGTATGAAGCAGAGGAAGGTGTTGAGCATAGGACTGGTTGTGGGGACAGGTGCCAGGAGGCAGGACGAGGCACACAGCCTTTTGAAGGTGTTTCACCATTAGCAGTTTGTGATTGCTGTGGTTTAACCCCAGCTCATCCCCACTCAGCCACTCCCTCACTGCCTTCCGAGTGGGATGGGGAGAGAGTCGGAAGAGAGAGAGTGAGAAAACTCGTGGGTTGAGATAAAGACAGTTGAATAGGGAAAGCAAAAGCCACACACACAAGCGAAGCAAATCAAGGAATTTTTCAGTGCTTCCCCTGGGCAGGCAGGTGCTCAGCCATCCCCAGGGGAGCAGGGCTCTCTCATGCACAGTGGTGGCTTGGGAAGGCATCCCACCACCATGCCAAACATCTGCCCCTCCCTTCTTCTTCCCTGGGTTCTCTGTACTGAACATGATGGGCTCAGCTGTCCTCCCCTCCTTGTGCACCCCCAGGCTGCTCACTGCTGGGGTGAGGAGCAGAAAAGGCCTTGACTCTCTGTAGGCACTGCTCAGCAATAATGAAAACATCTCTTTGTTATCAACACTGCTTCCAGACCGAATCCAAAGCGTGGTCTCCTACTAGGTACCATGAGGAAATTAACTTCACCCCAGCCAAACCCAGCACCCTGTTACCACACAGGGTTCTGTGCCAAGGGACATACAGTTTTGTTCAGGTGTGTTTAGTATGAACCGCTGTTTTGGAGACTTCAAACCAAGAGGGGTTTGCACATTCTTTATATATATGAGCACAACCGAAAGCCTCAAGAATGTATAGTTATGACAAAATGCAGCTGATATTGAAGATAGTTTTACTTTGGCATGTTTAAAGTAATGTTAATTGTATACAGTGATTCATAAGATACATGAAGCTGAATTAGCATTCCCCTGTTGGACAGAATGACAGTGGGCATTGTGATCTTTGGGCATCATTCATCCTGGCAGTTACAGGAGTCTAGGTAAAATCTGTATTTCATATAGAATATGCTTTATCTGATCTAGGACATGATGTCCTAGAAGGAAGGTGTGAAAATTACTTTAAGCTGTTTCTGGAGTGTTATGACTGATGTCAGATGTAGGTTAGTGCAGAGAAGAGAAGTTGTATAAAATTTGGAAATTGATCCTACTCTTAATGAGTTCCATTTGTGTATATTAATCAAAATATTGCTGTCCCTTCCTTCCTCTGTCCTTTCCTCTCTCCAGGCTAAACACTGCACTGAACTGAGTAGCTCCAATGAATTCTCTTGTCATCCTGGCACACTGGAAAACTGCTAAAACCATGAGGAACTCCCCAAATTGCATAGAGACTTTTATCCAGTTGACTAAACCACAGGCAACCTCTTTTTTGTGTAGTGCATAGTTCACTTTGTAGTCATGCCTTATTATTTTTAAAGAACATGGAGTATCTGAATATAGTTCTTATTTAGGTTTAATACTTCTTTGGAATTGCTCGTGTGCCAGTAAGGCATGCAGGTCTTACCCCTAATCTAGAGCATGGTGGCTTTTTGTCTTGGAGGACATAAACACTGTCAGCTGGATGAAGAGAGCTGACATGCTGTTCAGTAGCCAGGAGCAGGGATTTATTGCAGGTTTTCATGACCTTTGCATCTTTTCATTACCTTTTACAAGGTAAATACCTTGAGCTACAAAACAGGACAGCACATTTCATTGGGTTTTCAGATGCTGAATTCGTGATCCCTCTTTGATTTCCTCGTATGTATATATATTTTTTTCCAGCAGAGATTTGGCAATCACTGTTTTTCAATTTCTTTGACGTTTGGCCATCTGGAGCTGAGCAGAGCTTCACACATTAGCTGTGTGAAGTGGAGCAATGCAGCATCTAGGGGACAGATCCAGCTCTAAAGTCAGCACAGTGGAATCAGCAAAGTTACACTAGGTTGCCCTGGGTCAATCAGGTGGCTGTTTGCTGTGCAAGTTACTGAGAAGTGCCTTGGTGTTTTCTCAGCATTGAGGGAGTTTGGTGTGAAGGTGCCTGGGATGCCTGGGTTAAATTGCTGCACATCAGTCAATTTCCATTTTTGTTTCTATCCTGGTTAAACCAGATAATAAGTATTTCTCTCTTGGTAATGCTCTGTAGGGCACTTGGGACCTGCAGATGGCCCAGAGCTGGTGCTGACAGAGGCTGTAGTTTTAGGCTACATTTAGGATGTGTGTTATTCCCTAGTTATCTCCCCAAGCACTGTGTTCCTCTGCCCCAGCTTTTCCAGAAGGGATGGCTCCAAAACCAGAGGTCAGTGAATACAGTGGTATTAGGTGGTTGATTGATTCAGTATTGGTTTGTGTGTTGACTGGTTACAGGGGGTGGCATTAGATACAGTGGACAAGTCTGCTTGTGTAACAGTACTGTTCTTCCCTTGAAAATGAGGCTACCTACACACTTCTGGTCAAAAGTGTGTATTCCACAACATAATTATTGGTGAGATTTCCTCCTTCCATGGCTGTGATGTCCAGCTTTTCTTTGGATCACATGAACAGCCCATAAGTGCTTTTTGTACCTCCTGGACCAAGGCAGTGATAGCCTTGTGTCTGCAACCTGCTGACTCCAGAGAATCTTGCATTCTTCTCCATTTTGAGTTGGGCTGAACCATTGGAGCTCGATGCTGTGCTTCAGTTCTGTCTCCTTGTATGCAGAGCATTACATTCACAGTGCTTTACCTCTGCGAAGCGGTCCCCCTGAGTGTTTTGATAGAACCAGAAATAGACCATTGGGGTTTCTTGAAGGCAGAGTCTGATTAGGAGACTGGGAATGGTGCCATTATAGGAGTGTGAGCTACATTTCTGTTGCTGAAGTGCAGGTATGCAGGAATCAAAGCCTTCTGTTGATGCTGTCTACACATCAGGGGTGTGATTGTAACTTGCCATATGTCACATGACATAACATCTTTAATTGGGATTTAGTTTGGGGAACAGTTCAAGAAAGTCACAGTGGCTCGACTGCCAGCAAAAACCTGTGTGTTTTGGTGAACAGACAGCTGAAATCCCAATCACCATGACTGAATTGCTGTTATTTCCCAGGCTCCATAGGAGTTTGGGTACAGCTGCTGCTTCTGTGGTTATGCCTTTGATATGGTTTTAGACAAGCACCTGAGATTAATTTCAGAATTCCTCTATCCTTCTTGGTTGCATTCTTGCAAATTGCTGCCCAGTGTGCTGTCCAGCCTGTCACTGAACATTTTCTCCATGTGTGGCATAGCTGTACAGAATGAAAACCAGCAGGATTATAAATGTATATAGTGTCAGGTGGTACCTCGATTTTGTTAACACATAGTTTAGCTAACACCTGGTGACTTTCTTTCCTCTTGGCCTTTTGGTTTCCTTGCTGAAGACAGCTGCTCACAAACAGCTGTGTTGGTCCATTTTACAGAGCTTTGAGGATTAATGATTTTGCTGCACAATACAGTAAAGGAACTTTGTTAAATCAATGTTCCCTGGTTTGGTGACCAGATTCTTTAATAATTAAAATGATTGCTCATAGTGGTTTTCTGCCTTTCCTGATGTCCAAAAGAGCCATTCTTGACTTGACACAGGTGCTTCTCTTATTGTGCAAATGATCTGAGGGCTGAGTTTAACTACTGCCATATGGTGGGGTCAGGAGCCGCAGAACAACTTCCCTTTTTGACTGCTCTGAGAAATGTTCAGGGACATTGCAGAAGCTGTTCTACAAAGTCACCTCCCTGCTATTTCCAAGATTTTCAGATTTGCTGTGGGAGAAATGTTAAGAAGTGCAAATTATGGGAGGTGGAGAATCCCATAGGTAGTTCACATACAAAATCAGTGAAAAAACATGGTGACACTTGTGCTACTGTTAGAGAAATCCATTGTCAAGTATCTGGTCAGCAGGCTTTTCCTGAGGCTTACATGTACCATCACAAATGGTATTGTCAGACTGGGTAATGGCAAATGCCTTGGAATCAGTAGGTTGGGGAATGAAAATAATTTGAGACAGCAGTCATGGAACACATTTGAGCGTGGCCTCTCCCTGTCACAGCCATCTGTTGTCACCTGTAAGTTGGCCTTTTCCTTTGAGTGTGAGGTGTCAAGCCTGTCCAGTGAACAGAATTGCCTGTGGAGGATGTGGCACAAATGAGGTGGCTCAAGGCCTTGTCTGGCAACATTTACTCTCGTAGTTTAAATTCATGCTGGAGCTTGCTGTGTGGAGTGGCTTGCTTCACTGGATTTTTGGGATAAGTGAGCCTGAATTTGCGTTTTACTAAGCAAGTACGTAATTTAAAATAAATCGGTCTTGATAGCAAGTCCTTGAGAGCGTGTTTAATGGCATTCAGAGCACCACAGTTAGAAAATTTTGTCTGTCTTGCCGCTGATGCCAGTCAGAGCTGACCTGGTTCTGTGATGCTCCACTGCTAAGGACAGGCCAGCTCAGCCTTTCCTCAATGCTCCAGCTTCTCTCCTGCTCTGGGGCTCAACATTCCAGGTTCCAGTGGTTACCATGATCTGTGAGGCCACGATATGATATATAAGAAGAGGCTGGGGTGTCCAAGGAAGGCAGAAAGCACAGGTGATAGCATAACCTAGTAATGCTGTGTTGTTCCTTCTCTGTCCTTTAGTGCAGCACACTCAGCATATCTCCCATGACCTAATCCAGAGCAGTGTTGTCTTATTTGTGTAAGAAGAATGCTATTTTGAACAGGCTTAAGTAGGATTGAAGTGTCATACAGATGTGGGCTGATTCTTTGCATGGGACTATAGTCACTTTTTTAGATCCAGATACATAGGTAGCCTTTTTGCTCAAATGTAGATAGGTATAAAAACCTACACTTCTGATTTAGAAATACAAATTCTTTTAAGTCCACTTAGTAGCCTAGGGAATGTCACAGTATTTCTAAGACACTTTCCTGAAAAAATACAACAGATATTTAACCACAGCATTTAATGATGTAAATCTATTTATATCAAAGTGTCATGTGGTTATAGGGAAAAATAGATTTTATTTTTTCTTTGAACAGTGTAAGTTAAAAGACAAAATAGAGTTTTCCACATTTACTGCTTTAAATGGAGACATAATTAGGAAAATCTCTGAAAGTATTTTTGCTTTTATCCACCCAGTCACAAATTGATATAACAGATGATCAGCTTGGAGGAAAAGAACCTACTAAGGATAACTTACAACCAGAGATTTGCATGGGGGCTACGTTAGGGAGCAAAATAGAGCAGGTTTAAAGCTGTGTTTGGATGACCTTCAAATCCCATTGGCAGCTTCAAATTTCAAATGTCAGCTGCAAGTAGATCATTGCACCAGAAACACTTAGGCAATAAAAGATCAAGGATGTCCTCTCTTTGCATTTGTTTCAGAGGAGAGAGAGCTGTGCTGCTTCATTAGGAGCTGCTGTCTGTGGGTAGACTGATGTCTCTGGGAGGAATTGGGAAATCTTGTACACTGGGTCAGGCTGGAAATGTCTATCTCCACTAGATAAGACAAAAATATTAAAATCCATTATGTTACTATAACTACTACAGTCTGGTGCTTGGGTTTTATGCCATGAGGTGTGAATATCCACGGCTCAGAGCCATGAAGTTTTAGAGAGGGCAGAAGAAAGCCAAAACTGCACTGGGGAAAGGCTAAGTATAGTCAGACAGCTTTATGGCTTCTTGCCTCCTGAACTGCAGAATTCACCAGGACAAAATCCAAAAGGCAGGCTGAAGGGAGAAATCTGCCCCAATTCCTGCTTCAGTTGTGCACTTTCCTCTTGTGCTTTCACTGCTTACATGAAAGAAATGGGGATAAAGGGGAAGTATAATCAAGGCACCGTTACTTCAGAAGCAAAACCTTAGGTCAGAGGTTTCTGCTGGCCAGAATGATCCTGAGTGAAAACAAACTGAGCCTTAGCTGCCTCCAAGAGGCATTTGTCAGAACTGAAGGGTTGCTCAGAGAAGAAGGGGCTGCTCTGAAGTGCCGTAAAAACTTCAGAAGCTTTTAATTGTTATCACTGATGTCATTCAAGCTTGATTCCCACTGGACTTTCCTCTGTGTTAATTAGGAAATTAACACAGAGGAAAGTCCTGAGGATGATAACTTGGCAAATGCAGCTGCAGCGTTGCTGTTGCACCAGTTATTTAATCATCCAGGCTGGATTGGATAGATGTGTTCCTTTACTCCTCTCATTATAAACAGCTGTAGAGAAATGGAAAGGTTGTGAGGACTGAAAAGTCCTTTCCAGCTGTTTTACAGGGTGAGGGCAGCTGAATCCTCAGACTCATGTGCAGGTCTCACGTGCTCATGTTTTCAAAGGCATTGTGGTGCTTGTTCCCAAAGAAGAAGCATGAAACACATCAAACTCTGCAAAAGAAGGTCATCTTTGTCTCATCAGTACAGCTATAGGAAAAGGCCTTATGAATTAAATTAATACATCTTTAATAACCTTTTAAAATAACTTGCACAGGTGAAGCAGACAGATTCTGTTAGGAATAAATTGAAGATACCCGGAGTGGCTTTCTTAAGCAAATGTAGGGGGATTATTTCTGGGCTGGTTTTGGGACTAGTTTGCGCACTCTGGTGATGCTGATTTCACTGTAGGTTATTAGTCTTTCCTTAGTGCCTCTTGCTGACCTGCTGCTTGAAGCCATGCAGAATCTGAAATACAGCTCATAGGATTCCCTAGCAAAGCCTCAGCTATAAGAACCTGGCCTTTGGAGTGACCTCTGTCAGTTCACCCTGCAGTGATCTGACTGTCAGAACTCTACCCCAGCCAAAACCAGCACACTGCCTCTTTATCTGCTCCTGTTAATCACAGGGAATATTTATGGACTTTGCTGTCTGAAGTGCAGGCTGCAGCAGCTGAATGTTATTTCAGCTACACTTTGAAAGCCAGTGAGGTGACATGTATTTACATTGCTGAACTGGGTCACTCCTTTTCTTTGTGTAATTTGCTTCTGAACATGCTTGGGAGGAAAAAAGACACTTTTCTAACACCATTATTTGGTTGTTTAGGCAGATAAAAGCCTCAAGCTGTTACGTGTAATGTGCCTCACAGATCCACATGGTGACGTTTAAAGGCAAAAATAACTTTTAGAAATGTCAATAGAGGTGAGGCATTATTTTTTGAGCTTGTAAATTAAACTAACTGCACTAAAGACATGTTCTTTGTATGTGGTGACAGGAAACAGTGATAAGTATGCTGACATATTTGTAGGGATAAGGATACCCTACAATCTTGTAATTATGTTCTTCCTTTTTTGTTAATTAACTGAATTCCATGGAATTCTTGTGGAGAGGGGAGAGCTGTGTTTTATTAGTAGGGCAAAATTTGGTTTGTGTCCAGTGATTTTTCATGACAGGCTTGTGGCTAAAATAGCTGTCTTCATTGTCAGGGAGCACACCTGAGGCTGGAATGACCTTCCTGGTCTGGTCTGGGAAAAACTCTTCCAAGCCCTGTGCTTGGAATATTCCCCAAGGTGTACTTAATCATGCTACAGATGACCAACATTAGAAGTAAAAAATAAAAATAAAAAGTGACCTGGCCTCCTGCCTTGCAGGGTGCTGTGGTATCTGCTAGAAGGGCCCTGGTGTCTGTTGTTGCAAATCCAGCAATATTTGTAGGTCATTAAGTTCAGACTTAGAAAAAGATATTGGAGAAAACTGGTGCTGCATTTCCTGAGCCTCTCGTAATCCAGAGCTATCTTCATTTGCAGCTGTATTGCTTTAGATATGTCTTTCCTTCTAAATAGTGATTTCACTTTATTAATATGAACATGATCAAGATCAAGAGATTAAAAAAGGAAACAAACCAAAACCGGGTTTACAAACCAGTGTCCCTTCTTTGACACTAATCTGATCCATGAAGGCAGTGATTTTCTCAGCACTCAGTACTGCCCTTTTTGGCTTGTTTGGTTGCATCCAGTTCAGGCCCCATGCAGTGAAGTTGTACTTTATGCCTGAAGGAACCCTGACTCACAGGGTCGAGGGGACTTGGAGGGTGATACGTGAGAGAGAGCACTTTCCCAGCAGGTGAAGGCACTGACAGCTCACACAGTGTGAAAATGCTGCCCAGATACTTCCTCTGCAGCCAGACCACCTCAAGAGCCTGTCTGGCTGTGCTCCGTGGCAGTGCTTTGTCCAAGCAGAGTGTGGGACCACTGGCCATGGCCAAAAATGTGCTGCCAACCCTGCCTTGATTCCTAAAATTGGGTTTTTTTCCCACTTGCTGTAGAGTGATTGTGAGAATTAAACATAAAATGCTTTGCCCTTTGCTCCTTGTTTCAGTCTTTTACTGTAGACTGCTGTATGGTATGTTCTTATTCCCTGCATTAAAATCTGAAAATGTCAGTTGCTGAAGGGAGAAATAGTTTTAGTCATGAAACTAATAATTGCAGGCTTTGTTAAAGTTCTGGATCTTGATTACCAGAAATACGCTTAACATGAAAAGTTTGCCTTTTGAATTTAAGAACTCATTACAGAAAATTGGGGAAGAATAATACCTTTTTGGTAATGTGGCAGGATTTCATTTTTGAGGAAGAAAAAAAGGTGATAAAAAGTTTCATTTACCCTAAAAGATGTATTACAGGGCTGATAAATTGTCTATGCATAGCTTTTAATGTTAATTGGAGAGAAAGCTTTGATGATTTAGTGTGGAGGAGATATTATCTTTTGTGCAACTACTGATAGATAAAGTGAATCTTTCTCTAAAAAAAAAGCCTTTGTATTACTAGATTTGCACTGGGAAACCCAGCAAGGCTGGGTGAATGATGGCCATTGTACCAAGCACCATTTACACACTGAAAGATCAGTGCCTACAGCCTTGCTAACCTAAATAGACAGCAGAAAGAGAGAAACAATTTGTAGCCTTTATTTCTTTACTTATTTATTAATAAAGCAAGCTATACAAAGCCTTTTTGCTAATTTGGGCTCCAAGAGGTTGTTGTAAAGGATGTGTACTGGCAGGCGAATTGCCAAGAGTTCATCAGAGGAGCAGAAACACAGTCCATCAAATGGATTAACCATGACATATATTATAGGTACATGTAAGATGTTGGAAAGTGAGTGACAGACTCTGAATCAAGTTAATAAAATTCACTTTGCATGGCAGAGTAGTTGGCTCTTTGTTGCAGCTAAATGGAGCTGTGCATATTTCAGGGATTGCTTTAAATCAGAGGTATGTGCAGCATTTTAAATAAATTTCTTCGGTTTATTCAGATCACAAGGTTGAAATAAAATCGTTGCCTGATGGTAGATCGAATGTTCCTGCTGATCTTCAGTGAAACAGCCAGAATCACTTAGACCATCAGTATCTATAGATCTATTGATCTGTCTGTATTTTCCTCAAAAACTGAAAGTACAAACTGATGGGTGGAGGCCATTTGCCATCCTCAGATGGTGGCCACAATTTTAGGTAAATTCTGAGTGTAAGTACTGAGTCTGTCAGATCTTAAATATGACTTGGCCACCAGCAGAACAGGTCTAGGCAGGTACACCTGAGCAGAGGGTACCACAAACCAGCTCCTCTCCTCCTGGGCCACAACTGCTGATGGGCCTGGGGCTAAAGGCACGCTGGCATTCCTAGAACCATGGAATGTGAGGCTGGGAATTGCCTCTAAGATGATCAGCCCAGCACTGCCAAGCTCCTCACTAAGCTGTGTCCTCAAGCGCTACTTCCACAAAGATTTTGAATCCCTCCAGGGATGGTGACTCCACCACTGCTCTGGGCAGCCTGTTCAAGTGTTTGACAACGCTTCCAGTGAGGAGATTGTGCCTAATATCCAATCCAAACCTCTTGAGGCCATTCCCTCTCCATCCCGTGGTCCTGTGAGTTGTTTCTGGGTGGAGGAGCCCGACCCCGCTCTGGCTGCACCGTCCTGTTGGGGACTTGTAGAGACCATTGTGTCCCTCCTGAGCCTCGCTGTCTCCATGCTCAGCACCTCCAGCTCCTTCCCTGCTGCTCCTCAGCCTCCAGCCCCGTTCCCGTCTCTCCTGCCCTCGTGTCCTTCTCACAGGGCGAGTCCGGCCGGCTGGGGCGGTGCCGAAGACATACAGTTGTGTCATATAGTTGTATCAAGCCAGGAAAAATTGTTCCCTTAGCTCCACATAGTGCTACTATCAGCTGCCTGTGAGCCACAGTAGATCCCTTCCCTAATCTTAGCCTAGGTGGAGTAAGGATGGGCTCAGGAACAGAGAAGCAGCAGACTCAGAGAGCATCCAACAATTGCTGGTGGAAAGCAGAATCCTGACCAGCTCCTCAGCCAAGTTTTAAGGGCTGCTGGGCTCCCGGTGTCCCTCCCGGGCTGGGATGCTCCACCAGGACCTGCCTGGGAAGGGAACAGGGAGGTTCAGCACTCCCCAGCCCGGAGCCTCCCGCTCCGCTCCAGCCTCACCGCTCGTGTTCTCTGCACCCAAAATTGCTGCCAGAAGGCTCACGGGTTTTTGTTGCCGTTCATCTCGCACATCCCTCTTTGGCAGAATCTCTTGTTCTTCCCTTCGATTCCCTGTTCACCTGTAATTTTCCCATCGTCTCCAAATACACTCATAGTTTCCTTTGTGGCATCATAGAAAATGTTGTTTATAAACTACATGTACTGAATTTTACTCACCCAAAATTAATTATTCAAAAGGATGCAGGGCTACAGTCTATTTTTTATAAAATTTTTTCAAATAGTTTCTACATTTGAATCTGAAGCCCAGGTTTTTTAGAATTGTTTGGATCTCTGTTTTCTGTTAAGAGTAACCACAGTTGTTTTTTCTCACATATTCTTATGATATGCCTCTTACCAAAGAGATCATTAATGTGTTTTTTTCTTAAGTAGTTTGTGACTTTTTATGCTTTATTGTTCTAAAATCATCAGGTTCTACTGGTTTGAGGGCATGCAGTGAATGTAACGTGCCCTTGTTTAGTGGGAATTTCCCATTTTGTAGCTGTATCCTGCTCAAGTATTTTCCTGTGTTGCCTGTGTGCTCAGCACTGGATATCAGTGACAATTGGGGTGAAGGAATCATGTGGGTACAAGACTGCACACACACTGCAGACCTCTCAGAGTGCTGTACCAAACTTTCTGAGCCCTCTTTGCTGGCTCTCTCTGGTTACTCTGAACAGTCATTTGGGGCAAGTGTTTCCCTGGGTGAATGTGGAGCCTGCCCACATTGCAGCTTTTGCATTGAATCTCAGCCTCCTCTGTGCCAATCTGCAAGCCTTTTGGAACTCTGGACATCTCTGAGTAGTAGTTGACCAGATTTGAAGTTGTGTCACTAAATAGTTGCAGTCCTGTGGTTGTATTTCCACCCAGTTTAATCACCCTGCTTTCATGGTGTTCTTGTGTGTAATCAGTGCACCCCTTGGTAAGAATTAATGTGTTTTCTGGCTTGTTTGTAGATATTGATTTGGCAGTAGCCATCCCCAAACTCCTGCTAGTTTTGCATTCCTAGCTATAAAATGGGTTTGAATGATAGAAAGCTGAAGTGACTTATGGCCACTGTCAGACATTCTTGTGTCCAGAGGAGCTTGATGTCTGTGATTCAGTTTCTGAAGTCTTTTGGAGCTGTATCTTCAGGTGGCCTAGCCCTGGAGCAGGTGAGCTTTGGTCTTTTTTACTCCAGACATGACAGGATTTTAATTGCACTGTGTGAGCTCCTTTGAGCACCTCTGTTCTTCCAGCTGATGACTCTGGAATTACAGGCTTCACCTGTAAAAGAAACAGGCAAGTCAGTTCTTCTGGAAATAGGCTGATTTTATTTCCCAGTGTACTAGATATAAGCAAGAACTTTAGGCTCTACAGATTTCTGCACAGTTTTTCAGAAATTCAGTTTAGTCCTGGAGTGGGGAATCCACATCCCAGCTATTTTTTCAATGTTGTCCTTTTCTTTGACTCTCCCAACTCATTTAATCCCTTCTCCTTTCCCTTGGTGAAGGGGGTCAGTGTTCCAGGGTAGGAGTAATTTTCTACAGCATCTATGTTTCACCCAGTTAACACCAAGGTGTCAGGGGTGAGCCTGGCTGGGCTGGGCTGGTGCCCTCACCCTTCCCCTCTGTTATGAAAGTGCTCATGATTCCAGGGGAGAGAGTAAGGAAGCTGCAATGGAAAAGAAACACTCACACTTTGCTGGACTTCCTTGTTCTTTGCCCATTGACTTAGGCTTTCCTTTGCTGAAATGGTTCTGAGATACCAGATAGTGTCATACAGAAGCAATAGGATGGGGAAGGTCTCAAAGTACTTGTGCCTCTGTTGCTATAGTGGTATTTTTTTTCCGTGTTATATTTCCTTTTTCCTGTTACTATTCTTTGGAGTAATAAAAGCAGAAGGGAAAAAATTCAGAGTTTCAATAAATAATTTATAACAGTTACTGGGTTTTTTTGGATCCAAGTGCATCCTGTTTCTATGCTTGTGGTGGAGAACAGTGCGAGAGGGCTGGTTAAAATCACTTCTATTGCTTTTCCTCTTGTCAGTGTGAGTCGGTGGCCTGCTGAGATCCTTCTTCCTGTGCCCTTAATTCTGTGTTAGCAGGAGAGAAGCAAGCAGTATTTTTTTGGATCTCTTGGTTTGGTTAAACACTCTGGCATGGATGGTATCCCTTTGCTCTGTCGTGCAGCCATTTAACAGTAAATTGTTCTCTCATTCCTCGCAGCAGTGCAGTCTGGAAACCTCCGACTGATTTGTTCTATTTTCCTACCAGTGCACAATTTCAGTGGCAGTAAGGGAGCAGGTCCCCTTTTGTTTTGGGTAGAGAAATTTAAACTGCAAGACAGTTTCACAGCAATATGTTACATAATACTGCGCAAAGGGAAAAGTAACTAATGTGGAGGTGGAAAAGATACCCTTACTACTCAGTGCAAAGCTGGGTTGCCTTTCTGACAAAGATAGTTACCTCCTACCTCTTCATTTCCGTGAGAGCCTCTCTCAGAATCCCAACCATAAGAAAAAAATAATTGTAAAATTGTCTCTTATCTTTAGCACAATCTGGAAATACAAGCAAAAGATTGAATCTACATAATCCTGTCATCTCAGCTGCTTGATGTTTGGAAAGAGTGAGGAAATAAACAAGTGAGAAAGCACCCAGTGCTCCCTCCTGAAGGCTGTAGAATTCTGCATTTTTCATCAGACCAGCCACATTCTCATCTCTTGCTGCACTGGAGAAAATTTGACATAGCCTTGTGAAACTAATGAATTTTTCCAGTATGGCTAAAATAGCAGTGTTAGGGTTTATGGAACTTAGGAAAACATCAGTCTGTCTATCTGCAGTTACCATTCCCAGTCTGTTTATTGCAGTTACTGTTATTGTTGCAGTGTAAAAGAGATGAAACTCTCATGAAGGTGTTCCCTGCCCAAGAAATTGCAGGACTGCTTAATTTTCTCTGTTATAAACTTCCTTAAGAGGCCTGTCATAAAGATTTGGTTTGAAGTAATCTCAGGTTATATGAGGGTATAACAACAAGAGCAGAGTCTGGCTAAACCTCCTAACTGATGCTGATCTGACTTAGACAATGTATAATCATAGATTAAAAATACCCTGAGCTTGGTTACATCCTAAAAATACTCTTCAGAGTTCTTAGCAGCTGTTACTAGAAATAGTTTACTATTGCCTAGGCAGTACAGTAGAAGCTGAAAATATGAAAACTAGGATTCTTTTTTTCTCTTAAATATTCATCATGAATACTCTGTGTTCAGATTGATATCTTTCATGTCCTTGCTTTTTAGGCTGCTTAGAAGGACCAAAGTGCCAGATGAAAGGAAATAGGGAATGTGGCATATAAAAAATATTGTTCATTTCTATTGGTCAGTGGTATATGTTTTTTCTGGAATATTTTGCAGTTCCATTTCCTTTGACTCAAGCCAGAGAGTTCAGAAAAGAGACCCTAACATGATCTGTGCTGGAAAGCCATGATGAAAGATTAAGTTCCCTGGGATTGTCTGAGGCACCATTCTTCATCCTCTTTCTGTGTCATATCAGTTGCTAAAATTATACATGGTGTAGATGAGATAGATAAGAAATACCTATTTTTTTTCTTAGAAATATCAGGGCAGTCAGTTAAATACAAATCATGGGAAACCTGTAGAAGGGAAAATAAAAGTGCTTGTTTAGACTTTTAAAATCCTTGCAACAGACTTTTGCTGAAATTAATGAAATGAATGAAGAAATTGAGTCTGTGACACTAATCCATCCAAATTCTTAGTTTTAGTGAAATTAGAAAACTATACTTACATTTATAAAACAACATTTTTCTTCTCTTATTGTTCCCCCAAGACCAAATTGGTATATATATATTGGTTTGGAAATATCACTTACACAATTTTTGCCTTATAACAGATCTTTTAAGATATCTTGCACTTTTCACAGGTGTGCATTCTGAACACAAATCCAGTTCACTGGTAGGCATCCTGTAATCCTCTAATTTTCCAACCCTCTAAATTCTCTAAAATAAATTATATTTTGTGGAAGTCTTGACAAAAAATATAAAAAACAAAAAAAAACAATAACAAGCCTGTAGTATACTGTAAAAGCAGATGATGGAAAGCATGTTAATAATCTCTAGAACACTTTGCTCAGTCAGTGGTTTTGGGGTACTCCAAAGGAATAGCAGCATTCACCTTCCAAGTACATTCACCCCTAGCCTGTGGAAAAGTTGTGTTTGCAGGGCACAGACATGTCCTGGACACGTGCACATGTGGGTGGACATGAACCTGGCATCCCTGGCATGGGGCCCTGAGGGGCTGAACGTGCTGTGACTGCAGGGCACAGGCAGCTGCCACTGCCCAGGGCGCAGGGGCTGGCAGAGGGATGCTCCAGAAACTGCCCACAAATGGGATGCATAGGGCACTTGCTGGAGGGTTGAAGTGTCTTGGCAGTTGGTGAATTCTTCAGTCCCCTCCTGTCTCTCATTTCTGTTTTGGTGCTGTGGAGAAAGTGTGCTCTGGGCTGCGTGAGACCTTTGACTTGTATTGCCTCTGTTCTTTGAGTGGCATCTAGAAGTTTTCCATGTAGGGTTCTGAGCTTCCAAATGTCCTGAAGATGAACTGTGAGCAGAGAAGAGGAAAATGCAAAGTGTATTGCATTTACCTGTATATGTTTTTCTAGAGGTTTAATCTTCATGGGATTCTCTTGTGTGAAACAATTTTGGAAACATGCTTTAGCTACTGATCTGTACATGTGCTGTCTGTGCCAAATAATTGATGTTGCCAATGCAAGAAGTGAAATGAACAGGCAACAATGTCAACAATATTGGCTTACCTTTGATTTTCAAAGTAATTTTAATTACTGCAATTTAATTAATAGTATTATTCTTTTATTAAGATCATTTATTACTATCTAAGGGCCTCAGTTTACAGGCATGTAAAGTGAGCATACATTTTCCATAACCCATTATTGACCTTTGTCTGATAGAAGGGAGAAGAGTGTTCTTTTCTTGACTATTTCTGGTGCAGAACTATTTATATATCCTTTTCAGTCCTCTTCCCTAAACACTGTCCAGTGTTCTGGTTGATTTTTTTTTGGTTTATTTACATATACATGAACTGTAAGTACACTTAGCTTGCCATACTGTTCTAGCCCAGGGAGAGCTGCCTGTAGTAGCAGTAGCATCTTTGTCAAAAGATGACTTCATTGCTAACAAAATATTTGTGAGATTTGGAACACTTTTTAAATACTTAGTGAAGTTTGCAATGCTCTCTGGGATTCATTGGGATGGAAGAGTATAAACATTACATCTGACATTTGCATCTGTTTCTTCTCATGGCAGCCTGTTTCTCACTTTGCAGCAGAGTAGCAACTCCATGAGACATGGGACCATGGTAGGGACACCTCGTTACCAGTAGCTGCAGTTCTTCTCTAAACCATGCAGTACCTTAGGTAATCAATAATATCTTATGTGTTCCTATTTTTAAAAAGAAAGAGATTCTTTTATCTTAAACCATTGTGTTATATTTAATATTCAAATGAGTGTAAGAAGCTTACCTTTCTTATTTTTGCAGCTGCATGCAAATGAATAGCATTTCCTTTACTAGTTATAAAAGGGATTTGGCAAAAGGCAGACTGTACAGAAGCTGCATGGTTAGGTGGTGGGTGAGACTGACATTAGGAAGATATTTTATCTTTTGAAAGTTTTTTTTCTTGTTTTAAACCTTGCATTGCTTATGCCCTCTTTATTTTATGCTTCTGAGTAATCATCAAAGTCATACATGAAAGAGGCCTAGACTTCTCTGGATTCTTTACAGCATGGGCTCCATATTCTGTACAACTAAGAAACCCATTTTCTTATTTAAAAGAGAATAATCTTCATGCAGTATATTTTTAAGAAGATTTACTTCAGCAAATCTTTTTCCATTTTAAAATTTCAAAAGCCTGAGAGTTACAAAGATGATGTGTTTAATAATTGTCTTTTTGTTTTGAAAGCTATAAAGTGTTGCTGCCATTTAAAAATCAAACAGAAAGAGTAGACCTCTACATTTTCCTATACAATTAAGTTTTAAAATTTGACAGAAGAAGCCAAAGTAAAGCTTTATAATTTGTATAGGAAAACTAGGAAAATTGGTGGGGTCAGTTAAGGAATAGAAAACCAGAAGGATTTAGGAGTATTCCCCTGCCCTCAGCTGTCTGATTAAATTGGGCAGGTATTCCTAATGAGGCTTTGTGTGTGTAGTGCCTGATGTTATTTTATCTTGTCTGGAACATTCACCTGATGACTGAAGATCTACAAGTTTAATGCCAGATTTACAAGACTTTACTTTCTGCTGTTACAATTCCCTTGCTGTTGCCCCACAGAGTTTCCAGGATGCCTGTAACAGGGAGGAGGATTAGATGGATGTTAGCCTCACTTTTCTTCCATTCAGAGCCACTGACTTGCCACTGTTGATGACTCTGACCACTCTCATTTTTAAAATGGTGTTTTTTAATAAGAAGAAATGCAACTTTCTTTAATCCATTGCTACTGAAGTATGTAGCTGCCATCCAGCAGTGTGGCTCTGATAGGTGTATAATAATACAGCATGGGGCTGGGACAATATGGATAAGGCTGTGTCTATTTTCTCCAAAGATTTAGGGTATTTTTTGGGATTTAGATTTTACTACTGAAAGCTGGTTTAAACAAATTTTGGTAGTCTGGTAATTGGATTCTTCAGTGACAGTGCTGTATGAAGTTGTAAGGGAGTAGAGTGGCATGTTACAAATGAAAAAGAGGGAGTACTAAGGTGTTTAAGTAAATACTATCAAATTGTTTTTCTGTCCATGTGTGAGGATTTTATCTTGAGTGTTGATTTAACAGGAACAGAATGGTGAGGGTGGGTCTTTTCTGTTCCTTAAAAAAAAAAAAAATTTGAAAAATATTTGGCTAATTTCTTTAGGGTACCTAGTAAATTCAAGTGCTATAGTTTTTTTGGGTGCAAATTTTAGATAGAATTTGATTTTTAAGAGGTTACACACAGACCATCTTTAATCAGATAAAGAGATTCAGTTATTTGATTGGTAATTCTGTTTCCCATTTCTGTTGCCGTCCCTGTCTTGTTCCTTTACCACACTGCACTGTCTGTTTTAAGCAGTATCAGGAACAGCCTCAGGAATGTGAGTATGGTGTTTTATTTGGTGAGCTTTCTAGGCACACTTCTCATCTAGTCCTGTACAAAGATTCATTTACAGAAAAAGTAGTTTAAACCAAATACTTCTGAAAAGTATGGACTATGTATCTGGATCTCTCAGCCTTTTTTATCTGAATATATAATTCCTATTCAACTGAAACTGTCTCTCAGAAATATCCTAAGATGAATCTGTATCTGTGAGCAGTGTTCCTTATCAGCTTTACCTGAACACTTGCTGACTGCTGATAAGGTGAGAGGAGGAGCACTGTCACATCTATTTTCCTTAATGCAGATGAACCCCACCTCCTCCCTTTTTTCCAGTGAAGGCAGAAAGTACAAATGAGTTTGACTTTGAAACTGGCAATAGCAGCAGTGCTTAGAAGAGCTTTTAGAGATTCAGACTTCTAGCAAATTACTGATGCAACGGAGTAGAAGAAAGTAAAACTTAGTTTTCTCTTGAGGCCACATTATGACAATTAGCACTTTATGTTCCCCAGGCTTGCTTCTTTCCTTCCTTGTTTAGTCTTTTCAAGAGGAGAAAGTCACTGCCAAGTACTGGTGTACAAAGCCAGTCAGTCTGGAGGCAGCACTTGTAACAAGTGTTTGCTTGCCCAGTGACAATGTAGAAACACACACTTGAGTACAGGAATAAACAGATGTGATAGGGAAAGGAAGAGAGAAAATCCACTCCATTGCACCATTTCACAGAATATATTAGTTTGAGCTTTCTGTTTTTAGCCCTCATCAGGGAATTTCTGTGAGGGAGGAACAGTACAGATTCTTGGCCTGTCAATGACACTGACAGTGGATATTTGTTAATGATACTTCGCAGTGTAGCAGTGAGCTCCTTGTGAAGGTGCTGGTTGATACCATGTGAAATCAAGATTCTGACTGCATTGAAGTTCCTGAAACCCTTTCAGAGATCTGTGATCAGATTTTAATGTTGTAGTTGTTATTTGTTTTCCTCGTCCACATTTAACTGCTTGCTTTATTTTTAGATGTATCAGTAAGTTACTTAATACAGATAACAGGGTCTGGTTACTTAATTATCATACTTTCCACTTGTCTCAGTGTTGCAAGAAGTTGTATCCCATGTAATTGACAGCTTCTAGTGTTAAATGTTACAGTTTGCTTATACAGCATTCACCAGTTTGTTTCCTGTTGTTTTGTTACAATTTTACTGGTAGAAGTCATCCCAAACAAGGCTGCCTTCCTTGAACCTGTCTTCATTAGGCTGTGGACTTGCAAGTAGAGCGCTCAGCAAAGTGACAGGTTGCCTTTGTTCTCACATTTCTTCATCTCTGCTTTTCCTCCCTGGGATGTCTTCAGGTTTTTTTGTCTTGAAGAGGATAGGGGTACCCACATGTTTCTTAAAGTCAATACTGGATCTCTTTTCATTCTATTACAAAATGTAGATGGACAGTAAAACAAAGCAAAAAAGTTGTTCACAGTTAAAAAGAATTACTTTAATCACAGGATGAAATCACAGACAATCTGCTGTGCTCTCAGGATCTGGATTTACCCCCAAGAAATACTGCACAGTCCAGTCCTATCCAACAAGCCCTCTGAATGTGAAACCCCTCCTGCTCACCAAAGTAGGAGTTCTGTGCATCAGGACTTTCTGTCAGCCTAATGCATAGTGCAATAAAAGTTGTAGAGTTCTTTGAATTCTTTGGGACAGGCGGTGCTGCATGTACAACTCAGAGGGCAGTGTGGACAGCTGGCACACATTCTGTCAGGCAGCATAAAGTCTGGTCTGTTTCTCCTTCGTCTCCTGCACAAGTCTTACATAAGAACTTTCAGGAAACCTACAATTAAAGAAGGCTTTAAGTGTTCATAGGTTTTTATTAGTCTTAGCGTTAGACCTAAGGCAAGTAGAAAGAACCATTGTTTTCCAGTGCACATTCATTTTAACATTTTATCATGGTGTGCCCAAGATTCCTCAAGAATTCTGACACAGGTGGGATTTGAGCTCTGGCATCTTGGATGCCACTGCAGGCGTTTTGTTACCACCTCTTTCTTGCTCTTCCCAAGCAGCTTCACTGCTGCTGCCTTTCTGCTCATGGCTGTGTGTTGGTAGTGTTGGCACTTCCAGAGCAACACCCAGTGAGCAATGCTAAAGACAGGGAGAGAGAATCATGGTAACCCCCTCCCATCACACCCCCTCCTTGTGCACATTGCAAACCCAAAGTAACTGATATAGGTGGCAACACAAGGACAAACGCCTCAGTTTGTGCTGCTCCAGGTTTCACTGACAGCTCAGGACAGCTCGGTCTGGAGTCCCAAAGGTTTACACTCATCTGAATTTCAAAGTAACTGGAGAAGCCTTCAGTTAACACACAGGCACTGGGCTGATTTTCCTTAGGAAGTCAATGTGACACTGGCTGGATCAGTGGAATGCTGCTCAGTTCCTCCACTGCCCATCACTTTAGGTACATGAGCAATAAACACAGATTCTTGCCACATATAACAAAGCTACTCCTCCAATTAGGCAAAAAGGTTGTCTGACTAATTCTGTTCTTTTAGTAATGCTGTAAGAGAGTAGAAGGTGACTTAAAAATCATGGTCTTAGGGAAAACGTGACATTTGAGAAAGTGGGGAATACTGCTTACAGCTTGTTGTGGAAAATATTAGGAAGATGCTTGGCAAGCAGCGTGAGTTTCTTCTCAGCTTGTTTTGCCTCCCATCTGTCTGTTTGACTTTGTTCCACTCTGCAAATGTAACTTCCTTGCATTGTCAACTTGTGAAAGGGTGTTTGAAGGAAATGGTTCATAAAAACTTCATTAAAGGTTTGGGGAGAAATGTCAAGAGCAGTAAATCTGTCAAAACAAGTTATTCCTGTCCACAAGTGAGGCAGTTGGCAACCCTGGTTATAAGGAAAACCCTCAATGCTCAGTGCTGCTACCAGATCCTTGAACCTATTTCCAGCTCTGAAGACTTGTGCAGCATGCAGGGTGTTTTGGTTCATTGCTTTGAGCTCCTACAGCAGTCCCTGTGCACAGTCTGCACTTGAGGAGGAGCTGAGGGCTGTGGAGTGCAGCTCAGATCCCAGCTGGCAGCACCTGCAGCATTCCACTGCCATTGCCCATGGAGCAGGGCCTGGCAGGTGCTCATTTGCTTCCTCTGATGTGGGGGAACAGGACCCTGTCACTCCTGACACCCTGTCCTCCCTGTCCCTCACTGACCTCCAGCCAGAACCTAACCTTTCCAGGGGACAGGGGGTGGGAGAAAGGCTGCCCCTAGCTCTTCCAAGGGTTGCTTTTCTGGAGTACACAAGGCTTTTGCAGCCAAATATTTGCAGGAAATGCTAGACTTTTCTGTAGTGCTGCAATTGCAGATGGTACCTGGCCGTGCTGTCCATTGCATCAGTATAGTCACCAGTACAGAACCAGCTCTCTGGCAATGGGAATTAAGGAATAGTGAAGTGAGATGACAGAAGATGACATAATTTTAATTATGACAGATTTACTCCTTGTTCTCTACTCCTGCCATTGGTCTGAGACCTTCTGGGCGAGTTAAACATGCTCAGAACTTTTGTGGATGTTACAGTCCTGGAGAAGAAGCTAAAATATACGAATGAAACAATGCAAGTGGTCCAGGCAATCCAATGTCTCTGTCATTTTCAGATATTACTAGGATATTTTCCCTTTATCCGAAACAGGGAGTTTTACAGCCACAGTTACTTTGGTGTTAGAAGCAAGAACGTAACAGCCTTACATGAGAACGTGTTGTGTTACAGGGTTTAGTGTAACCACCAGGGAGATATTGCAGGAATATTTGTTTCTTTCAATTTGTTCTCCAACCTCATAGTTTGACGTGGTCTGATGGAGAGACATAGGAACAATTGATCCAGGTTAAATAAAGAAGTGAATTCAGAGTTAAAGGGGCTCTGATTGATCTTAATTTATTCTTGTAATGAGCTAACTGAAATTGATTAAGGTCACTCTTAGTTATGAATGAGAGTGTCCACGAAAGGCTTTGAAGTAGTTTCTGTAATGCATTTCAGATGTTAATTTGAATTAGTTTTCTGAAATGTCTGCAGGCAGAAAACCCATTATAGTCTGTATGCAAAGACTGCCAGCATTCAAAAATAATTCTGCCTGTCTACATCCTCAGTGCCCCAGCAGGTAATTATTGTAGAGAGGGATCCACTGCAGTATCCCAGTGAGCCATGTCCCCAGTGTCCAAGTTTCTCCTCTGTGAGAAAACATTGCCTCAAGCCTGCATCAGGGACTAAGCACTCATTCTAAATCTGGTTCATTTTGCCTACCTCCTACTCCCAGTGCAGTAATTTACATTTGCTTTACCCTGGCTCTGATGTTTGCCACCTTCACCCACAGCTGAGAGAGCAAGTCTTTAAACACTTTTTCCAACGCTTAAGCCAGAATTATCCTGTGGTTCAGCTGCTGGGTGAGACTAATGCCAGGTTCCCCGAGGAACAAATGCACCACCTGGCCAGTGAGGTCCAGCTGTCTGGCTCTGTGCCTTCAGGGCCTCCTCTACTGCCAGATCTTGCCAGTTAGTCCCAGCACATAATTTTTTGTTGTTGCTGTTGTTCTTATTAGTGACTCAGCCAGGATTGTTTTAAAAAAGCTGTATCTCTCTTCTAAATTCAGGAAGGCTGTAATAAAGGAGGAAAGGATGGGTGCATGGGAACTGCTCTGAGCTATTTGTTATGTTTGCTCTCTAAATTATAGCTTGAATATCACTCTTATGCTATGCCTGTGCCACTCTGCCACATGGAAAAATTGAGAATATTCTGACAGGCTGCTTTCTCTGCTGGTTGAAGAAGGATGTTTGAAGATCTCTTCAAATTCAGAGCCTTGTCATAGGATATTTTTAAAGGTTTGTGCTGGTCATGGGCGCTAATGCGGCATCACAGGAAATCTATTTTGAACTTGGAGCTGCCTGGAAAAGGCGTCTGCTTTTATGGGGTAGTTCTGAGGAATATGCAGAGGTGATTTTTTAAAAATTTTCTGTCCTGTGTGTTGCTAAGTGCACTGACTTCCCAAGAGTCTTAGTCCCTTGCTATTGAATCATTTCCACAGTGGCACTGCCATGGGTCTGAGATCTGCTGCGAGGTGATGGCACAGCAGGGTCACAGCTGAAGGGCTGCCAGAGGTGCCACCAAGCCGTCAAGGCCTCTGATACCTTATGCCTTGCTTGTGAAGCCATGGCCCCGCCAGGTTGCAGGCTGAGCCCTTGCAGAGCTCTGTGTGGATGCTGTCCAGGAGCAGGAGCTGGGTCGGGGCAGGCTGTGCCTGCGGTGCCCGGCTGTGCTGGCCGGCTGCCAGCCGTGTCCCTGTGCCAGCCCTGTCCCTGTCCCTGTCCCTGTCCCAGCCGGGCTCGCGCCTCTCGCTTCCCAGAGTTCTGGAGCGTGCCAGGGCTTCTGGAGCTGGCTCTCAGGCTGTTCAGAGGACACACGTGTTGGAAAGGCAGAGGTGTTTGTCCCCAGTTCTGGAATAGATGCCCCCATCAGGGAACACGTGTTCTAACCCCTGTGGGGCAGCCGGGGACATCACCTGGAGCTCACTTGGACGGGCAACGGTGCAGGTTTGTTTGTCAGTCTGTGTGTGCTTGTCTGCAGAGACCTCACTGCTCCACTGGGTAATGGCACTTACACAAGAAGTTTAAGTGAGAATTCAATTAAGGAAAGATTTGGAGCCATCCTCCCCTCAAGTAGATTTTTCCTTAAATAGAACTTCCTTATTCTGAGCTGCAAATAGGAGTTTCACTGCAGGCACCTCTGAAATATGCATTTCAGCTTCTGTATTATTTAGTTCTAGGACAGGACAGTTAATTACCTCTCCAAGGCACTGGAGCTATTTAAAATATTTCCAAGGTATTCCCAACTTGTCTCCTGTCAGCTTGCCTTACGGTAGTTTTATTCATAATGTGTATTTAAATTTATGAGAAATGCCTTCACATTTGGGTGTGTGTGTTTGTGTTGGAAAGGATCATGTGCTCTGGTATGGCAGAAGTGAGTAGGAAGCAGTGTCTTCTAGAGAGTCAGGATTTATCATCTGCTTTAATTGCATTATATGCTAGAAGTCTTTTTATTTTTTAAGCAACTTCAATGGGACAGAAACAGGCTATTTTTTCTCCTGATTTTTATATATCTTAACCCAAAAGTAACATCATTTGCACAGAAGAGCACAGTTTTTAATTTCTGATAGTGTAAAATGCATATTGGGCTGGAGGTACTGCTGATTATTTCCAGGATTAGATTTTTGGTTTTCTTACATGGCTATAATTGAAGAACGATAAGGATGACTTCTATGATGACCCAGTTTATTTGTTTAGTTTGGAAGGTGCTTATACTCTCAAATTGTCTAAATGTGGCATTTTGAAAAATGGGAGTTTCATTCTAGAATTCCAGGAATTTCTGCTTTTCAAATTAATTTATGATCACAGTGGAGATTATGTCTATGTTTGCTGAGGCAGATGACTAGAAAAGGGGGGATGAGCAGGGGGATTTGGTATGGACAGATTAGAGGGAGATTTTAAAAGACAGTTCTATAACATATTCTGGTCCCTCTTGGAATAAGTTATGGGTGGCCTAGAGATGAGGAAAATTAAGTCTCATATCTTCGGTACAAAATGATCTCTCTTAAATGTGGACTATTTTTATTTTTCCATTGTCGGATAACACCACAGTTCCTTATTATTTTAGTATTTTAGATTGATGAAAAAAAAAAATACTAATCATAAATTTAGTCCAGACACCCCCAGGACAATTTTATTGCCAGGGTTTAAGTTTAAAAATAGCATTTGATCTGAAGCTGAAAATAATTCTGAGCTGGAAAAATTAGTGACACTGTAATAAAGTTATCTGGAAACTGAGCTTCCAAGAATATGTGATCCATGTAAAGGTGTCTACATAAAAAGATCAGTTGCTCAGAGTGGAACAAACGATTTATGTTTCCATTGCAGGTGTCTTTAAGGAATGTGTTATTCAGCTTTTCCCGTTGCTGATGGCAGTCAGGTACACCAGGTGGAATTTGTTTTGAGCTGCCTGCATTGGCAGCACAGCGACCTTGAGTGCAGCTTCTGATCCCTTTAGTGCACATGAACAGCCTGCTAAAAGGCCCACTATTTGTTGGGTGGGGTTTTTTCCACTTTCGATTTGTCATGGAGTGAATAAGGAACTCATGGTAAAAATTGGTAGAATTGGTGTGTGGGTGTCACCAGTGTGCATGAACTGCTGACTAAATGCTCAGTTAAATGCCATCTTAATTTCATTTGCTTGTATTAATTTCTGTTCGTAAAATTGTTCCAAGGGTTCTCAGAGGCTGAAGGCTAGAACTGCCTTCTGATTCATCTGGGATGGATGGCTGGCTGTAACAGCCCATCCTTTAAAAAGAAGAAACAGACCACATCTTCGCTGCTTCTGTTCTTTGCAGGCGAGCAGATTAATTAATAACAGGAAAATGAGGTGTTAAAAGGCCTTGCTGGTATCCCTTCTGTGAATATAATAGAAAAAAGATGGACAGAAGGAGCAAGTTATTATAGTAATACAGGGGAAAGGGAGGAATTCTCAGCTGGTGACACAAGCGTTGATTGTTTCCATTTCTCTCTGGACTTTGGTGTGTAGCAGGGGTGCAGCTTTGAGAGGTGCACTCACTGTTCTCCCAGCCACTGCACAAAGAAATTGATTTCACACAGCATAATTGCAGTCAGCCTGGGGATTATGGGCCCAATGGATGGACTAAAAAGTTTGTAGGATTCTGGCTAGACCTTCAGGCTTGAAGTATCAGTGTCCAGCTAACAGCCTGGGCCAAGCAGTGTCCCTCAGGGCTTGATGCTGGAGCTGCTCTGTCCAACATCTTCATCAGTGACCTCAGTGGTGGGGCAGAATGTCCCCTGAGCACATCCATGTCATCAGGTTGGGAGAAGCAGTCAGGGCACTGCAGGGAGGACAGGGCTGCCATTCAGAGGGACTTAAACATTCTGGAAGAATGGACAGCAAGGATTGTGTGATGGCAAAGACTGTGGCAGTCTTGCACGTTGGATGGGGCTGCCATTCCGGGAGCAGCTGGCCAGGTGGCATCTCTGCAGAAAAAGACTGGCAGGTCCTGAGGGGCAGGAACATGAGTCAGCAGTGTGTCCTGGTGACACTGAAAGCTTGCTGCAGAGCAGAGTAAGATTTACAAGATTTGGCAGAACATAGCTGGGAAGTGATTGCTCCTCTATGTTCAGTGCTGAGGGCTTCCTCTGGAATCGTTTCCAATTTTTTTCCAGTTTTACACTCACTCTCCTGTGCAAAAAGAAATGCACAGGAGAGTGAGTGTAATGAGCAACTGCAGCAGAGTGCTGATTATAGATCTGGAGCTTGGGACCTACGTGGAAAAGCTGAAGGCACTGGCTTTGTGTGGGCCTGGGGAAGAGAATGCCAAGGGCAGGTACAATTGGTGGTTTCAACGACCTGAGTGGATCCATGTTTTCTGTATAAACCCCTTCCCACATTCTCCTTGGTGCACAGTGGAAGGGCAGAAAACAGCAGTCAAAAAGTGCACCAAGAGAAATCCCAACTAAATAGAAGGAAATCTTTTTTTCACCATGCATGTGTCCAAACCCTTGATAAGATTACCCAGAGAAGTTGTGCAGTCTCTGGACATTTTCAGACATTGATGGAAAAAGGCTCTGAGCAACTTGATCAGGTTTTGGACCTAGCCCTGCTTTCGGCAGAGCTAGAGACTTCCAGAGGTCCCTTCCAGCTGGATTTGCTCTGTGATTCTCTTTTAAGGCTCTGGGAATCTGATGGCAGTAAAGTGCTGAATGTAGGGGCTCCTGCCCTTCAGCAATTCGACCTGCACACTGTGATCTGCACTCAGTAGGCACAGGCTGCACTTTTTTTAGGCTGAAATCTTATCATCCTTACTCATATCTTAAGTGACAGTGGCTGCTTGTAAAAGCAGGCACTGGCTGTGAGGTAGATCTGACATCAGAGGAGCTCCAGCAATCACGTAAGCCATGATCTCCTCCTCCATCCCCCAAGCATTGCTCTTGCTTGTCAGGGCTCTTTTAAACTTTGTCCTCCTCGTGCTGAATGACCTGACAAATGAGTGATGGCCCATGTTCAATTTCAATGTTTTTTCAATATTGAAAATTTCAATAAAAATTTCAATATTCAAAATTTCAATATTTTTGTCCCATGTGTAAGTCCTTGGCAGATTTCTGCTTGCTGTAGCAGAAAATTTGGACAGAATGGAATAAGGAGTTGCACTCAGATGAGCTCTCTGTGCTCTGGGTGTGGTTTATAATGCATGGGGCACTGAGTAACAGGAATAGCAATGAGGAATATGAGGAATAGCAATGTGGAACTGACTCTTAGATATGGCAGGTAACAGGGGACATGGTTCTCATTTCCTGTCCTTTGAAACACAGGTGATAAATAAATAAATAGAACCACTGACTCTGCGAGGTGTCCCTTGTGTGTTTTAAGTAGAAGCAGCTGCCATTGTCCTACTCCTAAAGAAAAGATGTAGGTGTAACAGCATGTGAATGTAAATTAAAAGAATCTTCCTTTCTTCTGCCTTAACAACCTCTATCAATTTTAATCCTGCTATCAATTTTAATCCTGCATATTTCTGATGGTTTAATTTCCTTTACTGCTTATTTGTTGAATAACTGAGTGCAATTGCTCCTGAGGTCTGTTACATTAACACTTTCAGTTTTCTCAGCTTACCCTAGAAAAGTAAGAAAAACAACCAAACTAAACAAACAACACCACCTCCCAATATTATTTACTCAAATTCACTACTGGTTAACATCCTCATATGATATATTGAGTCTGTTAATGAGACATGTTAAATTTATGGTTGTAAAAAACTCCCTTTGTTTAGGTTTCTGTATCACCTTGCTTTAATCCCAGTGATAAGAAATAAATTCCTTAGTCTAGAGTCACATCTCATGTGTAGAAATACCAGCGGTGATAAAAATTTAATGAAAGAATTTTTAATATAAGCCAACAGGCTGAGATAAAAATTGCCTTGCAGCAAAGAAAAAAAAGAGTTATAAAACATCATTTGAGTTCTTCCAATATGCTTATCTATCAACAGTGCTTAATACTTAAAGCAAATGTAGGACTATAAAAACCTGTAACTGCTTGAGATATTTCCCTTCTAGCAGATTTTTGAGCCTTGGTCTTTAGATATATTTGTGATTTATCTAAGCAATTCTAAGTTATTGAAGAGACAACTTCTTTTTTTGTTGGGCCACACTGTTCATTTGTTCTCATTTTTAATATTCCCATCAGGTGCATCTGCACTTAAACCAAACAAAAACTGTCTTGTGGATTCTAGAAATGGATTGAAATTCAGTTTTACCTATAAAGAGACCTTTTTGTGCTTGGGGACTAAAAAGAAGGATTTTTGCTGTACAGTTGGAGTTTACTGGGGTGTGAATGACAGAGAGGAATGCTGATGCCTTGTTTGATGACAGGATGGAGCTGGGTAGGTCTCTAAACAGGGATGTGTTGCTTCAGTTCAGTCAAAGAGAAGTGTACCTGTCAGGACATGCATCCAAAACTGTATGATATTTTTGAAGGGAGAAAAAAAAGGGCCATTTTCAATAATGGATGAAGCTGTGACAAGAGAAGTTTATGCACATCCCATAAATGAATTTAGTATAGGAGCTAAAGGAAAGTTAATCCCTACACCATGGAACTTGTAAACATTTCATAGAATCATAGAGTGGAAAGGACATTTAAAATCATCATGTCCATCTGTTAACCCAGCAGTGGCACATCCACCACTAAACCATGTCCCCAAGTGCCACATCTACAGATCTGTTAAACACCTCCAAAGTGGGTGTCTCCACCCTTCCCTTGTGCTTGACAGCCCTGTCAGTGGGGAACATTTTCCTGACATCCAGTTGAAACCTTCCCTGGCACGACTTGAGACCATTTCCTCTTGTCCTGTTGTCAGTTACTTGGGAGAAGAGTCCAGTTCCCACCTGGCTGCAGAACCTCTCACAGAGCTGATCAAGTTGAGCTGGAACTCCATCAGTTCTTAGGGGTTTGTGGGGTGTTACAGCCTGTGACTGCTGACAGCCAGATGTGACACACTGGGAGCCTGCATCCATTCCTTCCCTCTGGGTACGATACTTTTCCTCTCAGTCCCACACCTCAATTTCTTATACAAAAGAACAGTGGGCTCTTCACTTCAGAGATGACATTAGCATTCTCTTTTCCTTCTTGGAAAGGATGTAATGTCACAGAGACGCTGTTAAATTAAACAAACTCCCATTTTAAAGACTCCCACCGTGGCATGTGGGAGGCTGACTGCTGAGGATGGGCAGAGGCTCAGGAACCCCAACACTGAGCTTTGCTCCCATCCTGGTGTGTTGTGTCACAGCCTGAGGAGCTCCTGAGCTGACAGTCCTGTGTGATGTGTTGTACTAAAAATCCTGACACGCATAATGCTGCTTTTGTTAAGGCTGAAGAAGAACATTTGCAATATTGACTTTTGCCTATCGCTGTTTATGCTGTGGGCTAGAAACGCCTGCATTTTCATGCAGGATTTCCAGAGAAAATTTGGTTTACTTCCCTGTTTTTCTTCATCTCTTTGCAGAGCATAAACAGAACCCTGCCTCACTCTGAACAATATTCAGGGCATAAGAAAAGTTTTCACTGACATTAAAGAAAACAGTGGAGGCACTGTTTAAACCAGCTTCTTTTTCAAAACAATGCTGTTGTGCTCATAGTGGTGTACACTGAAAATAGTCTTCAGCATTTCTGGTCTGGTTTAACTTGCTGTAGCAAACATTCACTTGTTCAAAATACCTGTGGAAGCATAAGTAAGCTTTTTTCATGGGCAGTGCTTGCAGACCTAGGCTTTATTAATGTAATAAAGACCAATTACATTAATGTAATAAAGACCAATTTTTTTTGTTGTCTGACAATCATTACAGCTATTACTCATTGTGAATTAATCCCTCAGCCAGGCCTTTCATTTAGGTCTTAGCTGACTTCTTGAAAGGTTGAGTTCTCCTTGGAAAAAAATTAAGGATGTAAACATTATTCTGCCGCTGACAGAATCTAGATATTTTTATTTTCTAGGAGAATTGTTTGGCAAGTGGATCACAGTTGCAACTAACTTGTGTCAAAATTAGGAGCATTGAAAAAAATCTGCACTGAACTTCTTAAAAGAAATTAATGAAACAACAAATCATTATTTCAGGCCTGTAGTAAATAATTTAGTAACTCCCTGAAGCTGAAGGAAAAGAGATGGCAGAAAATTAGGATTCAGATTGTCAGCTGATGTAAACTGATCTCTCCACTAACCTAATCTCTTTCAAAAAGGAAGGGTTTGTTTTTTTAGTATCAGGAAGAAAAATCAACTATAACTAGCAGAGGATCTGGCCCAAAGTTATTTACTGTAAAGATCTGTTAAATGCCAGCCTCTGATGTATTAAAAGTACCTGTTTAGGCTTAGCATGCTTTCCTTCTGAGAGAAAAAGCATTTGCTTAACCAACAAGATGCCAATAAAAAATAGAATTACAGCAAAGTTAATTAATGAGATAATTCTAATACATCCTGTTTTGTTTCTTGGCAACAGAAAGCGTGTGACAGTCAATTGTCTGCCAAATATTTTATCTTTGTGTTATCCATTTGTGATCCGTTGCCTGGCGCCTGAATTAAAGCCAAGTCAGGGGAAAGCAATCAGTATCAGCAAGTTTCCAAGCTACCTTGGATCCTGGAAAAGCAGAGGGAGGTTACATGTTCTTGTGGCTTTACAAAGACTTAGCTTAGGGGATGGCAAATTGTTAAGTAAATCTTGAAATGAAATGTAATGGGAGGCTGCCATTTTAGCCTAGAAACTGTTTAAAGCTCGGTGTATCCCAACTGGAATATCTGTATTTCTAATGAGTGCAGATTGAAATCCCAGCAGAATTGACTCAGTCTCCTTCCTTCCTGCGTGGATATGGTGGGGAGTGTGCAGTTTACCCCTTCTCTTTGCCTTCTGATAATGATTGTGAGGACAAGGATGCCTGGGCTTTTTCATCAGGGCTGTCGCTGCCTCAATGTGTGACCTCGGAAAATAACTTGGCATCTGTATGGGTGGAATTTTTAAAACGAGCTGCCTAAAATTAGGCATCTAAAAATAAACAGCTTGTATTCATGCAGATGTGAAGCCTTGTTTCAGATTATTTTGCTGGAAAAAATTAGCTCCTATGTTTGTTTACCTGCAAAACTGAGCAGTGTTGAGAGACATGATAAAATATTGTGGAATCTTTGTGCAGAAGAATCATGTAGAGAAATAGAGAATTTTTTTCTTCTTTTCCCTGAGGATATACGTATTTTGGCCTCAGCCTAATCAAATCAAAACAAGAGCTCTTTTGGAAGCATTTCTTCATACAGCACTGGAATACAGGATGGAACTCACTACTTCAGAGTGTAGATTAATAAAAAGCAGGGACATAATCCAAAAGGAATTAGAAAAAAATGTGGAAAATAGGTGCATTAGTAGCTATTAAACTCTGATCTGGAGGTAGTCTAAAGCTAAATCAGCATTTTGCTGCAATGTGAGAGAGAATCTAGAAGGATCTCTGAGTATATGATCTGGTTCTAAAGCTTTTTCCCTTAAGCACTTCCTGTTGCAGGTTTTAGATCTTTGTTAATGCCTTAACTAATTAAAATACTGTACAAGTTAATTAATGTTTTAAAAACATTGAGACCATCAAATGAAATGGATATGCAAGAATTTCAAATGATGGCTGAAGGGGGAGGGAGGGTCTTTCTCTGACTACAGAGATTCAGTGTTCTGCCGTTGGCCCAAATCTCTCTCATAATGAATTTATCTCCAGGCTGCTGCACTGGATTCTAGAGATGTCTGGTATGAGTAGCTCTGGGTTAATATAGGCTTCCTTTAAAACCGTGTGACAGTTTACAAAATGCTCTGGGATACCCTAGGATGAAAGGTACATAAATGCATGTAAAATGCTATAATTAGGATGCAATTAGAAATGCACAAGAAAGGAGTGTTTGCTTGGCTACACTTTATATGTCTATAAAGTTTCATTTTTCTGGAGCACAGGAGACATGGCATAATACTTGTTCTAAGCAGTTACACTTGAAAATAATTGCTGTGTGCCAGCTCTGAGGAAGTTATTGTAGATTTGTTTCTGCTGCAAGGCAGAGACAGTGAAACTGATGTAATAATTTCAAAGAACGGGGAAAAAATCTGGAGGAATCACCCCTGGAAACTGCAAATGGAAAGAATTACCAGCAATCAGGAGTGTCAGCCTGTATGGTGAGGAAAACTGCTTGCTGAAACAGTGAGGAAGAGTCTGCTTGTAATTTTGCTCCTGTGATGTGTTGGTTGTAGCACTGTCCCTTATGAACCAGCTCTGGTGCAAAGGCTGTGGCACCACAGGGACTGTGTAGGGGCATTTTCCATTATATGGGACTTGAAGTAAGAACACATAAGAAGATAAACTGTGAGGGAACAGGGTAAATTAATTTCCTTTGATAAAAGCTTATTGGTATCCTTTAAAATCTTTGAAGGTTTTTTTTTTTTTTCCTTGGGTTTGGTTTTTTTTTTTTTAATAAATAATTTTCTTTAAACATGAGGTGTGATGGCTAGACCTTTGGGTTGGGACTCACGAGACCTCGATTCAGTTTCTAAGCTGGGCACAGAGATATGTTATCCTGGAAAGATCACTCAGTGTTTTCCTCATCTGTAGTATGGAAAGAATATCTCAACAGGGATAAAATCATCCAGGGAGCAGGCTGAGCTAAGATGATCCAATGTCATTGAGGAAGAAATTCTTTTGAAACTTGAAGGAAAAACTGTGATGCCTTGCCTGTCTCCCACTGGATGCCATGACAGTGCTGATTCATGGATCTGTGGTTTTCTGGAGTGGCTGATAAAATTCTTGATTAGTAGGTTAGTCATAAACTACCTACTAGCAGGTTACCACCCTGCTAGTAGGTAGTTTATGAATGTGGGAGCTTCTGTTTGGGTTATGTAAAGACTGCAGGGAGAAAAAAAAAAGGTGACCAAAGAAAGGAAAATTGTACAAATGAACTTCTAAATTCAAGAAATGTCAGTGAGATTGTTGGTTTGTGTTATGGAGTCGTTGTCTTTTTGTTTTTCTGGTGACAATGTAGCTCTGTGTATCCCTTGCAGTACAGGGATTGATTATTTAAATCACTATGTAGGAATTACAATAAGCCTGAGAACTGTGTAGGATGGAATAAGCTAAATCCAATGAAATTGCTGGAGAACTAACAGCCAGAAAGTCTCAGCTGAGCTTTAATAGCCAACAAAAACATCTCTGCAGAGCATAATGCACTGCAGTATTTCCAAGTCTTGTCACTTGGCAAGATTTACATGGCTTTTTTGTTTTTTTTCATGAGAACAACATACAGTGTTTATGGCAGCACACTGGCAGATTTCAAATACTCTGAAATTCCTGGAGACTGGACCTTCAGCTTTAGGAAACAGAAGGTCCTGAGCTGGGACTCAGAACTTGTACAACGAGAAGTGATGGTGGTGTACAAAGCTGCAAGGTGTGATTGATTAACTGAACATAAATGAAAGTGAAAATGCAATCATCTCTATTAGAGAGGTGATGTTTTGTACATAAACAGCCATACAGATGACTTGTATTTATACCTGTCTTGAATATGATACCTAATGCTGTAGGTACTAATAATAGCCAGCTGCTGAGAATTGTGGTGACTTGTGCAAAATGGAGACGTGTATTGACTCATTCTCATCTTCCTTCTTCACCTCTTCACCTGAACAAAAAATACATAAATGTGTTAACAGAAGAAACCACACTGATGAACCTGAGGAACTCGTCTCCTTGTTTCTGAGCCCATGGAGCTCCTTTTCCCCATTTTATCAGGGACAGAAACACAACATGCAGTTGTATCTAGGAGCAGAGCAAATGAAATAAATAAAGTCCAGCGGTCAACACTTCCTGGGAATATAGTAGTTTAATTTTTTGTCTGTAGAAGAAGAACAATTGTATCTACTTGCCACGTCAGAGGATTAGTAATGGTAATTAAAGTGTGGAGTGCTTTGATTATTAAAAAGAAGAATGGGGATGGAAAGAAAGCAGTGTTTCTGATGAGCTATTAATTTTCAGTCAGGCATGTTAAAGTCCAAATGGAGTAAACACCCTGTCCTGCTCTCCACTTAATTTGGCAGCAAATAAAATTTATAAAACCACAGGAGAACAATGTCAGGCTGAGAAAAAAGGTAGAGACCAGGTTCTGTGTCTGTATTTACATTTGTCTGGGCATGTGAATGACTGTATTTTTAACAAGCTGGCTGAGAAGATGACCATTCATTGTGGAAAAAATTAAGTCAGGAGTCCAGGAAATTCAGGATATAGTGTTTGAAGGAGGGAATGAAAGCAAAAATTTGGTCCTATTTAGCAGTTCCCAACCAAAAAGCCGAACTTTTTTATATGTTTCTGGCATATTTTCTTTCATGTTTAGAGGAGAAGTGGTAGTTTTTTGTCATCTGAGGTGAAATCTCAGTGATAAAATAGGATTCTATTTTCAGCAGCATCTCTCAGTCCATAATAATATACAGAGGAGAGTAAGTGTGTTCTAGAGAGGGCTTCAGGTTGCAAGTTGTCAGTTTCTGCACCTTGTGCTTGGCTGCTTTTCAGTTAAATTTCCTAGGATGAGGGTTAAGCAACTTCTCTTTCAGTCTTCCCTCTCTCCTCCTTCCAGGGGAATAGAACTTAAAGGTACTAACCATTGGTATGGGTACAGGGGAGAAAGAGTGAAAGAAGAGAATGTGCAGCTCAGGAGGTTAGAGCAGAAATTCAGAAAGAATCTGAAGCAGTTAAAGGAGACAGCGTAAGGGTTCTGTGGATGATTTAATGGACATGGAAAGGAACTGGGAAAGCAGACAAATGGAAAGGAACTGGAAGTAATTCTGGGAATGGTATTGCCAAGAGGATGTTACAAGGAGGTAGGGCAAACCCGATGGGTGCTGAGGATGTTGGACGCAAATCAATCAGAACAAAAAGATTCATTAATTCAGCTGCTGAAGGAACAGTTTGTCTCTGGGTATGTGCAAGTGCGTAGAAGGAAATGCCTGGAAGTCTGCACTTACAGTCAGCCTAATTGCCTCTGCTGGGAGGGGTGTTGTGGGAGCAGAGGGAAGATGCCTGGGACTTCAGTTTTCCCTGTTGTAAGTGTGTGTGAAAATGGGTAAAAGTGTTTCTTTCACAGCCTCTTCCTCCTTTTTTTAGGTGCAGTACAGCCATAAAACAGCAGCAGTGGAGTGGAGATGAGATGCAGAGTAGAACAGACAGAAAACAGTCTCAGGACAAAATCACCTCTGCTTGCAGTCAACCTTTAAGGCTGCTGGTTAGGATCCTTTTGTATGAAAAAGAAAGTTATCAATAACAGCAGCTGACTTGAGATGGTCAGAACATTATGTCATGTCATTGTTTGAAAGACAGCATACCAAGATCTCGATTAGTAATGGAATAATATCTAGAGGAAAATACTCACTCTTCCTTTAAACTGTTTGGGAACACAGACACACCTATTCTGCTTGGGCCACTCCCTTTCATGCTGTTCAACCCAGGAAATAGTAGGAGTGGAGCCACAGAGTGAGCCACCTCTGGAGGCTCTCACTAGTTCCTGCAGCTTGCCATCCGTTCTCTGTGAGGCTGTAGCTTTTGGGGTGCAGGAACAACACTGCCTGAGAGCACAAATGGAACTGGAAATACATCAGAGCTCTGCAAACGGCAAAGGTTTGTCCTGGACTGTTGCTCTGCTGTGTAAATCTCTAATGATAAGTGACAGGTTAAACCATCCACAGGACATTGGTTCTTGGATTTACAGAGGGAAATCAGGCTGAGGAACTTCTGTTGGACTGAAATAGGGTTCTTTCTGACAAGAAAAGCATTTTCTTTATTTTGGTTTGTTTTTCTTTACTGATTTAAGAGTTAAACACTGCCCCAGCCTGGTGTGCTTTATGAACAGTGGACTTTGTTACTTGGCTGAACAGTGTGTGCATGTACCCATGTGCTGCTCCTCTGGAATGGATATCTGAGCATGGGCAGAGCACAACTCAGTGGAATTAAACAGGCTTTTTATCCAGCTCTGATTCCCTGTGTATTTTTGTAAGAGATAATACACTGCTGTCTTTTGAAGTTTACCACTTTCTAGCTAAAGATGATGACAGCACGCTGGTGCTGTGGGGTGAGTCCTGCAAAAAGAGGTTTTAGAGTTCTGTAGTGGCAGGTGGCATAAGAGTTCAGAGTATTGCTAATTGATGCTTTGAAAGGAAAGCTGATAATGTGTCAGTGTTAGGGTGCTTTTGAGGGCAGATTGCTTTGGTGTTTAACCTCAGGAAGCCTTGTGCAATCTGTGTGTTACTGACTGAGCACACCTACGAGTTCTTGTCTGTCCTGCAGCCACCTGTCTGTCCCTGCTGCTGTCCCTGCACAGCACACAGGAGGGGTGGCTGCTCAGTGCCTCTTGCAGGTGTGTGCTGCCTTTCCCTGGCTCAGGGGTGACTGTGCAGCACAGGGTGCCAATCTGCAGCAACATGAAACAGGTTGAGACTCAAGGCACTTCTCTCCTACCCAGCTAAAGCACATTCAGCAGTTTTGGTGGTGAGTGATGCAGAGTGAATACTCTTTGTGTCCAAGAGGCATGCAAATCTTAGTTTGCTTAGTAAACATTCCTCTTTTTTTTTATGCCACAGTCTTAGATAAAGGTGGGGGAAGAGGCATAAGTATAAAAAGATATATTTTGCTTTCTTGGTAACTCAAGTGTGGGTAGCTGCTTTCTCTGCTATGCTTGGACAGATAAATAAACCCTTGGGGTGCCTGTTTGAATTCAGGGGTTAGAAGAAATAAAGTCTTGTTTTCTTCTTTGCATTGTCTCATCCAGTATTTGCCTCTTAAAAACAGATATCATCTACCTCTGTGGGTCAGGAGATTAAAAAATGTACAGATAGACATATTGAAGAATTGTGTACACCTCTCTATGAAAAGTGTCACTATACCTTAAAAAAAACCCAACAAAACAACAGAAAAATACAACTCAAGTTTTCTACCAACCGTAACAACAAAAACTTATGTTATCTTCCATTAGTAGTTAGTCTTTGTAGGCCAAACACCTAACCTAATGTTGATTTAGATACACCAGTTTTATTTCTGTCTTTCAATGTGGGCTGAATTCGGTGTGCAAAATTCCTTTTCCCATCCTTATTTCTTTCCTAATTTGTCTTTAAAATACTAATTTTTATTTATTTTAAAAAATATAAATTAATCTCCACAGTCTAAAATGCAATAGCATTTGGTTAAAATCAGCAGTTTCTGTATGTTCACAGGTGTGGCACTTGGGGACGTGGTTAGTGCTGGGTTAACAGTTGGACTCCATGATCCTGGAGATCCTTTCCACCCTAAATGATTCCGTGCTTCTCTGATTCTGTGATATTGCTGTGATGTGGGAAACACCACATCATTATGTGAATTTAATCAAATGAATATGTGATCCCTTGGTCCTGTGGGGATTCATTATAGTGAGGTTAGGCTGAATCTCTGGTTCTCTCTCCTGACCAGATACTCTGAGAACTGGGAAAACCTTGCTTGAACCTCTGCCTGCCTTGGTTGGTGCTGGTGATCTCCTGGGTGGGGATGGAAATCTCTTCTCTCTGCTGGGTCCTAGGAGATGAACTCGTGATTGCCACACTGAGAAAGCACAGAGGAGACAATTGATCCTCCTCCCTCCTGCTCTGTAGGTGTTTGCACTTTCCCTTCCCTAGCGTTAGCAGGGGAGTCAAGCTGTCTTGAAATCTAATATATAGAGAGATAGTTGCTTGTCATTTCATTGAAATTCATAATGAAAACAGGTTGTTTAGTTTGACTTCTATTTTTAATCAGTTTCCCTAGCTGGCTTTTCTCATTCCAGAAAAATGATCCCCTGATTCTCTTTGTCAGCTGTCCATATTGAGGTGGAAGGCTTGACCTCATTCTGATGATAGCCCAGTAAGCAGCAGGAGAACTGAATTTTCTTTGCTTGTTCAGAATCAATTAATTGACTCCAGGAACAGTGCTGTGAGGATCTGGATTTCAAAGAAAGCATAAATGTTGGGGGGAAAACTCAATAACAATCAGAAAACCACGACAAAATGGTGCATTATCTTCTAATTCATTCACAGTTAAAGAGAAAATAACTGGAAGCTGCCACTAGTTTTAGTCTGAAAATATGCACAACATATGTTTATAACATAAGGTTTTCTACTGATAAACGCTGTTGTGATCAGCACCTGTTTTAACTGATTCATCTGAAAATTTTGCTTAGTGCTGCTTAAAGAAGTTCATCAATCAGTTTTTATTCACACAACCTGACAGGTTGGCTGGCTTGCCTACTTTCTTTAATTATTTTTGTTATTGCTTAGCTCTTCTTAATTGCAGAACTATTTCTCAATCAAACCAAGGCAAAACTCTGACTAAAAAAATTGAAGAAGCCTAGAGAGTGTTAATACCAGAAGGGATTTTGAAGCTGAACTGCATGGAAAAAGGATTTTTTTTCTTTTGGTCATTGATTTGTGTCAGTGGTAAATCTGTGTATTAAACAAATACCACAGTGGTAACGTCAACATAAATAAAAGGAAACTTAAGTTTTGCTCTAGGCTGAGGGAGTGTTTACACTTAAAAAACCCAAACCAACCACCCTCCTAGTATGTACTATTAATAGTTGTTTACATTCTACAGAAACTGAAGAATCAGGCATCTCATTCAGTTACATTCAGGCATGAAGTAACTGTCTAGATGCAATATTTAATGTCTTTTTAATACCAGGAAGTACAGAGATTCCCTGATGTTGGCTAAGAATGCAGCAGAAATCTTCCCTCAAAGATGGCCAGGGCCATCTTGACTTTATAATATGTTCTAGTTGCAATTAATTGAAAATTAATTTAAATCCTTCACTTGTGTTTAAAGTTCAGGTGCTGTAAAAATGATTTTTCTTAGTAGCCCATGACACATAAGACCTTAAAAAAATTAATTTATGGCATTTGATCTTGCAGTGGAAGGATAAGATCAAGAAATTATTGCTGAAGAAATACTGCAGTAAATCATTGTTGCAAATACACCATGGTAAACATCAGTCAAGCAGTCAAAATAGTGGCCTTCAGTTCTTTGTGGGTGCTCCATTTGGCTCATTCACCATTCCAGTAATTTATGATATCACTGGAGTGATTTTTCCCACTATTGTAAGACCTTATTTCCTACTTCCTCTTGCAGAACTGTAGCTTGCTAGATTGTGAGTGCCCTCCACTACCACTGCAAGATCAAGACTCTTGATTTAATGCTGTCTTTGAATAACTCTCAAAGGATTTGATAGGCACAGCTTCACAGCACTGTACATGTCAGGGAAATATCCCAAGATATGGCTTGTCCTGCGTTGAGTGGCACTGGTAAAGATCAAACCCAGCTGTACCTGTTGCCAGATCAAGAGCATGTTTCCCCTTTTCTAGGTAGTGTCAGCTCTGGAAATTTGCTGTGTTTCTCTGACTGCTGCTTTTCCTGATGGTGCAAGACTACAGCTCTTGTTTGAGGAGTCCACTAAACCAGCAGTAAAATACAAGTGTTTGTGTAGCTATAAAATACCCAAGGGGATTGAAACCTCTCTTTATCAAATATTAGTTGGCATATGCTGTATGTTATTTCCTGCCATTAATAAATGGAAACAAACTCCAAGTGTTTTTTCTGTCCCATCAATGTGTTTTCAGATGTGTCCCTGCCTCAGTTCTGCCTGTACAGAATGTGATCCCTGTGAGAGAAGTGGGCTGCTCACAGAGTGATAATTTTGCTTAACTGACAGTTTCTTCATTTCTAACAGGGCTCTTGATCACTTGTGTGTGTGTGCAGCTGATTTAACCAGAAGATAGTGCTGACCACAAGAGGAAGGGTTCAACAGTGCAGTGGGATTTATTTAATTAGAAAACAAAGGTTAGCCAACACAGCATATTTAAAGCTGCTTTTATGAGGAATGTTGGCAGGGGATGAACTGATCTGATGTCATTTCTGGCATCCTGTAGCAGTGCCATACTTTCCACTATATAGAAAGGTAACCTCCTATTCTTAGTTGTGATGGACATTGACAAACAGTTTATACTGGCTTCTGGTAGGGGCTTAAAGTAGTCTTTATAGGACAAAGAAGGACTCTTTTAGAGCTTCACTGATGCTACAAGAGGGCAGTGTGACTGCAGGAGTTCTCCTTTTAGAGTTATGCTGTGCTCCAAGAATGGCTTTGGTGTTGGAGAATTTGGGAATTGAATGCAGCAAGAGAAATATTGAATTCTTCTGATCGTGTGTGTTGGTGCTACATCTACAGCAGATGATCTAGTGTTAGCAGAAAATGGGTAAAGTTAAAATAACATGTTCAGGAAGCCCTGCAGTGATCTAGAGAAGAATTTCTTCTGGTGTAATTCTTTACTCAAATTCAGCATTTTCGTAAAATTGCCATGTATGTTTCTGTAATTGTGTGACATGTCAGAAGAGACTATAATGATAGCCAGATTATTTCAATAAATGAAAAGAGGAGTGGTGCTTGTTTTGATGTCATGCTTGTAACACGTCACTCTTTACAAAGGTACAGGAAATAGACTGAGGAATGAAAGATCTCTGAGGTTTCAACTTTGATCTCTTTGCTTCCCAACATATTTCTGTCTCAGTTACTATGAAGTCTACATTGTGAAGAGGATGTTACAAGGAGTTTCTTCTCTCACCTAGAAGTGTCAAAGTTCAGGAAAGGAAAAGTAAAGAAAAGAGTATGATTAAAGGAATTACATTAATCTTGAAAGTCTTTGCTCTGTTTAAATAAAAGACACCTAAGCATTGCTGAGGAGTAGGAAAAAATCTTCCTGCTGAAGACCTGAAGAACTGCCAGCTTCTGCCAGGATCCTTTTGGCTAATTGTTCCCTGGAGTGGCTTAGGCACCTCTTTGACTTCAAGCATAGAGCTCAGCCCCACAGAAGTCGTGGGATTATTTGTAAACTTTGGGATAGAAAAGTGCTTGGATTGTGTTGTTGAGTCAGTCATACAGAGTCTTGGGGGTGGAGCAGTTTTTGTATTTATATTTCATACAGCTTTCACGGTATCTTGCCTATGAAAGGGCATCAGTTGTCAGCAATTACACTTGGCTTTTTTTTGTATATGCAAGTAAAAAGAATTTGGTTTGCTGTAAGAATCCATAGTGCACTGTTCTTGACATTGTAGATCAATAGATTAGCCTTGTGCTGCCAGGAAATAAAATGCTGAGCCATCTCATCTTCTAATAATGCAACAGACAGGTCCATTAATGCACACACTGTTATTTTATGTCTGAAAATAGATGTGAACGGAGATACTTTTTCCATGACTATTCTGAAATAAACATTGGAATGGAAAAAGTAAGGTAAATATCCTTTGGTTGTATCAGGCCTTTTGTCATAACCTAACTCTTCTACTCACAGTGACCACAGTAACAGTGATTCTGCCTGTTTGGGGAGGAATAACTAAAAATGGAATTTTCAGATGGGAGAAGATTTACAGAATTAACTCTTTGCCTTTCTTGGTTTTCTGTGGAAAATAAGCACTTTTAGTGTTAAATAAGGAATACAATCTGTTGGAAAATCATTGAGAAATACAGATGAAGTTGGGAGGTAATGGTGATCAAGGAGAAGCACTCAGCTATGCTTTATATGTCCTCTTTTTTAATGCTGACCAGTCACTCCCTAGTGTTATTATCTGTGGTACTTCTATAGTTTCCATTATCACAGGATCTGAAAACTTCAGTCTTTAATGTACCTATTGTTACAAATCCCTTGTGAGGGGAAAGTGATAGGGGGAAATACAATGAAAGAGATTAAGGGAATGGCTCAGGGATGAAGAGCAAGTCTGTGGGAGTGCAGAGACAGCAGATTTCCCAAATCCTGTGTTAAGGCTTCCAGAGGTAGTAGACTAGCTGACAGTATTAGGGTTTTTTTTTTTTCCCCTAATGTGATTTAAACAGTTCATTTAGTGATTGATTTTTCTGTGTAGTGTTTTTCTTCATACTATTTCAGCCCAGCTAATAATTTCACGTGAAGGTAGATGGCTGGTGTTGCTCTCCTTTGTCCAAGAAAAAGATCATAAGATGTAATCTCAAGCATATTGTTTGGATATTTTTGTTTGTTTAATCTTTCTGCTCACTGCTTTGCTGAAGGATAAACTTGGTGGTTGTTGGGGACTGGGGAAGTGAGTCAGATTCAGTTTCTGAGCACAGAGCAAAGGGAAAAGCATTCCCAAGAGCTTGTTGTGCTGCCTGTCCAGCGTTACAATGCACTGCAAAGCTGGGCTTTGTTACCAAAGGCTCGTGTGCCATGGAAGTTATCATACATAGTTGATAACAGGAAGCAGAGCACAATGCTTTAATTCAGCTGAAAGATTTTGCAAATGTCATCAGCTGGGAAAGGAAATTGTCACAGTGTGGTTTTAGTTAAGTCTGAGATAGAAATGCAGTTGTGTTTTCTCTTGCGTTTTTTTCTCTGTTACAAATTGTAACAGGAGAATAAAGGGCAAAGTGATGTTTCATGTATGCTTTGGAATGAATACCAAGAAACCAGTACATAAAATAACATTTGCTTTCTTATTTCCAAGTTGGTTTAACAGAAGGGCTTGTGCATGCAGATCTTGCTGTTGATGTATAAAACAGGTCTGATTTTCAGTGTGCCACCTGGAGAGATCCCCAGGTGGTTTTTCAAAGAGAAGAAGTTAGACTGTACAAATGTAGCTACACCCTATTCAGACTTGAACTTGATACTGTCCTTTCACACAGACATTGACAGACTTCATGGGCTGGACAGACTTTGTAGCAGTTTTTGAATTTGCATGTGTGTGCTGCAGAAAGAAGCGTTTGATGGAGTTTGGCTAATGATTACTTAAAGGTCAGTTATAAAAGCAGTGGAAAAAAATGTCATGTGGCAGCTTGATAAGAAGCCTGTATGGGACACTAATGCTTAATTGTGTTGCTCAGCTGAGTTATAACACAGATCCTTTTACCTTTGATACCACTTTAACCTGAGTTAGCCCTTTCCAATTACCGTTTTTGGGTTTTTTTTTTTTTTTTTTTTTTTTTTTGCCAGTGCAGAGAAGCCTTGTGGCTTTGTGGTCTTTCTGTTCCTCCTGCCACAGGCAGAGTACAGCTTACCTTAGAGAACCTTGTGTGGGTTTAAACCAGAAACTAACTTGGTAGAGATTTGTGGACTGTATAATTCCCACCTCTGCAGGTTCTTCATAGCCTTTATCACAATAAAATATATTCATAGCTGTTTTTAACTATATCTTATGCTTTGCTAGACGGTAAACTGTTGAAGCAATATAAAATATTAGTAACTAGGAAGTAATATTAGATATTAGTAACTACTTTTCAATCTGTAGTGAATAAAATGTGCATCTTGATGTACTGGCATAAATCTCTCTTTGAAGTGTCTGCTTAGCACTACCAGTGCTTTATGTGGCCATCAGCAGTACTTACATGAGCTCTGCTAAATGGTTTTTCATGGGTGGATACGGTCTCAGTGAGGAAGCAGGACAGAAAACAAGTGTAGTGTACCTGGAGCATATTTGCTTGTGAGGAACACTTGTTCTTCACTGCTCATCACCACCTGAGTCCAGAGAGTTCAGGCAAGCCATTCTGCAGTGTTTATCCAGGCAGGTGTCATTGCCATTGGTGTGACTGGTAGTGGATTTCCTCAGAGGAGCAGAGCAGTCAGGTGTGTGTGGCCACTGCAGTGTCTGGCAGCAGGACTGCTGAGTCAGCTCTTGTGTGTTTTCTTCTCAGCCAGGAACACAACAAGATTAGATGGGCCTCATGCTGCCGTGAGTGAGCTGAGAAAACACCCTGTTCCTGTTGCTCCTGGCTGTGGTGCTTCAGCTCTTCTAAGATGTAGTGTGCTGGAAGTTTCCAGAAAACACGGCAGTGTTTGTGCCTGGGCTCTGCCGGGGTTCTGAGTTCCCAGAAGATGGATAGCACTGAGAAGTGGGGCATGGCAGTGTGTGATAAGCTAGTGGTGTTCTTGTAGCAGGGGACATGCCTGCTTGCAGGAGTATAATGGAATCGCAGCATTCCATGGGCTGAGCTGGGCTGGGGGAACCATCAATGGCCCTCTAGTAAAACCCTTCTGCAGTGAGCAGGAACATCTTCCACTGGATCAGGGTGCTCAGAGTCCAATCTGACCTGGCCTTGAATGACTCCAGGGATAGGGCATCCACCACCTCTCTGGGCAGGCTGTGTTTCACCACCCTCATTGGGTGCACTTGACCCCACTGTCCATATGAAACCACTAATCAGTGCAAAATAACACATTTTAGTAGTGGTGGTAATTCTGTTTCTGGGTTTAAGCTAGGGGAACATTTAAATGTCTCTCTGCCCTGAGCATAATCCCCACAAAATTTCCTCTTGTGCAGCAAGAGAATGGATTTTGTTTCCATTTGAAAATAATTTCTGTAAACTATTGGAATAAAATAGCTGAGATACTTTTTAAGGACTAAAACATGATTACTCCAAAAGCCACAAAATAGCTTTGCACTGCCGGTTTTTAAAGCTCAGCAAATTTTATGTAGTACCTGAATTATTAATGGAGATGAATTGGAAGAGGAAGATCTCTCATCAGCCTTAAACAAGCAGTAGTTGGTTGACTTTGCAGAGAGAGGCAGCTCTTGCTGAAGCCATGAGTGAGCAGCTCCTGGGTGAGGAGCCCTATGGGCTGAAGGGCTTCTGTCAGTGTGCCCAGAAGATGACTGCCTGCTTTGGACACTTAGGTAACAAAATTAAAATGTGCATGTGGATTTTCTGGTCTTCATTATGTGGATGAAGTTTACAGTAAATAGCTGAGTGTTTGTACATCAGCCTGCAGTCTTGAGTAAGTAAATAATGGGTGCCAAAAGTGGAAAAAGGTGAATGTGTGGAGTGATTTTACCACAAGTAAAGTTTTGCTTCTTTTTCCTGAGTGTGGATTTGAATATTGGATTTTTTTTTCCTTTTTTTTGCTGTTATCTGTTGGTTTAGTTATTTTATTGCTTGGATAATTATATTTCATAGTAAAAGTAGATAGAGTGCTTGCTCATTTTTCATTTAGATGCAGGCCCTTTTTTCCTCTCAATGTCTTTGAGAATTCTTATATGGAGAAGGTAATCCTGATAATCCTGTTGCCTTGGACAGATGCATGAAACATTGTTTGGGGCTATCTACCTGTGCAATAGCTACCATTACCTTCTGAAGTGGTATGGTGAGGGAAAAGGAAAATTTCATTTTGTTTTACCTTGTTTCCTGTATTTTTGTTTTGATTATTTTTTGCAGCTAGGTTTTGCTGAACTGGTGTGACTGACGTCAGTTTCTTGGGTTTCTGATTGGGTTGTTTTTTGCTTTCAAACTAAAATCACACTGAAATGCATTTGCAAGAAGTTTAACTCTGATGGCAGAAGAAATTAAGACAGCATTAGTGCACTACACATTTCTGCTGAAGGGCAAGTCTAATCCTCAGTGCTTCTCTGAAACATGGAGGGATATTTCCTCTTCTATGTATTTAGCCTTTGGTGTCTGATTTTTACTATTATTCACTGCTTGCTCTTCTGTTTCTTAATTTATTTGTGGATTACAGTCAATTTTTTTGTTACTTTTGTTCTTGAAATATTAGAGATGCTTCTATTCCTGGTTGAATATGAAACATGCATGTATTTTTATCATCCAGGCAGCCAGTTGGCGTGGTGAATTCAGAGGGGATTGAATAAGAAATGGTCTTGAGACAGCTGGAAATATTTATAAATAAAATATTTATAAAGGTGGAAATGAGATAAAATATTTAAAGTAGCTGTTCTGCATAATTCCTGTCTCCTATCCAGCCAGCCCCCTGTGAAAACTGTCAGTCTGGAAAGTGCCCATGCCTCACACTGTGCTCTGTGAAGGCTGGAGATCCCAGCACTGACTGCTTGGATTAGACACAGCTTTGAATTGGCAGTGATTTAAACAGGTTTTGCTACTTGGCAGATCCTGAGAACACTTCCTCAACACTAGTTCTGAGCTGAGTACCCTGGATTCCTGAGACTTTCTTTCAGAAAACATAAAGACAGGGTTGTGCCCCTGTGATTCCTGCCTTTTTCTTTTCTTTTCGCAAGAACATCAGAAATCAACCTATACCACTTAATTGAATGCTTAAGTGGCAGCATTGCCATTGTCTTTTTGATTCAGGCTAAGGCTAAATCCCAGAGTTTAGTGACTGGGTTCTATGAGGCTGTCCCAGGCCTTGTCCTTTGCCTTGGACACAAGGATGTGCTACAAACAGTCCTTCATCTGACCTGGAAGCCACTGTGATGCCTCCTGGCCTTGTTTTGCTTATTTCTACTGCTTGTCCCTTTGTATTATATATTGGCAGGATTGAGGCTTTTGGAGACAAATACTGTACTTAAAAAAAAAAAAAAATCCAAAAATCATATTGCTTTGTGAGCAGCTGGCAAGGTGCAGTTCTCAGACAGTGACAGCAACAGCCAGGGCTGGAAAGGGGCAGCATTAGAGAAGTCTGCCTCAGGGGAAGGAGGATCTTATTTTTAATTAAGCAGGATGTTTCTGCAGTGACATGTTAGGGTCACTAAATCCTGTTCCATTGTCCCCCACCAGTTTTGCTGGTGGAAGGACACTGGATTGTGCTGCACTGTTGGATAGATCATCAGACTCTTCTACAGTGGTCACAGGCTGAGTGCTTCTGTAGTGGATATACAGGTCATACTGGTTTAGTTCTTACTGCAAGAGCTGGTGTAATGAAAGTCTTGGTGAGCAGAGCTGGAGGTTGGAATCAGCATGGGCACAGCAGAAAATGGGGAGTCAGCTTTAAACCAGTGTGTTCAAACTCCGGTGTAAGGACGGACTTCTCTTCTGGGTATTAGGCAGCCAAGCTTTAGCAAGTGTTGCCGCAGCTGGAACAGTTTCTGCTCACCCTTCTGCTCTCTGAGGATTGATTGCAGCAGAGTCAGTGTCTGGGCAGTGTTTGCCTCTCCTCCAAGGGCAAAGTCCACCTTGACGTGTCCATGGGGCTGGATGGCTGGCACTGCTCTGTCAGGTGTCAACATCCTCCAGGGATTACCCAGCAGCAAATGGCACTCTCAGACTGAGGGATCCTTGGGCTGACTCACCCAGCCCCTCCTGTGAGCTGTCCCTCTGCTTCAGGCTCTGAATGGAGATCCACCCTCCATTCCTCCTCCTTCTACCACTGGTAGAAGCCTTGGGATTTCCAGAGCTGGCTCTTCCACTGAGGGGCTGTGGAGTGCAGGTCAGTAGGTTGAGAAATCTGGGAGAGAATGAAAAATTGCCGCAAAGCTTCATTTCCTCTGAGGAATGCTTAAAACATGGCATTTGCTGAGATCTCTGATCTGATACGAGATACTCTAAGGCAGAACTGGAGTTGCTGTATCTATTGAGCCAGCTCTTCCTCACATACACATTAGCATCACCCCACTAAAATTAGTACAGATTTATTCTGGCTTGTCCTACTGTGTTCTCCATTGATTAGAAAATCCAGGAACATGGCTGTTTAAGGGGAACTGTAATTGCACACTTGTTTTTGAGGAAGTAAAAAAGTCATGCTACTTGAAAAATAGAAAGTAATTTACCTCATAAGAGATGTGTAATAATAGATTATCAAAGTCTGCATTTATGAGATGGTAACAGTAAATAAAGCAGTCTTCTCTTCAAAGCCTATCCCACTCTGGAGTTAGTACTTGAGCTCTGAGTTTTGAGGGAGAATTAAGTGACAGATTCTCACTGTGCTCAGTAAGCCTGGTGGTAGAGTTTTTGTCACCTTCTAGTTTAGAAAAAGCCTTACTGGAAGTGCAATGATCAGACCAGATCATTCTGCAGCTACAGCTAACTTCTGTGTGTTAAGGGGAGTTGAAACTCTGGGCCAGACACTGGTTGCACAGTTGTCTCTGTGCCTTTCTCTGAGCAGAGGGTCTGAAGTTGCCTCTGAGCATGTCCAGGTCTGGGGTCTACCTGTAACTTTCTCTTACAGATGATGAATGTCGTTAATTTGGGGGTTTTTTTTCTCTTTCACTTTGGAATTTCCTGTGACTTTCCAGTGCCCTGTTGATGATTAACTCTGCCTTTACCCAGGGAGAAATATTCATTAGATGATTAGATTAGCAAGTCACTGGAATTGGATTAATGTAAATACTTCTTGTAGGTGAAGCAGGAGGGGCTGGCACAGCATCTGCAAAGCCTCTGCTGTCAGCTACACAGGAAGGTGCAGAGGAAGAGCAGAAGCAAACCAATCCTTAATGGTTAGGGAAAAGCTTAAGTGCTTTTGTTTGCAATAGGCAGTGAAAGCTGCAGAAAGGATTTCTCCAAAGAAATCTGCTTATGAAATAGTGCCAGCCAGTGCTTGTACATTCCTAAAAAAGAAGGGCCAAGGTGCTCCACCTTTGCTACAGCCTTTTCTCCACAGCACACAGACAGACCTGGCATGGAAGAGGGCCATGCCAGATTAAATGCACAGATGTGCATTTGTAGTTTATGATGATGATGATGATGATGATTCTATAATAAGATTTTTGACACAGCAAGGTTTTTTGATTTTAAACTAATCCTCTTATGTAACTCAGTTACGTTCTTTCTATTGTCCTGAATATTAATCTGATTTTGAGATACTCTTTTTGGGTTTGTTTCTGATTTTTGCATTTGCAGGGATGAGTTTCAACTGATTACAATAGTTTTAGATGGCAACCACCTGATCAAGCATACTGTTCTAATCTCTTGAAGATAATCACTAAAAATATATCTTCCTTAATCTCCTTTGCTGGATAAGAGAAAAAGAGAAGGATTGGAAAGGGCAATGTGCCGTGAGACTGACTGCATGCACTACAGGTTGCTTTCCTTAGCTTCTTCTCAATAGAAATGCCATCTTTCCCCATCTTAAACAGCTTTGGCAAGCTGTGTGGCTCAGGTGAAGAACTGGTGCTGGAAAAAGTGAAATTTCGAAATTCAGTCAGAAGGATGTCAATAATTGAGGATGGGGATATTGCAGAGGTCTTGTATCTCATTCCCAAGCAGAGCTTGCTGAAGCAGCTGCCCTACTTGAATCCAGATGACTACTACTTGTGTGAGCAGCTCTATGACACTCCTGAGCATCTGGGTAAGTGAGGACTGCTGTGAGGTCTTGATTTTTGGTTGGTGAGTAGGCTAATTGCTTTACAGTTATGTTTTGTGTAGCAGCAAGATACTCACAGAAAGTCTGTTCAGGTGTGGAGAAATACTTCATGACTGACAGAGGGAAAGAGAAATAAAACGCCAAGTTAGAATCTGGAAGTATTGGTGGATGTAGGCACAGCTCTCTCTATATGTTGATCCTGGGACAAAGTGGGGGCCTCTTCAGAAGTATTCAAGCTAGAAAATACCTTTTGAAAGCACAGCATCCTGTAAGTAGTGTGTTCAGGGCTTCCCTATGGCATTTGTGAAACTGTCTTCCCTTCTGCTTGTTTTGCCAAGGAGTATTAATTGAAACTGCTTGAATTGGAAGAAGTGATTAGAAGTCTTTCTGTGCTCACTTCCTTGTCATTTATTAGGCTTCTGTGGTATCTTTTATCCAGGTGTCTCCTTTTTCTGGATAAGAAGTCATAACTTATTTAGATGCTCTTTGTGCAGGAGCCAGTCCATGCCTTTGATTATTGTTTTACATTTATTTTCCTAATTCTACCATAACTCTTTAAAAATTGGGTAATAAAACTATGTTCATCATGTAGCATAATGTGGATATATGCAGAGAGTTATAATTATGTTCTTTGTTCCTCCCTGTAGTTTCTAAAATTTGGTTTGTGTTTTAATTAATATTGAACATTAGCTTATTCCTTAGTAGAACTGTTAGTGGTGGGAGAACTTAGATCTGGAATTTATCAGCTTAAGTGGTTTCTTACAGTCCATTATGAATTTAAAAAAAAAAAAAGTTTCCTGGAAACTGCTGTCTGTGAATGAGAATTTGGCTATAAATGTTAATCTCTTCCAGATAAATTTCAAAGATTTTATCTTCTAGGACTTGCTTTATGGACTTCAGTTTTGATAACTCAAACTGCTTCTGTGCTGGAATTTAGTCTGTACTAAGCAGATGAAGAAAACTGCTATGTGCTTGTCACTCTCTCCAGCTCCTCAAAATGTTAATTCTGAGTGACTGTATTTGGTAGGCAAGTATTTTTCAAAGATCTGCTTTGGTGTACAACGCTTTTTCTTCTGTGCAAATTGCTTTTTTCTAGTCATCTCTGTAAGAGAACTGTCCCAAACCCATATGCTGTTGCAGATAGTTACTCCTTCTGAGTAATCAATTATTTTAAAATTAACATTTCAATGAAAGTGATGGTAAAACATGGGGCAAATGTATAATATAGCTGTGAGCTGGGAAAAAAAAAATATCATTCTGCCTTGCCAGCCTCCACAGTGTTTTCCATTGGTATTCTAGAGAAAAAAAATCTACATACAATTTAGCATTTTTATAAATCACAATTTAGAGCTGCCAATTATTTGGATGAACAGTGACCAGCTATATGATCAATCAGTGCAGCACTCCAGCAAAATTCTTGCCATCACAGCAGGCTGGGAGCTGTCTTCTAACTTGAGTGGGGCTTAAATCAATCTGTAAATCTGCAATTTTGCAGCTCTTCACTCATGTGTAAGCAATCACAAAGATAGTGGGACAGGTTTAGCATTATGCTGCAAATAACCACTATGGATTTTCTCCTTTCACCCTCCAGTATGGGAGCTACTATTCAATTGGGTGGGAATCGTGGTCCTGCTTTCCAGTGCCACGTATAATGCCAGTGAAAGGTTGAAAGGTGTCTGGTGCCTCAGCTTTACTTCAGTTACAACAATTGGAATCAGAATCTCACCCACTTAGAATAAAAGCAGCGAAATGCCTTTTGAAATCAGCCTGGGGGGAATTGCTGTATGTGACTTTAAGATGTGAAACATGTAAATCTGTCTCTCAGGCCATGTGCTGCTTGGGGATTATGGTCCCTAAAGTACTACAAGATTTAGCAGCTTATAAACCCTGCTGAAGGACAGTTTGCTGTCTCTATTTGACATTGCAAACAGAGATTAGAAATTACACTGTTCAAAGCATTTGGAGACTCAGTAATTATTTTCCTTGCTGACCATAAGTGGAATCACGAAGAGCAGGAGAGGCCCATATTTTAGGTTTTTGGAAGGTCAAGAATTATCAACAGGTGCAGAGCTGTTTGGCATTCAGGTGAGCCTTTGGAATCTCATCCTTTTAACCCATGACTTGCTTTTACTTAGCTCTTGCATCCTGAAATTCCATCCCCTTCATAATGGGAATGTGGGAGGTTAGACTTGTCTTACAAAGTTAAATGATGGCATCATACTGACAGTTAAGAGCACTCTAAAAGCTGAAGAAAACTTGAAAGAAAGGAGTTCAAAAGTGGCCTTTAATCCCTGAAAGGACCTTCATTCTGCATTTCTCTTGAGTTCATTTGGCCAAGGAATTATGAGCCACCTTCTCTTCTGTGTCCAGGGGAAGTCTAAGGATGCTTCCTGTGAGAGAGATTGCCAGTCATGCTTTGCTGCAAAAAAATCTGTCTTCCCTTTTATGGAAGACCTGGTTCAGCACATGGCTCTGATGCTCTGAGGCCAGACCCTGATACAAAGGAGTCTCTAGGAAAATATCTGATTTTGAGGATTGGCAAAACCTGAAATTTGGTTTCAAAAAAAAAAAAAAAAAAAAAAAGGTTGCAAAAGAGCACTGGAATTTTGAAGAGAAAATGGTCTTGGAACTGTGTGATGTTGCTTCTCATATAAGATGCTGTCACCTGTCACTTGTAGCAGTGACACCTTGTGCAGCCTTGCAGAGTGGTCACTCTGGCTGTGACAGTGCACAGTGCACACCTGAGGGAAAGGAGAGACACAGCACATTACCTAACCAACCTCTTGTGTGAGGTTAGTACCTCTTTATGTAACCATATTTATTTAAAGCATCACTGGTGAGAATGGCTGCCTCTCTTGCATCAGCTGGGTGTAAAGGAAGACAGAAGCAATCTAAGAGGATGAGAAAGGCATGGGGGGAAATGTAGGGAGCATGAAAACAGTCTAGTGATGAGACAGGAGGTAAATGGGACTGGTGGAGGAAAATTTATGAAGCACCAAGATCCCATTTAGTCTTTAATGTGTAAAAGAACTGGCTGGGTGGCTGAGACTAACCAGTGGTGGAGAATGGACTGGAATTTAGTTGGAGGATGGTCACCAGTGGTGTTCTGAGCACAGTCCTTTGTAATAACTTTACTGATGATGTGGATGGGAGGAGCGAGTGCACCCTCAATCAGTTCTCTGACAACACCAGGCTGGGTGGGAGTGTTGATCTGCTGCAGGGCAGGAAGGCTCTCAGAGGGGTCTGGACAGGCTGGACCCATGGGCTGGGGCCATTGCTGTGGGGTTCAGCAGAATGTGTGGAAATGGTTCAAAGCTGTGCCAGGGAAGGTTTAGACTGGACATTAGGAAGAATTTCTTTACTGGAGCATGGTCAAACACTGTGCTTCCTGAGGAGGCTGTCAATCCCCAAAGCCTGTCAGTGTTTGAGATATGGAGTGTCATTAATAACTTGGTCAGCCCTGAGATGGCCAGGCAGCTGAATTAGATAATTAATTGTCAGTTCCTTCCAACTGAAATAGTCTATTCACTTTTATTCTATAAAATGGAGTGCTGGGGAAAATAAAGTCTGATTTTTCTGTGTGTATGTTTGCAGAGGGGAGGAGTCCAAGAGATCAACATGGTGATGTGAGGGAAGACACAGAGGTAGAGTGTTCTTGAGAGGAATGGGCTTTGCAGATTTGAAATGAAAGGCCCAGTGGTAAAATACAAGCTACAGCATAAAACTGTTCTACATCTGAGTTCCCACACATCAGCTTCTTTGCATTACTAAGGTTTTTGTGCTGTGCTCTGGCAAGAAAGGTAGAGCCCTCAGTTAGGGAAACAAACTCTTTATATCCCATTGCCGTTTTCCATTTTTAGTACCAAGGAGTGCCCAAGATCACCCCAAAGGCTGCAGTTTGTTTAACACCAATCCCTGCTGTTATTTGGAAAGAAAGAAGGAAAAATGGAACCAAAAAAAAAAAAAAAATAAAAGGAATTCCTGTTTTAATCTTGGGTCTTATCTGCTAATAGTGTTCCTAGTAGCTCCCCACAGAATGGATACCTGATGTGACCTATGGCCATAGGATTTTAATGGTGCTGTGTCTGGTGTCCAATCTCAAATTCTACGCAATCTCAAAAGTGGCAAGCAGTGATATGAGAGAGGAAAATCCAGGTTCTGTTGGCATTGTAGTACGTGGTACTTCTTAGATGCTGAGAGGTGCTGATCAGACCGCTCCTGTCCTTCAGATAAGGAAAATCTTCTTTTTGATAGCTTTTCAAATTGATTACTTCAAGTGAGCAATCTCTCCTGGCCTCAGTCCCTGTATATTTTTTTAAATTATTTAATAGGGAGAGTGCTTTTAAAATTTGTGGTAATACAATTTTAGAAACATTATTTCATTCTTCTGCAGGACAGGGTCCTGATAAGTCAGCTATATGGTTTGAAATTAATCAGTTGAATTTCACTGTCTAGAAGTGTAAAGTGTGGACTTGCACAGATAAGAAGTGGAAACTAGTACACACTGATCCTGAAAAGCACAGGGAGAATAATTATACTTACCATAATGTAGATTAACTGTAATGTACAGTTAATGGAAGTGTAATATATAGATAAATATAGGTAAATATACATTGACTGTATAATACTGCTGCCATTCTTTTTCTGGGATGTGTTAGCAGGACATACATTCAGCAGCTGGATAATTTTTCTCTGTTCCTGTTACTGAAGAGGACTCTGCTGGATACTGTCTCTAGGTTTGGACACTGTATTTTTGAAAGATACTGATAAATAGTGAGGGAAAAAAAGATTTATGAGAAAAGATTAATGGAATTAGGTTTGCTGAATCGAGAAGAGTGGTGATAATTGAAGGATTTAGACAATCTTCAGCTGAGTAAGGGATTCTCAAATGGAGATGTGTTCTGCATTGTCCTGAGAAGCACAGAGAAGTATCCTTTTGAAAAATAGTGAGTAGTGGTTTTGTGTTGAGTAAGAAATATAGCTGAAACTCCATCTGTGTTAGCTCTTAATAATCTTTAGTTCTCAAAGTATGAAGAGTTAGCTTGATTTTTTTGATTTTTAATAAACTGTGAAGTGAAGAAGTAATGAGTTAGGATCACTTCTTCATCCTTTGGCCATTTTCAATCTACTGCAATTTAGTCGCTGACACATTTTTACTTAAAATATTGGAACATTTAATGGCTTGGTAGCCCTTGGCTTCCTGTTTCAGAATTCTGGCAAGAGGTTGTCAATGTTCGGATCAATCTAAGCTAATTGGTTTAGTAGTAAATCAGTGGTTTAGCATTAATCTGCATTAAGGTAGCATCATTTAGAGCAACTGAATTCCACTGTAGGGTTCATTGCTCCTTCTCCTAAATTCTTTGTTATCTGTAATCCAATAAACAAGAACAAAATTGCAGTTCCTACTGGTGCTAGCAAGGAATATGAGCTAAATCAGCTGCAAATTCAAAGAAATAATGAAAACATTGTGATTTTCTGTATGGTATGTAAATAGTCAATAGCAGCGGTGTGAAGATTGTTCAGTGAAATTGCAGCAAATTTATTTTTATTGCTGCTGTGTGACTCCATAATGCCAATGGGTGCCCTAGCTGGACAGGGCACATTTTGGCTACTTCCCCCCAAAGCTGTTTACAGGGAGGCCTGCTTTTGTTCTGTATCTGATGGAGACTTCCTCTCTTGTGTCCGTCATCTGCAGTTGCATAACCTTGGTATTTTAATCAAACAACCCGGGAGAAATGCCGTCCCCTTCCTGGGCAGGGTTGCAGCAGGGGGGGCTCCCCCAGAGCTGCAAGGGGCAGGAGAGCAGGCTGCTCTCCTCCTGTGGTCGGGGGGCTCAGAGCCAGCACAGCCTCCTGCAGGCAGGACAGGTTCAGGTAAATCTGAAATGGAAGCTGCTTCCAAGCTGAAGAGGTTCTGGGCTTTCCAACTGGTAAAACACTGGTGGCAATGGGGTGGGGAAAAGAGAGGTGGAAATTGCTGTTTCTTCTCATCTGAAAGCTGCTCCTTGGGCTTGCTCTGCTTATCCAGAAGGTGAAATAGTGGGGAAATTTCTGAGCAGAGAGAGAGGCATAGGAAGTGGCTGTTCTCACTCCCTGCAGCTTTGGCTGTGCAGCATGGACAGAGTGGAATGGGAGTGAGAGAGGGGATTGGCATCCAGCTTCCCTTGCTTCATCTGCTCCCATCCACCCCTCCTGCACAGGAAAGCAGAAGATCAATCCTAATGGCTGTTGGCTGCTTCTTCTCCTTGATGCCTGGGAGGTGGGGGTGTCACCGGGTAGACTTTTGTATACAGGGACCTTAGAAATGGCTCTTAGCTTGAGATACTTGGTAAATCTCTGTGGTTAAACAGTTAATGGGAGGAGAAGGGAGGAGAAGGAACCAGGAATGTTCTTCACCCAGGTCAGGCAGACACAGGGCAGCTGAGAGGGAAAGAAGACAATGGACAATGGTGATTACAGTTTTTGCATCATCCTGCTTTTGATAGTTTTGGTTACTTTCCTTTAAAGAGTAAATCTTTATGGTGGGATGCAGAAACATTTACCAGGGGATGCTCATCACTGGTATGTTACCATGTGAATTAGATGTTGCAGCTGTGAGTGCAGTTTTCAAGTTAAAACATAGAAACATTAAAATGTAAAAAGCAAAAAACACAAACCAAATTCACTTATCAGGATACATCAGTACTTGGAAGATGTACCATATTGTTTCTTTTTTAAGTTGGCAAACTCTTCTTTAAGAAGAAGAATTATTTAAAATATGTTACTCTTTCCTATGGAGCAGCAGCAAAACATTCCAGTTGATGCACAAGTTGGAATCAGTTATTCCCACTCTCAATGTGTTTTATGTCTGCTTAATATTTTATCATGGTCCTACTATTGAACTGGCAGGAAATAATTTAAGAGAAAGGTTCAAATATGCAAAAGTGTTTATGCTGAAACAAGTGAGCTCCCTAGCTAGTAGATAAAATCACAGCCACAAATAGAAAAATTCCGGAAGCTGGACTAAGGTGATAAAAATTTATTTGCTGTAAAATCCTGTTTGAATATATTAATATTACACTACATAGCCAAATCATATAAAGCATCTTTTTAGCTTTCTTTGAGGTTCTCTGTGGTTCATTTGATAAGACACTGGAGTGGCAAATACTTGTTGGGAGAGATACATTTGCAGGACAGATTTAGGTGCCTCTTTCGAGAGTCCTATTTCTAGTTTAGTGTGGAATCAGAAGAGGAGGAATTTGTCATTTGGCACAATGACAATTAAACAGTCCAGCTTGATCTAAGGGTGGTTTGTATCCATTGCCCACATGGTGGGTTGCCTCATCCCCAGGCACTGTGGACTTTTGTGGGATGCTTTGCTGGATGTGGTATTGTTGACACACACACAAAGGTTAGTTCTTAGTGGAGAGACTGTCACATCTCTCAGCACTGCAAAACAAAGAACTTGTTGCTTTACTCTGCAAATTAACAGATTGGCAGGAAGCTGCTTCAATCTGGTGTTGCATGGACCTCTCAGGGAGAAGTTCTTTAGACCAGAGAGTCTTTACAGCATTCCTGCTGATTTCACTGAGCCAAAAACTCTCAAGACAGGCTGTGGGGTTTATTCTGCACAGTTAATCCAATTCTGAAGTGGATTTTCAATATCAAATCTCCTTAACCTTAGGCATGCACAGTAAAGGATGACACTTGCATGTGTGCTTTCTTGGTGGGGATTCCTTGCTTCGTGCAATTTTCAGCATTTACTGTGGCGACTGTCAGTCAAGGTTATTATGTTTTTATCAGCAACAGTATTGGTTGTGTTCATGAATTAGCTCAATAAATTCAGTTTATAGCAGGTGAATAGTGATGATTTTGTATGGTAGTTAAAAAATATATGAAGTTTAAAGCACTGTCTGTACTCATATTACTGTACCACGTCTCAGTTCAGTGCCAAATATGTGTGCATACTGTGAAGGTCACACAGGTGTGAAGAAAGCATGATCTCCTTTCTAAGGATTAGCAATAGCATAAGCTGTTTGAAAGACAGTTGTTACATCAATAACATAAATATATGTTCAGAGATAAATGTTTGTACATGCCTGCAGCCAGATGATTTACCCATTAGTGAGCTCGTATATTTTTGGAGTATATTATATTATATATACTGGCAAAGAAGCATAATATAACCATCTTTTCTCATCTTTTTCTAAAGATAATCTGATGGTTTCAGGTGCTTTTTTACATAACTGTGTGTTAAGCTTCTTAATATTTAGAACAAAGCCAAGTCTACTTGTTTCTTATTTTGTTTTGCAGCAGATTAGACTTGATTTTGCAGACTATTACTGTCCTACTGAGTAATAGTGTACTAAGAAAGTCCTGCTTTCAAGAATCTCAGAAAATCAGATTTTGCTTCAAGAGATCCAGATGTCTTAATAGATCAAAGCTTCACAAATGTTTTATTCCCAAGGAGTCTGATTTGTAAGAACATGAAATTATTTTATTTCTAAAAAAAAAAAACACTAAACCCCCGAATCCTGGCAGATCAGAATGATTACACTGTGCATTTTACTGAATCAAGTGATTGATGTATTTGCTAAATTTTCAATTTGTTTACTCTGAAAGAAAGATGGCGTGTGATTTTAAACAGCAATATTATAGACTGATTGTGTTGAAAGTGGTACAGGGCAAGGCTCAGCACAGCAGAAAGGAAAGGTTAGAATGCAGGCCCTCAGGCATTATTTGCTTGAAGATCAATATTATCAATAGTGACAATGTGATCCCAAGGTGTAGGATGGCAGGACCACAGTATGTGCTGAGAAAGAATCAAATTCTCTCTGGTGGGTCTGTCTATGCTCCTCTGGGCTGTTTAAAACTTTTTGATAGGGCAGCCCAGAGGGTCTGTGGTGGGGAGCTCAATCTGTGGGGCCTTCACAGCTCCTGAATTCCTGCTGGTTCCCACAGGACAGTGTGGTGAGGACAGCCTGGCAGCCTCAGAACATTGCACAAGCTGCAGGATGGAGTTGTTACAGAGCAAAATCTGTGTGCAGCGTTGGAGAGGCTCAAGGATGACTCTCAGAGTAACAATGCCTGCAGGCTTGGAAGACACATGGTGTGGGGATCAGTTCTGGCAGGTACAGCCTGAATTCTGCTCACTGTGTTCTGGTGAACCTGAAAAACTCCACCAGCACCCCGGGCTTTCCCGGTCATTTGCCTGCCTGGTTCTTTGCTGCAGCCCTTTGGGAGCCCTGCTGCTGGAGCTGATTCCAGAAATGGAAGATGGGCCAGCTGCCCGAGTGGCTGAAGGAGAGATATCAGGCTGCTGAAGGAGGGTGAGGTCAGGAGAAACAGAAGCCAGGAAATAGTTAATATATAGCTTATAGAATCCTGAAACTGGGAAGTGTAGGCTTGCCCATTAGGGCACCGGGACCACTGCTGGGTCATGGGGCTTTTGGAAGAAATCCCAAATTGGCATTATTGGTTTTTGTCTGAGCAGGCACGGGTAAGTCAGGATAAGAGTTAGAGCAGGTCATGAGAGAGAGGCATTTCCTTCCTGGAGAAGGGAGCATTTTGCAAAATGCTGTAATTGAGACTTTGCAGAAGTGATGGCTCTCAACTGACCTAGGTTGGACAGTGGTTCAGCTGTGGAAGCCTGGGGCAGCCTTTCTTGTCAAAACTTGGTTCCAGGCTCTTTGCTGGAAGCAAGACACTCAACAGATGATATTTTCCTGGATATTATTTAGTGGAACTACTTCTCCCCTTTCTTTTTCTATTTTTTACCTGCCTTTTTCCCTCGTTTCTTTATGAATAAGAGATATCAGTTCAGTTGTGAAGAAATTGAATGAAGAAAAACTGTATGCTGATACTTCTAAGCCATGATCTCATCTGTGAAGAATGAGTGCAAGATAAAAATATGAACACAGGCTTTTAAAATGAGAATAACAAACCTTAAATCATAGCTAAACTTCTTAGTATCTCACTCATACTTTTTCAATATTATCAAGGTACAAGAAATGGCAAAACTGAATGGTTTAACTCTTTCCCCTTGTGGAGTGATCTCAGTATTGGACTCATGCCTCTTGCTGAATGCACAAGATATTTTTCACCATAAAATAGCAGCAACATGAGCATGTTTAGCTGTAGTGTACTCTCTCTGACTCTTCCACCCACACTGTGCTCAAGGAAGACTTTATTTAGTTTGTACAGTGCAAAAGGTATTTAAAGAAAAAGAGTTATTTTGCTTTCTTGTAAAATAGGTTTTCCTAAATAACAATAAGTGTCAAGGGATTGTTTCTAGAATGCTATCTATTCTTCATCTGAGTTGATTCTGAGTTGTACAGCAGGGTAAAAAATTTTGCCTCAACTTTGAACAATGAGAATAAAACCAAAAATCATCCTGATGTAAAGAGATTTTATTTACAATACTAATGTCTGCTCTTTATATGTCTTTGTTCTGAAATGGATTACATTTTACTCCTAAATCTCCAGCATAATTTACTGCAGCCTGTACTTTTAAATCACATTTTATGTGCATGCTGCTGTAGTGTGCCACTGCAGCCCTGGTGGCTGAACGATGTGAGATACAGCAGTGCTAATCTCTAGCACATGTGAAAAATGGAGGAATGTGCTCGGAGAAAGTCCACATACCAACAAGCAGCTTCTGTGTCAGCAGCTTGCTGGAAGAAAAAATATGAATGATCATCCCTGCAAGCCTTTTGAGGGTGTCTGAGGATCCCAGGAAGGGGTTAACACACGCGGGTGCGTGTCCACGGGCTGCGCTCTGCGCATCAAATCAAATATTTATGAATGAAGGTCAGATGTGCCCCTTTCAGGAGGCTGTCCCCCAACTGTTTACAAAATACAGCCTGAAAAAGAACATGGCCAGGCTGAGTTACAGCCTGACATCTCTGATGTGTCGGAAATGTGACATGGTGGCTTGTGCCTCCGTGTTGGTGGGGTTCAGCCCAGCTCCCCACTTGAGCCTGAGATGCTATTAATAGTAACAGCCTGAGTCATAGAAGCAGGAATGTCAGACTGCCTGTGCTGTGCTGCTCTTACACGTTGGACTGCTAACAATAGAAAGCCAGCCTAGATTTGTTAGAATAGAATAACTATTTTTTTCCATGCATGTGCCTGTATCTCTGGCTCTCTCTCTCTCCTCTCTCTTTCTCTCTCTCTCTCTCACAGAGATTTATTTATTAAAGAATGTCACTGAATAAGAGATACCTTCTGGGTGAGGCAGACTGGCTTGTTTAATTCATTTCCGTTGTTCTGGGTGGCATTTATATAAAACATCTAAAATTTATTTACTGCAAATATTTTTAACGCTGTGTGCGTGGTCTGATTTTTTTCCAGCAGGTATCAGCCATCTGCTACTCTGTCTGGCTGATGCCTACAGATTGTTTCTTTACATTAATATCTCTCTCCCTACGTAGAGTAACATGGAGAAGGAATTCCCTTGTGGAGGTGTGAGCAATGTAAATGTAGGGTGCAGTATGAATGTCATTTCACTTTTATCATGTAACATAAAGCACATTTTGCACTGAGCTGTGGTCAAGTTGAAGCTTTTGCTCTGTGAATCTGTCCATAATTTAGCCCAGAATATCTTATATTTGACCCAGTTCTCTGCTGCAGAGATCTCGTCTGTCTTTGACAAGTCCGTTCATTTCCATTTGCTATTTTCTCTGCCTTTAAGCCACAAATATAAAATTTACTCTCTAGGCAAAGGCATGAATGCCATAGGTTTATTTTGGGGAAATCACTGGTAGCTAGATAAAATGAAGAACTAAGTAATGGTAGTAGTTATAGAGGCTCTCCAAAATCTTCATGCTGACAGTATATATGTATTTTAAAAATATAAGTAGCTTTTAAGGGCTATTCAGGATTTTGATTAGTTATATTTCCCATCTTTTCTTCATGACGGTGAATAAAAGTTTGCTTGTAAAAGAAAAGTTTTGTCTCCCCTGACTCTGACCTGCATCTTTTAATAGGAAACACAACTTTGGTATATATGATGATGAGACTTGACAATATTCTAAAGTGTTGGTTTGTTTGTTTCCTAGCATCAGTTTACTGCCCAGTCCTTTCTCAGTAGAGTTTAGTGCCTGGAAAACCATAAATTGGCAGGTCACTTTGAGGCCCAGATTCCACAGTGGTGCTTTGTCTTGTTGGGGATGTGTTGGGGTGTGAAATTTGTGTCTCAGTGATGCTGTTTCAATGCCTTTCTGTCCTCTCAGTTCCGTGAGTACCTGTGGCTGTCATCTGCAAAGGAATTACTTAGGAGGAGTTACTGTTTCCAATTATTTGGAAACGATAATTATTATTATTATTATTATTATTAACAGAGTATTCCTATTAAATATAACATTATTCCAGTATCCAGCACTTACTTTGACCCACAGTAAACATTTGTATAGCACTTTCTGGCTTCAGAACCCAGGTGCTCACTGGGCAGTGACAGTTCCCATTTTATTGTTTTTATTGTTGTTTGAAGTACAGGATAGGTATTCCCATCCTGCACAGGCTGTATGTTACTCTAACCTGTTTTACAGTCAGTAAGCATTGAGAGACCATTTATTAGCATGTTTTGTGATCTAATAATTGCTTTAAAGCTAAATCCAGGAGTGGATAAACTGCTCACCATGGAAAAGCCACTGTGCTGTAGCCTGCCTCAGCACTTGCTCATCTTTGTTTCCCCTCTTGGTCCTGGCTCAGTTTGAGTAAATAAAACAACAGAAAGCTCATAAATACCACTTCAGCTTTGCGTGTGCGCTGGAACAGCTGCCCTGCTCTCCCTCCCATCTCCTGGCAGCCCCTTCCAGTGGCTGGGAGGGATGCAGGGTGCTGAGGGATGGGAGGCAGTGGCAATGGGATGGATCCAGCCCCGGCTCCCTTGGCAGCTGGAGCTCCCAGCACAGGGCAGGAGCCACGGGCAGGGATCAGCTGCCTTTAGCCACGGGAAAACAGCACGGTGGGGAAAGATCAGAGGAACCAGAAGGAAAGAGAGTGATGAGCAGTCGGACCTGATCAGTCCTTGTAGGAAATCTGACCAGGGGAGATTATTATCTGGAATAAGCTGCCTTTTTTCTTTCTTTTCCTTTTATTTTTATTTTATGTTCTTTTTAATTTTTTTTTAATCCATCTCAGCCAAACACTGCTGGAAAAGAGATTGTGTTTAAATTACTTCAGCTAATTCTTGCTGCTTCCGCTAAGAAGAAAAATTGTTCGCCATGGTGAAAGAAAAAGGTAATTATGTTTATTGATAGACTGGAGCTGAAACCTAATGTGCCAGCCACAGTCACCTGAGGTTTAAACCCTCACATTTAAGATGAGCATGCTGTGACTGGCAGTTGTTGTTTTCCTTTCTATAAAAATGGTGTGTGAAGCCCTGCAGTGGGTTGCATTGATTATCATTGTACCTGCTTAATAAGGGTAGAATCTGGAACACATCTAATTTACTGTGTCTGCACAGCAGGGTCCCTTCTGTGTGCACATGTTTGTTTGGGTTTTTTTTTCTATGATTTAACCCAAGTTGACAGTTTTTTACCTGTATTTGCTGCAGTTAAAGTAGCTTTGACCACTGCAACAGCTAGTTCAAAATTTTAAAAATAAACATTGATATATTCAAATTTGAGAGGGTATATTTTAAATTTTAATGGATAAATGGGATTTTGCAAAATGCTTGAATTTTGCAGCAGTAAATTGGATATCAGTTACCTATAAGTAACATTTTAAGCCTTCTACAGAAGAATTTGCTATTTTAAACAATTTAGAAATGGTTGTGGGGTGTTTCCTTGCAGTAATACTGGTTTGTGTCATTTATTGTATTATGAAGATGCAAGATAGATTATGAGTTGTATTTGAGTGTACTGGATGTGGTTTGGGGCATTAACATTATCACAGACAGATTCAGACTCAGTCTCTTCTGTGAAGAGGAGAGTCTGTCTTCTTTACTTCTGAGGGTTCTGTAAAAAATAACATGGGAGAAATTCAAACTAGGGCAGAAACAGAAATAAGAAGGAGTAGAACTGAGTAAGAGTGGACCCATGCTAAGACTTTTTGAAATGTAAATAAAAAGTGAGTGCAATTAGCTTCACAGATGTGTAGATTGAGGAGAGCAGGACAAATGCTCATACATGACAAATGCTTGCCACAGTGTGTCATAGATGTCAGGAGGATTGTAGTAACAACCATTCTCCAGGCTGTTGATAATTTCTGTTGATGAAAGGCGGTGACCCAGCATAAATTTTATTGGCTACCAAGTAGCTTTGGGATCCCTTATTTGAGATGTACAGGATTACTTTTATAATACCAGTCATGATGACCTGCTACCCCTATCAGTGCCATACCAGGGATGGTTTAAATAGGAATTTCATCCCAAATCCTGGAAAGTGCAGGTTGCAGAATCATTGGAATGAACTACGTCAGTCATCTTTTCAGAAAAATAAGTGTATTGTCATGCAGTTTATCATAACTGTTGTTTGTTTTGTAAGATGCATTTTGAGACAAGGCTGCTGGTTTTTTTTTTGAAGTGCACATAAAATATGTGTAGCATTCAAGTTTGGTCCCTTTTCATGTTTCTGTCCCCTCCCCTAGCTGATGTTCTCTTGGTTGGATGCCCTGTGTTACGTGGAGCTGTAGCTGAGGAACATTCTGTAAATTCAGTTTTAGCATCTTGCACCATGAAAGTTGTCATTTACCTGCAAAAAAATCAAAACAAGCCTGTCATTTTTGTAAAAAATGGGAAGAAAAAAGCTTCATAGAAGAGTGGGAGAAGTTGACAATAAATGGTTGAAAATCTAAAAAAATTTTTGTTTAAATTACTTCATTTTCCCCTCCCCACCAAGTTTAATGCATTATTAAAAATGGCTATTTATGTTTATGTTGGATATAAATATTTTTTTCCTGTTCACAGAGATAATGGACTAAAATAACTAAATGTTCTTTTTAATTTTGGAGTGCAGTTACTGATATTTCATATCACATGGCTGCAGAAAGAGAAAGGATGGAATGTGTTAAATATTTTGATTTTATATGTTACTACTTACAAATAATTTCCTCAACAATTTTTTAACTCTTTTGTTTCTGCCTCAATTTTCCTTTTTCTCTTGGTGGGGTTTTTTGGTTGTTTTGGTTGTTTCTTTTGGTTTTTGTTTTGGTTGTTTGTTTTGGTTTTTTTTTTCTCCTCTGCTTTAGTCAGAAGGTCAGGATTTATTGCTCTAAATGTCACTCTCTACAGTGATACTCTCACAAAATGCAGCTGGTACCCTCCCTTCCAGGCACTGCTGGAGCTGTGGTTTGAGCAGGCTGAAAATGCAGTTCAGTCCAGTGTCATTTCACAGACATGTGAAGCAGGCACTGGAGGGGCTGGTTTCAGCTAGAAAAATGCAACTCCAATTCACTGACTTGAAAAATGGCTGGTAACAGTTTTTAGCAAATTAGCATGCTTCATTATGCTCACACTGTAGAATGATTTCAGTGTCTGCCTGGTTAGTTCATACAAAAAAAATTCCTGAGGCCAGGGTGTTTTCTGCTGACACCAAACGGCGCTTCCTAAATTGTGTCTGACTGATACCACATTTTCATCTCTCTGTGTACTTATCTATTTCCAATTATAAGCCCTTATTATCTAGTTACTCAGCTGAATTATTATTACTGTGCTGCATCCAAGGGCAGCTTTCTCTCTTCTTATCCTTTAACAGAAAGAAAGTTTGCATGTGCATAGGTTTGTCTTGTTATTAATTCTCTCTGGCAATTTAAAGCCCATATGGAATAATCTGCATTCTTGCTGCTTTTATGTTGAGGTCAGTGTGTGGGCTGGGAGCCTGCTAGCTAGGTTTAGTGTGATACAAGGGTCATTAGTTAGTTCATTCATTAGTTAGTTCCACATTAGTTCATATAAACTGAGGATTTAGCCCTGATTCTTGATTTTTTTGAGCAGTTGATGAGAAGGCAGCCCTGGCATTCAAGTGCTAGTCTGTGAAAGCATATTGGTAATCAGCTTTGTTCCTGATGAAATCTTGGGCGCGATCATCCATGGGCAAACTCATGAAAGTGGATTAGTTGCTGCTCATGCCATGCTTCTGCATGCTTGGAAGGATAAAAGGAGGAAATATGAGAGGTTGAAGATTTTTTGGATTAAAGAAGCGGGCACAGAGGCTTCATGATTTCTGTTCTTTGTGTACTGATTCTGCTGAAGGGAAGGTGCTGGCACCTACTGGGTACCGAGTTGCAGTGAGCTTGATGATGTTTCCATGTTCTCACAGCTTCTCCGTAGGTGCTCGCTGGTGCTGGCTCTCCCAGAAGCCACACAGAAGGTGCAGGTCACCAAAATGGTGCCATATTTCCAAGATTATTTGGGCCGTGGTTCAGTCTTGCAGAGGGATTTTGTTCTCTGTTGTTTTTTCTCCATACTTTTGGTAAAGCATGATAGCAATACCCTTCAGGTTTTGACCAAGAGGACTGATTCTATGCTTACCCCAACATTTTTCTCTTCCATTTTTCAATCCCACGAGCTGTGAGCCCCCAAAGGAGCTTTTGGTCTTTCTCTGTAGCTGTAATGTAACTGCTTGAGATGGGACTTTCCTTGAAGAGTATGCAAATATTACCTGCCCACTAATTTAAATGTGTTCTCTCTTGGGAACTTTGTCTCTCCAGCACTCTGTGTATTTGCAATTTTAACATTTATTTCCTGTGTCAATCAGGAGAATGTTGAGTTATGGGATTTGGGCCCTAACACTGTCTCAGTGTCATGGTCGTTGATGAAATATAGTCTTGATTTGAACTCATGGCTTTGGAACTTTTTAACCCCAGGTGACCTGGGAAAGTCTCCAAGTTTGTTGCTTTTGGAGCACATGACAAGATTATGCAATCACACATTGGCAGGGGGAGGATTGGGGAGTTAATTTTCTTTTTGCTTCAGTTTACTTAGTTTCAAATTTGGTTCTGCTTGACAGTTTGCTTTTGGGGCTGGGCATTTGGTTTTTTGTGGCTTTTTTTTTTTTTTTTTATGAAGGGCCTGTGCTGCCTTGTACAAACCACAGAAAAGGCATTTTATAAGTATGTATTATAGTAGATGTTGAAAAAATACAAAAATACAATTGTAATTAAAGTACTAAACAATAGAACAGTTTTGTGTTGGAGGCTCTTAAGGTGACCTTGGGGAGGTAATTTGATCTTTCCTTGTGTTAATCTGTAAAATGAGGATAAGAACATTCCTCTTGTCTGCCTTGATTATTTGAATTTGAGGTCTTTGGAGCAGAGGGTTTCTTTTACCTTGCTTCACAGCTGTGACAAGGCAATCTCAGTGTTGGGATTTCACTACTCCTACTTGTACAAAAAACCATAAAGAGTATCCAGTGCTATGTGATTATCTTGTAAACATCTTATTACTTTTAAAAAGCAATGCAATTGTAAAGGAATTATGTTTCTATTGGCACATTTATGGCATTGCTTTTCTGTCCTTTCTCTTTCTAAATTTATTTTTAATATTAGGTTTCAAATTGCAGTTCTGGTGTGTAGCATTGATACTGAGAGAAACAAAAATAACTAAGGAGATGCCAGGTCAGGCACTGCATGTTTACTGGAGATTTTATTTATTTATTTATTTATTTATTTATTTATTTATTTATAATAACACTTACTTCACATGAGGGTACAAACACTCATATCCAAAGAGCTGGACAAGCACAGTGTGCAGTCCTGCCATGCCTGACCACTTCCCATGTTTCCCAGTAGTGGAATTCCATACATTCCTTGCATCCCAGCTGTGTGTAGCTCTCTGAAGATAGGATGGCAGATATTTTATACTGAGAAATGGGAGAACTTTTCCTATTGATCTCACTGGAGGGGAGGGCTTAGGGGGTTTAGTCATTAAATTTGAGACCATGGAGTTCATAGGTTCAGGTGGTGGTAGAGGCAGTTCTTCCTCCAGCTGAAACAGTGAGTGGTGTGATCTAAAAACCCCCAATTTTGAAAAGGAGAGGTTCAATCAATTTCACTTTCTCACAGTTATCACAGTTCTAATTGCTGATTCTGGTTTTGAAGATAAAAGCAAGCAAACACATGCTCAGAGAAACACACCTCATGTTCCCTCTGGACTCTGGTTTCCAGTCCTTGTCTCTCATTGAGACTTGGGTGGGGCAGGACACTGGCGCCAGGCCACTGCTGCTCCTTTCACTGTGTGCTCCTTTTTCCTTGCTCAGTTATTTCCACGTGAGTTCCTCTGCTGCCTGCATCCTTTTGGAGTTGTACCTCCTCCCAAGACTCTTTGCCCCTGCTTGAGGCAGCTATTTTGCCTCAGCATTTCTCCTGCCCCGGCATCATTTTTGTTTCTCTCTTCCCCGTGCCTTGGTGTCTTCTCTGTCCTGGATTTGTCTCCTGCATCTCACAGAATTCCAGAGTGGGTCAGGTTGGGAGGGACCACAGTGGCTCCTCTGGTCCATCCTCCCTGCTCAGTCAGGATCATCCTTGAGCACAGGGCACAGGATTGTGCCCGGAAGGTTCTGGAATATCTCCAGTGAGGGGCACCCCACAACTCCTCTGGGCAGGTGTGCCAGTGCACAGTGAAATGCTGTGCGCTCTCTCTCTCGTGTCTCCCGCTGTTTGTCCTTTCAGTGTTTGCTGCCTGTTGCTGTGTCTGTGTTTTTGCAGAGGTTCTCTGTGCTCCCCTCGTTCTGTTTTGATGTGCAATGGGTCAGTTTTGCCGTTTGCTGAAGTGGTTGGACCAACAGTGACCAGCACAATCCCATCCTTGGCCACCTCCTACACAGGTCACCACTGCAGCACCATCACTGCCAAAGCCCTGCTGGTTCTGGTGAATACAACTGAGTGGAATAAAAAATGATATGGTTGCTTTTTTGGATGAGAATTCAAAAGGCAACACTTCTATAGGTAGAGTATTGGCATAGTAAAATTGTTTAAAAATACATTTAAGCTAGGGCAGAAAAATATTTTTCCAAAGAGGAAGTAGGAATCTTGGTAGGAAAGAATTTACAAGTTAGGATCATAATTTGGGCTGCTAATGTAGGAGAATCAATTATTTTTGTAGAAAATTAATGGATACCAGGGGAAAAGACCAAGTTCCACTAATCAAAATGTCTTGTGCCCTTTGGGTGGGAGAAGCCAGGGAACAGGAAAGGATTTTTTTTTTTTTTTGTTCTGGGGGCAATCCATAACTAATTTAAAAAGGATTATTTATAGCAAAGTTGGTTTTCCACCTAGAGGACAGTCAGTATCCCCAAAAGAATAATTAATCCTTGCCTTCGTTGAGCCTGGATAACTTTCAGGCTCACTGGGGATCTGTCTGAGGAGAACACTTAGGCATTGTCTTAAGCCTGTTCTGTTCAGCAGTGTCTTGTTGAGTTTAATTGAATCACTGGGAATTAAAGCTAAGTAAGTGCTTCAGTATTATCCCAAAGTTGGACCCAATTTTTACAGGCTGTGTGACGTTTTTGAAAAAAAAAAATAATGCATTTTATTAATGGTGGTAATTTTGTGTTGTAAGAAACAATTAGAGAAATAATTCTGGATTTTATATGCACTGTTCATAAAATGATATAAACCCAGAAATTATAGAATCCATGTGTCAGTCAATTGTGTACATGATCTATAATTAATACCAGCTGTTCAGAAGTGAAATGTTGGTGCTCTTATGCTATGCAAGAGAATAATAGGCAAGGTTCTATGAACACTCTCCAAAGGGTGGGTAACTCCCTAATCCCACTGCTGTTAGTACCACTTCAGCATCACATGTCAGTACAATCTACATGGAAGTATTGTGGAACTCTGTTTTAGTTCAGGATCTGGTTCAGAAGCACTATCTTATTAAAGATATATCAAATTAAAGAAGTGATCGAAATAAAAATGAAGCCTTGCAGAACATTGAGTGTTATTTTTTATTACTCTTGGGTCGAACAAGAGTCAATGAATTGCTTGTTTGTTCAAAGAAGCAGTTGCATTTGTATTTTCTTTTTTTCCAAAGCACCTCAAAACAGGATTTGATGGATTTGAGGGTGTCTGCTTGCTATGCAGGAGTGGAGGTGCTAGCCAGAGGAACAGGCTGTGTTCAGGGTACTGTATTGATCAGTGCTTTCCCTGTGATAGTCCATTTACCATCTAATGCTAACACCTGATGGTCTTTAGGAGCACAATTACTCATTGTTGAAATAATATAGCTCAGAAACTGACTTCTATGCTGTAATGTTTTTGAGGTCTGGGTGCCAACATGGGCAAATGAGCACAGGGCAGGGCTTCTGAAACTCTGGTTCATCAGCTCTGTGCATGGCAGACTACCCTGGGTGCCAGGAGCCTCGTGAAGATTTATGTTGCTCATTTCTGTGGTGTCCACTTTTAGTTTGAGGCTCTGTAGCTCAGTCCTTAGAGAAGCCAGAAGTGAGGGTGGTACTGAATGATGGGCATCTACAATATCATTGATTGAAGGAGGGTTTCTTAGCTCAGGGCACAGAGCTTCTGTGGTTTAAAGGGGTTGGCTGAGGACAGGTCTCTGCAAGGATCTTGTGAAAAAACCCTTGGGGAGATTCCTGGTGGTAACTGAGAGGAGATTTTATCACAGATTCTGTTCTGAAGGCATCTGGGAGACCACTGGTCTGTGTAGCTCAGTGTTCCTCCTCAGATAATCTCAGGGTGAACAGTGGGAGAATTGATTATTAAAATTAGCATTTTTATATTTGCTTACTTCAGAAGGAAATTTAATTCATTTTACTGCATGGAATTCTCATGCAGCCTCTAAAAAGGATGCATAGGGGAGCTGTGATGAATTTGTTGCCAGAATCCCCACGTGGGATGCTGTTTGGGTAGCTGAGAGGCCTGATAGACATTTGAGTGCTATTATGGGAAGCCACCACTCATCAGTAAGCCAGAATTTCCATGCTGTCTGGAAAAAGCAATTGTTTTTTCTGCTAACTTCAGCAACTTGCTTTCATGTAGCCTTGTGGATCCTCCAGGATTCAGGATATATGCACTGAATAATTTGACACTTCTGTGTATTCATTGTTGTGAGTAAAGTTTAGATACTGGTCTTGATGATCCTTGTGAGTCCTTTCCACCTCAGACTATTCTGTGATTTTTTTTAAGATAGAGTCATCAAGTGATATGTATGAGATGGTTGCTCAGAGTATGCTGAGGAGCTCTTGAATTTCTAATTACCTCTATCCTATGTTAGAAAAAAATCACTTTTTTGAAATAGTGAATGATCCTCTTGTGTATGTCAGATGTGTTGAAGGCATAACTCAAATTTTTTTGGGCTGCTTGCAAGGCTTATAAACAGTTACTACATGTTAGAGACTTGCAGATGTTGGGTGTGAGAAGCAAATGTTTAGCCTGATCTTCCAGCCCTTCAGCAAGGAGTTTCAAAGGGTGAGTTGACTATATTGAAATACTGACCCTCAGTAAGTTGGCTGTGGAACCAAGTGCAGAGAACCTTTGTGGATGTGATCAAGAAGGGCATTCCCAGAACATCAGATAAGAGCCTGGATTCACTGTCTCTTTATCACCCAATTTTTATGGCGATCTGTCTTGTGAAAAATTACTCTGTACTAATGTAGAAGTATGGCAGAATAAATTCACTTTGTGCCTCTCCCCTTTGGCTTGCTAACCACTAATCAGCAACCCGTCTGTTAACAATCATGTTGAGTAAGGCAGGAATGCAGGTTTTGATTCAAAGACTGGCTTGGCCTAGTCAACATTTGTTTGATCATCATCTGTTTCTCAGCATGTCTTAGTTTGCTGCATACTTCATTGCAAGATTAGTGCCTTTTCATTACTGAAAATAGTGCTAAAACTCCCTATTGCTTTTTCTGTTTGAGCTTAAAACAACACCTGACCACATTCAGTTAAGAAGCTGTTCTTGACTCTTCTTTGAAAGGATTATAATTTTTCTTAAGCAAATATAAATGTAATAATTTTGTCAGGTCCTTTTGTTCCTGCCAAGTGTAGATGATGCTCTAGAATGTGCTTTTATTCACCTGCCAAGTGATCAAAGGCAAACGTGTGGACAGACGTGGCAGAAGTTCCTCCCTGATGCTGTTTTAGAGAATGACAAACTCTTCTAAAGAGGCTCTGATGCTTTTGTGGTGAGAAGAGCATCAGTGGAGCTGTTGCAGTTCCACTGGACTGCAGAGCTGAGTTAGCACTGAAGTGTTCACAGTTTCCAGCTGACAAATTGAGAAAGCTCTCAGGCTCCTGGTGGCTCCAAAGCAAGGGTGGGATATCCTGAGGTTCCTGTTCAGCCACAAGGGCCACATTCATGCCACATTTATGCTTTGTCATTGAGAAACTCTGAAAATTATACACTAAAGACTGTCAGAATCTGGTGAATGTCAGAATGTGGTGAAATCCCAAGTGTCCAGATAAGGCTATAACCCCTACATAAACACAACCTAATTTTCTTTATCTCTCAGTCACTCTCAAAGACTTGGAAAACTGCATCCACCAAACACATTTCTTTCAGTTGCAGAACCATCACAGTTACATTGTTTTGTTTGTCTGTGTTGGAGAAGGTGATCTTTTTTTCAGATTGGATCAAGCACAGGTGCTGCTGTTAAATATTTCACTTAATACTGAACCATTCATATGCATAAATCTTAATAGGGCTGAGGCCTTAGGCCCTGATCTTATATGCTGTTCTGTGGGGAATTCATTGCAGTATCAAAGCTTGAGACAGAAGAAGAGGATTGGGAGGAGGATAGGAAACAGCAGGAAAAATAGAGAGAAAAGAAGCATATTTGCACTTGTGTTCTGAAACTTTGAAATAATTGTGATTTTTTTTCTGGGCTGTATTTTTAAAGGTCATTATTTCCTCACCTTTTTACACATATGGGTGTGTGGCACAAAGCTTTTTATTTATATTTGTAAATAACATAGGAGTTGTCTCTCATTGATTTCACATTACAGTTGTTAATATTTTGGGTTTTTGCCTGGCACTTACATCTCTAAATCTTTGTATTTCATTATTTTAGCTGCATTAGTTCTATGCATGTATACCTAAAAATATGAAAGTATAAAATGGGGTGTTTGGAGCCCCATGTGCTCTCACTGGGTGCACTGGTCAGCCCATTGTGCTCTCATGGGGGTGGGTGTGAGTGCCAGCCTCACCACAATCAGGGCACTGATTTCTGCCAGAGGAGCTGCTGCACTGCCATGGTCCCTTTTGCATCTGCTCTTTTCAGCAGCAGATGAATTGTAAGGGGAAAATGATAATACTTTTATGGAAAATGTGAGAAAACATTTCAAAACTGTGGCAAAAAGCTACCAAGTTTAAGATTTTTTTTCTGCCTTGTTTTTAAAATAGGTACTCCGGATATCTATAGACAGCACAAATAGATTTAAGACAAATTGGCACACTGTAGGAGTAATACAGATAAATTTACAGGAAGAAAGAGCTTTATAATGCTTCTTCAGATCTTTGAATGGCAGTAGTATGAGCTAGCTACAGTCTAGGATTTTCCCTTAGGCTTTCTCATACATGTGTAGGCAAGCAGCTCACTAGTATCTCTTCATGGGAGTGCCTCCTTCCAGGATTTCCTGGAATTCCTGAAGATCCCTGTCAGATACCTGTGGTTAATGACTGCAGTAATATCTTTATCAGTCCCTGGCAGCTGGGAGGTTTGATTTCCCTCTCAGTCACTGCTTGGTCACCTTACCTGATAGGATTCTTACAGATTTGAGATTCAAGAACTGAGTCTGCAGATAAGCAAAATGACACTGCATTTTTCACCCCTTCTTTTAAATAGGTATTTCAGTACCTCCTCGAGTCTCCACTGTGCTGGGCTTTTACAAAAGAGGAATTCCTTGGAGACTGCATGGGCTATAGACAGACAGGCTTTACAAACCAGGGGTTACAGGCACTTATCTCTGAAAGAAACACAAAAGATGGGAGAAAATTACTTCTCTCTTTACAATAGAGCATGGAGGAGAAATGATAAGGCAGATTCCATTTTTGAACTTGATTCTCTGGTGTCTCCAGCATATTTCAGCTCAGAAAATACTTTTTCCCAGCTTGTCATCCTGTGCACAGTGCCCACCTGCCTCCCTGTGTCCTGTCCCAAGCAAGGAGCTGCCCAGCTTCATCAACAGTGGAGCTGCTTTGCAGCATCAAACACTGAGGGAATTCAGTTTTTAAACCTTCAAGTTTTGAGCTGCAAATTCAGTAAATTAGTTTAAGAAATCATAGCCTGTAGGCACACAGTTTGTGGTGATTGGGAGTGGGGCTGAGCCCCATCCCCAGTGGCACAGCTGTGAGCAGCACTGACAGCAATGAGCCTGGAGTGCCCAGGGGCACTGACCAGCCACCAAAGGGAGCAGAGGGCACACAGGGGCACTGCATCAGCATGAGGGGATAAAAGGCTGGGCTAAAGAACAAGAAGGGCGAATGCTTGAAGCCTGCTGAAGTGTTGTGGTGTTACTCTGGAAGGGTTGAAGCTTTCTGAAAGTGTGTGGTGACGCTCTGTGTGTCATGGCCATCTCAGCTGTGACAGTAGCCTCCAAAGCCATGTCAGGTGATGCAGAGATGGAGGCCAGAGAGAGAGTTGTCTGTAGAAAGCTTTGGTTGCATTTACTGCCGTGGCAATCTCAAGCACAGTCCTTTTACTTTTATTGCTAAAAGCAGAAAAGGAGTGAGGAAATTTTAAAACAGGCTAGCAGAGAACTTGGAGTAGTTTCACACCATTACATCTGTGCTTTATTTTTTCTCCTTAATGGTTCAGTCTTCAGCCAAGAAAACACAGTAGCTGGAAATCAGCATTTCAGAGAACATGCTGCCTGTGTCAGGCCACTCCTAAGACATAAATGAAAAATCTGTGACATTCTGAGAACCCCCTTGCCCGTGCTGCAGTGAGCACAGCCTGTTCTCAGTGCTCTGCAATGGAGCCCAGAGCTTGTGGAGCTAAAAAGTCACAGAGATTCTGCATCCTGGCATAAAGCCTGAAGTTACACCTTCTACAACATGGGTAGAGTTGACTGAGCATAGCTTCAGGTTTATTTCTGGAGGTATCCATGCAAATGGAAAAATGATAAAAAATCACTTTTAAAAGAGCAGTAGCTCAGATCATCATCTTTAAATTTAGAGGAAGCTTTTTTTTCTTTTTTTAATTGCAGTGTAGATCAGAACTGAATTAAAAATATTTTGGTGTGACTCCACCTTGCAGCATTCCCATAGCAAGGTGTTTCCCAGAAGCTTTTCTGACTTCCAGTAAAAGCCAAGGTACTTCCTGGCTTGCAGCAGATCCATGGAGTCTTGCCAGCAAAAATCTGCAGCTAAGAATCCCTTAGCTTCTGCCTTTGATTTCCCAACAGTTCTGTATTCAGGGAGAGAATCATCAGCAAAGAAGGCTGCAGTATTTATTTTCATTATTTTCTTTATTTCTTTATTCAACTGCATTCTCTTCAAGTAGTTGCTGTAATTTCCATTTCAGAAAGGTTTGTTGTGAATACTGAGGTCTAATTTCTAGCTGATGCAACACAAAATAATTGTTTCTAAACCCTCAGACAATGCTCTGCTGTAAAGAAAACACCCCAACAGAACAGTTTTCTACTTTGCACAGTGAATTAAGTCTTTAATTTTGCTCAGAAAATACCTTTGGTTTCTCATATGAACATTGGGTTGTGGTCTCTTCTATCTCCTTTTTTTTAATTATTTTTTGCAGGTTTGGGATTATTTTGAGATGTTTAGATAAAATGCAGTAACAAGTACTCTCAAGCTGTTGGAGTTGCTTTGAATTTACATCCATATTGTGCAGTTGCAAAAGGTAATGAAACCAACATTGCTTGATTCACAAGGAAACATAAGGAATGACAAAAATAATGGTGATATGTCTGCAGAGTGATGTTAGCACAAAGCAACACCCCAGTGACAAGGACTGTTTTCCTCACAGCTGAAGGTGCTATTGATTTTTTTCTGTTCTTTTTATTTCTCCCTGACTTAAATTATGTAATCCAGACTTCCCAGTTGTCCCAGTCAGTGCATGTGTTACTCTGGGTAAACTGGATATTTAATGGGACATTGATTTGTCTTATTTGAAGCCTAAATGAGTTTAAGAAAGCATTAATTATTCATTGATTATTCATTTAAGCTGGTCTTGAGTGGAAGTCTCAACCTATCTTGTCTTGAAATGTTCTTCTTTGTGTATCTCTGACCAGAGATTTTATTCATTAATTAGAGAAAAAAAAAGTCTTCAGGCAGTGCCCAGCAGTCTTAGCCAAAAGCACCCATGCACCCTGTCATGCTGGCTGGGCTGAACTGGGATGGGACAGCTTTGTGTGGAGACAGGTTTCAGTTCACATCCTTAAACTGGAGCTGGCAAATTCTTAACCTGTGCTTGTGTTCCACACCCGGGCTGTGGGTGGGCACTTTGTGCTGTGAATTGTGAGCCCTGGTACTGAGGCAAGAAGGTGACTGGCTGTCTTAGTGCTTATGTGGCTCTTTCCATCCCTGGAACCTTGTCGTGGGATTTGTTCTCACAGTAGGCTGAGGTTAACAGTGCTGTTGCACCTGGCTTACAGTCCCAGACACTGAAGACACAGAGAAACTAAAAATTCAAATAATTGTAACTTGGAAGGTCCCCTGGTGGTCCCAGGTTCAGTGACTTAGCTGAATTAACTGTATGGCTTTATTCCTTTGGGGTTAGGGGATATCATCCAAAGAGCCCAGGTATCTGTTGTGGAGCAGGAATCTGGGTTATCCAGATTCTAAATTCATGCCCTGTCTCTGACTATACTGTCTGGAGTCTGTTGTAATTGTCTCAGACATGATCTAGGGTTGCCTTATTACATCATGTGCAGTCTGTGATGCCTGAGAAGATATCCTGTAGTTGTGGTGGGGAGGGTTGGTGCAGGCAGAGCCTGAAGTATGGACTCTCAAGGTGTGAAATCCCTGCAAGGAGATGAACCCAGCTCCTGACTCTGACCTTTTCAAACCTAGAGCAGCTTAAAACTGACATGTCCAGTGAGCTGGCTGGACTTCAGTCAGAAAAATTTCAATAAGCTGCTTGTAGAGGTATTCCTCTTTCTTTTTTCTTTAATTCCCTGTTCTGTCCTCACTGGTAACTGTGAAAGGTCACCTCTGCCACGGAACAGCCTTGTGTGTATTGTGTGCATCCAAAGGAAAAAGCTTACAAGCAATTCCTTACAGGAGGGTGAAAGTCAATTATTTGATTTTGACCTACAATGCTAAATGGAGGCCAGTAAGACAAGCACCATAATTAGCTTCACTTAAGAGATCAGTCTGGAAATAGCAACTAACAGTATTTGTATTCATTTAAATGGCTTTAAAGGCAGAACTGGAAAGAAGCTGCATCATTGGACCAGCCTTGAAAATAGTTATTTACTCTCCTGTAAAGAGCAGAGGCTAGTGTTTCAAATCAATACCAGAATATCTGGAACCTGGTGTGCAGAATGTCAGAGTGTCCTACACCTGTGAGGGGAATAAGGAGAATGTTGCAGGTACAGATTTCACAATGCTTAGGAAGCATTTTCCCAAATTCTTCATCCATTTCCTCTTGTGAGCAGCTTTAAAAGTCCACACTGTTAACTTCAGCTTTCATCAGGCCCATCTCAGGCTGTGTGGGTCTGAGAGGGAATTTTGCTCATAATAATTTAATTCGTTAACAGTCATCTCTATGTTTGTCTTTTATTCATTCTTTCTTTCCTTCTTTCTTTCCTATATATTTCCTTGGTTGCCAGTGAATAGTTTTGTTTGTAAGAATAATAACTTCCACTCCAGAAACAGTATTGCACTGCAGACTATTAGATGAGGTTCACTCAAGGTAAAGCATTCAGTGAGCTTTTACTTCACTGGAGCTGCTAATTGAAATACTGGTTGGCATTACCAGCTGAATTCTGTTCACCAGGACGGGCTGAATAACTGCTCAGGAGAAATAGTTTAAGTGAAGCTATCAGAAAAAGAGGTATTAAAAACTTTGAGGTTTGAGTAGAAGAATTCAACCCTTTTCTTTGAAGTTTGGGGTTGGAGATGTGAGTGGTGATAGGAAGAGCATAAAAGTTACCATATTAGTCTGGTTGGACTTATAACAGAAATTGCTTAGAATATTTTTTATTCTCTATTCTTGAAGCTATAACTCCCCTAATCACATATTCAGCTTTTTTATTATTAACCGTGTATTTATGTAATGCAAAATGACAACAGCATTTCTTCAGTAAGGCATTTATAAAGGAGAATAATATAAAAAGACTTCATGGAGTGATGGAGCTTTTCCCCTAGAAATCCACTGAAGAAGGGGAGGAATCTGGCACAGTAAATATGAGCAAGGTATCTGTTAAGCTGCATAAGCAGTAACCTGAAAAAGAGCATAGTCCTGGCTGGGGTGATGCCAGGAACTGATCAGGAAAGGAAAAGATGTCGAGAAAATTCTGAAGATGTTTTCCAGTGACAGTGAGAGTGATGTATCAGCACTCAGTCCTTTGCAGGCCAGGAAAAGTAGGACAGGAGTGGTATAAAGACAGAGGCGTGGGTAGAGGTATGTTTTCTCTGAAATGTTCTGATGAGCACCACTAGTTTGAGAACAATATTACAAGGAGAAAGGCTTCCTACTGCTAGAATGGGATGTGGGAGGGAGAATTGAAGGAACATAGGTTTGTTTGGGAACATTCTGGGTAATACTTTCCACTTCAAACAGTTCAGTTGAGATTAAATCTTGCTCCAGCTTACACCCGTGCACTTCTGTTAGGGCCCCAAGCTGCCACATCTGAAGAGAAAGTTAAACATGTTTTACAGAAGCCAAATGTGGAGCAATTAAACTTTTATTACGACAATGACATCCACAAACTTTTCCTGTTCCTATCCGAGCTCTGCTCTGGGGGTGGGGTTGGTGATTACCCCTGCCTGGAATTGTGTCTCCCTGACAATATTGCAAATACATGGGTAGTTTCTGCCTATTCATACTATCTCTAATTTGCATGCAGAGAGTAATTTCTGCTAGAATTGATGGGAGTAGAGACAAATAATATTGGCTTATTTTCTCTTCAAGAGTGCTTTCCCTGCATTAGGTATCTGCTGTAGCAAAAAGGAGATGTTTGTAGTTTATTTTTAGTGCAGTCATTTGCATACAGACTATCTGGTTCATCTGGTTTCCCAGAACTTGATTTGGAATTGCTTTCCTTCCATCCTTTTTGCTTGGGTTATATACTTTCCTGGATTAAATTAGTTTGGACTTTCCTTGTGTGCTCATCCAGTGGTTTGCACACACTCATGTTCTTGGACAGAAAATGGCAGGCATTCTAAAACACTTTGTGTCACTGACACTGTGGAGGGAGGTTTTCCTCATCCTTCTGTAGCAGCCTCAATGGAAAGAAACAGTAGTTGATGTGAAAGTTTTAAAACTACTGTTTTATGAAAAGACTGTATTTAAATAAAATGGTGGTAACTTTTTAGATGAGCATAAAACGTGACCAGATACATTTGTATCATGGTGTAAAGTGTCTGAGAACACAGAGTTTTGAATAGGAGAAAATATTCTTTTTGTATGGGTTGAAATATTTTTTGTTTGTTTGCTTTACAGTGGCCCATCCTCAGGAGCCCCACCACCCCTCTGAAAAGCCAGTCATCCACTGCCACAAATGTGGGGAGCCTTGTAAAGGTGAAGTGCTCCGAGTTCAAGCCAGACACTTCCACATCAAATGCTTCACCTGCAAAGGTAAAACCTGGATATTCGTCTGTTAGAAATGACTCCATTTGTGCAAATGTGCCTTGGACCACTGATGGGAGGTTGTGCTTCCTGCATCAACCCATTAAAAATACACTCTTTGCTCAGTACCTGAAGGATTTGAAGGTGGGAAGGGTAAAGAAAGGTGGTGATACTTGGGAAAATTCTGTCTTTTTTGTAGTTTTTGGTCTAAGTGCTTTTTCAAGGATCTGGAATTTTTTAAAAAACTCTTGATAGCAATGACTGTCTTTCATTAAGGATAGTTATGAAAATTAAGGTCCTTTGTACTCAATTGACTGGTGAAAGTATCTGCTTTCAAAAAACCCACCAGAAAGGTTCTGCAAAGGTTTTCTAAGGCTTTGTGCTATGGAGCTGCCTTGGGAGTGGGGATAGTGCTGCCCATTCCACAGAGGGAGGACCTGAGGAGCTCTTGGCAACTCCAGCTCATGCCACTGAGCCCTCTGTGACCACAACAAAGACTCACTGTGTTTTTTTACAAAACAGAGGCTTAATGAAGCGTTAAATAATTGTAAAACTATGCTTTGTGAATTCATTGCCTTTGAAGATGGGTGCCACGGAGCAGGAGGCAACCCTGGCTCCTTCACAGAGTTTCTGTTTAATGAACACCAATGCAGAGTTGGCTGAATTGAGTAACCACAAAACATAGGATGAAAGGTGAGAATAAGGAGAAATACCCAGTTCTGTGTGCAACCACTGTCTGCCACAGTCAGTCCCAGCTCAGCACGGGAGAGATACAGCACAGGAAGGGACTCAGGCTCCGGGGGAACGTGGCAGAGCTGGTGGCAAACATGGAGAAAGGTGCTGGAATAATAAATCAGAGTAACTGAGCAACTAAAACACAGCAGCAGAATCAATACCACATAGTTTTTCACTTCTATTAAACCCAAGTTATCTTTTTTAAGTCCATATCTAGCACGTACACTGCAGATCCAGATTTTGAAAAGTGACTCCAGCCCTGTTCCTGAGTTTCAGTTATGGTTTTCATGTTCCAGATGTGGGTGGGTGGAATAGTTGTGTGGTTGCTCTGTTCTTCCGCTTCCTGAATATATGGAATATAGCAGAAAGTAGAAGTAGTTGTTTTCCTCTGTCACTAAAGGATTTTTTTAAAAGGTCACTTGAGTTATTTGTATGCTGAAAAATCAGTGTCTAGAATCTAAGAACTGGTTTATTAACTGTGGTTTTTAGTTAAATACAGCTAGATAACTAAAAAAAAATGCTTACCTTTCACCTAGATATTAACATTTTTTTTCTGTGCCAATCTGGAGTGGCATCAGCCCATCCCAGAGGGCACTGTGGATCTCTGTCTGCCCTGTTTCTGGAATGCTTGGGGAAATGCATATATCTTTCTCTACTACAGCTGCTGTATTTCAAGCAGTACTTGATGCCATATAATCCCTGAGCAGTTCAAAACCAGCAACTATTTGTTTATTTTCTTGTTCTTGTCCATAGTGAGTAGTGGTCTCAATTTACAGAAGATACTGGATTAGGATATTTTCAGCATCAGGCCACCTGAGACCCTTTGAGTCACAAAGGAGAATGAAAATTCAGGCCAGGTAGCAAACAGTGTCCTTAGGACTTCCTGATAAAGAAGGGGGCAGATGGAGCAGGGCTTTGGAATTGTTGTCCTGAAGAATGCACCACATTAATCTTGCTTTTTTTAGGAGGGGTGAGGTCTACTTTCTTCTTTCATTTGTGTTTTAGTTACTTACTCATAAGCTGCTTTTGTGCTTTGACTATTCTGTTGCAAGACTGGATTTACTAGTATAATTTTTTTTGTTTTGTTCTTTCCTTCACTAGAGGAATGTCTAAACCCATTGTAGCTTCTGTTTGTGATGACAGTTTAAGATTCTGTAATAATATTGACCTTATGAGTGCTTGCATGAAGATCACCAGAGAAGGGAGAGCTATGGAAATAATTCTTTCTGGAGGAAATGGAACTGTGATTTGTACCATTAGCTTGTTAAAGAAATGGAGGAAAGTAAATCCAGTTTGAGCTCAGAAGGGCCAGAGCTGAGTGTTAGAGACTTTTCTCATGCTTTTCATTTAGTCTGTGCTTATTAGTTTGGTTTGTTGTCTGAGTGTTATCTTTTTAGAGTTCATTTGTCTTCACAGGGAGAAAGGAAAGGCCTGTGCATGGGAGGTTGCTCCAAGTCCTGTTTTGAATGTTTTACCTGAGCTGCAGATCTTGTTTATTGTTATTTAAGTGAGTGCAGTTTTTGTTTAAGCCACATAGTTATTTACTCACATTGCATATTGTCTGACCATATGGTTTATACAAGTGGGACACAGCTGTTCAAGTAAGTGGTTCTCTTCCCTCTTAGTCTGATGGGTTTTTAATATGACATGACTGCAGCTCTACAGGAGGTGGAGTTAGACCCCCCTCAGTTTATAAAGTAGGCAGCAAAAAAATGTTTATAAAATTAGGCAGCAAAACCAACAGATACTGGGACCAGGATCAGCTGCATCTACAGGTGGCTTGGTTATCTTTTTCATATACTAAACTTTGCTCTTGAGACTGCAACTCCCATCTATAGCATGAAAGACTTGAACAAGCTCACACTTGTCTGTTTTCATACCTGCTGAAAGTGTTTAAACTTTTACCCACAGACTTAGAAGATGTGGGAAAAATCCATGTCTTGATAAGGCTGTCACACGAGTCACAGAGTTTGTGTGATCCTGTTCTTTGCTCTCTATGACATTCCTTTTTATTATTGCCATGCACGCACTCAACTTCATCTTTACATCATACTGTTAAGTGTATTTGATCTGTGTGTAGTCCTGCTTCCCTGGGTTGTGTCAGAAGCTCCTAGGCACTCCATGACTGCTCGGCATGCATGTCAGTGGTGGCTGTGGCACTGCAGGAGCACGGTGACTTGTGTCTCCATGTGCATCAGCCAGCTCGGGACACGCTCATGCGTCACCTAATGTGAGCAGACAATCGCCCTCCCCAGGAGTTCGGTGCTCTGTCCATCTCTGGAATCTTTCTAAGAACAGAGGAACTGCTTCCTGCCAAAGATGACCAGTAAAACCTTCACTGACTGACATGTTCCCGTGCCCCCATGATAAGATGGAGCTGGCTGGGGCTCTGCCTTGGAGAGCTGTGTGTCTCCAGCTGCTGTGTCCAATCTGCCAGGGCTGGCTGCTTCTATTTGTGGCTCCTGACAAGAGCTGATAGGAAAACAAAAAAGCTGAAAATGGTGTGGCTGTCCCCAGGAAGGTGAGCTCTGCCATCCTCCCGATAGGCAAAGAATTTCAGGCAGGCAGCAGCTGACTGGGAGCTGGAGTTAACAGGGGAATGATGGACAGAGGAGGGATAAGAGACATTTAGGAGTGCAGCTCCAGGAACACCATTCAGAGCAGCTGTCTTTGGCTGTTTCATGACAAAACCCCTTACCTTGCCAGGGAATTACACTGTTTTGTGTTAAAAATGCAAATTTAATAGGATTCTGCATTACCTCCAGGTGTAATAAATAAGCTCTAAGGTCTGTTTTAGCAGGAGTACACTACTCTTACCATACCAAATTGTTAATCTTTACGAGGCAATGGAAACAGCAGGCTGAGAGGAGGGAAGGTTAGATGAGGAGGTTGAGCTGGAGACATCATTGGGTTTGTCTCAAATAAACATTACCATTAACAAGAATTAATTAGTAGCTTATGAAGAAGTAAAAGTTTTTCTTGCAAGCATCTATGTACATTAATAACTTTTCTGGAAAAACTAAGACTACTCACTGCAATGCTGTTCCATATGTAAATGTGTGTGGGATCAGGCCCTAAATTACAATGTGCATGAGCAGAGATTTTAATATCTCAATTTAAATTGTGATCTGATACAAATGATAATTTTCTGCCATTGTCAGTTGATTACAGTTCACTTTACCCTATTGCATGTACTAGCAGAGGAAACTTGGAGGCTAGCAAAATTGCTATAATAAGGCTTTATTATTAAGCCTGTGATTCATCTTTTGGGTTAGAGGGAAAAGCTGGTTTCAGTACACTGTATTGCTTAACAGAAAAAGCTTTAAGCTTTCATTGTAACAATGTAAAAGTTTACATAGCTTGATTTTGGTGCATGGAGAGATTGGCTGAATTATCTTAGCAAGACAGGGTAGTGTTTGTGGTAGGAGTGTTTCAAATAGTAGATTCATGACGTCAAATATGAATTTGAAAATTTAGATTTTTTATAGTAATGTAGACTTAAGAAAAATTTAATCTCATAAATAAACAATCCAGCCATAAGAATATGGATGGTGTCTTTAAGTTTTTTAGTTCTCACTGTTCCAGAATCATGGAATGGTTTGGGGTGGAAATTTAAAATCATGTCATTCCAGCCCCTCTGCCATGGGCCAGGTTGCCAAATCACTGGGCCAGGTTGCTCAGAGCCCTGTCCAGCCTGGCCTTGAACACTTTCAGGACTGGGATATCTGCAATTATGTGGAATAAAGGTCAGGTGAAAATGTTTCACTGTGTATCAATGTTTCACATGCTATAGCGATATCAAATATCAAAAGGCAATTACCTGCTAATAATCTTGCTAATTATAAGGCAAAGCCAAGTCTTGGCATCCAGGAAGCATTCCACAAACCCGGAGTATTCTACAGAAAAAAAAAAAAAAATTAAGCTTCTGTTGAAACATTGTTATGAATCAGCATAAAGGAGTTTCTTAACTATGGAATAAATGTGGTGATTTTCCCCTCCTCATTTAGATGTCTCTCGAGCTTAACTTGCAGAATCCTCCTCTGTGGTATGTTTAGGTTCTAGGCACAGGTCTGGGTTTTTTACGTGAGGGCTTTTCAAGGCTACATCATCTGCAGTTCAATGAGCCTGACAGGGAGGGGGGGGGCTTCCTAAGTTTAGATTTTGGGATGCTCTGTAATCCTTTGACTTTGAACTGGATCTTCCTCCCTTGAAGAACTGGGAAGAAGTCAGGGTCATGTAAGCAGACACTATATCAACAGGTTGGAATGTGTTTTAAATCATTAGTTCTTTGACCCTTGATCTGTCATCAGATTCCTTCAGTGGCAGCAGGAGGAGGCTGCAGACAGGCTGCTGGGTAGTGCTATAAATAGTTCAGTGTCAGTGGATGGAAAGTTTAAATATGAGGCCATTCTTGTAGTAGATGTCCAGTGCAGTGTTTGAAAAGAACTCTACATTTTCACAAATTCTTCTGGAACAGAAACTGATGTGTGGATGTGATAACACAAGTAGTGTGGGTAGAACATGCTCCCTGAGCATCATGGAATTATATGAGGTCACTTGGAGCTCTGAATCACCAATCCAAGATCCAGGTGGAAATGGGAATTTGTTGTTTCTGGGAAGCTAACAGAGGTTAAAGTTTCTCCATGTCAGGGAGTGGAGTTCTGATGTGAATTCATGCGTTCAGGTAGCTTCATGTGAAACCAAACCTTAAATGGGAATTTGTTGTTTCTGGGAAGCTAACAGAGGTTAAAGTTTCTCTCATGTCAGGGAGTGGAGTTCTGATATGAATTCATGCATTCAGGTAGCTTGATGTGAAACCAAACCTCAGTTGCAGCTGTGAGATTAATTGCCATTTCTGCATTTACATATCTTAGCTGCTGTGTCTTGAAGACTGTTCTTCTTGCAGTGATCCCTACTGGCATTTCACTTCAGGTTCAGTTTCTTCCCATTCTGAAGTGGATCCTTACTTTTCTGTTGGGGTTAGAATACTATTAATGACAAGTGATTGATACCAATCTTGGTTTAGTTGGGCTTGAGGTCTCTTCAGGGACCAAACATTTGACAGGAAATGAAATTAATTGCACTACTTGGCTGATAGTGATGAATGCTGACAGATGCCATGTCAGATTTTAAAAAGCTACTGGATCCCTTTGGAAGAAGAGGAGCAGCAGGATGATTAACAGGTGCCTGATGAGCAGGGCAGAGCATCCTTACAAAAATACAGAAAGTTTCTTGGCTTTGTGGTCAGTGCCTCCTTCATTTGCCTGGCTTGGATGAGGTTTGGGTTTGTTCTATCCTTAAATTCCTGGGTTTGCTTATTTAAAATCTTTTTAGAGATGGTTCCTCTAGATAGTTAGTCAAGCCACCCGAGGCTAAACTTTGACATTTTTCCACTGATTGCCTTTTCTTCAAGGTTCATTTCCCACAGACCTGTAAATGACTTTGATCTCGTGCTTAGTTTAATGTGAAAGGTGTTTTAAATGGTTGAATGATTCTTGCCATTGTTTCCATCCTGGTGCACAAACCACTGGTTTTTCAGTGGGGCAGTGGGGAAGCTGTCACATTGGTGCACTACATACAGCTAGCTGCTCTTTGCTGGCTGTTGAGCTCAGGTTTGAGCTGTTGGCTGTTGGATTGCTAGAAAGACTGAAATTTGTGCAAGTCAGGTGCAGACAGGAACAACTCCCCATGCAGCATTATTTGTGTCTCCAGTGCTGGAGGACTGAAGGCAGGGTCATCATTGATTGGAAAGCTGATCACGTTAAAACTGAGCTCATCTGAGACTCAGAATTTTCTTTTGGTTTCAGCTGAGTGAATGCTTGCATTGAATGTCCAGGGGTTTCAGTCACTGAGAGCTACTTGTGCCACAATGACAGCAGCGTGCAGGAGTGGTGCAGGCAGGATAGCTGAAGTGGAGCATCAGGGATTCTCATGGGAAGAGGAGAAAGGCCTGACTGGAGACTAGAGGATGCTTCCCAAGGGGGATCTCAGACCAGTTTAGGAGAAGAAGGGAGAAATGCAAACTTGTTCTTTGCTCAGGAGGTGTTTTAGCTGCTAAACCTTTCTTCTACCAAGTTACCCAAGCAGATTTTAAGGTCTCCTGTATTTGTTCCATGTTTATGTAATTTGACTTCCCAGCATTGTTTCTGGTGTCAATCTGCTGAAATGAGAAGAGATTCCAGAACCACTGGGAATGCTGGACATCAAATAGCTCCAATCAAAATGCATCTCTCATCAGTGTATGACTAAAAAAAATCTTCAGTGACAGGAGTGTGACAAATGATCACTGGGATCTCTTTTACAGCTTTTGCAAACTGCTGGATGCATTTCTTATGGGTCCCTTGCAATCTCCCTCCCAGGGCAGTGCTGCAGCACAGCTTCTGAGATTTACTGGTTTTGTGTGCTCTTCTAATGATGCTTGGATGTGTATTCATTCTTTAAATTAATAACGTCATCAAGAAAAGTGTTGGTAAGAGGAGTAAAAGGCAGAAGGAGCCTTGGTTCATTTGAAATGCAGAAACTTTAATAAGAGCTTGAAGCTTGCTTTCATCAATATGGGATTTGTTAAACTCTTATGTGAAAAAAAAAGAAACAGATGTGTATTTTTTTGGATGTAGGTGATAAACTGAAACATTTCCAAATTCCTTTCTACCTTCAAACAAGAGATCCATTATGTCCTAAGAATAACTGTTGTATGACTATTTCCCTGCTTGAAAACAGCACCATTATTCCATGAAGCTGAAAAATACAAGAAGGAAATAAAACCCCAACAGGAAATTAAATTTGCACCTTATTTAGTGCACAGTAACAAAGTAAATCATTAGAATTTTCTTAATGAATAGCATTCACTTCTGCAGACTGAGAGCTCAGATTCACAGACTCTCCTTGTGTGTTTTTTTTTCTTCAGTGCTGAAACAATTTTTACTTAACATCAACATGGAGTTCAACTCTCCCTGACAATAAGGCTATGGAAATCCTAAATAATGCTCAGTAGGAACAAATCTTGCTTTCATTCTCTTTGAAAAAACTCTGATCTCTTAATTTTTATCATCACCGTTAAAGCTTGGAAGTGACTCACCCTAAGAATGGTCCAGGTCCCTGGATTCACAGGCAGCTGGATTGCTCTTGACCAGCCCAGCTTTCTACAACAGACCCTGTAGCTTTGGGAGCTGACAGCAGCCCTGGCAGTATCTCCAACCTTTTTGTTCTCCAAGGATGCAAAACAGGAGCTCCAGAGAGTAGTTGAAGACAGAAAAAGCTAGTGGGTGGCTGTTTTCCATACAGTGGGAGGTAGAACTATATTCCAGCTTATTCCATTCACAAAAGAGGCAGGATGGTTTGTTTGGAATATGAAATTCTTTGATATACAGACTCTGAGAGAAAGGCTGAGTGCCTCCAAGAGCTTTTGAAGATAGTGTTTTCTTCTTTCATTTAAAAAAAATGCTGGCTTTTTTTTTCTCTATGCTTGTGGTACCTTAGGGAACAGAAGTGCTCCCCAGTGTCTCCTGTTTCAGAAAGAGGGTTTTGGTCTTGTAAAACAGAATTTCTTCCATCATCCTGAGCAGGAAGGAGCTTGGGGAAATGTTTTTCTTCTGTAGAACTATTTCTGTGTGATGGATATTTACAGAATACCTCTTGCTTTTTGCCTTCAAACATGATTTGTGCATCACTATTGGCTCCACAAAGTAATTCTTTCAAAGTATATTTTCCCCATCGGTATAGGAAAAAAATAGGTCCATTTTTACAGTTAACTGCCATAATTTAGATATAAATTTTTCTTTGATGACATGATATGCGTACCACAGCAGTTGCATAGATCACACCATCAGAATGAACTGTACATATGTAGAGTTCACAGCTAATTTCTCTTCACTGCCTCTGCTGCTTGAGGCATGAAGAGTGGTGGGCATATGGTCTTTCTTTTTAATAAAAGACAAATGCAATTTGTCCCCTCTTTTGTGGTTTTCTATAGTGGTCATAAATATGTGTGCTCAGGCAATATGTGTCAGCTTGAGGGGATACCTTGGCATACCTCTGCACAGTTGCAAAAAGGAGCAAAAAAGAAGGAAAAAGTTCTGCTCAAATCCCCTCCCTCTTACACACCACATTCATTGTACATAGAGTGTGGGTACAGCCATGTTTGTCCTTTCTGATTTGATCTCTGACTCAAAGTGAAAGCAGCCGGCTGGAATAGCATTTTTCCAGCCATGGCTGTTAACAGTCTGGGTGACCCTTGTTTTTCCCATGTAGCTTAAAGCTGTGATTAGCGATAGGAACACATGTGCTAAATTGACTGCAAAAATCCCTTGCACTGTGGGGTTGCCAGGGCTTGTTTCTAATTCTTGCAGATTGGTGTGTGCTTCCTGCTGTGTGGATGCCAGAGACAATGAATCTGCTGGGGGCTCACATCATGAGCACTTCTGCTTGGGCCTGAGTTCGTGGCTTGCCAGTGTGGGAGAATTTAACTCAGACATTCTGGGTTATTTGCAGAATGAGTTAGAGATTAGTAGAAATGGTAGAAAGAAGACTTCGTAAGGAAAAGGGCAGTAGAAGGAGATTCCTTTTGACAATAGCAATTGCTGTCTCTAAAAGACTTGTGAACTATTTAACCCCCATTTTCACTGAATCCCTGTGGCCATGCATGGAAAGAGGGTAGAGCATAATAACTGTGAGTGCATGAACCCTTTCCTGCCTGGTTTGTAGGAGTTTTTGCAAACAATGATCTGCCACCTCTTTATGATGCTGAAGCTGGGTTTTCAGAAGAAGCTAGAACAGAAGTGATATTGAAAGTTACTTTTGATCATCCCAGCTTATTAGAGCCTTGCCTAGGCAGGTAAAGGGGGCTGCAGTGACCAAATGAGTTCTTCAAAAAGTGACTCTCTGGTAGAACTGGGGATCATAGCAAAGAGCCAGAGACTTCACACATGCAGTTCCTGAGGCACACCCAGCTGCACACTGAGCACCTTCAGCTTGAGGCTGAAAAATAGATATACTTGGATGTTAAAGCTACTAGGTAAATTACAAACTACAATTTAAATAATCACACAGACACATGAGTACTCCATAGCGCTTCATGAAATTTAGCAGCTTCTAAAGCATCTTTTAAACATTAAAGCAGAATTCTCAATTTCTACATGATTTAATGGTAATGATCTGTACAAAGTAACTTAGAGAAGCAAACCTATTGTAAGCAGGTTTTCCACTGGACCTGCAGTGGAAAACTGTGGTGTAAAGGTTACCTGTACATTCTACCTAACAGGATATTTTACTGTTAATTTGAAAATAATATTTTAAAGAAAATGGAGATCAGTAGAAGAAAAAGGACTGAAAGTGTTGGGGTTTTTTTTGTTTTTGTGGTTTTTTTTTTTTGTTTTTTTTTTGTTTTTTGTTTTTTTTTCTGGAGGTTTACCTAAAAAAAACCAGCTTGGAATCTTTTGCAGCATTTTAACAGAGCCTTAACAGTAGTTCTTTGTAATTCTCCTCAGTCACTGATAATTGAGTTTTGGCTGCTTGTGGATTTAATGCCACCATGAAATGTAATTTGTTTGCACATGGAATATTATCACTGTCTATGCAGAAATGTGAAACCAGAAAAATGCTGGTACTGATAGTGCTTTCCTTCTAAGCTGCATTTTAGTACTGTTTATTGTTGTTCTATTAATTATTGCTACAGTAGCAGTCATTAGACCTCCAGGGCTGAGCAACAGAGAAAGGAAATTTGCAATCTCTGCCCCAAATGCCTTGCAATTTTAATTTTCAAGGCAGGTAGCTAATAAGATACTAGCCCATTATAACAGTGGTGAGAATGAATGTTGGGTACAGTATTGTGCTTGGGACTTGTGGCAGAAAGAGGAATTGAACCCAGTTCCCCGATAATCTTTCTGTATTTCATATTTTAATTTTTCAAGGACCGTGTAACTGCAAGGACCTAGTATACTGCTTATTTATTTTTCCTTAATACTCAGAATCTCTGATATTGAATATTTCTGATATTTGATCTGAACATACTTGAATCTTATGAGGGGGGATGAGATGGCATTCCTTACAGAGTTAAGTTAACATGCTAGACTGCTGTGAAGAGTGGTTTCTCTTACTGAATTACACAGATACAGCAATATACAGGATCAGGAGGAGTGCCAGAAACCCAAGTGCCTGGGAGGAGCTGGGTATAAATTTTTGGTGATACACAGGGGAACACTGAATAGGTAGTTTCGAATTCTTTGTTGAATCCAAGCTAAAGGCACAGTGTGAAATTCAATCTCCCATGGCACTTTCTCTTCATGGGGTTTGGTTGTTTGAGGCAGGATTGCTTTCTGTCTCTGTGTTGACCAGAAATGCCAATGTAGGACTCTGAATATTTTCTCAAAGCAAAACAGGCACCTGGTTGTGATGTGTTCTGGTTTGAGTGAATAGGCATTTCACAGTGGAAAACCTGCCAAGTCACAGAAATCCTTGACTGGCTCTTCACCCTTTTACTGATACAATTGAGCAGCTGACATCCTTAGCAGTGATATTTTTCTAATCTGTCTGGTTTGTTTTTTTCTTCCAGTGTGTGGCTGTGACCTGGCACAAGGAGGCTTTTTTATTAAGAATGGAGAATATCTCTGCACCTTGGACTACCAGCGCATGTACGGCACCCGCTGCAATGGCTGCGGGGAGTTCGTGGAAGGAGAAGTAGTGACAGCTCTGGGGAAAACTTACCATCCAAGCTGCTTTGCCTGTACTGTCTGCAAGTAAGTCATCCCTTCAAACAGCATGGCAGGAACCCAGTTCAAGGAAAACAGAAGGAAAGGTGTCGCGTTCAGATGCAAGTCTCAAGACAGTTTTCTCTTGAGAATGCATTTATTTTGTTATGAAAGATCTGCTGCAGATCTGCCTTGAAAAGTCTTGAAAATGCCACTCATTTATATGGGGAACATGGCTTTTGTATGACATGTAGTTCCCGGTTCTCAGAAAGTTGCTCTCATTTCTGAAAGAATTAAGTGTCAGGCTTACACACTGAGATAATGACCTGAGCTCATGTGATCAGCCCACCTGGTGGGAGAAATGAAGCAAAATTCTGGATGCTACATTTGAGCTCTGAGGACAGTCCAACAATCACATAAGAGCACGTGGCTTTGGGACTACTGGGATTCCCCCTCTTCCCAAAGACTCTTTCTTGTCCCCAGTAAGAGAACCAGTCTTCAGTTCTGCAGCAAGTAATAAGGAGTTAGATATGGCTCTGTAGATCGGAGAAAGGTGGCATTTTAAACTCCTGTCTCTGATAAGTAGTTGAAGTACTTTGTCCTTTAGCCTGGTATATTTTTCAAGCCCTTTTCTATTGAAAGAATCTTGGTTGTTTTCTATTTTAAATAGGGTGTGCATTTCCTGCATTTTGGTAATCATATAATGTATACGTTGCAGTTTTATTTCCCAGGGACAGTGTGAAACATGACATCAATTTTCTGCACATTGACTTGCATCAATCTTTTTATGTTGAATGAACAAAAGATGAGTCTTTGAAATAGATTAATGAAATTCAGTATTGCTGCTGATTTATTTTTGGCCTATTTAGAGATGGCAGTGGAAAGGAAACGATGCCTGAAACATTTTGTTTTGTTGAAATCAGCAGTAGATTTGCTCAGCAGTTTTGGAGTGAGGTGGGGGTCTGCACTCAGCAGTTAATACTCCTTAGTAAAGATCTGGAGTTATTAAGTGTTGTTCATCCTCTGATTTAGGCACCAAATAAGAGTTAACAGCAATGTCAACTGCTGCCTAACACACATTCTTAACATTTATGAGTGACTAGCTCCACATTCCTTCGCCAACCTCAAGAACAGTTCTGATTCTTTGAGTTTTCTTCTGTACCATTTGCTGTTCACAGCATTACGCTGAGACCTTCATAAACGTAGCTGTTGTGTCTTAGCAGATTTCACTGTCTCTGCTATTCAGATAAAATACATTTGATAATCTTTTTAAAGTGAAAATACAAGGCAAGTCTAACCTCTGCTCTGCTTGCATCCATGGATTGGATTTCTTCCAGTGCCTGGCATTGCCAAGGCCACATTGCAGAAACTATTTGGCCTGAGTTTCTGTAAAATATTGATTGCGCTGGAGGAAGGCAGAAAACACAAGGCGTGGGGAACAGAGGAAAATCTCTGGCATAACCTTTGCAAAAATACATTTTTCTCTTGAACTTTCCAGGCGTCCATTTCCACCAGGAGATCGAGTTACCTTTAATGGAAGGGACTGTCTCTGTCAGATGTGTGCTCAGCCGATGTCCTCCAGCCCAAGAGAACTGTCTGCCTCAAGCAGTAAGTTGCCATCTCATTTCTGAAGCTGCTCACTTTTCCAGGCTCATCAACATTTGATTTAAATTAATATAATGCGATCTTTTGGTGTTTTTATTTTTATTCACATTTAGAAAAGTGAACTGTCTCAGGAATTTCTGTGTCAGTTTTTTTTTTCCTCTTCATTAAGTGCCTGTTACTAGAGATGGGAAAAGACACTTAGACATTTCAGTGTGAAAAAATTATTTTCCCTAGTGACTAGATTTTTAAAAAGTTTTTTTTTGAAACTTTGCTCTGATAGACACCAGAAGAGTATCTAAGTGATAAATCCTGACGAAAAGACACTTAGACATTTCAGTGTGAAAAAATTATTTTCCCTAGTGACTGGATTTTTAAAAAGTTTTTTTTGAAATTTTGCTCTGATAGACACCAGAAGAATATCTAAGTGATAAATCCTGAGGTTTCAAAGTCGATAGAGTCTATTTCTTTAATGTATGATTGTGCAAGTTTAAGTATTCAATAGAGGATGGAGTCAGAGGAAATTAATTTTCTTCTCCTATTTAAGAATTAAATTAAATTATCCTTTAAAAGGAGTATCTCCAGGATTATGCTTCCAGTAGACTGATGCCACAATGATACTGTGATCAGAACCTCAGGAAACCATTGTAAAAGACACAGGAAGCAAATTAAAGGGAAAGATAGAGAATAAAGAAAGTTTGGGAGGCAAGTTAAGTTGGCTTGCTGTTGGGTTTTAACAGTTTTAAAAGGTAATTTGTAAATTACTGATACTAATCTCTACCTCTGGTAGTTAAGATTTTTTTAATTTTTGGGGGTTTCTTTCTCTGACTGCTGGATTGTACTCAGCACTCACCCAGTGTAGTTTTGTAAATCAAAATGGCTATGGCTTTCCTTGTGGCACTGGGTGGTTTTCCTTCAGGGAGAAACTGTGTATTTTCTCCTGGTACTTGGCTTTGAGATCCTGGGATTATAAAGTGCTATGGAAAGACAAAGATGGATAATGTTCGTGCTCACTGGATGAGTCAAGTGAATCTCAGGATATCTGATTTGCCTGAGAACATGTAATCAAACCCTCAGACAAAGGGAAAATGAGAGACTTTTTTTGTAATTGTGCTGCTCTGTCTGGGAAATAATGTTTTTCCTCTATAATTGTAGATTTGAAGCTGAAAATGCACAGGCCTAATCAGTTAAGGAATAATTTAGGAACCTGCAGAACGACTTACAAGACTTAAAAAGCAACATAAACATTTATGAGGGACTTGAGGCACTCAGAGAATCCTTCTGAGACAGAGGAATGATGTGGAAATTCGTATCTAGGAGGCATAATTGGCAAGGAACTGCAAGGCATAGGGACCTTGGACAGTACTGATATTCTTTTTCTAAACATGCCAGAGCATAGAAGAATCTGGATCTGGCTCTCCAAAGGCACTTGCCACATGCCTGACTCCAGGTGCCAGAATGCCCCTAGAAAATGACAGGTTAACCTTGTCTGATACTTAGCAGGCCAGAGAGCTGGATGCTTGCTTCCCCACAGCCATGCTCTCTACTGGAATTGCTTCTTAGCTTCCACACTGAAGCCACAGGTAGCAAGGATTATAGAACAACATTTTGTGTGACTTGTGATGAGATTTATTGGGGTTTTTAATCATAATTGTGTCCTGCTGACAAACTGGTTTGCCAGTACAACAGCAAGAGATCTGCTGCTCTCAACAGCTTAGAGTGCACTGCTTTGAAATCTGCAGGCACCTGCCATGGTGCATCTTGTTCTTTTATGGACAAAGACTTGCAGAAATGTGTAGTATAGAGTTTCAGGTCGTTTTAGTGCAAAACTCTGCGAAACAGACAAATAAGAACGAGAACAGCTTATGTTATATGTTCAGAACTAATCAATAAAAAAAAAAAATCAATGAGGCATCCTCTGTCTTCAAAGACATGCCAGGTGCTGCTTTAACTTTGTGCAAAAATTGACCTAGATACAGAAAAGTATCTTGCTGGCACCAAAGAGTTAATTTTAATTAGTGTCAAGTATTTCAGATAACTTCCAGGATTCTCCTGCTGACTAATACACACCAGAAATTTGAAAAATTTCTTTTTCAAATACTTTGCCATTTTTGAAAGGATTTTTTAAAATACAGGTTCTTTTAGGGAACACTCAGATTCACACTAGGCATCTATTTTATATCCTATATTGCTGTCAGCTTCCTGTGATTACTTTTAAGTAGAGAAGACTTTCCTTAAAACAAGGAAAGTTTGATGGAATTCAGTAGACTGCAAATATATCAGGTTTGATTTCTTTGTGTAATGTGAAAGGAATCCTTCTATCCTAGAATGTCTGCATTAATGCTGACATGCCATTTTCCAGTGTCTATTACTTCACACAAATGAAAACTTACTGACAGCTTTGCTTGGATGATTTCAAGGAAAATCAAATGTGTCTGAATACAGGGGTTAACATCTTGAATAACATGAACCTGAATATTGTTACATTCTAATGTAGTGCACAGCAGTGAAAATCAGATGAGAAAATACTAAACAATTATTTTTTCTTTTTTTGTTTAGTATTAGTTGGGTCCATAGTACTCATTTACCTTATTTATATTAGTAACATATTTCTTTCACTGCACATGTGTTAGCTGAAATTTTAGCTAGTTTCTTGAAGAACCAATTCAGTGACTCTATTTTTATTCTAAATTTTTAAAATTCAAATGCGGTAATCATAATTTATAATTTAATCAATCCTATTCCTTGGTTACTGCTGGAAATACACAGTGCACTAACTTTGGGATCTTCATTCATTCAGCAGGAAATCTAATAACAAATACCTGTAAATAACTTTGCAGACAAATGAAATGAATGGTGTTTGGTTTTGTTATTGTTTTATTTCATATGACAGCTTGATAAATGGCAAGTGAAGTGTAAAGCAAAGTGACTGGGACAGATGTAGAGCAGCACAGAAACAGGGGACAAGTAGATAACACTGACTAGAAGTGAGGTGTTGATGCCTTGGATAGTTCAGGGTTTTCAAGATTCTGTCAAAGACATGAAGTTTTTTTCTTTGGGGCCCAATAAAGGAGTAATGCAATAATGTATCCCAGTAATTGCTATTTATGTTTTAGCAGTGCCAGGTTTTGTATTGGGTATCATGATTGCCTGGTTTGTGCTGTCTTTAGTTCTTTCTACTCTCTGTTGTGTTCTGGCTGCATGGTAACACTGTGTTTAATACTTGTGTATTACAGTTTAAGGTCCACTTTGTCTCTCCAGAAAACCAGTTGTGCAGGCACCTGTTATTTCTAAATTTTGGGCAAAACTGCAACTGTGCAGTTGCATAGCTGCATAAAATGCCTTCCATTAGAGCATTTTATCAGTGAATTCTCCCCAAGGCAGCTGGTAAATGAACTGTTGCAGACTTTGAAAACAAAAGTCTCCAGTTTAGTCGGACCTTAATTTTTAAAAAGTACCAAACTGGCTTCCATTTCTTCCTGGATGCACAAGAGGTGTTGTGCGAAGTCCAGCTGAGAGCAGAGCAGCTGTACAGGGATCCCCCCACCTGGGACAGGCACAGGAGGTGGTGCCAGCAGGCTGTGGGGCTCGAGCCAGCACTCTTGTGGCCCAGGCATCATCTTTGGAATCCAGAAGAGACTATACATGGCAAAATTCACTATTCAAACAATAAGGAACTTCAGTAATAAGAATGCTGTGTCATTTTCTACCTTTCTCTGTTGGTTCCTTATCTGGGTGCTGGTCTGGAAGTTTTAGTTGTTTCTGATTATCTTTTTGCTGAAAGATTGGATCATTTTAGTGATGTACATGAACTAGCTAGGAAATTGCATTTCAAGTGACAAGCATGTTTTCTGGGTCAAACCTCCCTACCCAAAAAGAAACTGAAGCATTCCAATCACCTTACAGGAGTTTTCATTTTAAAAAAGTCATCTTTCAAAATGGTGACGAAGACTTTCAGCATTGTTTCTTTTCAGTGAAATAGAAACTTGTGTCCTATAAATGCCGGTGGTGAGACTGTTTGGAAAGGAGCAGAGGGAAGGTATTTCAACTTCCCTTTCTTTGTAAGAGTCTTTCCTGTGAGTACAGAGCATTAGAGTACAGCCAAGATGTGGACCAGAGGTTTCAAACTGACCCCTAGAGCGTTCCATGAATAATCCTGGGTGCAGCTGTTCCCCAAGCAGCCGGCGTCCACGTGGAGATTTCACATCGTGTTTTGTGTCTTTGTCCTTGTCTGCTCTGCACATTATGTTCTGGCTCCAAGAATGTCAGCTCTTTGGGACAAATGCTGTCATGCCTATCAGTACAGAGTCTACAGGGTTGGATTTGGCCTCATAACTGGGGATCTTTGCTCTATTGTGATATAAATAATAAGCTAATGAACTTGTGGGAAAAGGTATCTTTGTTAATTATTCAAAAGCCTTATCTCTTTGAAAAAGATGCAGGCAGTGAAGTTCCCAGTAAATAAATGAAACTTCCAACAAGGTTATGGTAATACTGAAGTAAAGCAGAGCCAACATACCATACCTGCTGAAAAAGGAAGAGGTGGGAAATTAAAAATAGGAATAATCTAAATCTTTTGCCTCACTGCCCAGACAGTGGCAGGAAAGTGAGCTTGTATTTGAAACACAGAGCATCAAAATGGAGAAGCAAATTTACTTTACAGTCCTCCTTAAAAGGCTCTTTAATTCTTAATGCGGTCCTATAGTCAGGACATAACTGTCCTTTCATTACATAAAAATATAAGTGATTGCTGCCAAAAGTAATGTCAGAGCTGATGTACAAGCATCACAAACTTCTCCATTAGAAATTAGCTGAAATGCTTTTAGAAATTAGCTAATTAGCTTTTAATCATAGTTCTTGAGAAAAGTCTGCAGCTTGGATTTATAGCTGGTCACATTTGACTAATTTTTCATTATTTTGTTCTTTATAATTTTTTCCTGGAGCTCTCTGAAAACTCCTTCAATTCCATAGGGAATTAAAAGTGCAGGGGAAAGTTGTCTGACTGTTGCTAAGCAAGATATCTGCAGTGATTTGAAAAGGTGTTGAGCAACATCCAACACATGATTTTGAGCTTATTCTTAGGAAATATTCTCCAGTTTCACCCTGTGTCAAAGCCACACAGGTACTTGGCACAGGTGGAGATGGGCCTTGTGAGAGACACTGAGCTCACTTTGCCTTAAGGAATATTCACCCACAATATCCACAACTCCAGTGATTTCCCTGGGGAACTAGAGAGGCTTGACAGTTTTGTTTGTGCGCATGCATTTTTAAGTTTTAAATTTTTAACATTTGGAGCTTTAAGCATTTAATATTTTTTGTGTGCTGTAACACACATTTTTTCTCATTTCATTCTTGGCTTGTCGGTTTTGTTTGTGCGCATGCATTTTTAAGTTTTAAATTTTTAACATTTGGAGCTTTAAGCATTTAATATTTATTGTGTGCTGTAACACACACTTTTTTCTCATTTCATTCTTGGCTCGTCTGCTTACATAGGCAGAAGCACTCCCATGTCTCTGTGGCACTCAAGCCTGTGTTCAGCTACTGGAGATTCAGTTGAGGTTTTGGGGAACTTGACATAAGGGGCACACATTGTCCCATATCTCTCTCTTTTTTTTCTCTTTACCACAGAATAAAAGCATACTGTGGACATCACTGTTGATTGACTTCAAACACTGTGATTTAAATAATTGATTTTAATCATGGTTTGTTCAATAACCCAGGAAACCTTGATTACACTGACTGATTGTAACCTTGGATTACATTTAGATTTTTAATTATAAAATACTAATTGATAAACATGAGGGTACTTCATATCTGTACACATCTACTTAAACTAATATAGCTCTGCATAAAGTCATCATATTATTTAACATCTATATTTTTCCCTAACAACTATTTTTGGTAATGAGTTGTCAAACTCTATTTATTTGAATGAAAGTTGAAATTTTATTTAGAATGCATAAAGTATCTGTGGATATTTTTTACTTTCAGAAATTTGCTAGACACATGAAGAATGTAAATTAATTAAAATACATTTCAATTTTGGAATTTATATTTTTCAAGAGTCTGTAGCTTATAAAACTATTTACTTTGGATCACCATGACCTTAAAAATTTTGAAAGTGGGACATCTTATATACCCCAATTTTGGTCATAAATAGTAAAAGGGAAGCAAGTGTATTCCCTGTGTTTTCAGATCCCACTTCTAACACAGATTTATTTAAAACTTTCAATTTTAAATGAAATCCTTTATTTTTTAAATGTCACTATTTAATTCTCCATTTCTTTACTTTGAATTTGATTGTTATAACCTTGCATGGCAGCTTCATTTATGACTTAATACAGCATACAGTGGGTCTAAAATTTTACCCCATCCCCCTTTTAAGAATAAAAGAAGCAAATCAATGTTCATGACATGATAAAAGTTCAAGAAATTGTGCAAGCCCAAGCAGAGTTCCTTTCTGGCAAAAGCCATTAGATTGTGCCTAAGAATATGCAATTCTTTTAATGACACTGGCCAATTTGTATGATTGTTTCAAGATGATTTATTCTTTTGAAGAATGCTTGCAGTTTTTGAAGCATTTTTGTAATTTGAATTACTTTCTAGGATTAATTTTATTTCACTTTATGTCCTCACTCAGAAAAATGGGTAAATTACTCAAGTAGCCTCCATTTGCATAGCTGTTTCCTAGTTTATAAGGACTGGTATTGTACTGCTGCTTGTTAAATTGTGTTGAATCCTTCTCTGGAGGTCGAGAAGCTTTGTTAGAAACTGAACTTCGGGGTGATAGAGATAGAGCAGCAACTGTATTTAAAATATAGTTGTGGCAGGGCAGGAAGTTTGTGATTTATGAGTTTTCTGTCAGAAAATTCCTTTCAAAAAATAGCTGTTCTTCAGGAAGATGTTTGCAGTCCAGTTTCCCCATTTCTTTTGGATGCTTTTGTGTTACAGTGAATTGGACAATACTAAATATGTGTCAGTTCTTATTTGCCTGTGTGTAACCCCATCTTGAACTTGGAAATCAAAACACATCCATGCCCTTAGGTTTTAGTGGAGGAGTGCTACTCCAAAGCTAATTCCAAAGGAAGTTCTGGGGGAGGTGCAAGGAATTCCTCAGTAAATGGGTGTTGGATGAGGAGGGATCACTAGCTTGGAGAACACAACTATAGACGAGATCCCCAGGGACTGGAGTATCTGGGAATTGTCATGTTCAGAAAGCCTGCCAGGTAGTAAGTCAGGAATCAGAGGTCACTTCAAAAGAATGTGAAAAGTGAATTAGCTGTTAGCTAGACCTTAGTTTGCCATAATGTTATCTGGGCATAAAAACCTTCCTAAAGGTTGTCATAAGTTTTATTCTTATTTTGGGGAGTTTGCACCCTGTTGGAATTGCTTGTTTTCCAAGAGTAACAGCTGAAAATTATCCAAAATAGTCTGCAAATGAAGAGACACAATGTGCTATCCATGAACTGGGTGTTAAACAATGAAGCTCTGAGATAATGGTGCAATTCCCTTGGGGTAGTGTGAGTGGGAATTGTGACCTTGAATTCAGCAGGAGCTACCTGAGTACTGAAATGTGGTTAAAGAAATGATGGGATAAAAACTGACCTCAGCTTATATGTACTTGGCCCTGGTTTGTCCTTTAGAGTAATTTTACAGGTCGGGCTCTGGGGGTGCTGGGATGGGAAGAAACCCAAAAACTTTCTCTTTCTTTTATAGGACAATTAAAAACTCTTCTTTTCATTGCATGTAGTATGTTTGCTCTTTCTTTCTCCTCCTGTTTCATCCACCCTCTTATTCTCGGTTCAGATACCTGTGTGAAAGATTGGGTTGAAGAAGGAACTGGGATTGATGTAGTGGAAAAAGGTTAACTTGGTGATACAATTTTTTTTCAGAAACAGTTTGCTGGAGAAATGTGTCAGAAGGTCATTTGGTTTGGTCTCCTTTGGGAATGAGGAGTAGAAGGATGTGGAAATAAGGAGTTGCCTTTCCCTGTTAAACACTCAAATCAATACAGACCAGCTGGGGGTGGGGAGGAGCATTCAACCTCTGAATCACTTCAAATTAAATCAGGTGATGAAACAGCAATTTGCAGTAATCACAGAATCATTTAGGTTGGAAAAGATCTCTGAGATCATTGGGGCTCATGCCCCAATACCACTGTGCCAAGCAGACCATGCCACTGAGTGACACATCCGGCTTTCCTGAAACAGCTCCAGGGACGGCAACTCCAGCACCTCCCCCGGCAGTCCATTCCAGTGTCTAATCACACTTTCTCTGAGGAAATTCTTCCTAATGTCCAACATAAACCTACCCTGGTGCAGTTTAGATCATGAATAAAGATATTAAACAGGACTGGGCCCCACACTGGCCCTGGGGGACAGCACTAGTGACTGGTCTAATGATACATCCAAGATGTACAACAACGTGTTCCTTAAAAAGACAAGCCACTGTTGGGCACTCACATGGTTCCAGGGACTTGTGCTGCAAGCAAAGAATGCCAGTTCATGCCATTGGGATTTCTTTCCCTATTTAATCAACTAAAATAGTTTTATTTTCTCTAACTACTTGTTTTGAAAATATCAGTTTTTTCCCAACTTGCCATTTATAATAAACTGTCAAAGCTATACTGCACTTCCCATGGGAAATTTATTTCCCTCCATTGTATGAGCCCAGCCGCTTATTGTTAGATTTCAAGAGTACAAGGCTGCCTATGTGGGTTTGTTTTGCCTTCAGCAAAAGGGCAATAGTGAATTTGTTCTGACAAACATTTCCCATCCTTGCAGTGGCAAAGAGAAGGGGTTTGGCAGCAGATTTCCTGAGTTACATGCTCAGATTGAAATCCTGTATGTAAAATTCCCAATACTGTACGTCCTTCTCTGATTTCCAGAACTTATTACAGCCTCAGTGATCAAATGGTTATGGCTTTAAACTTTGAAAACGTTTGTCATGCTGGGAACACAGTGAGTTTGTATTTTTAGCTTTGACAGAACTATCTTGAAGATCTGGAAAAGCCTGCATGATATCCTCAAACCTTTCAATTTTAAAGCAAGGCTTTAGAAGGTGTTGCCTGATCTGTTGTTGAAGGGTGACTGAGAAAAAACTGTGGTCTCCCCACCTGTATGAGAAATTGTAATTGCACAACCTTCAAATTGCCACAGAAGAATTACAGGGATAAAAGTTGTTTTTCAAGGTGACTAAGAGCTATTTATACCTAGAGATTTCTTGACCTTGACTCCAGTGATAATATTTGCCTCTTTCATCGCTTCCAAATCACTGGCTCTTTAGGTCCAGCTATGTTTGACAATGTATTTCTGTGTAAGTCCAATGAAAACTTATTGTTTCTTTTTAAGTATTAAAAAAAAAAAAAAAAAACCCCCCCCCCCCAGTTCTTCTCTGCTTTTCCTGTTTCAGAACAGAAGCCTGCTGGTGCTGTCTTTGTAAAGCTCACGTATAAATGTTTTATAAGGAGGGGAAATAGTTATAAAAGGAGTGTAATAAGAGTACAAAATACCTGTGACCTGTGGGGATTGTGGCAGCTTCAGATTTTATCTACTGGATATGTTCTTCTAATGGCCATCAGGATTGAAATGAACTCTTTGGTGACTTAATTAAATCAGACTGCTATTAGCTTTGTTCACAGAGCTAACCCTGCATGGAGCAGAGCTGGTGTAATCATTCACATGACTTTGCATATCCCTCTTTATTAGGACAAAAGCACATAGAGATGGTTTCTCCTTCAAAAATCATATGGACAAGGAGAGAATGTGGGATAACGACATATTTGCTATTAAATTTGTAAAGCAATCCACATGGGAGCAGGTAAAGTCCTACTCTGTGTGCTGAGGGTTAATCCCAGAGCTGTATCAGCTCTGAGCTCACCTGTGCACTATTGGCTGAGAGCAGGGGAGGGAGGCAAAGGCAGAAAATCCACTGCTTAATTTAGACAGTGACAAATGGCTTGCTGTGCAGGATGCTTCACTCCTGGATGTCTGGGGTGGTGCAGATGCTAAAAAGGGAAACACGTTTTCTCATATCTTTACAAGCAAGGTGTCATGGCTGGCAGCTCAGCCTGACCTGTGTCTTTTAGTGGGGCTGCTAAAGGTAGTGGGAGAGTGGAGGTCTAAATCATATATTATATTATAGTGGCATGTCCTGTCCCCCCACTTTCCCATACTGGGCTGGCTGACTCCACAGCACAGTTCTTTTGTCCAGGCATTTTTCTTTTGTACCCAGACATGTCAAATATGACATATATCTGAGTGCATCTGGGAGCTGTACTGCTCTCTCTGCGTTTTAACCAGCACACTGCACTGTCTGCCTCCTCCTCTTTGTTATCTTGGCACTGCTGAATGTGTCATGTGCAAGGAATGGCAGTAAGGAAGGTGATATGGCGAAAAGAAAATGCAAGAAAGCTCAGATTCAAGGGGTGCAGTCTGTTAGACCCAGGTGTGAAACCAGAGAGCACCATGGTGGGAACCATTGTACACAAATTCAGGAAGGATTGTCAGGTTTTTCAGTCTGCTCTGGCATATGGTTGTGGACCACTACTCTTACCTCACAGCCCTTTTATTTGCAGCATTTGCTAGTTATAGGTTAGACAGATACAGATTGTGCTTAATGTGATACTGAGATCCTGCCTGCATACGCTGATGACATTCAGCCAAGGGCTTAAATGTGCCTCATGCAGGCCTGAGATCATAATGGCTTTTATTTGTAGAATTTGGATGAACAAATGGTCTTTTCTTAGCCCAGCCCAGCCCTATTCACTTTCTATTTTAGGAGATAATGATAATTGCAAGCTTTTCATGTATATACCCAACAGTTTTGTCAGAATTAAAATCAGATTTATTTAAAAGCCATCTCAGTCTAATACAGCAGTACTGGGCTATTAGTTTACTTTGCTTCTAGACATTCAACGTGTCTGTTGTATTAGCAGAATGGAAATTATGTTAATTCCCTTTTGCAAAACACTTCAAGGAACCCAGAAAGAGTGTAGATGTCATTGGTGCTATAGAATAATAAAAGGATGTTGCCAACCCTTGTATTAAACATGAGCACAATACTAAGTCTGGTGCTCAGACTTACTGTGATTTGGCTTACAAAGAAGCAATTAAACAGTCAGAGGTACTTCATGGATCCCTACTTCCCCCATGTATCTGGTTTTGGCATCAATAAAGATGCTGGACTAGGTGGACCTTTTGTGTAAGGCAGTTTCTCTATTCCCACTGCCTCAGAAATTAAGTGTTTTAAAAATCTATTTATTGATTCCATTTCTGAGAAATTTCAGCTTCACTGAAGTTTCCCAGACAAAAATGAAAACAGCTTGGAAAATACAGCAGATTTTTTTGGGGAAAATACAGCAGGGAATGCATCACTGTCTGCCAGGCCCCAGGTTGGCTATGGAGGCTGGCACACCAGGAGGAAGCAGGAATGCTAGGGAGCTGAGAAATGGGTGCTGGTTTAAAACTGCAGCTCAGCACCCACTGGGACTGGGGGGAGGATCTCATTTGCTCCCACAGTCAAGGTCACGTTGTATGGTTTCAGATTTAGCTTAAGGAAATGAGGGCTGGAAGGGACCTCAAGAGATGATGCAGTATCCTCCCCAAACCAAAGGCCAGATCAGCATGCCAAAGCCACTCTGACACGTGTTTGTCCCTTCCTCTCCCTGTGCTGGAAATTCCATAGCCTCCCATGGTGACCTGTTCCAGCCTTTGCTGTCATCACAGACTGGCATGGAGCCTTCAGCTGTCATGGCAGAGCAAAGGGATACATTACATGGTGTCACTCCTTGTCATTTCATGATTTCAGCTTGTAACATATGTCCTCTAGAGTAGAGTCCTGCTATTAGGACATCTCAGGGCTGCTTTTCAAGTCCAAGTTCTGTCAAAAGTCTGTGACTCACATTTTGTCACAAGATACCACCATGCTTAGTCCCCCTCCCCTCCTTTTTAGGGAATTTGAGAAGGAGAAGAATGCTGATAGGAAGAGAGACATGCAGTGGTGGATTCCTGGACAGCAGGAATGTGCAGCACATATTTGGGGTTCTTTTGGCCTGTTATCCAGCAAACCAAAGTCATGCCCTTTAGTCAAAAGGACTGACTCTGCTCTCATTATCAGTTGTGATAATAAACTTGGACTTGCCCTTTTGCAAGGCATGGTGTTGCCTGGGCTTAAACCCATGAGATGAAGGTTTTTGGGCTATACCTGCTCAGTCAGCTTGAGTGTTGGAGCCAGAGTGACGTTTTTCCTGCTGCCTGGGCTTTAACAGGTCACATTGCTCCGTTCTGTTTGTCTCCATTTCTTGTCATTTGTTGATGTTTCAGGCATTCACCAAAGGAACACCAAGTCTGGGAATAGTAATATCTGGGAAATCTTTTGTTCCAGGCTGTCTCTGTGGCTTCCATGAGTGGCTCAGCTGATGGGCATTCCCTTTCCACTTCACTGGGCTTCCAGGCCCTCCCCTCCCTCAGTGCTCCTGTCCCCTGAGGCTGGGCACAGAAGCACAACCCTTGCAGTTCAGTGCTGCCTGCCACATCAGTCTCTTCAGATCTTACCATGTGCTGGACTGCCCTTAACAGGAAATCTTTTTGAGCATTTTATGTTTGAAGGGAGAGGAATGGGGCTGAGCTAGAGATTTCTGATGTAACATGAGATATTGTGGCACCCCCTGGGACAGAGTGCTCCTGGCTCCTGGTTCCTCTTCTGCCATCAAGGTCCTCCAGGATTGATTGCAGTGAAAAGTGACTGCCAGGACAGTACCAAAACTCCTGAGCCAGAGTCCTTTTGCCTATTAGAGACCAGGAGAGCTTCCATTTCTCATAGCTGCAGGTGGACAGCAACACGGCCTCCCTGCAGCCCCTACTGCTGTCAGCCCTGCCCTGTGTTTTGAAAATATCAGTGTGTGTGCCCTGCAGGAAGGTGTGTGCCAGGGCTGTCCCTGGAGGCTGTCCCTGGAGCAGGGTGTGCACCCTGGGCTGTCCCTGGAGGCTGTCCCTGCAGGAAGGTGTGTGCCAGGGCTGTCCCTGGAGGCTGTCCCTGGAGCAAGGTGTATGCCCGGGGCTATCCCTGGAGCAAGGTGTATGCCCGGGGCTATCCCTGGAGCAAGGTGTATGCCCTGGGCTGTCCCTGGAGCAGGGGGTGTACCCTGGGCTGTTCCTGGAGGCTGTCCCTGGAGCAGGGTGTGCCCCCTGGGCTGTCCCTGGAGGCTGTCCCTGGAGCAAGGTGTATGCCCTGGGCTGTCCCTGGAGCAGGGTGTGTACCCTGGGCTGTTCCTGGAGGCTGTCCCTGGAGCAGGGTGTGTGCCCTGGGCTGTCCCTGGAGGAAGGTGTGTGCCCTGTCCCTGTGCCACAGGCGGGGCTCTGCTGCCACCCAACGGGGACAGGACGAGTCCTGTGCCGCTCGCTCAGCTCCGTGCAAGCTCTCGGCGTCTCGCTAAAGCAGAACCACAGACAGCGGTTGCTGTAGAAGACAGGAACTTTCTGCCGTGAGGACTTTTTGGTGGCTTGTTCCTGAAAGAACTGAAGTTTGTACAGAGCGTGCCAGGTGGTCTTTGAATCATAAAGAGCATGAAAAACAGAAGTACTTTCCCTCTTCTGCTGAGAATGTCTATAAAGAGAAAGGTTGAGTCTTTGTGCAGGACCTGGGAAGGGTTTAAGGAAAGGAAGATGTACCTTTGCACTGCTGTACAGTTCATCCCTTTGGCTACCAAATGCTGTGACAGGTGGGCAGTTAATTAAGGTTAATGAACCAAGTAGCTGACAACAAATGCATCTGTTTGCTTGTTTGCAGATTGTGCTGGCTGTGGAAGAGACATCAAAAATGGACAAGCATTGCTAGCCCTGGATAAGCAGTGGCACCTGGGCTGCTTTAAGTGCAAGGCCTGTGGGAAGGTCCTGACTGGGGAATACATCAGCAAGTGAGTAACCTCTGCTTCTCTTCTGAACTCATGGCACAGTTTGAGCTGCTAGCAGCGAAGAGATTGCAGCAAAATTCACATCTGGAAGTCCTGTTTTGACCACCTTTCCATATACACCAGTCTTTGTTCCCAGTGAGAGCTGAACTGGGAAAGTGAACTGCAAAGTGCTACTGAAAGGTGATGTTTAATGACACCAGTCTGAAAGAGGTATAATTCCACATTCCCATAGAGAATTGGGAGTTTGTTGCACATGTTTTCTGTAGTAGCCAGATAAAGCATTGTGTAATTTTGCTTTCCAACATGTGATTTTGAGGGAAAAAATAGGAATTTGTGCATTTCTTATCTTTGCTAGATAAAAGAGTAAATGTGATGGAGTAATTGACCTGACATTGTATTTCTTATCTCCATAAAAGAAACTAATGAAGAGGGTTTTGAGTGAAAGAAGGTGTAGAGGAAGAGAATAGGGAAATGATAAAAGAGCAGAAATGAAGATACACATTTTTCCCCCCTTCAAGCATATAGCAAAGAGAAAAAATAAGGAAACAATGTACATTTCACAAATCTGTCATTTGGATGTGTGTAATATTTATAAGAAGTAGCATCTGTAATTTCTCAAAAAAAAAAAATCTGGTGCCTGAGAAATTCTCCTGGGCTGACTAGTGTTTCCACTTTTACTGTATGTTCCTTGTTCACACTAAAATACTACATTACCTTACACTTAAAAGTAACTGCTTATAGCCTTGCAGCCTACCAAAGGCTTTTTTTTTTTTTTTTCTGAAGTGAACAAAAACTGTCTGTTTGTGATAGACTGTGATTTCCTCTCAACCCCAGAGACAGTTACACTGATTCCCTGGAACTGCACCACCTGTAGGTGTAGAGAGTCTGCTCTAAAAAAGGAGGATTACTTCAGTAGTTTGTCCTGGATGCCTTCTCTTGATAGAAGTTTAAGGAATAATTCTAAGAGGCATTAGTGAGAATATGATTTTTGTTTCTTGTACTAAAAGCGTTTCCCTTGAACTCTCCCCATTTACCTGCGTCTGTGTGTAGGAGTTGCAAACTGAAGACAAATGAAGAGAGTAAGTCATGCTGTAACCTGTTTAACAAGAAGTGGTTTGTAATTTGTGAATTTTCTTTTTCAGAGATGGTGCTCCTTACTGTGAAAAGGACTACCAAGTTCTTTTTGGAGTCAAGTGTGAAGCATGTCACCAGTTCATTACTGGGAAAGTCCTAGAGGTAGGTGTTTGTGAATTAGAGTTTATGAAGAATTGAGACACCCATTATGTTCTCCCATAACTGCAGAGAATACAAAAATTCTCATAGAAAGGCTTCCTGCTGATTCTAGAACAAAGTTGCTGATTTTCAGAATTATTTTCAGTTTTAGTTTTGCAGTCATCAGTGTGTGATATAGAATTAATTGCACTAGTTTCTATCTGCAAAGCATATTGCACTGCTTATTTTGTCAGATGTAATATATTTACAGAATTAATTTGAGTACTGGAATCACTTTTGGCAACCATAAGTTTGTCAGAACTTACCACATGAGATTTACACATGATCTGGATGATGCTGAGAAGGTGAGAGGGAGAAATGTGCTGGAGAGGTAAATTATGTGTTGAGAAATGAGAAGGCAGAAACCATCTGAATAATCTCTTTTGCTGGCTCTCATTTGGAGTCCTCAACGTTCTCATTGAGACCAGTCAAATCTTTTTAGAGATGTCAGCACCAGCCTCCATCTGTCATGGCTCTGGTAAGTCCCCTTTGAGCTGGAATCCTTGAACTATGCTTGGGTTCCTCTGTGTCATGACTGAATTGTTTAAGGGGCCAAAACACAAAGGACCTTCCTTGTCACTGAGATATGAGAAACAAAACTCTTGTCCCTGTAGGAAATTCTGCTCAGTGGAAAGAACCTAAGCATTGAGCTCAGGTCAGGAGCTGGAATATGTGTTTTTGAGCAAATAACTGAGAATATACCTGAAAGTGTCACAAAAAATAGAAGCAGCTGGAAGTTGCAAGAGACAGTGTGTTACAGGTTCCCTTCTTTGTGTCCCATCTACTACACATGTAAGACTCTGTCAGACCTATTGCGAGAAGTTTCAGGTTTGACATAAGAAAGTATTGTGATTTTAGTTGAGGAGGTTTCTCTGGTTCAGCATTCAGAGTATGAACCAGTCACCATGAGGGACTCAGAGTTCCTGTGGGCACCCTGAGCATTTGGAAGAATGCACTGGAAGGATGCACAGCTCTTTCATTAGCCAGACTCTCAGCTCACCTCCTTTGAAATGTGTATCTAATTCCTTTGGAGACCTGCACAGATAATTACTGAGAGCAGCCTGGGTTTTCCCCTGGGTAGGAAGGCTGTGTCTCTGGCTTTCTTCTTCTGGCCTGCCACATCTGCTTATCTATTCCTGTCTCCTGATGAGTTTTTGAAATTTAGCATTGTGTGTTGGAGACACCGTAGTTGCAATGCTGTGCAGGAAGCTCTGCAGGAGAGAAGTAATTGGATTTGTGAGATTGGGAAACATAAAATAATTCTAAAATTGTTTTAGGTGTATATGACAGTTGCTGTATATGACAGCAATGCAACCTATTCAGATCAAAATGACAAAAGAGTCATTGGAGTCTGTGGAGGGCTGGGAAGAAATAAACTATTTCTATCTGGAGCATTTTGTGAAGTAGCTGTGAATATAGTAAGGTTCACTCATGTTACTCTACCTAGCATCAGTGAGGAAGAAACCTAACTGTTTGAGGGGTCATGAGCTGGATATCAGAACTGGATAAACTGAGACTAAGGAAAGATTACTTCAATTGACCTGGAACTTGGCTGTCCATCATAATTTAAGGTAACATTTCAGGGATGTATCCCAGAAACTTGGTGCTCATTTTGGCCCCAAGGTGAGTTTCTCACTTCATAGTTCTTATTCTTCTATGGCAATTTATTATCAGAAGATGAGACAGCATTTGCTGCAGAAAGGAAGCATGTCCAAACTCTTACAAGGGTGTCCCTCATCTAAGAGTCAAATCAGATAAAAAAGATAAAGTTTTTTTCTATGTAACCTGGCCCCTGCAGCATCAGACTTTTCTGATGAATTAGAAACAGAACTTTTGAATGATCTTGTCAGTAATGGAAACCTTAAGCATGCTGAGTTCTGGTTACTGAGACTATAAATTTTACTTGAATATTTATGGCTCACAGTGGTTATCAGAGACACAAATCAAAATACTGCAGCAGAGGGCAGCAGTGGTTCTTAACACATAACTGAGACAAAACTCCTCGATGGCCTGTAGAAGTTGTGTTGCTCTGACTGCTGTCTGTAAGGTGTAGGCTGGCCGAGTCATAAAAAAATTTTCACCAAAAAAAATTAGCATTGTGTAGCCAGGGAGGCCATTCAGACACTGTCTTCACTGAATTGCAGTGTGTATTAGCATCTTGGATAGTCCATGATTAAAGTTCTGCAAGTATCATCTGGGAATGCAGATGCAGGATTCAGACACTCTGTGTATTTTAAGTGGTGCTGGAAAAGTTTGGAAGATACAGGTGAGCAGCTACTCTTGTTCAACAATCAGAGCAGTTTGTCACAACTGTGGGCTTGTTTAGTGGCTCCTCACTGTCAGAGGTACACAAAGTTCCAAAGGGGCAGTACTAAATACTGCCTCGAAATATGACTCAAGGAATTAATAAGTCAGAAGCTAGCATGAGAAAATCATGTGTCAGCACGTGTGTGTGTCCCCTTGGGCAGGAGAGGTCATCTGAAGGATGGGGTCAGAGCATGACATAAATCTTCTGCTAATAACGGAGATGAGGTCGGAAGCAGCCACAGGAGATAATTCACAGAACAGGAAGCCACAGTTCAGAGAGGGCTGCAGACCTGTTTGAGGCAGGACAATTAACAATCTCCTTATCCTGTGTGGAAATCACCCACAACCTTTCAGTTCACCTGAAGTTTTCATTTAGATGAAGCTTGAGATCTTCACAGGAGGATTAGTGTCTTCCCTCTTTGTTTTCTTTGGCAATGTTTCTTTGGGAAATTTGGGTATTTTTGATGATTTATATCATGTGGGTTGTCTTGTTCTGCTGTTTCCCCCTTGAGAAGGAAACGGTATTCTTGGTGTGAAGTAGCACCCTTACTGGAATTGTCTAGGTAGAGGTTATGTCTGCCCAGCCCAAATTATGCCTACTAACATGCAGTCAGAAAAAAACCCAAAACACTATTTTGCCTTTGTTAATAAAAATTATTGTAGCAAATGTCCTGTAGTAAATGTAGCGATTTATTTGTCAATAAAATAATTCATTATGTCAGAAGCAGAGTCTGCTATCTCATCTTCTTCATCCAAAGAAATTATTAGAAGTGGTTGAAGGGAATTATATGGTACATTGTGTACAAACACTTCCCTCTAATGGATCAGAAGTGATTAGCAGCAAGCCACTTTGGTGCTGCTTTATTTTCTGCTTATTCTTATTACATCCAGGGCAGTCTGTAGAAAAACTGGACAGATGAAAGCATGAAAATTAACTTTGGGTTCACAGGGGCTGGTGCTGTCTATTTTACCCCTACAAGTCTATTTCACTTATTTTTTTATTTAAAGAGAAGTTGAGATTCTTTGCAACATTTCAGACTTGCAACTTCTGCTTGTTTTGTCCCTCAGTATGGCTTTAGCACCTCTGAGAAAGTCAGATTTTTCAGTCTCCTACAATGAAGAGCCAGCAAGAGAGACAGCCAGTCCTCATGTGGACCTAAGAGGCTTCATCTCAGAAGCAGCTATGCTGTGCTCCTGGAGCACCCTCAACAAAATCCATCAGAAAAGCCAAGGTTTGGGTTCAGACCAAGATTCAAGGACAGACTCCCTCCAGCCACACTGCAGAGGTGATCCCTTTGCTCAGTTAGGAAGTCCATTAGGAGAAAGACAGGACTTTGCTAATATCCCCAAATCATGGAGGAATGCTGTTGTTTTCTAGGCTATAGATGTAACAACTTTCAGTAGCCATGGAAATATGCAGGAAAAATACCATGTGCATTTAAGGCAGCTCAGATATTTCTGATGTATTATTTGGCCCATTGCTTTCTGTGACAAATACTCACAGATGAGAGATGAGTGCATGCCAACACAATAAATGTGGTAAATGCCCAATATGAAATAGATATTGCAACTTTCTTGAGCATACTGGATACTTTAATGCTTGAGATTTCAGGAAATGTTGCCAAGGCAACAGAGATCAGTGCTCTTCCTTGGATTTCTCTAGCAGAAAGGAATCTTTAGTTACGAAAAATTACTCTTTTCCCATTAACTCTTGTAAAAAACGTTTTTAGCAGGCAGTAACAGCATAGTGAGAGTGAAGACTTTATACAGACTTCCCACTGAGCAATGGTTTTCATAGCTTCAGCGTTTGCCTCTTGAAAGATGCCTGTCTAATCCTAAATCTGCAAATTTCTGTGCAGCTCCACAAGACTTGACCATGCATTTAGCCATTTGAAAGATGTCAACCTAAATGATTTTTGTCTAATTTGTTTTCCATACACAGTATAACTGCTACTCCAGGGCTTAACTCAAAATATGTGAAATCATTGAGAAGCTTCCAGCTGACTTCAGAAAATGGTGGATCATCCATGTATTCCACCTTTGCTTATCTAAAATGTCTTACAACACTTCTAAGCAGTATTCTCTTAGCTCTGCAAAAGAAGACATGAGGGCAGAAAAAGGTGGATACTTTGCATGAAATTGTACTAAAAGATTGAGAGTAAGATCGAGTTTTTTACAGTTTTCACCTTTTCCAGCTATAACTGATATGAACAGGATTTGATCTCAGGATCTTGACCATCTTGCTACTTCACACATTTATTTTTATAATGCTTTTTGCTTAATATTAATTAGGAATAAAAAAAAAAAAAGGCTATTGTGTGATTTCTCCTGGCTGTGCATAGCTCTAGTTCCTACTCGAGGGGCTGCTGCCTGCCCTGGGTTTGCTTCCTGTGCACTGCTGAATCTTGCACCCCACCTTGTAAGCAGTGGCACAGTGCCATTTTCACAGATGGACCTGAAAAGAGTCCAGGCCACCAGAAGGGTCCCTTGATTTCAGACTGCAAGGTCAGGTCAAGTTCTAAATATGTTTGTGATGCTGTAATTTATGCTGAGCTGCTCCTGATTTTAAAGAGGAGTAGTAATTTAAGATGTGGTACTTAACATGAATGAAGTTTAGTACTTGTATATACTGTTACTGAAATTGCTAGAATTTTAAGACGTCTTGTCTGTGCTGTAACTAATTCTGAAAGATGTCAATTCTGACACACCTTGACTTCTGAAGTTAGAAGGAAATAACACTAATTATGCAAGGAGAAAAACAAACAAACTGTGAAAGCTGCTACATTTGTCTAAGAAAATTGTATCTGTATTTAAGAGGCAAATAATGAGACCCAGAAGAGCCTGTAAGTTTCTTCAGATGTTGTTTTCAGAGCTAGATTTAGAAACCTGTCCTGTGAGGGATTCAAAGAAGTTTCTGCTGATTCTTTAGACATGAATGAATCTGTTCTAAGTACTAAATAAATAAACAAATAAATATCATCACAGAACAACCTTGCTGGTTCCAATACAAACTGTAAATTAATTTTTTGAACAATGCCTGTCTATGTTGTTGAAGTGTTGCCTCCTGCAAACACTCACCCATGTCAGCAGCTCTGCTCCTGTGAGTATTAGCATTCAGATGCTGCAGTTGATTGACTTTCAGAGACACCCAGCAGATTGCTTGTTTAAGTAATCTGTTCTAAGGAGACTTAGGCTCATAGTTCATGTGAAAACATCATCCTTCTCTGCAGAGATCCATGGACAAAGTTTTGTTAGGTACTTCAGTACAGTCATGTATCTGGTCCTGTGTTTTTAAAACACTTTTTAGATTGAGGAGCCATTTAGGGAATCTCTTAAACTGAGATTTATTTCAATTCTATCAGAAATGTTAAATGAAAAAGTAGCATATATTCTTCTGCCAAATAAAGTATTTAGCAAGGCTGTTTTCATAACAATAATACAGGAAGTATCACAAAATATTTAATTAACTGGATTTTAATGATGCAACCTGTACTGGTAATACAGGTTGATGTGAAGTAAAAGTTCAAACACTTTTATAAATGAAGCAATTGATGAACCAGAGACTGATGATAGGATGGATCCAAAGAGTGTATTAAAGTTGTGGAAAAATAATATCCCTGAAGAATGCACTACCATTCTGTTTTCACAGCATTAGGTATCTTCTGCCTTAGGTGTCTTACAGGCACGGGAGAGACTTTGCTCTCAACCAGTATCTCCTACACACACCAAAATAATCCAGGGGAAACAGCGACATAGCGTATGAGAGGCAGCAGTAGGGTTCAATGTATGATTTGTTAGTTCTGCGATTTGCTTTGTTTGTGTTTAATTTTACTGCCTTTAGAATAAAGGAGAAAATGTGACCATGTTGCTTGAACATCGCAGGTAAATGCTAACAAAAGCACAAGCACATGCTGTGGTCATTTGCCCTCTTAGTCAGGTGTGTACAAAAGAGCACAGGATCTTTTTGATTGTGGAAGATACCTGGGAGAGATCAGATAGGGTCAGAGCACAGAGGCCATTGAAAACTCCTGCAGTGTTCCTAGAGTGTGCCTGAAGCATGCTCTCACTCCAAAATGTGCAAACAGGATCAAGGCATACAGGTACCAGTGGGAAGTGGCCCCAGCACTCGGGCTGCATCAGTCTGAATTGGGCTAGAGTACAATCTCAGTGAAACTCCGTGTTTGTAACAGAACTAGACCAACACCCAGGCGGCTGTATAAATTCTTCAGAAGCTGTGGAAGTAATATTTAATAACTTCCAGAGGAGAAGAGTGCCGAGTTCGAAGTCAGCAGACACCTCTCCCCAAGGGGAAAATGTGAATTGTGCGGCCTTCAACCAGTGCCCCACAGGAGTGCTGAGGAACGGCCCGGCCCGGCCCTGCCTGGCCCGGGGTGCTTTTCCTTTTCCTTTTCCTTTTCCTGAGTGGGATGGCCGGGTGGGTTTAGTGGCAGGGAGGGCGATGTGCTGGCTCTGGTGGGTGTGTGCAGGAGCAGCAGCAGGAGGAGGAGGAGGAGGAGGCGGCTCCGGGCTGCGTGCAGCTCCAGGCTCAGCAGAGCCCGCGGCACCGCTCTGCTCCTGCCCGAGCCCCAGCGGAGCTGAGGAGGAAATGGAGCTGGAGTGAAAAAACCCCTCAAAGGTAAACAAAGCCCTCGCTGTGAAAGCAGAGCTGGGCTGGAAAGGGCCATGGCTGGCCTGGGGAGGGCAGGGGCGCAGCTTTGGGATGGGGCTGAATGGCTTGCCAGGGCATCGTAATGGGTACTTGTACTTGTGTTCTTGTGCACCAGAAGGAATTTTTTTTTTTTTTAAAGGCTGTGTGTAATTGTGTGGTTTAGATAAAGAGAGTGCAGCTACTTTTAAAGTGCCAGGAAGAGAGGAGAATGGCACAGAGCTTGGGCTGTTTCTGATTGCAACTGATTGCTGTGCATGGAGGAAAAATGTGATTCTCTACCTTAAATAATTCTTCATAGAGTTTCTTGGCTCTTTCGATCACTTTGGAGATTTTTTTTGCATAGAAATAAGATTAGCATTTGTTTCTAGTTTCCTTGTGTTTTTGCTGAGAAATGTGTTTTATCAGTTAATGTGGAGTGCTGGTTTTTTTTTTTTTTTCTTAATGTGGGGTTTGCTTGGATAAAAACAGGGAAATGAAAAGTTCAATAATAACTCAAAATATGGATAAATGGTTCAGACAGGTTGCCTATGTAGCTGAGTAGCAGCATACATATAACTTAATTTAGACTACCCTTCCCTGATGAAAAATAAATACCCTGCTGTAATTACTGAGAGCACACCAGGCACAAGATCAAAAATCTAGAATAAATATATCTGTACTAAAACAATAAAAATTGCTTGATGTAAAAATCTTTCTAACAGGATATTAGTGATTTCCCCCCATCAGAAACTGAATTTGGCAGGAGGGGTATCTGTCTGTACTAAAACAATAAAAATTGCTTGATGTAAAAATCTTTCTAACAGGATTTTAGTGATTTCCCCCATCAGAAATTGAATTTGGCAGGAGGGGTATCTATAGTTGGGAAGGACTTGATTTATAAGTATGTGAAGTTGACAGAGCCCTAACAGAAGTTCAGTTGCTATGGCAGCATAATCACAAGGCATTAACTTCCCAGCAGTGGTTTGGAAACCATCCTTCAGTCAATTTGAACATCAATAGGAAGGGGAGGAATGTTAAGAGGATGTAAGGATGGTGAATAATAAGAGCAGGTTGTAACAAGTAATTTGAAAAAATAACCAATTAAAGCTTCCTTATTGCTACAAAGGGATTTGTGAAATCTCTCAGGTGCTTATAAAATTATGGCTTATCTTTATAAATTGCTTTTATGAGCACAGTGTTGCTGATTAGGATCTATATATCCTGCCAAAGCATCTTTAGTGCCTACCTTGTTGATTTAGTTAAATATTCTCTAGTGTGTTTCTTGTACTAAATATTGTACAAAAAAACTTAGGCAGACTGATCAAAATTCTTTAAAATGACATTTCAGTAGAGGCATTTATATAAGTGCAAAGTTTCTTGCCACCACCAACAGCCTTTGTGACAAATAGCCACCACAGGTATTCCAGTAACATGGAACAGACAAAATAAGTAGCTTTTTCATGTCTTAGAGCAGATAGCAGCTTTTAGCAGAAGAGTAACTTACCTGGATGAGTGTATCATTTGTGTTAGCTAATTGTATGAAGAATTCAGTTGCTTGGTTGCACTGCAGAACACATTTTGTTCTCTGGGAGTAGACACCTTTAGGGAAAACATAATACTAAATTTTTGTTTTTTGGCCCCCATTGCTTCCTCTGTCCATCTTTTAAACCTTTGCATTGTGCTACCTGCCAAAATCACCCACAGGAGATTTTGAGTCATGATCCCTGCACCAAAGTGTTCGGACTGAAGCAGAAGTTCCTGAGGGTCACAGCCCCTCTGGCAGCTGGGATGTGGAGCCAGGGGAGTGTGGCTGTGCACTCTGCAGCAATGGGAAATTATTTCAGTTACTTTTTGTTTCTCCTGGACTGAAATCACAATGAAAAATGGATTAAGTGGTGAAATATTCTTTGCAGGATTCTGATCTTTCATTTCTAATTCCTGCTTTAAGTCTTCTATCAATGAAAAGTTTACAACTGACTTCTAGAAGACTAAGGTAGAACTTATACTTATCTCCCATAAAAAATAATTGTAGGGAAGAATGCAGCAATAACGTGTTTGAAATCTGAGAAGGGGGGAAGAGCCTGTTGGAGCAAGTCTGTAGCTGTCACCTGCTTGTAGGAGGCTCCATCCGGGAATTGTGCTCAGCACTCACTTCATGGCCACCTCTCTCTTTTGTCTTCCTTGGCAGCGTGCTTTTCCTGAGGGGCAAAAAAAAAAAAAAAAAAGTTAAGAAAAACAAATACTAACCCAAAAGATATGTTTGGAATCTCTAGGGACTTTGAAGTCCACAGCATTAACACCTGTCTTTATTGAGCAGGTGGTTTTACAGATGAAGAAATGGGAGTATTTTATGGGTGATTAAATGTTTGAAATGACCACCTGTAGCACAAGATGGGTAGATTTTATTTATATGCTTACACTGCATTAGAACATCATACAGATTTAAAAATCTTTGGATAGATATCTGGGATGTGTGACATTTATTAAAAGCCTTTTTCCTTTTAAGAGGGAAAATAAGTAAGAGATACATCTTTTCATCACCAGCAATGCAGATACTCTGGCATTTAAACTGTCTGTGAAACTAGTTTAGGACTTTTTGTGGTTTGCAGAGGTCAAGGAAATAACTCTTATAAACTTTGAGTACAAGTTAAAATATTAAGAAATTGACTTTTACATGTAGGATTTGGAGAGAGAACTTTGTTATGCATAAAGATAGATTTGCTGTTGCTTGGAGTTCTGTAAAGCAGTTGCATTTTTGCTGGAAACTTTTTTCCTAGGAGTGAGGAGAGTGAAAATTGAGGTAGTAAGAAACTTTAAGCAGATTTATCTCACCATCATCCTTGAACTACTGCTGTTGACACAATATCATGGAGATGCTGTAGTCAGTTGAAGATCAAATGGCAGCAAATGTTGGTAGATATCACTTTCTGCTTTATGTCCATCACTCTTTCCTGTTCATCACTATAGTAATATGTGGGTAAATAGAAATCTTGATTTTTATGTTAAGCTGAAGTAAATAAGATAGGGAATATAATCCCTACTGTGTCTTGGCTCCAACATGCATACTCTGGATATTCCTGCCAGCAAGATTTCAAAAATGTACTTGTGTAGTTTTGCAGCTGTAATTGGAAATCATGTATATCAGCAATTAGAAGACTGATAAATAGGGGGAAAAAAAAAAAAGGGTTTTTGCCAAAAAGAAAAGGCTCTGCTTCTAGCAGAGTTCATGTGGGTGGTCTTAACATTAATCAAAGTTGTCCTTTTTGAAAAACAGTCAACTATTGCTCTGCACTAACTATCCACTTCTTACCCTGATGTCCTTTCTTATTTCCATGTTAATTTTAGTGTAACATTAACACTTTGGCCAGAATTACAAAGCAAGGATTCCTGAGAAATGTCTGGATGTAGTCAAATACAGGCTCATAACTGATACTGAATGCTTGTGGAGTGACTGGGAAGAAAAATATTAGAAGTAAATTTGTCCTTCCCTAGGTTGTCATTTGTTCTTTGTTGTGACCTCTTGCTGTAAGAGATATCCAAAGGTAGTGGTCAAGGATAAACCCCCATTCTTTAGACTTTTCAAAGCATTATCAGATCAGACTGGTTGCAATAGGATGAGTTTCCTACAAGAGCAGGCTCTAGTCACTAATACAAAAAAATATTCCCTTCTTAATTCCCACACAAGATGCTTTTCTGTCAGAACAATCCATCAGTCTCCATGGTACAAACAGCCATAAATTATATGTTGCTTTGTTTCTTACAGGCTATTTTGTTTTATATTCTCTGGTTGTTTTCTGTGGATGCACTGAGCCTGACCTCATGCTTAGTCGCTTTCTCCCCTCCTTTGGCCCTTGCAACTCTTGTTTCTCTGTTGTTTTTGGGACACTCCCTGTGAAGTGAATGCAGCTATCAGAATGGAGCCCAGGCTTTGCTGAATCACATGCCAAAGCTTGAATCGTTCCTGAATCAGCCTTCTGACAGACAGCTGGAAAAGCAGTTCTGTGGGAGATGAACAAGAAAATTGGCTACAGGTACTTAGGTCTAGTGCTGTCCCATGCTGGTTTTCTGAGAATTTTCCTCTTCCTGGCTCTGCTGGAAGCATTAATTTTGTTCCTGGGTGAGTTGCTTAAACTCCCAAGCTCTCACTTTCTTCACCAGTCAGAAGGTGGTTTGCACTTGCCCACTGAACAGTTTAACATGAGTGTTTCCTGGAGCTGTTCTCCCAGCCTTTCCCAGGGCACAGAGCTCTGCCACAGTGCTGAGCTCTCAGGTCAGTAGCAATTTTGGGGCTGATGCAGCTCACCCAACCCCAGAACTTCTCCTGGTGTTGTGCTTGAACTGTCTCAGTGAGCCACAAGTCAGATCAGCCAAAGCTGCCTTCTAGCTGAAAGGCATTTGCTGTTTAGCCAAGACAGGTCTCAGTGAACTGATTTAACTCTCTTGGAAATTTTTCCAGTGTGACCTGTGCTCCCTGGGAGCTGCCTGATGCATTTGTAAAATCTTTTCTCCATGAAATGCCCACTGGAATAGATCTTAAGGTCAGAAGCACTGCTAAAGTCATCTTGCTTGACCTTCTCTTTTCAAAATCAGAGCTTTTCCGTAGAAAGCAAATGAAAGCTTATCCTTTGGGAAATTACCCAGTCATGAAAATTGCAGAACAATTGCAAGGCCAAAAATTTTCCCTCATGCTGCTTAAATTACCTTTGCTTTTTAGAAACTTCACCTTGTTTTGAGGTTAAATTTGTCTAACTCCAGCTTTTTGATGCCACAGAGTTTTCAGTGGGATTGAAAAGCTCCTGCTCTTTCCTGCTATTCCATCCTTTCTCTGCTTTTAATCACCTGTCATTGTGATACAGTCCCTCTGAAGCCTTTATCTGAGAAATTATTTAACTCTGAGTCCTTAAGGATCACAGCTGAAGGCTCACATTGTGTTGATGGCTCTGCACTGAATTCCCTTCTGCAAATCCACGTGGACACACCCACCGCTGTTACACAATTTTTTCTGCTTTTCCTTTATATTCTTTGTACACATTAAATGATCAGAAGGGCAGGCCCTTTCAGGTACTCTGTGACAGCCTTTCCTGGGATATTTTAATGATGTTCCCCAGCTGCCTTGGTCAGTTGCTGTTGCCCAGACTATGGCTCAGCCTCACAGGACCTTGCCTTCTCGATTTGCAGATATTTTCCATCAGTCTGTTAGAACACACTTGGTTGGTTTAGATGGCTTAAACAAGCCCTGCCTGTGAGTCACCAGCAGCTTTACCAGGGGAGGTTTTGTGTTCTTGCCTTGGCCAGCAGTACCTCATGCTGTGGGTTGAAGGAAGTAATCTCGGAGGTATCTGGCTCAGCAGAGCCTCCCCTGCTATCAGAGCCATCTGTCTGAGCAATGCCTTCTACACTCTCCTTAAGCCTCTTCGAGTTCACATTATTCAGGTCTTGAATAATTTCTAAATCTTGGTTCGTTAAAAACGCTGTTAAAAAAAATCTTGCTCGATAAACAGTATCAAACAGGAAATTGGCATCGTAAAATACAGACCCTAAAAATACACATCCTGAATACACCTGCCTTTTCTATGTCATTTTTCATCATTTTTCAGCTACAGCTAACAAGGGAATTTTGCCTGATCTGTTTTTGGTTTTTTTCACATTGTACTGTAATAAAGATTTTTATTGTCTTTAAACATAGTGTCCCTAGTTATTTCTATGATAAATTTATCTTTCCAATCAGTTATATTTATTTCTAATTTAATTACTTAGTAATTGCCTTTTTTTCCCCCTTTAGTTAATATTATCTCATTTCTTATGATTAGGATCCAGCAGAATGTCTTAAAAATTGTTTGATTTTCCTTTTATGGTTATTTTAAGATCTAGGAATATGTATGTTCCTTCCAAATGCCACATGCATGTGTAATTATATATACACATCTAACACTGCTCTCTGTTTGTGCACACATGCAATCAAATCATCTTTGGAGATACATGCTAATTTTTGAAAATGCTAAAAAGATTTTATATTAGGATGAGGTGCAGTATTTGTTACCTGCTGTCAGGTGTAAGACTTTCTGGTTTATGAAACAATCCTGTTGAGTTTTTTTTTAAGATACAGAGGAGGTTTGTTACTGACTTTCTAGCTAAATTTCAGCAGGTTGAAGTCGGCTGTATTTCTACTGACTGAGGAAGTTCTTTCCAGTTCAAGGAGCTGTTGTTGCAGCACTGCAAATGCAGCTGCAGTGGATGTGACCTGCTAATGCACAAACATCAGGCTCTGTTATTCGAGGTCCAGCCAGAGGAAGGGGTCGAGGGACCAGCAATCACTTCACATGCAGAGTTAAAAGGCCTCCCTCCTCAATTCCATATTCCTGGTAACTCAGTGGCTCTGTCATCCCCTAACGAGAGGAGGATTTGGGAAGCGGGAGATTCCCGGTGTTGGAGAAGATTGGACATGGTGTGTATCCGGTCCAAAACCCATTCCCAGGGCTCCCTGCTGTCCCTTCACTTGTGCCACAGGGCTGGCACTGGGCACTGATCCAAGCCAAGGGCTTTGCTCTGCTCTCAGCAGGCTGGGGCTGGAATGGCTTTCACACCGTGCTGCAGTCATGGGGCACTCGGTACAGCTCAGCACACCTACACTGCACTCCTGCAGTCAGCACAGGCTCTTTTCTGACTGCTGCAGTCAAAATTACAGTTATTCCAGCACTAGGCTCTTTGGAAAGGCCCTTGGCACTATGGTGGAGTTACTGCAAAGTAGCTCTGCTGGTTAATTCTAATTACAAACTAGTCCAGCAATATGAATATGGCTATAAGCAGGTCCTTCAGTTTCTGATCTTTTCATGTCAAAAATCATGCTGGACAAAATGCATACAAGATAAAGGAATATTTACTTATCTAATGATTTGTGGAGCCTAAAGATTACAGAAGATATAGACAGCCCACACCTGTACTTATAAACTGGAGCTGTTCCAGCATTGTTGAGAAATAGAGAAGGGATTTGTGTCAGATACTTGCTGCTGAGGAGTTCAGAATTATAAAATAATCTTCGTGATAAATGGAGTTTAAAAGAAAATTAAATGGTGGGTGTTGGATTTTGCCTTCATATGCACCTAAAATAGGGGTAATGAAGGTGGTGAATTCACAATTTTTATTATAATTTGATACAAATGAAACTTAACAAAATATAAAATATAGTGCATATATTTCTTCTGGATTGCTTCTGATTAACTGTGTATTCAGTTAGTGGGATTAGGTTTCTTGTGCATAAATCTGACATAGGATCCTAACAGAGATGATGCTACAATCCTGGCAGTAGTCAATAAAGCTGTGTTTGCAGTTGCTTTGCTCCTTTGTACTGCCCACAAGATTGTAGCCAGCCACTCTGTGCTCCTGTGGGTGCTTTTCTTAGGTGAGTGGAATTCCCTTCTTTGTACTGACCTGCTGTTGACTGTGTGAGTAACAGGAATTCTCAGCTTTGGTCCTGTGTGCAGCAATAGGTGGATTTGCCCTGTAAAGGCAGAATGAAGAGCTCCATAAAGACCATAATTGACAGCTGAACATCTCACCTGTGTGTGCAGCTTGCTCAACTTTGGGTGTTGCAGGAAAGTGAGAACTCAAAGGAGAGCTGACAGTGCAATCACAAGTAACTTCAAGGATCTTACTAAACCAAGTCTAGTTGATCTTCAGCTGCAACAAAGGCTGTTTCTTCATGCCAGTACAGCAGTTTCACAGCTGGGGATTTAGCCTGAGTGATTACTCACATCTCTGCTATAAGGAAAACTGTATTCCATGCAGTGAATAATTGCACTGCTGTCATCAGCTGCTGATGGATATGACACTATTGTGTGTGGATGGAATGAACATTAATATGTTACAAAGTTTATTACGGTCCATCCATTGAGGAATATACTAGCATGACATTGTCAGTCGCTGTTGTAATGCTGGGAAGTATTTTTTCTATAAAATCAGACACTGGGCATGAATTAACAGTGCAAGTGTTCATAACAGCAGGGCAGCTGGGGTTTTGTCTCCCCCAAGGCAGCACAGCAATCAGTGGTGGGCTCAGAGGGTCTCCCATGTCTCTTCCATGCCTCTTGTCATTCAGATTTACAGTCACAGCCTCACGCTCCATTTCCCATTTTTTCCCCAGTCCTGTGTGTTGCAGCTCCATCAGCTTGGGAACTGCCAGTGTGAGCTCTGCTTCCTGCTGCTCCATCCTCCTCCAGGCAGAGGCTCTGCTGAGAGCTGCTTCTATTGAGATATTGTGGCAGGAGTGTGAAAAACACCTTTAGAAGGTGCAAATTTTAAAGATGCATATTAGACAAGGACTAGTTGAAAAAAAATTACTACACTTTCCTTCCATTGGTAGTAATAAAGAAACTTATGGGAGATTCTGAAATCCTTTGGAAGCAAAGAAACTGCACTTTTTTTCCCCTTTTTTTTTTTCTGAGCACAGATATTTGTAGTGACTTGCTCAACAGATAAGAGCCTGGGAAAAATGAGTGGACAGTTTGGGTCAGGATGTTATTAGAAGCAAATTTTGGTCTTCATGGTGTTTATGCTATTCCAGCCACTCGTGAGATCACAGAAGCCTGCAGAGAAGGAAACAATGGAATTTGATGTTACACTGAACATCAAACAGGGTTGAAGGTTCTGTGACCTCTGCAAGTAATTAAAATAAAGCTTCACTGGAAAATGGTAGGCTACTGCCACAGTTCCTGTTTTACAATTCATGACATTCCTTAAGGGGTTTAAAAGATGAGTCTGAATTATTCTTTGTGCTGCTGCAAAGTCCTTAGGAGAGTTAAGAAATCAAGTCATTCTCCTCAGAGTTGTGGCAGGAATAGATAGTGGATAGGTTTGTCTCTAAAAAAAAAAATGAAAAAAAGGGAAGTACTTTGACTCTCAGACTCTCAGATACTCTTTCAACTACATAATAGTTTTGGTAGTATTTAAAGAGAAAAGTAAAGCTTTCTACATGTGTAATAGTTCTCTGTCAGTGACTGCTCAGTTATCTCTGAAAGGAGAGTGAACGAGTGCAGCTGTGCAAATGTAACACAACAAATATGCACTTCATTGTGTCCTTTGGCCAGCAGAACATGTCTGTTGGTAATTAGTTCTTCCTCTACCAGACCCGCTGGCATGTGAGCTCTCCTAGTGCGATTCTTGTTATTGTTCTCTCTGGCTCTTGTTCACTGTTGTTCTGGAAGGAAGGACAGAGCTGAAGGCATGAGTAATAGGAAATCTTAAGCTCTCACGTTCACCAAAGAGGAAAACATTTATTTAATCAGCCTAGAGCTTTACAAGCGCTCAGAGAATAAAAGTTAGTCTTGTGGGAAGTGGGGGCTGAGGGATTGGACTCAGAAAATACAGTCCTTGGCCTTTGAAGTGCTGTTACCCCAGGGTTAACACTGTACGTGAGCTCAGTGCAGGGACTTCTTCAGCTGCATTTTGGGGACAGGTTGTGTCAGCTTGTCTGCAGGTGTATTTGCAGCTTCTGGGTTGGAATAATTCTTGCAACACCCACCACTGCCTTCCTGACAGCTAGGAGTGACATTTTTGTCTTCAGGAGGTCCCCAAAGAAGCAGAGTTTATAAAGTGAAGGCAGATGAGCAGTGTGCGTGTTGTGAGCAGGCGGGAGCATCAGCAGGGTGACAAGGCTGTACAGGAGCTCACAGGGTGGTGTTCCACTGGTGCTTCAAGAACCTCCTCACCCTTCGGTCTACCTTTTAGACTGGTAGAGGTGTCTAAGCTGGGTGCACACAGTGTGTGCCACCTCTCACTCAGGACAGCTGTGCAGGGTCACTGCCCCACCCCACTGGAGGGACCTTCAAAGCTCGCTGCCGACAGTCCACAGGGGCTCTTAGCTCAGGAGGATTTGTAACATCCAAGCTGAAGCCATTTGGGAGGATGGCATGCTGGAAATGTATAGCTGCTGAATCTCAAAAGGTGATCTATGAAAAGTCTGGTCTGGAAAATGTAGCTTCTCATTGTCAACTATTATTACAGGTCTTAATATTGTTACAATACATAATAGAGTTGGTACTTCTGCTCATCATACTTGGGATATGTTCTCTGCAGAGTAAACACATCCAGCTCCCCTGTGTGGTCCATCATCCATGAATTCTGGTCAGTGAGCCTTCAACTGTCCTTCACAAGCATTAGAGATGTGATTACATGGTTTTACTTTTTTACCCTGGTTATGAAGAATACATTTCTGCAATGGTTTTCCTTGGTAGTGTTTTTCCAAAGTATTTTATGTAGGATATTAAATGTAATTTAACCTGCTTTGTAGACTGCAAAACTGAAGGTTAGTGTTGATACAGACTTGATTCCAGTTTAAGTCTTGAAATTACCAGAATAAATAGCCTTAATACTATCTAAAATAATGTTGTATCTATTTCATTCTAGAACATGCATATAATGTGCATATTGTGGACAGTATATATATTTGTAGTATATAGAAAATAACCAAAATTCTTATATATTTGATTAGGCACTGATCAGTGAGATTTGCAGAGCCATAGAAAGCTACTGAAATTTAGCATCCACTTATCTGCATTTATAATTATGCTTGTAGAATTCTTTGATCACTGTTTCTTCACTCTGCAGTTCTAAGGCTTTGGAATTATTTGGTAAATGAGAACATCCTTCTACTCCTTTTAATTTAATATTTTTCTGTCTGCTGTGTTCAAATGGGATTTTATCCAAGAACTTATTTCAGATTTGTCAATGTGGGTAGAAGATAAATAGGCAAGTCAGAAGAGGTTCTATGTTGTCATAAATTGATAACTGATGTTCTTTGCTTTTAGGGCACATGCAAGTGTCTGATGATTTAACAGAGACTTTATAGGCAGTGACAGCAACATACAGGTTTAGTATTTAATTTGACAGTAAATTGCTGTCAATTTATTTGATTTCATTTAACAATTTGAAGTAAATTGTTAAATATTATTTTGGTTGCTTTTAGCACTTCTAGCTAAGCAAACCAAGACATTTACAGCAATTAGTTTACCTTACTCCATCTTATTTGAGGTACAGTCCTCTAAGATATGGGTCACAGTTCGTGCTTGATGGTTTGGATAGTCCTGAAGACTCAACCAAAGTGAAATGATTCAGAAGGGACCAAAAGCAGTATGATAGATCAGATCCCAGTGTCTGCACAGCACAGAGAACTGAAAAGGATTTCTGGCTGTGAACTCGAGAAGGGGCGAGGAGAGCTCAGCAGAGGGAGAAGACAGAGCCTTTAACCCACTCTCACCTTGACTGAAGAATGTTTGGGGCAAATTGCACTTAATCAGTGTTTTCCTGGTCCTGCCAGGAGGATTGAGATGCAAACCTTTTAATGCACAGCACAGTAGCGTGAGATCCCAGGAAGCTGCACACTCAACACACTGAATGAGGGTTTAGGAGCCCTGTTAGGGCAAAAGCAGATGTCTAGAAAATGTGAATATTTCATTGACTTGTAGATGCAAAAGTCTGTCCTAATACATTATAAATGACTGATTTTCAGCATCCATTTTCCCAGATGATCACAGCAAGTCAGACCTAGCAAGATGAGTCCTGAATTAGTTGAGATTCAGAATGTTCTCTAGCAAATACCTGCTGTAGGAAGGATCCCACTCATGAGCTGTAGAAACATTACAGAGGCAGAAAACTGATGAAACTGTTGTGGGAGTGTTTAACAACAACAACTGCAGCTGCTCTGATATGTCACTGCCCCAAAACCTCTGCAGTGCAGGGTGTGTTCTCACTTGGACTTGCAGGGTTGTGTTATCTGGGGCGTGGTGTTCATTCATCACCACTCGCACCGGGATAAAATTTAGCCAGTTGTTTCAGTCTCAGGGAAAGACCTGATAAACTTGAAATTGATCCCTCTGGCTGTTGGGAAGAGGCAGGTATACATGGTTTGGACTATATTCCCTTGATAGTAGCTTATCAGAAGTTTTTCCAGGAAAACAAAACTTCAGAGGCCACAGGTCTACACATAATAATGTGATGAAGTCTGGATTTCTTTATCTTGTAAATTCCAGTCTTGAATGAAACTAGTGGGACACCTCAGTGGCTAAATAATTGCTAGGGAGAGTCAGAGATGAAGGCAGCCATTAATGAAAATGATAGAGAATGAGCATTAACTGTGTTTTCTCTCTCAGTTCAATATTAGCTTTGTTGCTGCAAGTCAAACATCAGTTCTGTGTTTTCTCCCTCATTAGTTTTTCTTCCTTGAATAAGCAGATTTGTAGTGACTTCTCATTTTCCCTTTTAATAGAGACCCTGTTTTGCCTGATAGCTCTAAATCTACTTTAGTAAGAACACCTAAATCCCATTGCTCTGTTTGGTGGATTTTGCCCGTGAAGTGCAAGAATCAAGAGTAAATGCAGAATCTGACTAAGAGAAGTGCAGGCTTTTTGCAGCTGAACAGTCAAATTTATAAGTAAACTAACAGCACACTGAGTCCTCTTCTCTGGCCTTGTATTGCTGAAGTTCCTGGATGAGAGTTATTAAAATTGAATGGTGCAACTTTAGCTGTAGAAGAGCTGGGTGGTAGAGCTGATTTTCTGGTAGCTGTCAGGTACTTTAATCCATGTACTTCATCATCTAATATAGATATATGTTTAAATAAAAAGCCTGTGTAACGAATGTCATATGTGAACCAAAAATATGTTTTTATTCTTCTCAATAGACAAAATGAAAAGTTGGATTTAGTAATGTTATGGTCTTGAGTACAATGAGGTAGGAGATGGTTTTGATGGCATTTTACAAGTCAGCTATAGAGATATTTTTTGCATGTAGCATCTCAGTGGATGGGGAATATTTGTGAAAAAGGACTTGAGCTGATTTCTTTGGAAAGCCAGATACAAATTCAAAGACTTTTAGAATTCTTCACTTGTCACTATGAAGGATCATTCTTGTAGCATTAATAATTTTTCTATTTAAAAGCCTGATGTGGACATTTTGTGCTTAGTTTATGAGACGAGGAAGCTGATGTATTGATTGCTTTGGTCCCCTAAAGAGAAGAAATGGCATTAATATTTATGCCTTGATTTTTCCTGTCCTTATAGGCCTGAAATCTGATCAGGTTTACCTATTAATGGTATCAATGTATTTAAGAGACTGAATGACTCAGTGGATTTGGATTTGGGTAAAAGGATCTAGGGTCTTTAGGACCTTTACAGCAGTAGTTCAAATTCAGCTCAGGCTGTCTGTGCTGGTGCAGCTTCTGAAGTTGGGGATCTGGCAATTAAATTAATGGTCCCAGAAGTGGCTCTAGAAAGCACTCTTTACTAATACCCATGTCAGCAGTGTGGGGAAGAAGGCCAAGGAATAAAATGGTTGAAAACTCATTAATTGGCAAAAAGAGGAGGCAGCAGGTTCACACAAACGAACTGCAGTGTGGCATTCATTGCCTTGGACTGTTAGATGGTTTAAAAAATGTTTGTCAAATCGTGGAGAACAGGTACCTTGTGATGTAGCTCCTAGCCAGGAGGACGCTGATTGCTTGATGGGAAGGTGTGAAGAGGAAGGGCTGTTCTGTGCTGTCTTTTCTCTTACATGCTTTTCCCCAGGCAGCCACTGCTGGCCTGTGCTGAGGACAGGACAGACCTCAGGGCTGAAGCAGTGTGGCAGAGCTCAATCCTCAGTGCTATTGTCACATCTTGAGGGCAGTGTTGTAGCAAAACAGGTGAACTACGAGAAAAGGGGCAATGGTCAGCCAGCAGAAAGTCAGAAAGCAGTGCAATGCATTTGTCCCTCATGTTCCTTTTTTGTTTTTGTTTAGGCAGGTGACAAGCATTACCATCCAAGCTGTGCACGATGCAGCAGGTGCAACCAAATGTTCACAGAAGGAGAAGAAATGTATCTGCAAGGTAAGGATGTCTCCATTCCAAAAGAAGAAAATCAGCCATTGTGATTTTTCTGTCACAGACCTCAGGAATTTATAAACCATCCCCATGTAGTATGTCCAAGGGGGACTATAGTCATCCTGTCCTCTATAGTGTTCTCATATTTTTTCACTTGATACCATTTTGCTCTATTAGGTGGCCATAACTGTGACTTTGCAGGGACTCTGTACCCTTGCTGAGGCAGCCTGTGCTTGCTAAAAACCAAAATTTATTAGGCTGCCTCTGAATTTGACATCTCATGGATAGTTTAGCCCCAGAATGGTGTATGAGATACCAGACAAAGTGAAGGGATTTCCCCTGATTTCTGCTGATCAGTTTCTGTGCTATTCTGGACCACACTCCAAACCAGTAAAAGGCAAGGGAAAAATCTTCCAGAAGATGCAGTGCATTTGCTTAGAACCATGTAGACCTCATTCCTCATGCACACTGACAGAGTGTCCCCTCCAGTTCTTAATCATATGTGCTACCCTTCCCTTTTTATCTGGTCACATCTCTCTTTTTATTCCCATGTACTTTATATCTTTTTGTAGCCACCTCTTTCTTGTCTGTTTATTTTCATCTCCCCTTTCTTGTTAAGACTCTTTCACTCCCAGTTATTGCCTAGCTTGGTTCTTCGTCATCTTTTAACATAAAAAATAATATTTTCTATTCTTTGATAGAAAATTATCCTTGATCTGAATCCCACCTACTCTCTGAGAGGGTGGTATACTCATATTAGGTTATTTTTATTGCTTGCTGTAGTATTACTATTGGTAGAAGGATGCATAATACCCATTTATGTAAACCAGAAATAAAAGTGAAAAAGGCAGATACATGTTGTGATATTATGTATTGCATTTAGGTTAGAAAACTTGATGTACTTGAAAGGAATGTAGAAGAATAGTGAAAGAAATATGAAAGTGTTGTCACAGCCATTTCTTGAAATCCTGAGGAGAGATTCTTACTGGAGGAGTTCCAAAACAAGATCATATTGTTAAGGCATTCCTTTGAAGTAACTTGTTTTATTTTGTAGTTTGTCCTTCCTTGCAGTCCCTCTCTGTCATCCCTCCCTGACCTTACACCTCAGTCATCTTATTCCAGCTGTGCCCAGAACAGGATGTGAAATGGAGTAGCAGCTCTGCTTGGCAGGAGCAAGGAGAGGCTGGAAGAGGGCTGGGTGGGAGGTGCTGCTTTCTGATGGCAAATTGGAAAAACTAACTTGAAAGCAGCATTTACAGCATCTGGCAAATCTTAGTTTCCTCACATGATGGTGTGGTAAAGTACAGGCAGAGTTCAAAATGAGCATCAGGTCAACCTTTGCTGTCATTAATTAATAACAGCCATCTCCAGCTAGTGCCACGTGCACCAGTCTAGCAGAGAGTGGGACTTTGGGTTAATTGAGCAAGCTTTGATGTACATTTCTGCAGCTCAAAATAAGACAGAAGGTTTCACTTTTACTTAAACTAGGCTGGAGTTTGTCCTGGACAAGTTCAGGTGATAGGAAAGGGGAGAGCAGAGAAACCTGGCAGCAGCTTGATCTGCTGTCTCTTCTTAGTGTATCTCTCTTTCTGTGGTTATGAGTCAATGTTCCTGGTGCTCAGGCTGTCTCAGGGGAGGAGCACCTCATATTGCATTGCTTTATTGTTCACAGGATGTTTTCTGACTAAATAATGTAATTGCTGAGTGTGCTCCAGACTGTCCTGCCAAAGCTTTCCTAGCTGAATTCAGTGTGCTTGGAAGTGTGAGGACCTAAAAGCCTTTCCTGTGCAAAGCTCTCAGCTGAAATGCATATCCTGACTCCATCCAAATCACTGCCCCGAGGGTGCAGAATAACAGCATTCCAAGCATTTCTCTGAAACAGAAATACAACACCACAACAATAAAGCTAGAACAAAAATCACCTTGTTGATAAAATACACAAAAACAGGTGGCTTCCATCTCTCTTCTAATTGTCCTCTCCCTAGAACACGAAAGCACTGTCTTGGTATTGCTTTGTATAATAGAGAAACCTGGCAGGATTGTAGTATAAACTTGTATTAGAAATGTTGGGAAACTGGCAAAAGGAGAACATGGACAAACAAGCTCTCTGTCTTGGGGCTTTCTATGTTAAGGGTGGTTGGAATAATGCTAGCAGAAACATTCTGGCTTGGCACTGCTCCAACACGTGAAAATGAAAAAGAAGCAGCACAAGAAACTGTCTCTTTCTCATTGACTTCCTGGTAATACATTATTTTATGGGCTGTCTACAAGGCTGTTACTGAGCTAGGAATGCCCAGTATTTAGATGGATGCTGGTGTTGAAATAATGGTACATGCAAAGTTTAAAGTTTAAATGAGCATGCTAGGTGGTGTTTGCCAGGTAAGCAAACAAACATATGTTAAGAATGGAAATAATCACAATTTGCTGAACTGTTTCCAGCAGTTAAAGGGAGGCATGATGCAGCTTGGGAATTTGCACCCTTGCAAGCATTTCAAAACAGTTTAGATTAATAGTATCTACAAAATGTCAGTAGCTCAGAGTTCAAGATCACAAAAAACTATGTACATTTAACTTCTTAATCCTACTCTGTCTGATTTGGGTTTTTATATGTCACATCTTTCAAATCTCTTTACCATTTTGTGAGAGAAAACCTACAACCCTTAGCTAGATTTCACCATGAAAATGACATCCAGGTTCCTGTATTTCTTGTTCACTTTCAGCATTCTCACAGGGTGTCCCTAAACTGTGCCAGTTTGTGATAAATACTGCTCAAAATGCAGTCACAGCTTTCTCATTGATGGTAGGGAAAGTTTAACAGAAAAGAATCACAGAATTGTTAAGGCTGGGAAGACTCCTAAGATCAACTCCTGCCATTAATCTAACGGCGAGGTACAGAGGAATAGAGATCATTTTTCTCAGGGCCACGCAGGAAGGAAGCTCACAGCTGGATTTGAGACTTGAGCTAAAATCTTCTGAGTCTTAGTTCATCCTTGAGCAATAGGTGTCATATTCAGAGGAGTCTTACTCAGATCACTTCTTTTAACATGAACTTCCAGCCTTATGACCTGAACTCTGTTTCTCCCGCATGGACAGGGCACAGCTCCCTCCTGATCCTGCAGGCTCTGCGGGGTCCTGGCTCTGAGGCTGCTGTTTGTTTACAGAGAAGGCTCTCGGTGCACTTCTCCCTGTTGTCTGATGGTTTCCCTCTGCCAAATGCACAGTTTCTTCTTCCTCGGCTTAGACTCACAGCCAGACATCTCAGACCCTTGCTCCAGAGTCACAGCATTCCCTGCTGTCTCCTGTGATGACTGTGCTGTGTACTGCTGGGAAGTGAAATGATTCCCGCTGCACTTTACTTCTGCACCAAGCCATGTAAGGGCTTGTTAGAAGAAAGTTTCCAGGGGCCCTGACCCATCCTTCTCCTGTCCTCTGAGGGTGGGGTTTCCTCTGGCTGCTTTTGAGCTAATAGTCACCAGCAGGAGACCTGGACTTGGCTCTGTTTGGTTTCTCTGTGGGCAGAGTGAAGAGGTGATGTTCCCCCCTGCAGATAGTCAGGGCTCTGGATTGGCTTTGTGGTGACTGGAATGAAGGATGAATTTGATTGCAGCTGCAGTCAGTGTTAAAAATCAGGGTTAGTTTCTGCTCCATTTCATCTTGGCTGATACCTTCAGCAGCTTTCCAGCAGTGACCACAGCTTACGCTCTGTTTCAGAGGACAAATGAAATGGGATGGAAATGCTTCTTGCCCTTGACATCACTCAGTCCTTGAGGACAGCAGGATGTTCCTACTTTACAACATAAGAAAGACTCTCATATTTTGGGAAACAAATAGCAGAGGACTTGACTTTTTTAGTAGGATATAAGCTGGAATATGCCATGTGGAAGCACCAGTGCCACTCACCAGAGCACAGGGTAGAAGTGCTGTGTGTGCCAATGGCAGGTTTGGTGTGCTGGGATCCAGGGAGAGGCTCTCATGTGCAGCTTTGCCCCACCTGTCATCCTGGCCTCTCACCCGCTGCCACTGGGTCACACACTGCCCTGGCTCTTGCACTGTGAATTTTTTCATTTTGCTTTTCCTTTTGCATTTTGCATGAGGGAAGATGTGACCTGAGTAATACTTTACAGTAACTGAGTATGACACCTATTTCTCAATGGACTTAAAATCAGAAATTCCTTTTTGTGTGCAGGGCAGTACATAAGGGGAGAACAGATCAGGTAACTGTGGCCCAATTCCTTTGCTCTTACCCTCCAACCTGCCAGAGGAATCCTCTCTTTTTCAGTTCCTCCAGCTGGTGCTTGCTGACTCTGTTGCTGCTTGAGGCTGCTTGAGTTTTAATTAAGAATGTGTGCAAAGTGCTTTGACAGCCTCAGGACAAAGCTGCTGTAGGTACACCAAGGATTTGAATATTTTTTTGTTTCCCTTGTATTTCCCATGAGCTGGACTTTAATGTGAATTACTCTCATAGTTCATACGGATTCAGCATCTGATGCAATGAAGAGATTCTCTTTAATAACTGGCTTGTCATGAGCAGAAACAAATTTTGCTGTGAATAAAGTTGTGTTTCTCCTTCCTCAGGTTCCACTGTCTGGCATCCCGACTGTAAGCAATCCACTAAGACTGAGGAGAAGCTCCGGGTAAGCTGAATTCATGGCTCAGTGACACCCCAAACATTTTGCACACACAATAATTGAATGTTGTTTTTAAAAGAGTGACTTTTTCCATGTTTTTTTCACATAGCTGTCACAACTCTGGCAGAATATACAGTGGAGGCACTTCAGAGGTATTGCTCTGATTTTTAGGCTTACCACCTTCACATACCTGTCTCAGTGCACTGCCTTAAAGATAGTGTCATTTACTGACATACAGACGTGGCCAAGTATCTAAGACACTTCATTTCATATCTCAGTTGTTGTGAGAGAGACTCTTAAGGAGAAGATATGAACAGGGCAAATGCTATCATATATTTTAGTGGTTTTGCACATCTGTGTAATTGCTCGATAGTTATCCCCTGTTCTGTGTGGTTATTTGCAGCATTTAGAAAAGATGAACTCTTTCTTTGCCATCCAAGTAAGCCTCAACCTTAAGTGATCCTGATTTGAATGCCAAAAAGAGCCACAGTTACCCTTGGAGTTACATCAGCATATTCAGGCAAACTTTCTGGGTCAAATCCTCAGTGACAATAGTGCTGCACTGATAAATGCTAGAGCCTGGCTTTTTGCATGAACCAGGCAATTCTAAGCCCTTATTCACTGATTCATCCTCTGGACAATTTTCTTTTCTTGATGTCTCAGTTGTCTCTTGAATTTTGCTAATTTCCCAGGATATGAATATTAGAGACTGTATATGAATAAATTGTCTTTTAGATAAGGAAAATAAGAGGTACTGGTATGAAGATACCTGTGACATCCTGTGGGTTGTATTCTGTGTGGGTCTCATTCACAGGAAGCCACATCCTTTAGCATTTATTCCAGTACACTGGTCTGTAAAACATGCCCCACAGAGAAGTTATTATGGTCATAGGTAATGTGCAGATAAAGTGCTGTTGAGCAGAGTTCATGTTAGTGTGGGCAAAAACATAACTGGCCCTAGATGGGCATATGGTCTAGAATGGCCAAACCTCAGTGCAGGTGCCATCCAGAATTCACACATTGCTCTGTCCTGACTTTTTGTAAGACAATGGAAAATGATGCCAGACTGGATTTTCTTCCTCATTTAACAGTTTGAATGTAAGACAGTATTTTGGCCATGCTTAAGTGTCAGAATGCTTTTGCCTTGCAGTACTTGGTTGCAGTACAGTGCCTCCCTTTCACTTGGACCCAGGAGTTTTATCAAAGCACTCCTGTCTGCACTGTGGCCCTTATTAGCCTTCTCCAGCTGACCTCATAAATCAGTTTGCTTGTTTCCATTCCCCATGGAAATGGCTGTAGGCCTCTTCAAGTATTTCCCTTTTTGTCAGTATTCTCCCCCCTCAGCTAATTTTAATTGAAGTGAGCGAAATGAATGGATTCACTCACCTGCAAGGCACTGCTAAGTGAGTCCTGGCAGGAAGAGGAGGTGAGGCTGAAGAAGGCAAATTGAGGGAGCATCTGAGCAGTGTGACAGCACAGCTGTCCTGCAGCACCATACTCCTGGAGGAGACCCTCTATGCAGAGGTTTAATAGGTCTTTAAAAGGCATTGATAAATGCACCATACTGAGCTGGCTGAGATGCACTGTTTTTAGCTTCTGTGGTACATCACAGATTGTCTGCTCTGGTGCAAAGTCAGAACCCTATTCTGATATCAGCTGGAGTTCACTTTGATGACTTTGACACGTGCTTCATCCTGTTGGCCCACATGAAGGCAGTAGCAAACAGGTAGGTAAAGAAATGAACAAAACTGAGGGAGTTTTATGCTGTTTGAGCATGTCAGCACTAAATTGGGGTATGTACTTTGATTGAATTTCAGCTTTTTATTCGGGGTCAGGTCTAGATTTTCTGGTGGTTCTGCAAAAAGCCAGTGCCATTGCCTATTTGCTTGCTGGGTTTCCTTTCCCTGTAGAACAAAACAAAACAAAACAAAACAAAACAAAAACCCTTTTATCACTGAAGTAACTTCAGAAGTTTTCAGCAAGTTCTGTTTTCTCTCAGTAACTGAATTGTGATATAAACTAATCAGCATTTGAGCTGGTTAAGATCTGAGAGGGAGTTCATAAAAGCAATGGTTGCTTTAGATCTTTTCCCCATGGATATTTGTGGAAGTTTGCAAAGACAAAACAAGCAGAAAACAAAGCAACCATATGCATGTTACAAAAATATATATTGGTGTTTATTTACAACCGTCTGGCTGTTATGATTCTGCAGTGGTCAGTAAGTAACAGAAACTACGACACGAGCAGCTGATAAAAACTTGATTGAAAAAAGAGCTTAACCACTGAACTGGGGAAACTGCTTTCCTTTTCACTCATTTTTCCCTTTTGTGTTCCATGACAGCATTCCTCATCTGAGTTCTTTTATCCAAAGAGTCTGGTTCTGCGCAGGCCACGCTCTGCAGAGGTTTGCTGTTGTGTTTTCATAGTGTTGATAATGATCTTCTTTACTGAGAAGATTCCTCATTACTGTCATTTGCTGCGCTTGCTACTCCTCCTGCCACACAGCTTTCCTGCTATCACTTGCCACCGTGGGCACTGACGCTGTATTTTGCATCACTTGTTTCAGTGTTGCTTGTTAATTCTCACATTTTTTATTTTGTTTAATGAAATGCTTACAATTAACTTTTTTATTTTAGATTCAGATGAGCTTTGGGGGTCTGTAGTATTGGTCTTTCAGTATTTCAGAAAGTTTTCCTTCTGAAACAAAAAATTAGAGTGTAAATATGAAGCAAATGAAGATAGTGAAAAATATCTGACTTTAAAGCAGTAGTTAAAAAGAAATAGTTTTCCATGAACAATGACTTATGTTCTTTGGGAAAATAAAGCCGTCACTTAAGTCTCTTCCTTTTTTTAGATATATTGGCCAGCTACCCATGAATAGTTTAGTTGATAAAATGCATACAAAAACCCAGGTTTGGATATATTCCATGTGCTGCCTGAGAGCATTTGCCTCTCTAGTCTGGTGCACATTCACATCTGAGTCGCAAGGTCCTCTCTGTCCTCCTGACTCTGGAGTAGCTGTCTACTTTCAGATTTTGCTGAGTTTGCTTTGCACCTACAAACACCACCCAGTTCCATTTCTTCTCAGGACATTGTTTATTTGTTGTGTCTGCTGTGGGGCGTGTGGCTGTGCTGGTGCAGGTGCTCCTGAGGTAGTTTTCACCTGGTGATGGAGTCAGAGCACACTGGTGCAGGCTGGCAGCAGGCAGAGTCCATGCCACTGGATGTCCTTGGTGTTGGTTTCTGCACCCCTCACTTCTCTCATTGCAGAGTAGATGCAGTCAGTGTCAGCCAGGGCAGGGTGTCTGTGTGAGATCCAGCCTGCAGGATGGGGTTGGACAGTGGAATCCAGTTCTGTGATTCAGTGGGGGTTAATGCAAGCCCTCTACCCTTTGTCCTGCACAGTGGTTTAGTTACCTAACTACTACTGAACACCTCTCTCTCTGTTAGCTACAGATATGTGTATCAAGAAAATGCAGCATAAAGATGTGTTATCAGTGCTCCTAAGGAGAGCAGTGTCTCTTCAGTCCTAGGCTTTATGGAATAAAATCTTGGAGTCTGCGAACAGCAAACTGTGGGACCATTTCACTCATCTTTTAGGCCAGTGTAGTGACTTGTTGCTTTTGGCTTAGTGCACACAAGTCTGAGTTTGCAGTGTTGAACTCCAGGAGCCTCAGGATTAAAACCCCAAATGCTATTCAATGTATTAGAAAAATATGCAAGGCAAAATAGGAGCAGCCCATGTTAAAAAAAAGGTGTGCTCTCCTTCTTGCTTTGTAGACTGTATAGGATACAAATATCTTAGGGTCAGATTATACCCTCTTGTGTAAATTTGGTCAGTATTAAATGCTGTTTAGATTTACATGGTGATTCTACAAAGTGTAACTCAAGACAGATTTTGGCTTCAAGTTTTTTACAGTACACAAAGGTACTGTCACTGCTGTTGCTGTAAAAGTGGGCCAAAGGCTTGAATCTACATAAAAATTGTAGTTAGAAAATGGTAGGGTGAAATCCACTGAATTCTCTGAAAGCTTGTGTTGAATTCAGTATGTTCTGGACTTCCCACTTTATTTTCTTGTTCTTCTCACTTAACTTACTCTTGATGAAGGCTAAGTTTGCATGAATAGTATTGTAGCAGTTTGTTTGGTACCAACATACCTTCAGTGATTACGTGCTGAAAATTCATTCTCCCTTCTGGCCTTTATGTCCAGAAAGGAAAGAAAAATTAGTCATAACTTATTAATATCTGTGTCGGTGTGAGTTTGAACTAAACCTGTCCACTAGTTTTGTCTTGGTGCATATTTAGTGTAGAGAAATAAGAAATGCATGCGTTTGAAGGAAACACTCATGTAAGGAGAAGGGTACAGTTAAACCAGCAGAGAGGCACAAAGAATCCTGACATTGAGGGACTTTGTTGGCCTTGTACATCCATTGAAAATGACATAAATCCATAGAAAATCCATATTTTATGAGCCCTGGTTCCAAATCCTAATCAACTGTAAAACCTTGCAATCGATAGAGCAGGTAGTCAGTGTAAAAAGTGATGTGCTGAGAAAGTTAAATCCCTTACTGTTGCTAAGTCTTCCCAGGAAAAGAAATGCCATCCTAATCTTCTATTTATTTAAAATATGCTTCACTTAAAGTAGCTTCTGAGATTTAGAGAATTTGCTTAAGCTATAATGTTAAATGTTATTAAGTGAAAACATATTCATTCTTCTGCAGCTATTATCACCGCCTTGCATAATGAACTCTATCAAAAAATTAAGGCAGGTACTGTAAATGGTGACGATGCCTTTGTAAAACGATAGTGCATCCATTTGGCCAGATGTTCTTGGGATCAGTTTTGATCTGGTTGCCTGCACCTGTAAGTTTTTACAGAGCATGATGCTGAACATCTGTACTTGAGAATGCCGGAGCCACCACATTGTAGCAGCACCTGGATGATGTGAATGGCTCTAGTGGGGACTTTTTATTTTTATTTTAAGAAGTTATTTATTTAGATGATGTACCGTGCATGATGACATAACAAACAGGGGTAAATGCAGATGAACATCTTAAGCTTTGTAGTCTCATACTGAAATATCAAGTTAATCAGTTTGGGGCATCTGCATGGGTGATCTGATCACTGAGCACTCAATTCACGATGAACTTTAGAGGACGAGCATGGCAGTTGGTATTCTGTCTGTCAACCTGCAAATGAAACTGGTACAAAACTTTTGTGTTCAAGGTAAATGCATGGAATGAAGAACAAAAACATAAAAATAAGAGGTCTGTGATAAAGTGGGAAATACTGAGAAATCTTGTAAATTCTTTAGATGCTTTGTGATCTGTTTTTTCTTTTGGCTCCTTTAATGACATGCATGAATTTTTCTTGACTTAATTTTTTTAAGTTTGGTTTTTTTTTTTCATATACTTCATAGACTTTCTGTATTTGGTACAGACATCCTATATTGATACATTTACTACTGTTACATCCATTTGTGTGGAAGAGGAAAGGAAAAAAAAGATGATTCTCCTACCCTCAGAAAATGTGGAGAAGCCATGTACCACCAGAAAAGAGAAAGAAGATTAGCTCTTCATAGAAATTTTCCTTAAATTTCTCTACACAAAGGTGGCTTTATAAAAGGCTGTATTTGAATCCTTCAAGGAAAACAACAATCATATAAAAATGTTTCAGATCTCTTTGTAGAAGAAGTAAGGCAGCTTAACTTGTTTTGTTGCTGGGAGTGTAGAACAAGTGTCACAGGGCTATTGTGATGGAAGTAAATACCTCTAAATTATTGCATTCGTATAAAAGATTGTGTCTTTTTTTCTTTACCTGTTTTCTTTGAATAACGTGTGAAAGAGATGCACTTGTGTTATCTCCACATCTCCAATGTTAAAGGTTACATCAGGGCCAGCCCTATTCCTGTTTTAGCTGTGCTCTGATCAGCTCCCCTCCAGGATGGAATGTACACCCCAGGGCAGTTACATCAATAGAGAACTTGACCTCCAGTGTGTCTCTTGCCACCTGTGCAAGACACAGAGTCACAATGGTGTCACACAGGGTCAGGGATGAAAGTGTGACATTCAGTCTAATAAAAGCCATAGCAGGTCACAGATTTTCAAACGGGAGCTTTTATGGGCCTCTTAGGAGAGGAGCCAACCATAGCAACTAAAAGTGTGCCAGAGGAACAGCTTATACTAAGGAATCTCTGGTGTGTGTTTGTTAAAGCAAGCAGCATAAATGTTTTTAAGTGCAACGCAATTGTCTTTAGGGGAAAGTGAAAGCTGTGAAGGATTCAAGACCATATGGGAAGAAGCAGGGTAGGAAAGAGCCATCTGTGATGGAAACAGCCTGTGTAACTCAAAATAAGAAATAGGGCAAACTGAGGCAGGAAGGGTGAGAGTAGATGTATGAGTCCTTTTTCATGCACTGTCTTCAGGGGCTTGTTTAGAAATTAGCAAGGTACAGGACTGGGATCTGCTAGAGGAGCTCAGAGTTGCAGGTCTGCTTGGATTCAGCTCCTCAGGAAAGGAGCAGAGTGTGCTCAGGAAGGGAGCAGAGTGTGCTCAGGAAAGGAGCAGAGTGTGCTCAGGCCGTGGCTGGCGGCAGGGTGTCCTGACCAGGCAGTGGGGAGCTTTGCAATAGGCAGAAGGTAAAATTGATGTACACAGAAAGAATCACAGAAAATAGAAAACTGGTTTAAAGGGTGTCATTCCTGGCTTGTGGCCTTGCTAATGGGATGGTGAAGAGGAACTTGGAACAGAAACGCAGTGAGGAAATGAAGAACAGGTGCTACAACTTGCCAGTCCATCTGACAATTCCTCTTGGACTCCAGGGTTAAGAGCACCTAAGAAATTTATTACCAGGATATGGCTGAAACTATCTACTTAAGGTGTCTAACTTTATTTAGTAAATTCACTGAAGTGATAAGTGCAAGTTAATTTTCCTTAAACTAAAAGGTTTTTAGCTGTGACACTAAGAGATGGAGCTAAGGAGCTGGAGAGAGACTGAGACTGAGAATTTCTTGTTTTTGAGGCAATTATAAAAGATCCAAAGGGCCTGCCAAATTGGAATAAACCATAACTGCCTCTAACACTTGTTTTCCTACAACGGGGAAAGTTGAGCAGACAAAACTCTCAAAGTATGTCTGCCAAAAGCCAAAGGTAACAGAGACACCCCTAAAAGTACCTCAAGTACTTAATACTGTTCCCTATGTTGTAATGAAAACAATTGTTTTCCATAGTAACTGCAACAACATGTTACATGTGTCTCCACTCAAACAGAGTGAAATGGAAGAATGGAAGGGGGAATAAAGTGTTTCTCAACAGCAGCCAGATTTTCCAGCTCAATTCTTGTAACATTTCCATGAAACAAGTGCTTGTTGTTGGGTTTTTTGGTTTGGGAGGAGCTTAAAGGGCAGATGAGAGAATTCTGTTCCCTTTTGAGATGTAGGCATTTGCAGCCTCAGAAAGAAAAGAAAAGAAACATGTAAAGGTCCAGCTGAGAAAGTGTTCTCAAAGATGCTCTGGAGAGGATTTGTGACTTTGTTAGTCCACAGCTACGTCTGCTCTCTGTTTGATCTGAATCTTACGTTTTTTGGTGGAACATATTCAAAGCCTTTTGTTTCTCTAACCCTCCCTGAATGTGGTGACTTAATTTTCAAAAGTGAAGTCAGAGAAAGCCTGCTGTATAATCCATGACTAGTCTTCAGCATTTTATATACAGATGGTTCCAATAGCTTTTCTGGCTTGAAAATTTAAAAGTAGAAAGTCTCTGGGGTCAGTTGAAGGGTTCTTTCAGGAAATGTATGCTGAGAGGTAAGATAGGTTCAGTAGCCTTTTTGTGTTCATCCAGTATTTTGTAAGAAACAATGAGCCAGGCTCTCAAGCCTTATTTGTCTTCAGGTGTGCCTGAAAGTCCCTTAGTCCAGGGGTCCTAATGTCACAAGCTGATGAGATAAGGACTGTTTTCCAGGATTAAATTTTAAGTGACTTTAAGGTATCCCACCGCACTGGTGTCAGAGTCTTGTGCTGACACAAAGTTTTGTGATGGGATTTGGTTCTTTGCAGTCATTTAGGGAGCAAAAATTGTTGATGGTTTCTCAGTTGCAGTTGGGATGTGGTTGACTTGCCTACCTTTGTGTATGTGCTGTGTGCCAAGTTTAGGAGTAATCATCACAATAACCAGGGTGACTTTTCATCAAATGGAATACTTTGCAAATTCATCAGGTTTTCAGGATCCCCACAGGTCATCAGTTGTTATCTTTTCTCTCACAGAACTTCCCCCAGGGAACCAGTGTCTGTTTAGTCCTGAAAAAGTGTTGGAAAATCTACTAAATGTAGCAGCACTGACTCTGTAGGGAGGAGAGTGTTCTCATGAGTTTCAGTTTGCAGGACATTGTCATTAAACATCGTGACTTTTGCAGTATGGGGAATCATGACACTGCAACCAACATTTGACTTCCCTGCTGCATCTTGGCTGTGCTGCAGATGTAGGGAACAGCTCCAAGCCAGGGATCTCAGGTCCTTTTACGTAGGAAGGCTGAATTCAGTTCTGATGATTTCATTCCTAATGGAAATCCAGGGATTGAACACCTGGAAAGAGATTACACAGTGTGTGCTGTGCTCCTCACAACAGTTTTGTCTGCTGGACTGCTGATCCCTGCAGTGGTTTGTGAACTAACCTGTTGCAAAATGACCAGCAGGACTATCCTGGATGGTTCTTTGTATGGCTCCTACAGTGTCTCTGCAGGTGTTGTTTGATTTTGTTCATTATTGTTGTCGGTCTAATTTTTTACACTGTATTATTTAGAAAACCTCTTCCCCTCTCACACCACTCCTTCCCCTACCAAAAAAAGCCCCCAAACCCCACTTGCCTCACAAGATTGTGGAATTTGCCAGAATGCTTGCATTTGTGTTGACATTTTTCTTAAATTCAGTTATTTTCAAGATACATGCAGATTTCTTCACTTAAAGTTGCCAACACTAATGGCTTCAGATTGCTCTCAAAAGTTCCCTTTTGTTTTTCAGCCTACAAGAACATCATCAGAAAGCATTTATTCCAGACCAGGTTCCAGTATACCTGGCTCTCCAGGCCACACTATCTATGTAAGTATTCCTGCTGGTGAATAAGCTGCTGAGCTTTTGCTTGCACATGAACGACTCATGCTGAAATAAATCACTTTTATACTGATGCTTTATTTTAGTGCTTAAATTGTTAAAACCTTTGCCACGTAGCTTTTGTAGCTACAGGATTTCAAGAGCAGGGTAGGCCTTTTCCAGGTCACATTTCTCTTGGAAAGGTACAGTAAATCTTTTGATGTCACTTGGTGGTGTGAAGAGGGACAGAGGGCAGAGGGGTCATTTGACTTTGTAAGGATTTTGAGAGATCTGTGCACTTTGATACACAATTTTTGACAGGTCTGCTCTCTGCTCTTGGGGAATGTGGGGAGCAGGGTCAGCTACACTGAAAGAAACCTATCTGATCCAACACCTTCCAAGTCAGAAATCAGATTTTTCAATTGTGAAAGGAAAGGTGTTTTTAATTTAGGAAAAAAAAATGTTACTAAGCATAATGCTAAATCACTAATTTTATCAATAACCTTGAGATTATAAAGATGAAAATAAAGAGTAAACCCCAAAATTAGGTAGTTACATTTATAATAATGCAAAAAAAAAAGTCCAAAATTACAACTCTCATGTCCTCAGTTAAACTCTAGTTCTATGCATTTCAACAACCACAAAAATAAGCTGATATATGAAAATTGTTGTCACTGCAGATATCAAAAGACAAAGCATGTCCTGGAGAACTGCCTTTATGTGGGTAATATCAACTTCATAAACTGTAGCTTATGAGAATAAACTGCTGCTCAAAATTGCTGTCTGTGGAGCAACATGGTCACCAAGATTAGGGTCTACAAAAATATCTGTAATAATTTATATTGGAATAAGAGTATCCAGACATATTTGCATTTCATTAACAAAGTGGTAAAAATACTCCAGAAATAACATATATTGATATATCTAAATATTTTAAGGATTAAAATGGTTTTAATATCTGGTAATTAAAAGCTAAACAGATTTAAGTCTGTTTGTAGAGACTAAATGTCCCAGATATTTCAAACCTTGCTTCTCTAGCAAGAAAGGGTTTGTTTCTAGTTTGAGGAATTGCTTAAGAACCACCAAGACCAGTGGTTGCTAAAGAGCTTGTGAATTGCATATTAATCTGAAATTACTAAGCAGTCAGAAGGAACAGAACTAATGTGAATTTCCTTATGCAGTGTACTGTGAATAAAGTGTCTTTTAAAAGTGTTGAAAAACAATTTCAATATCCTCTTTCAGTTTTAGTCATAAATGTATTTCTGTGAGGTAGATAAACATGTATGATGGTTTATTTAAAGTTTTTCTGTAAGTAAAGAAATCTATTAGTTATCTAAACTAAATGTGAGGCCTCTTTCTGTCTCCATGTAATGGGTGCAGCTGACTTTGGAATTTATTTCCTACTTCTGCTTTTTTAACTAGTCAAGATCTCCTTGCAATTTTAGTGGAAAAAAAAATAGTCCATGCTTGCACCATGTAGCTGGTAAAGAGTGGATGCTTAGTCAGAAGCTTGGGCATAGGATGAGTGATGAATGCAGTGTAATTATTTTATTTGGTAGTTTGGATACCCAGTCCTGACAGTCCTCCTTGTCTTTTTATTTCCTTCCACTAAGTTCTGTTTCCTCCTGTGTGCACAGTTATAAATTGAGTATCTGTCTGTGGTCTTCAGCATGAAATCCTTTTGTAATCTCTGTAATCTGCAAACTAAATTGATGTTATCACCCATTTTACATATGGGAAAACAAGAGCAGAAAGGTGAAAATACTTGCCTGAGGCCACAAAATGAGTCATTTGCAGAGCTGAAGTTTCCAGCTCACTACTGAGGATAAAAAAACTTTTGTAACTAGATCTATATATGCCATGTTCTTTCTTCCCTAAGAGAGGAGAAAACAGTGTGAGCTGCTGCAGAGGAGGCCTGCTGGAGAAGAACAAGAAGCATTCACTCCAGATGTAGGGTGCCAAAAAGGGGTTTCATAGCAACAGTGTGACAACAAATACACAAAATCATGAATTGTGTGAAACAGAAATTGCCAGTGCATTTGTGTAAGTTAATTTATCTTCTGTCTTTGACCTTTAGGCAAAAGTAGACAATGAAATCCTTGATTACAAGGATTTAGCAGCCATTCCCAAAGTCAAGGCCATTTATGACATTGAACGTCCAGACCTAATTACTTATGAGCCATTCTACACCTCCGCCTACGAGGACAGACAGGAGAGACAGAGTCTTGGAGAGGTAATGACCCACCAGCGCCTCATTCTGCTGTGCACTGCATCCAGAGCCTGCTTTGCTTCCATGGGCACTGCTGGAGGTGGCTGCTGCTGCTGTTCACTCTGCTTTGTGTCTGTCTCATCTGGGGACCGGGAGCGCTCACGGTGCTGCCTCTCGTGTGGGGCTGCAGGGTCAGACACCCACATCAGCACAGGGGCAGGTCTGCAGGCTGTGCCTCTGTGCTTCCTCATAACTCCCATGGATATCCTCATCTTTGGGAATGGCAAGGTCCAGAGCATGAAGGAAAAGCCAATCACAGAATCACAGAATAATGAGGTTGGAAGAGACCTCTAAGATCATCGAGTCCGACCTATGCCCTAACACCTCAACTCAGAATCTAGACTATAGCACCAAGTGCCATGTCCAGCCTTTTTTTAAACACATCCAGAGATGGTGATTCTATCACCTCTCTGGAAAGAGCATTCCAGTACTTCATTATTCTTTCAATGTGCTGTTGTGCTGTGGAGCACCAATATTCACAGGAGGATAGGAGGAATACCATGATATTCTATGGACTAGGAGCAGCAGGACACTTGTCTCACAGATACTTAGGAGAAATACATGTCACCAGAGCACTTTGCCAGACATATTGGATAAAATTGTGTCAGGATGAAGTGCTCTTCCGCCTGGGAAAGCAGGTTAATTGTGTTATAGAGATACCTGCCTCACATTTTGACCTGCGGACATTTAGTAAGGGTTCTTGTATCACATAAGAAAAAGCTATGTGATTTTTTCTTCTAAACTTGTATGTGAAGGTAATTAAAATATTTCAGATTGTTGGTCCCCAGTTTTCTCAGGTGAATTTCCATAGCTGCAATTACTATTTACATGCTTCCAGTGCAGTCTGTGAAGCAGGCTTTGTCATGTAATATCATCTGTCTGGGAATCAGTCTTCCTGAATGCAAATCTAAATGGATGTGGAAATGGATTTACTGCTGCAATCTCAGTGACCTTACTGGCTGTAACTGAATTGAGTATGAAGATAAGTTGAAGAAGAAATAATTACAGTAAATCATTTAGGCACCAGTGGTCTGTAGATCACCAGATCAGTGTAACTAATAATCTGCTTTCTTATCAGTGTTCTGCCCACCAGCAGGTCAGAACTGCATCAGTTTTTCTCCTTTGTTCTTAAATGTTTTATAGAGCTCATTTTTAAAATAATGAATTGGAAATTCAGCTAAGGAACAAAATAAGAGATTAACAGATCAGAACATTACAGAATTTCTCCCCTCCAGTTTATGTTGGTAGTGAATCCAGCTGGCATCTGGTTCAAAACCACTGTGAGATGCATTGGTGACCTCTGACCAGTTCCAACAGGCCTGACCCATTCCACAAAACCTGCTACAAACACGTTTCTTGTTAGTCACACAGGGGGAGCTAATCTCACCAGAGGAGGTGAACTATATGTTAATCCTTAAAGGGGAGCTTCTTACTGACAAAGCAGTGTGTTGGAAGCTGATAAAGCAGTATGGTGTAAGTTGTCTGCTTTTATGCTTGTTCTGGAAATAAGCAAAAGCCTTTGGGGTTTTCTTACACCATATTTTCACCAGCATTAAAATCAGTTAATTTCTAGTGACTGCCAAAATTCGTTCTGGAAACAGAAGGGGCTCTCACCTTCTTTTCAGCAGATCTCGGGTTTTCACCCAATGCTGCTGCTGACTTCTGTCACCTTGGGCAAGTTACCTCACCTCTTTGTATCTGTTTCTCATCCCTTCCCTTGCCCTAATGAGAACACAAGCCCATTGGGGTGGAGTGATCCCTTACCCTGTGTTTGTGTTGTGGTAATTGAGTGACAGCAGTCTTGGTACAACGTACATCATCATCTTTAAAAAGCAAAGAAGGTGACATGTTTAGTTGTGCAGTGATTTATCCTGCGTTCTCTTTGCAAAGGGTGTGTATGTGATGTAAATAAAAGGGGACCCTCCGTTTATGCTTGTAGAACTAGAAATGCCCCTCACCGTGATTTAAAAAGAAAAAAAAAATCACTAGTCTCAGCAAAGAGAGATTTTTGGGTGTACAAGGGAAGATGCGCAAGAGGCACATTAGCCAAAATTAATCCAGAGATGCACACAAACCTTAATTCTAGGGAATAGGTTGCAAGAAAACGATAGATTTTAGCTACAGAAAGCAAGAAAACAGCATGGCGATGCTGAGAAGGTGGCATGGGGATGTGCTCCTGGGGCAGGGCAGGGCAGAGCAGTGCTGGGCAGGGCAGTGCAGTGCAGTACAGAGCAGGGCAGGGCAGGGCAGTGCAGTGCAGTACAGTGCAGTGCTGGGCAGTGCAGTGCTGGGCAGTACGGGGCAGGGCAGTGCAGTACAGTACAGAGCAGGGCAGGGCAGTGCAGGGCAGTACGGGGCAGGGCTGGGCTGGGCTGGGCTGGGCTGGGCTGGGCTGGGCTGAGCTGGTTCCCGGCCGCGCTCCCTCGCTCGCCCATCCCGCGCTCTCCCGGCGCCCTCTCGCGGGGAGCGGCGCTGGCTCCGCCTGTCCTCGCCCTTGGAAACACAAACCAGACAGGAAATTTATTGTCTGCTACCGAGGAGAAAGTTCCCAGAAACTGCCAGGTTCTTCAGGACCTGTCACTTCTGCCTTGCAAGCAGCAGCCTGGTGGGCACTGAGGCCGTCTTTCCTCAGCTCCAGCTTTTGTTGGGTATATATTGAGAAGCAGCACTTTACCTCTCTGTCCTTTATTTCAGGCATTCTGATTGTTGAAAGCACTAAATGCTCTGAAACACCTTTCTCTAAACAAGCAGACATGAAATAAGGATTTTTTCTAACGTGATAGATGCTTCCAAATGGAGCAGGGATCCCACCAGGTAGTTCAGTTGAAAGACAGGTAAAATGGCATCAGTGTGAAATGCAGAATGACACCTGTAAAGTTAGCAGAAATTTCCCAGACAACAAAATGATCTCGTGTCAGGTATTAGAAGAGATTCTCAGATCTCAAAGCAATAGAGAATTGAGCCTGTCACAGTAGAAATTTTTACAGACGTTTGGTCAGAACAAGCCCTCTTCCTCTTTATTTTCCCCTTCCCCTTCCTCTTCTGGAGCCATCACTGTATTTCCACTGGCTTGCTGTTCTGGGATGGAGCTGCTTTTCTCACTCGCCTGCACAGTGTATTTCAAACTGACCATAGTGTGGCCTTCTGTGACAGACCAGGTTTTGAAAGACCTGGAGAAGCAAGCATTCCTTGGCAGCCTCCAGGTCTGAGATCTGCCAGTTCACCTGTGCATGACGAAACAGTAACTTGGCTGCAGAGTGAGCTTCCATTTCCCAAAAAGCCATGAGACCACGTCAGCTAGTGATGGAGTGAAAATACATGAAAGGAAAAATACCTGGATTCAGCATGCTACTTTCTGGGCTGCCTTCCCAGTCTTAGATTCCTGTGACTATCTTTTATTGTAGTATTACCTCAGCATCCAGGTAGATGATACCAGCAGATGATAGAAATTCATTTATTTAGAGAACACATGAATTGTTAGTAGAAAAATGTGGGAATGCACCTCACAACATGCTTTTTTCATTCATTTTGAAAGTTTTAGATTAGCTTTCAGTTTTTGTAGAGAATGTTGTTCCAATGCACTGTGTGGAGCAAGGTTTTTACAGCTGCTGCTGTTAGATGATAGGAATTAGGAAAATACAAATATAAAAGATTTTCAAGGCTTTGATGGAAAGTAGCAAAAGCAGTTTTTTGCAGCTTTGTGGAAATATATTGAAAAGGAGATGTCCTGTATCCAATAAAAAATTTTGCTCCTTTGTTTGGATACTTAGCATTCCCAGTGTCACCAGCTCCATGAGAGTGAATGGCCTCTCAATCCAAAATTTACGGATATCTACCAGCTGGATATTTATTACCAGAAGCTCTGCATACATTTTACACTACTGCTGTTGTACATTAGTGTAGTAGTTGGACCAGAATCAGCAGTTCTGCTTCTGAGATACTATCTTAATAGCTATATCATTCTATAATTGTGGTCTTATTTAAAAGCATAATCTCTTGCCCAGTTTATTATGACAAATAATACTGAAGTTTTGTGCACAAAGGAAATAATCCTGATCTCCCAGCTTCAAATTGCCTGGTGGTTGAAGAGCACATAACTGGTAATTACACATTGCTTTTATTCTTGTTTGTATCATCAGCATATGCATAATCATATGTTTCTTCTAAAGGCATTTCTTGCCTCAATTTCCCTATGTGTTACAGAAACTTTTCATAATATTGTGCATATTTCTGCCCACTGGCCTTTGTACAGTTCTTGTAATTCCTGTCTGTTCTCCTTACGTAACCATGGAGGAGCACAGAGATTTAAAGGAGGTCATATCAAAGAAATGTTGATGACAACTACGTGCTCCTTTGCATGGGTATGAAATGTAAGGCCTTGGGGAAAATCACTTTTTTGCCAGAGTGTGTGCGTTGGAGGGAAAACATGCTTCATCCTGAAAGATATTCTGTATTTTGATTTTCCATGCAAAGCTCTGAGTTAAGTTTATTTACTTTTGGTTTCCATTTTAAAGATTTCTTCATGACAGGCATGGTTGTTAAATTAATAACTCTTTCTGATTTTGATCTTTACAGCTATGTTTTAATTACCACAATGATTAGATTGCTAAGATGAACTTGCATGGTACTTGACTGATTAATCACACTTAAAAAGATTCTCCCAGAAACTTTAAACATCAATGATTTATGGACCAGTCCCTGAGCCATGTGGAAAAAGCAGGTTCCAGTGCTGGAATGGTCTCAGTAATTTCTGCATTGCCACTTTACACTGTCATATGTCAGAGTACCTGCAGCAATGTTTAGATTACCATTTTGTGGCCCAGCATACGCAATGATATTTCATAATCTTATTTTTTATGTCTTTTCAGTCTCCAAGGACTTTATCACCCACCCCTTCTGCAGAAGTAAGTTTGGTGGAACCTTTGGGGGCCGTGTCCTACTGTGATTAGAATTACTCCCACAGCCAGTGCAGGCCTTGGGTTTGTTGTCAGTCAGATCCATCTCTGTTTGCCACACAGGCATGTTTTCTCAATGTTGAAACTTAACAGAAACTATTTATAAGAAGGGAACTTGAAGCTTTTACTGTACAATAAGTGGAGCTGCCACTCCTCCCACTGGAGCAGAACCCTTTGTCCAGCAGGAGTCACTTCTGGTGCATTCCTGCTCCTTGTGGCACAGACAGATTCAGGTCTCAAGAGCTGCAGGATTTACAGCAGATAAAATGCTGCTCTGAGCATCCAAATAACAACCCATGTTTGCTGCTGAAACATTTGCAGTTTTGTCTTGAAGAAAACATAACTATGGTCTGGTTTGGTTTTGCTCTGCTAGCGGAGTTAATTTGAACATCATAATAATGTGTTGGGAAGTCATTTGTCAGGATACAATAGATGCCCTGGCAGAGTCATTATCATTGCATTATCCTGTTGCTTATTTGCAACATAAAAGCTGCACTTATTGCTACTAGTTAAAAATTAAGGAACTGTAAAATTTCTTGTAAATCTTCATGCATTAATCAGTCCTGGTTTAGTTTGCTTCATGGATGGGTGGGGGGGTGAGGGTGTAGTTTGTTTTGAGGTTTTTCTGTTTGTTTCTTTTATTGGCTTTTTTTACCCCCAGGAAACCAAGTAAATTGAATTTTGCTGTAGAAGGTGTCATGTTTTTATAAATCTGATTTGGATATAAATACCTGCTGATGTAGCTGGTGACACATGGTCTGTTTAGCCACAGAGAGCTCTGTGCTGCAGCTATTGAATTCTTTCTGGTCTCCAAGTTAGCTTGCTGATGGCTCGTGTGTCTTGTGTCCAGTGCAGGACACACATGCTCTGGATGCAGCTTCCCTTGTGGAGTCAGGGAATGTGGACAAATCTAGGATTATTGTAGAGTTTAATAGAAATTACAGGTGGAGCTGGAACCTTCCACGACTGAATTCTGACTATAAAAATGGGCTGGAGCAGGTCCTTGGAGAGCAGAACTAATGAAGTAGGTTGAAAGCTTAAGGGGTGTTGCTATTTCAGTCGCTTCTGCTGATGCCTTCAGATCCACAGAACTTTAGTGCTGCTAAAAATGTGTTCTGTGCATTTACATTTACCAGTGGCTGCCTCTGTCCTGCAGGGCTACCAGGACGCTCGGGACCGCATGATTCACAGGTCTACCAGCCAGGGCTCCATTAACTCTCCCGTGTACAGCCGGCACAGCTACACCCCCACCATGTCACGTTCCCCCCAGCACTTCCACAGACCTGGTAAGGCCAACTGCATTGCAAATCCTTGCAAAAATATTGTTTCTTTATTATGCCACTCAGTGGTGCAGTGAAGCACTTCTTTCTCTTAGAAGTGGAAGTTTAGGATTGAAAAATTGTTGTATATTTTAATGTCTCATTTTCTACCTGTTTTTTTTATTCTGGATTGACGTAGTCTTTTGCACTAGGCTGACTGTTACTTGCATCATAAATATGCATCTTCTGGTTTTGTTTCCAATCAGTTATTTTAAAAATATTTGTTTGTTTCTGAAAGCAAGCAGAAATTTGCAGCAATGAATTGGAAAGTTCATTCTGGAGTTAGGGAAAAGTATCATGTATTGGAAACAAAAATTATGGCTTGACTGTGCAGAAGTTAGCAATTTAGGTTTATTCCCTTGTAAAAAATTCCTTTAAAGCTTGGTGCAGCCATAGAATCTCATACTCAGAAGCAAAACACACATGTGTTCCTAATTGCTTGTCATTTTTTAAGACATGGACTCAGAAGGTATCTTTTTAATAAAAGCTGTAGGCAATTGCCTGGGAACACTTGAAAACATACTTTACTTTCTGTTTTACCAGTGATGTACAAGTCCTATGTACAGTATAGAAAATGTACAGGTCATTCAGGTTCCCAGTGCCTTCAAAATTACTGGTTATGTATCTAAAAGCAAGATATGAAAATGAACTGTTCATCCACACCCAAAATGCATAAAAATGTATGGCTAAATGCTACTCATTGAAGACTTTTCAAGACTGATTTTATTGTGTATGGTAATGAATTAAAGCTTTGTGATCTGTTTTTAAATTAATTGATACAATTGCAGGGTTTCATCTTCCTTGGTGATTACAGCTGAACAGTTGGGATGCCAAAAGCCCATATGCAATAGGAGCTGCATTTTTAAAATTAAAGATTTATCATAGAGCCACCACTGTGGAACTTGAATGCTGTAGCCATTTCCTAGTGGGGGTGGACTGAAAGCAGCCAATTGTGTCTGTCAGTGAATGCCTTATTTAAGGGACCCAAGGGAGGTGGGACAGAAGCAAATTGTGTCTGATACTTAGTGCTGACAGCATGGCTGTGTTTTAAGATGACGTTACAACTGAAACTGAAAGAGACTTGAAATCGTGAAAAAGCTGCAAACTTCTGTCCCTTGGTTCTCCATGTCTGAGGGGATTTTTCCATTTTTATCTGTTGTCTCACGGATATGAACAAATCCAGGTCCTATTCCAGACTTGACTGTGATTGAGTTTTACTGTCTGTGTTCAGTCAAAGACCTTCCCCAGAAGCAATCTCAGTTTATGTAATTCTTGTCATGGGCAGATGGGCTCGAGCCAGACTTGTGATCCAATGTAAAATCTTCCAAAGTCCACAGCCCGAAGGATTTTCTGGAGAGATATTTGTTCAAACCTATCTATGTTCAGATGATCTCATCTTGGGCTCACCTGTGTTACTGGTCCTTATATGACACAGAAGTAATTCTGTATAATTTGTCATTTGGTGTTTCCTACCCTGTTTTGGGGTAATTGTTAAAGCTACTTAATAATTTTCCTTCAGTAATTATTTATTGAGTAATAGCACAAACATATATGGCTTTTTCCTCCTAAGAGCACTTCTTTTCACCATGTTATTTTGCAAGAATAATTTCTCTCTGAATAAACCCAGTGGCCCCAGATCACTTCTCTTTTGCTCCCAGCTAGCCCTTAAGAGAGAAGTGAACTGTTGTACTGACGTTGTCAGGATAAGGTTCTTCAAAAATCGAGTGCTACAAGTTCTGAAAAAGTTTGCAGCCTTTTCCTCCCCTGGTGCCCTAGCTGATGTTGGCAGCATTTTTGGAATGTCTTAAAACAATAGAAAACAGCTTGCATGCCTCTTGACTGACATTTTTTGGTCAGGGACTTTTCAAACCAGCTGCTTTCTTAACTAATTGAGCGTCAGTGTTTGTGATGTTTGCATGCTGGTAGCAGGCTACTTTCTGGTAACAAGGCATTGCTCAGAAGCTCGTTAAGCCAATGATGTTATGCTAAATTAGCGATGCAGTTCAAACCTAAGCCTCTCTCCTAACACTTCCTGTAATTATGTCTTAACATTTACGGGCCCTTTGGTGCGTCTTTAACCGTTCTGTTGTTTTTTTCTCCTTCCTTCTTTCCAGAATCCTAATTGTTCAATGCCTTTTTTTTTCTGCTTCCTTCGAAGCCTCCTTCCCTGCCTGTCTCTTATTGCTTTTCTTTGTCTCCGTTCTGTCCTGCCCCCGCCTCCCCGCCGCCGCAGAGCTGCTGGCTCTGGGCGCGCGGCGCGTGGCACCCCCGCGCTCCAGCGGCCCCGCGCTCCATGACTCCCGCCCCAACTCCCCATTCCGACACCACTTCATCCCCCATGTCAAAGGTAAGGAGCCAGGCCTCTCTCCAGGGAGTACCCTCCAGGCTGGAGATGTGTTAGCGCCCTGGCAGAGTTGTCAAGGCGTGTCTCTGGGAGGTTGCCTATGGCTGTGGAGCTGAGCATGCCTCAAAATGTGCTGTTGCACTCAGAACTACGTGTAGAATAGACATAATGTTCCTTTTTTTGGAGGAAATATGTCATTTCTAAGGGCCCTAGTTGAAGAGTCACCAAGCTTATACCTGGTAGAAATACACAGAAAAGCATTCTCATTTACTCAGAACCTGTATGTGCCGAATTTAGCTTGTTTCTAAAGCAGTACACAGCAATCACTTCAGAAGTTAATCAAATTTAATTATTACTGCCCCATTTTTAAAACATACAGTGAAAATTTGATGACAGCATTGCCTGAATGAGAGCAAAGTGATCAAAATTATGAAGAAGAAAAAAAAAGACATTATATAAAGATCAATGGTGAAAAGGATATTAATCTTTGTTGTTCACCTTGGCAGTAATTAGGGCCCAACAAAATCACATTAAAATCTTTAGGCCTCTCCTCAACTAGTGCAGATCAGCAGGCTCTGCTGAAGGCAGTAGCCCTGCAAGGATTTACATTATTTGAGGATCTGATCTTTTCTTCAATCTTTTACTTTCTATGGTTTGATTTGGAGGAGGATTCTTCTTTCACTGAGTCCCTTCAAGGGACTCATTTAGCTCAGCAAGCTTTTAGTTTTGTTTCCTGCTTTTTGTGAATGTGGTTTTACTCTGAGTTCTATTGGAGTATTTGGCTGGGCCATCTCTTCTGTTTGGGGGGAGAAGGTCAGAGCTTGTATCACCTACAAGAGCTCAAAAAGAGAAAGTTGAGTAAATTGGACATAGATTCCAATCTGGCACCATTGATAAATACAGATATTCATGAACTGGAGATAATCAAAAGTAGTAGCAAGAAAGTTGTTGCTAATAGATCTCAACATCATAGCTCTTTAAGCATTCAGATCACCACCACTAATTTTACTCTTCCCTTTTTTAAGATGACTTTTGATAATCTGCACTGTCCACTTTTCTGCTATGTCTCTATTTTTTTAAAAAAATCTCACTTAAAAAGATTGGGACCCTTAAAAATAGCTATACTGCTCATTTCAGCATGCAGTTAATTCATAGCCCTTGCAGTTCCAACCTTTATTTGCTGTAAATCCAAATTAATGCTCACACTCTTTCAGGTGGCATTAATTCTTTTTCTGTTGAGAAAATAGCTTCTTCAACAGACAGATGAGAAGAACTATTGGAAATCCATGCTTATTGTTTTCAGATTGCAAAGAATCACCTTGGCATGTAGATCAGGTATCTTTCTCAGTTATTGTTGGAAAAGGCCATGTGGGATTGCAAGTGCTGTAGATAGAGGGGGGAGTGTGGTTTTTACCAGGTATGTCCTGAAGGAAGTAGGAATCCTCAATTTTCTGAAGGCCTGGACAGCATTTATGTGTCATAACTCAGCCAAGCTCCTGAAAGCTCAAATTTGTATTGCTGTGACAGAAGAGGTACCGTGTGATCTTTTTAGTGGCTCAGCCTTTCTCACTTGTACTTTTAGCAAGAAGGTGACCTTGATGTTGGTTTGTGAGAAAGATTTCACAAAACAATAACTTTTGGGGTTTTTCCCTTCAGGAGTCAGAGAATACAGATCATGGTCTCAACTGCTTTGGTAAAGGGGCATGATTTCCCACCATCATAATGATAACTGAAGTGTAATATGACACTTTACACCTGTGTTATTTTGTATACTCAGGCCAGAAAAGAAGACATTTAGACCAGTTTCAGTGTGTTTTCATACAACATAAGGCTTAAAGAAGCATAATGATTAAACCTCATAAACACAGCCAAAAGTAAAGAAATTGGAGGAGTGAAAGGGGCTAAACATGCCTTAGAGTGAGAGTTTGTTGATGTAACATATATGTTGAAAAAGCTGGAAGAGTGTGTAATATGCATCAGCTTAGACTTCATTTAATCTAATTTGGACTCTCCATTGAATTTGGTCTTGTCTCAATAAAGCACTGTCTTTGCTATGAAAGAATCAAAACAAGTCCACGAATGAAAGAAACCCTGACCCTTCTGAAATCAGAGACAAAACCCTCATTGAGAGTCAGGATTTCATCTTGCATGCCTAGAATTTTTCAGAGGCATTCAAGAATATTGCAAAGCCCCCATAAGATTTCCATGTAAAAGTGGTCCAAAGTAATGTGTATTCCTTTGCTCACAGACCTTCTCATGAAGAGTCTACCCACCTTCATAGAGAATTTGGACCTTGGTTTTCTCAGGTTCCCTCTTTCCTTCCTTGAGGAAGGTCTCTGAAATCAAATGTTTTCTGTACCTGGTAACTATTTCCAGGGTTTTGTGGATGCAGGTGAAAGTTCTGCTCTGGAAGACAGTTGTGTATTGGCTTTTTAATGATTTTCAGTTTCATGTGTCAAATCAGGGCTACACATCTGGACAAGAAAATGTATGATAGTTTGACAAAACCTGAACAGGAGTAAGGGTTTCAGGTAATGTTGAGCTTGTTTTCCTATGTCTGCTCAGAAGTAGAGCAACTAAACTGGAACCTGACAGAAGGCTCAGTGCTGGTTGCATATGGGTTTTTTGGCCTGATTCTGTGAGCTGAGCTTGTGAATCCCACAGTGAGCCCAGTGGTGAGCCCTTCAGAAGGCAGCAGGGACCTGCATTACACTGGGCTGTGTGTGGGCAAGCAGTTCTATTCTTGGCTGTTAGGGCAGCTTGCCTAACAAATTCAGCTGTAGAAAACAACTACCTGATGGGGCAAAGAGAATGAAAGTAAAAAAAGTCTCTGAATTTCCCTTTTGCTGTGCTGTAGTGATTGATTTTTACATTAAGCTTGTTCCATTATCTCTTAACATCCCCCCACCTACACACAGACATATTCAACTTCATGACAAGGGTGTGAGAATTAGGTCTTTCTACAGTGTTGGTGGAGTGCTCTTGTTGCTTTGGGGAGTTAAGAGTAGTTGCAGCATATCTGCAACAGTAAGAGAGCCATTTCTGTGCAGGCAGGGAACCGTTGGTGGAGTGCTCTTGTTGCTTTGGGGGGTTAAGAGTAGTTAGTTGCAGCATATCTGCAACAGTAAGCCATTTCTGTGCAGGCAGGGAACACAAATTTAATGGGTTTTTATGTAAAGATGCAAGCAGGCTGGCCATGAGGCCCTGGGAGACAGGCACAGGCAGCCAGGAGCTCTGCTTTCCTCTGTGCATGTGCACATTCCACACATGTTGGCACTGCTTCCATAAATTGTGGGTGGTTTTGCAGCTGCATCCCAAGCACTTAAGCCTCGTTATGAGAGTGGGCTCCTCAGGGATGGCCTAATGGGAATCTTAAGTGGATGTACCATTCCTTCTTGAACAGACTGGAAGCAATGAGGCTGCCATCCTAGGAAGTGTAAAGGGAAGTTATTTGTTACTACTAGCAGGAGTCATTAGCTACCCTAGGAAATAGAAGCCAACAGAGGCATCTGTAAAGCATCACATGCAGGATGATACCACAGTAACTCTGCCTGGTGCTGGGTGCATTATACAACATGTCCAGTTCTCCCTGAACAAATTATCTGTGTCCCAGATGCAAGACCAGCCAGCATACATTTATTTGTGTGAGCACACTTAGTTGTGTCTAGAGATAGAGAGGGGTCTAAGAAGGGTTTCTTCCCTGTATTTGTAGTGTTGGTGATAGAAGCATTGCAAATTGAACATGCACACATTTAGTCTACCAGTTCCCAACAGGTAAAATGTATTTGTGACTCCTCTGTTGAGACAAGTCCACAAGTCAATAAATCCCTTTTGTTTTTTCCCTTCCATTGAGTATAATTGTCAAAGGAAGCAAAAAGGCAGAGCGACGTGTTCTCTATAAATGACTAACTGTATCTCAAGACATATTAATATTGATGGTTTTTTTTTTCCTTATAAAACAATGATTTTGCTGAAAAGTAACTCAATTTCTCAGTAGAATCAGGAAACATAAGTAAAATTAAGTGAGGTGTTTCACCATCACAGCATCTCAGTGGGTGGAGAAGTAGAACACAATATTGGCATTGCTAAGTAATGAGCCATAGATTGACATTATCAATAATGTTTAACCATTCATGCTGCTTTTCAGAGTTAGCAAACCTAGCCCTTACTGTTAGCTGGCCAGAAGCTCAGCATCACGGCACCCAGAATAGAAAACCACCATCAAGGCATGTGGTTGAGAGAGCATCATGTCATTTAGGGCTGAAATGTCTAAGTGCTAAATACAGAATTTTGCACACGCATTCTTCTGGACGAATTTTGTATAGCCAAGCCCCCCTGAACTTTGCATGTAATTTTTAAAACATTCATATGTAGTGGTTAACTTGTATACTGGCTGAAGCCTCTGGTGCACATTTCAGCAAGGTTTGTAAAAGAGCTTTTTTGTTCCCTTTAGTGCCCTTTAGATTGGTAGATGACTGTTCAAGTAAAAGAGGATTTCTTGTGTAAATTGTAAAGAAAACTTCTTTTTTCCTTCTCCCACACCTATTTCCCCACCCCAAATAGATAAATAGTGTGCTGAGTCTATGATTTTGGGTCCTCTAACAGGACACAGGAAACAGGCCTGAAATTTATTTTTTCTTATGCTTTATAGCCCTTCTGTATTTGTTATCATTCCCTCCCCCTCTCTCCATTTTTTCTCTTGCTTTCTTAATCAACATTTCTAGGGTTTTTTAAGCCCTTGTGCATACTCTAAAAATGGAAGGGATTTGATGTTCCCCTGCTTTTCACTGCTGGGGTCACCACCTCCCATGTGCAACAAGCACCCATGTGGATGGTTTTATTTTGTGTGAGTTTGCTCTAGTTTGAAGAGCAGTACAATAAAAGAGGCAGCTGCATTCTTTCAAGGTACACACCCAGAGATGTGAATGGATATCTGGCTGTTGTCTTGATCCTCAGGCTCCACCATGGTGGTTGTGCAGCAGCCCTCACTCAACCCTGACACGGCACAGAAACTTTCAGGGCCGCTGGGTTGCTGTGCTGCATTGTCAGGAAGCAGAGGGGTAGTCCCAGTAAGAGTAATCCTCCAAATGGCACAAACTGTGTGTACGAACTAGAACTAAGGTTTTTAGGTACTAGATTCAGCTTTGCTGAATCAGCAGTGGTGAAGTATTATCATCAGAAACAAATTTGGCATTGACAGAGATTTGGAGCGGCACAAACGAGGTGTGCGCAGCCACCAGATGGGCTGCACTGCTTTACAAATTATTTTGCCGTATCAGAATTTTCCTAAACCAATGAAAGAGTGTTTGTGGAACAGTTATGCCTTTTGATGTGGGCCAAGTGACCTAACAGCTATTTTCTGTTTCTGGTTTCTGTACACTTTTGGTTTAGTGAACTGTAGTACCTGCCAGCATCTGCTTCTATCTGCTTTGGGTTTGCATATCAACTACTCTGCTCCGTGTTTGCGCCTTTTAATTCCAAATATCAATCTCCGTACTAAAAAATCATTGCTAAGTAACCTTCCATTCTTCTTTTCTATACTGCCCATCTAATCACCAGCTACGAGTGCACAGCTCCTGCCTGCATGCCGTCAGAATGAGTCTGAGCTGCTCAAACCTCAACTCCAGCCTGAACATGAATTTTTGTCTCTGCAGGAATATCGGGGGGGGAAAAAGTCACCAGGGCTACTACCAGTTCTCCTTATTGTTTGTATTTATACTTTTAGTTCAGCTTCTTTTCTCCCTGGAGGTTTTGATTCCACCAGTTTTGTTTGGGTTTGATTGGGCTTGCTTTTTTTTTTCTTTAATTTTTAATTTTCTTTTTTATTATTGCTCTCCCTCTTCTCATTTTGTTTTCTCCATTCTTTCATTGGAGGCAATGAGCCGTCCAGCGGTCGGAACTCCCCTGTCCCCTATCGGCCTGACAGTCGCCCTCTCACTCCAACTTACGCTCAGGCCCCTAAACATTTCCATGTTCCAGGTAGGAGCTGGCACTGTGTGTGTCTCGCTGTCCTGTCACAGTGTAGAATGTAGCCTTTGTAACTTCTGTCTTGTCTCCATCGTTTCACACCGTTTACCATGGGTTGCACCCTCAGGATTTGGAACTGCTTCTGGGCTTGCTGAGAGGAGTAGTGCCTTAAGAAACACAGGAGTTTATTGTGATTTTTAGCTGCTCTCTTGGTCACTCTTAGGTGCTTAATTTAAGGTGTTTCACTCTTAGGATTCTTAATTTTTCACTGTTGTTCGATGGCCTGTGAGCTGTATATGAACTATGTAGGGCCTGATTTTTCTCCCAGTTGCACCAGCTGAGTGCCAGCATAGCTCTCCTAATTTTAGAGGAGTTGGTTTTGAGTCACATGCAGAAAAGAGATGGCCAGTGAGCCATTACATATATTGTTCATTCAGATTGTTGTGGCTTGTATCAGTCTTAACACAGCAATTCTAGTTTAGTGTCCCCTTCTTTTTAAAGCAGATGAGGTTGTTTCTTGTTCTGTGTATGGCTTGGTGTCTTCAGAGAGTTAGTGTCCCCTTCTTTTTAAAGCAGATGAGGTTGTTTCTTGTTCTGTGCAATGGCTTGGTGTCCTCAGAGAGACCTGCAGATCCACAAGGATATGTGTGCCTTAGGATGTCCTTTCTACAGAGAGCAGTCTCTGCTTTGAAGTGAGCTCTGCAGTTCTTCCAGCATCTGAGAAAACCATATGACTTGGATTTTGATGGGATGAGCTGTGTGTCCCTAGGGTTTGGACATGCATCTGGCTGCTTCAGCACTAGCTGAAAGCCTTGTTCTGTCCAGTTACTTTCAGGTTCCCTTCAGCCTGGTGTTCCTCCTCACTGCCAGAAGTTACTGCCCTTCCTCCTCTCCTCAAATCTGGCAGATAAACAGTTTGTGCACCCCCCCTTTCAGTCAGGGTGACCCGGCTTGGCTGAGGTTGGCTCTTTTAACCGCTTAAGCTCACCTGGCTCTCAGTGCCTCACATAAACTCAAGCTTAATTGCATGAATAGCTGTGAGAAATGACCTGGAGCATGGTGTGGGAGCTCTCCTCGCCAGCTGGGGCCCTGCAGCCACGGAAGGAGCTGTGCTCCCATCCTCCCTGGAGCTTTCTGGTGTCCGTGTGCGCAGAAGGACTGCATGACTGCCCTTGAAATGTTCCTACCTGTTTGCTGGTCAAGTGGCCATAACAGGTTCTACACAGGAATTAAATACCACAGCCTTTGTGTGCAATGAGTTTGCCTGTTTATTTAAGGATGTAGGGTTCTGCAGAGTAAGATTTGCCTCTGTTTCAATAGATTTTTAAGTTTAACTTTCCTTAACACCAAAGGCAAAGTTGTCTCTTATAAGACTTTAATTGGATCTGTGATACAGCACATGTGTTTCTGAAATTCCTTTTCATCTTTCACTCTAGTGTAATTGAAAACTTTTTTCAGGCAGCATAAAGTGGCAAGATGGATTTCTGACATTAATTTTCTAGCTCCCTGTAGCTCAATTTGCTCTTCTAATAAGATTTTGGCACATTTTTGCACTGTAGTGCTGATTTTGGATTAGCTTCTGTATTTGTAGCTGTGCTGAATACATGAAATGTTGTCTGGGGTGGGAACGTAGTTTAGAACAAAATGGTTCCTGTCTTAGATTATTATTTGGCAAAATATGGTATAATTTAGACATGCTGTAGATTTTACTGCATTAGAGTTCTGAGAAGTGTTTATTCTGATTTACATTGGTAATATGCAATATGGTGGGCCTTGTGTAAAAAAATTACAGAAAAAAGAAAAATCTGTCCTTACGGTTTGAGAAGTAGTAGCATATCAGTGAACACGGCATAAAGAATCCCTTTGACTCACTGAAGTGTGGCTGTTGTTGCCTGTTCAAAGTAGTGTTCTAGGTGGCTGTTTTGTTCTCTGGATTTTGAAGTGAATTGTAGGCTCACTGCATTCTCCTCTGTTCAATCCAGCCAGTCAGTTGGAAAGAAAATTGAGCTGTTCTGACTGAAGCACAATTTTCCACAGAAGTTATTTGGGGTAGTTTTCCCCAAATGGCTTGTATTTTCACCATTGAAATGTCTTGCCTGCTTACATTTCTTCTCTTTTATCCCACTTTAAAATTGATGGTTCATGAGTTGATGCATCCACATGTTACAGAATCAGCTCCAAAGGACTTCATGCCACATGTCTTTGACTTTCCACTTGTTATGTTTCTTTTCTTTAAATAATCTGTTTTTGTATAATACTAGAAATAGTTTTCTGGCTTTTTCTTGTGCTACATCCTTGATTTGGTCTAGCTATTGCTTTAGTGGTTAAGTTATCTTTATCTACAACTGAAGTAGTTTTCACATTCCCTTTTTTCTGTTTCTTAATATCACAGATCAAGGTGTCAACATTTACAGGAAACCACCCATCTACAAACAGCACGGTAAATGACCTTTCCCTTTTTATTCAAAAATTGAAGTGTCAACTGAATTTAAAAGTGTGCAATTAGTGAAAAGCATTCAGTTTTTGCTTTGCAAGCACAAAAATTTAGTAGTCCAAGCTTGAAGCAGCTGTAATTGCATGTCCTGGAAAGTGATTATGTTTTAAAGCCTGTTGTTTTGTTTGGATTATATGGCTTAATCTTGCCATGTGGATATTAATGGCAAAATTGTTGTTGGCTGACATTTTGCTGTTTGCATTATGATACCTTCCAGCATTTCTCTTCTTTAAGCTTTTATTTTAAGAGTACAGGTACTGGTCATGTTAAAATGGATTAACAGTAGACTGATCTCTGACAGGGACTTCACCAAATACCTTATTTTAAACAGATACAGTACAATAATTTATTTCAGCAGCAAAGATGGAGATGTTATAATCAGACTGGAATTCCAAATGGGGTTTTAAATAAGACTCTTTAATTTAATGTGGTTTTAAATAAGAATCTTTAATTAGTGAAGATGTCATAGGTGACTTATCAGTGACAGGGCTAATTTGACTCTCAGCCATGTGATGCAGCTCATGTAGTTTGCTGTACTTGTTTTTCCAGGTGTTTGGATTCTGAGTTGGACAGCAGTGTTAGTGCTCTGAGCTTTTTGGTGTTGGTGTTGTCATAGCAAGTCTGAAATGGCAATGGTGGCAGAAGCCCACAGCCTTGCCTGTCTTTAGTCCCACAGGAGAAGGCTGCATCATAAAGGAGTGTGTTCACTCCTTTATTCCTCCTGCTGTGGACAGGCAGCTGTGCACAGGAGATGGTTTTTATTTACCTCAGTGAAAGACAGATGACTCCACTATTTGTAGACTGACTTTTCATCCCTTTGCAGATGTTTTATCCAGTGAAATGTATTTAGGGTTAAGTATCAAATCAGCAGCACTGCAGGGCTTCGATGAACAGTTGGCTGAGAGCCTTTGAGCTGGGGTGAGCAGGAAGCCCACAAGTCCATTCCGTAGTCAGGAGTGAGCACTGCAGATTGTGCTGCTCTGGTATCACATCAGGGTCTTCCCCTCTTTCTTTTTTTAAGTTTCAAACCATGAACTCATTTTGAAAAAAAAAAGTCTTAACATTTTTTCTGTTTATTTTTACGGTTTTAATGTATCTCCTCACCTCCCATTAACATGTGAATGTTTAACCACTGACATCACCAATTCTAATACGTAAGTACTGTTTGAAGTCATGCTTTTGTAAACTCTGACCAGCCTCCTCCATGCCTGCAGTTATGCTTAGAATTTTCCAATCATCAGCTGCTCAGAATTCCCAGTGATATCTAACACTGACATTGCTCGACTACCTGGAATGTGTTGGATGAGCAACACAGCACATCACTTTGTTAAAAAATGTCTTTCTGTTTAAAAAAGAGAGAGAAAAGGAAAGAAAATTCTGGAATCATTGCTACTGATACAATAGCCTCATATAAGCAAAAGTGATTTGAGCTAACATTTTCAGGCTCAGACGTAGTTAAGTTTGGGTTTAATATACACTGAATCCTATTAGATGATTCTTTTTATTTTTTAAGAAGAGAAAGCATAATGCACATCCTCACATGCTTTGACAAGGGTTTGGCTTAAAATGGAATTTAAGTGGAAGCCCTTCTACCAAGCTATTTTGTTGGTGAGGTTCATTGCTTTGCAAGTGCCTTGCCTTGTCAAATTGATCTTAATGGAGTTTAGTATTTATTGATAAGTTCATATCTGGTTTTACTACTACTGAATGCTCTAAGCAAGGGCATGCAGCACAAAAAAATCCCCTAGTTAAACATATTAGTTTCAGGTTTCTTTTTTTCTTTGTTTTGCTGCTTTTCACAGATAAAATAATTAGCATCAGTAGTGTTAGGATTTGTGCTGTTACTCTGATCTATTCGTTTGCTTCCCATAGAGGGAAAGCTTATTAGTACATAAATCTGAGCTCATCTTCATAAATAATCAGCTGTCCTTAGGAGATATTGGCAAATACTGTTAGGCTGCATTTTCTCACTCTTGCATAATCATTCTTACACTGTGAAACCCTAGTAAAATCCAAAGCTGATTTGGGGTTATCTTTGGAGTGGGGATGCGGGAGGAGAGGAAGCTTTGATTCCAATCTATTGGCAAGAAAAAGGCATTGCTTTGCTTCAAACTGCAGTTGGAAAAGCAAAACATGAAAATGTTTGCTTTTGAAAACTAACTTTTTGTAGAGTATAAAATTTTGCCAAAATGAGGCTGACTTTGTGCTGCTCCTGATCATGACATGGCTAAATTCCCTGATTGCCATCTAGATGCAGCTGCCTTGGCAGCACAGAGCAAGTCCTCCGAGGATATCATCAAGTCCTCCAAGTTCCCAGCAGCTCATGCACCAGCACCCAACGAGATACCAAAGATTGAGACTGACCACTGGCCAGGCCCTCCCTCCCTGGCTGCCGTAGGTATGGAAGCACAAACCCTTCATCTCTGCAGCTCCAAAGGTACTGCTGACCAGGGGACATGGACAGCACAGCTGGAAAAAGGTGTAGGAAAGGTGGTGTCCACCTGATGCTCACCACAAAGTGTAGTTCTCCTGGTGAGACCACTGAGTGTCTGAGTCTAAAACTGTTGAATTGCACTGAGTAGAAGAGGCTTTGCTAAAGGACTTTGGGATTGATCACACAGATATTAACCCATAAGCAAATTTTTTGAACTCTAATGCAGTAGCTTAAAAAGTGTGGTGTGTCACACAATCCTGACTTCTCTCAGCTATTCTATTTAATCTTTTAGTCTAAAGCTAATAGCAAAAATTCCACAGACAACATGATCGTTTCCAACCACATGACTAATTCCATGGCAAGAAGCAACAACTGAATTGAAACAATTAACAGACTAAATAATTCCTGATTTTCAGAGTTACAGTTTCTACAGACTTTGTATTTTTCTTTTGTGTTGTAGCACTACCTATATTTTATTTTCTTTTCTTTAATCCATGTGCATAATCAATTTAATTTTTTTTCTTTGTATTTTTTCCCTCTGTTGTGTTTTTATTGACCCCTGTAGCATAAAATAAGCAATCTAGCCTGGTTCATTCCTGAAGTTATGGCTGAAGCACTGAGGCGTTGCTTGATTCAGGTCTCTGTGAGGGAATGTATGGCTTTCATAAGAGTAGGATCTTCACAGAAGTTTTGGGAGAGGAGACACAGGGTGGGAGAGCTCAAGAGATCAACTGAAGGGGCTGTACATGCAGCAGCAGCTTTTTGAAAATGTCCTTTAGTTGGGATTGCAGCCTGACAAACATGTAAAGTCCCTGAGTCACAGGAATAACATCAACATACCTGAAGCTCCGTCATCTACATATTTGAAATGTCTACATACTTTAAACACTGTGAGTTTGTCTAGCACAGGGTTGGTAAATAACTGTATCAGAAAAAGCCCTCTGTAGAAAAAATAGAACTGCTGTCTAAATGCTTACAGCAATAGCACATTCTGTGTATTCATGGAATTGTCCTGGCATCCAGACTGGATTATTTCTTAAGAATATTCAAGAAAATAAAAACTATTCAATAAAAACTAAGGAACTAAAATGTAGAACACCTGTGCCTTTATTTATTTTAGCTTTATCCAATGGATCAAATTAGTTTACTTCATTTTAGGCTAAAACCAATGCCTTGTTTATTTCAAATACGACTGTTCATTTAGGAGATTAATGTAGCTTCATTTTCCATTTGAAATGTTAATTCAGATTTGCTTCTCTGAGTCTAGATAAAAGGGTGAATGTAAATCAGACTTTAGGTTTTCAGCTGTGATCAGCTGCTGGTGTTATTAAACCCTGTGTTTCCAGAACCAGCAACGTGAGCTCCTTTCTCTGTTAGGGTCAGTCATGACTTTTGTATCCAGGACCATTGCTTGGTTTGGAACTTGTGTGTAGTTTATGTTCTTCTTCAGTTTATAGCAAGCCTGATAACCATAGGGCAGGCTACCCAAGTGAGTTTTATTAAGAAGGAATTTTTGAATAAGTCTTTTGGCTTTGCAAGGAAATACTGCTTTGTTTATTCAGCAAATCAAACTGACCAGTTCTGTGAGCTAGCATTGAAATATTCAAGCTGCAGTTGAACTGATGCACAAAGCTCTCTCTGTGCTGTGGTTTTGTGGAAGCAGGAGCTGACATGAGACGCAGATCAAGTGGAAGGGAGGAAGATGATGAGGAGCTGCAGAGACGCCGGCAGCTGCAGGAGGAGCAGCTCATGAAGGTGGTTATAAGCTTGTCCTCGTGCTGTTTCTGAGCACCATCCAAAAAGTGCCCCTTTGCTTTCTGTAAGCAAATCCACTGTCTTGGTCAGCTTTATTTTATTGATATGGTTTTTTTTAATTGCCATTTGTAGCTCAACTCTGGTCTGGGACAGTTAATATTGAAGGAAGAGATGGAAAAGGAGAGTCGCGGTAGGTCAGCCCTTTCTGCCAGTCGTTACGATTCTCCAGGTAATTCATGGAGGCAATAAAGCTAATCGTGAACAACGGGTAGTAAACACCACAGAGTGCACACACCCACTAGAATACACATATCAAGTAGTGTCCCAGAAGAGAGACAGCTGGGAAAGCTGCTTGATATGTGTTTATGTGGTGATCTGCCCTGAAAGAGTGGCCTGATTCATCACCTGGTTTTGTAAGGGGAGGAATGTCATGGTTGTTTTTTTAATTAGAAGAAACAGGAGGCTGAGGATTTTCAGGCAATTTTGAGGAGATACAGATATGAAGTGGGGTGAAGTGTTCAGTGACTCTGACATCACACACAAGCTTATAGGCTGGGTTATTAAATTACAGCAACACATTTTGCTTACACTGGTGGTTCCTGTCGCTGCTTAGTCTCTTCTCCCAGGGAAAGATACTCACCATTATTGACCAGTGGGGCTGCATATTCCAAACACAGCCAGTGTTTTGACCTGGGCTGACATTTTAATTGGGTGTATTTTGCTCCAAAACAAAAGCACAAAAGCTAACTTAGATTAGTGACTTAGATTCTTTGCCTCATTGCACTTCTTTGTGTATGGCTGTAGCCTTCTCACATCTCCAGAGAAGGGTTTGGGGGTTTTATTTTACTGTCTTCATTCACCAGCCATTGTAACATGAAAGCTGTACTTTGAGCCAAGAGGAGACAAGATGAGTCTCTGGAGTCATCCACTGGAGCAGTTGCCAAGCAAACTAAGATTTCCTTATGTTCCCTGTTTTATAAATGTGTTGCCTTGATGGCCTTGGAGAGGATTCCTATGGCTCTCACTCACTGTCTTAAATTTTTATGGGGCCAGAGTCTATCTGCTCAACTCAAAGCTTATGATGTTTTTATTAACCTTAGCAAAGGTTGGAGAACTCCTTTATCTGAGATGTGTCCATCCCTCTTTGCAGGGATAACCAGTGCCATCATCACTTCCCTTTTGGAAGCAGGGGTGATGCCAAAGGAGATGCCATGGATGATCCATGAGCATTGTTTTCAGTCAAGGGGAGACCACCTTGTTTTTGAGCCTGGGAAAATCAGTGTCCCTTATTAATGGCCTGCCACCATGGCATGAAAAAGCTGTTTGTAACTTACAGAATGTGTGGAAGTTTGTGCTGAGTTTGGGACTCAGTTTCTTAAAATCATTGTGTTTCCCTTGTGTGTATGCTTGGCTCTTTTAACTGTGTATTTTGTAACAGGTGATTCCTCAAGTGCTCTAGTTTTTTAGTTTCCATGGGATTTTTCCAGTAAAATATTTTCCCTTCCTCATTCAACAGCACATGCTTCAGCCTCCAAAACCTCTTCTCTCCCTGGGTATGGAAAAAATGGACTTCACAGGGTAAGAAGATACTGATTTGGAGAAGTGAAAGGTGGCTTTAATTATCCATGGTATTTATTTCCATATCAATTGTATTGGATTTCCAGTTTGATAAATGTTTCTTATAAAACCACCTGTAGTCAGACCAAACCTATTTTCCCCTCCCGCAAACTACTTTGTTAAAAAGGCAAGAAAGCAAAGGAAGAAATGTTGTAAAATTGAGGGGGAAATAAAAAAATTAAAGCAATTTATTTCTCCCCATGTACCAACCTGCTTGTAAAGACTTGAAGTGTGAATTTATGTTCTGTGCCTCTTTTCCTGTTATAGCCGGTCTCTACAGATTTTGGTCAGTACAACAGTTATGGGGATGTGAGTGGTGCTGTTAGAGGTAAGGATGAGGAGCCTTTTACAGTCTGTTAGTAATAAATATAAAAATGTGATGATGTTCGATCATTTATGCTGTTTTATATTAAGGCTGTGGATATGATTATTTTGTATTTGCTCAGTACTTTTTAATTTTCTTTGGCAAACTCAGTTAACTCAAAGCACTTCAAATGCCTGTTAAAAATGTTTGGTTTATTTTGCTAAATCTGCTCTGTGGAATTGATCCTCGTTCATACTTTAGCATTGGGTCAAATGGAAAGCAAATAACGTGTGCATTATCAGGAATATTAACTGAGTTCTGTGAGTTTTGTGTTTTCTTTCTCTGAAAATTACTATCCCTGTGCAGTCTGGAGCAATGTGCCACAGTGGAGAAAGGGAGATAATGCCCTCTAATCCCCATTGCTGCTCATGATCTTCATTATGACTTTGAGCTGGATGTGGTACCAGTCAGTGCCAAATAAAAATTGACAATATTATTTATGAAAGTTACAAAATTTGGAGATTGGAGAGAGAGCTGCAATACTTGGAGTGTTTGACTCTACAAACTAAGTACAAAATTAGAAATGTTGCTGGCTTTAGAGAATCAGGTGGGATTTTGGAAAAATCAGATTTAACAGAAAACAGAGAAGGATTCTCTGGTAGATTGTGACTGATTCCTGTCCTTCCACACTCTGAAGTTGATGAGATTTCTCTTTTGCTTTTCAGATTTCCAGGTAGAGTACGGGTTCTCATCAATCAACTGACAGCAGAACCTAAAGCAGCTACTTGTTCAACTCTGAATTTCTGCTACAGGGAAGGGTTTCTTAAGACAATAGCTTTGATTTTCCTGCATGTTTAAGCATAATCAGCAGTGTAGATCCTTATCAACAAAAAACAGGCACAGCCTCGCATTTCTCCTCGTTACCTCCCCAGAGCTGAGCTGAGACAGCTCAGACCTGTTTTGTGACTTGCTCTGTAAATTGCACTGTCTGTTCCTGAATGAGTTATCTGTAATAGCCTTCTCTGGACACGTGAGGGTGGATTTATTTCCAGCCTCTCTAGTACTGACCCCAGAGACACATAGAAAATCTCTTCTGGAGGGAATTTTCTCTTATACCAGGAGCTTTGAACTCCTTAATTTTACCCTGGAATTTGTTCTCCAGACAAGATGGCTGGTCAGTAGTTTTCTGCAGTGCTGCCACCCCAGATGAGCCAGAAAGAAGTGTGCTTTTAAATATAAACCTTTTTACTTCAATTACTGCCTGCAGGGTTTTGTTCAGAATGGTTTGAGTCTGCCTGGCTCCTCAGCACAATTACAATATGAAATGGCAATTTAAGAAATTGTTTAATTACTTGGATAATTTTGTTAACGGCATATCAAAATCATGATGATTGGAAAGAGAATGAAGTTATGGGAGGGGAGCAGAGCTGTCCATGTATTGTGCTCCAAATGTTATTTCCTTAGGTTTAGTACCTGTGTCAAAACAGCACCTTTTTACCCTTATCCCTGTTTGTGTTTATAGTAAAAATTACCCATTGTAGAGACAAAGAAAAAAAAAAATCCCTCAGCTGATACAGTAAATTACAAGAAGGAAAGCCCAGAGGTGTAAGAGTGCTTTCTGTGCCGTTGGGTGGGATCTGAATTAATGCTAGGGAAGAACTAGAGAAGAATTCCACCTAGTCATTGGGGTGGGAGAGGGACCACCACTCTCCTGGGGGGCCCAGGTCCCCTGGAAAGTGGTGCTGCTCAGCTCAGGGGGGGCTGTCACCAGCCTGAGCAGGGACAGGAGCTGTGGTGGCTGAGGGACAGAAGGATCTGCCTGCTCAGAGGAGTAGTGAGCAGTAGCCATGGCGATGATTGAAATAGTAAGACCGAGAATTAAGACTTGAAGGAAGTCTCAGGGCAAATTCACCTTTGTCTTCACCACGACTTGAGTGCCTTTACCCTCTGTGTGTGTAACCTTTGTGTCTGATGTGTGCCTGTATCCGATGCAGTCCCTCCCGGATGGTCATGTCCCTGGAATGAGAATGGACAGAGGAGTGTCTATGCCTAACATGTTGGAGCCAAAGGCAAGTGCAGATGTTATTCACTTTCCTTCAAGACTTTGAAGGTGTTACTGTGAAATGCAGATAAAATATGGGAAATGTCTTAGTTCCCTTGTTTTCTTTTACCTCACCTCAGCCCCTGCTCCTTATGTGCCAAACCTGTCCCTTTGTCCTGGACTGTTCTGCAGGTGTTGGTGCTCAGGCAGGCTGAGGCAGCCCAGGTGTGATCCCTGGGTTAGGGAAGCTTTTCTAGGGACAAAGTGACAGATGTGGAAGGTGCTCCATAGCTGGTTCTCTGCCAGGCTTCACCAGCCAAAGCACCAGGCCAAACTCCCTGGGAAGGTCTCAGATCTGTCCAGTTTGGAAAGGGCTGCAGAATATTGTGGCTCACAACACATTGCTGAGGCTGTTAAATTCCAAAGATGATGGGAAATCTTTGACTGGAAGTGAGATATCTACATGTCTGTCTGGATCTGTTCCTCAGCTCTCAGCACTGCTAACCTGAGACCTGTCCATAGTGTTGAATTCCCTGTATGAGAAACTCCTCAGGAGATTTATTGGAAAAAGAGACAATGTCAAGCTAACTGTAATTTAAGACAAAAATTAAAACGCTTTTACAGCTATGTCTAGAGATGCCTGAGTCAAAAATGAATATAATATATGGAGGGAATTCAACCAGGGCTGTGTTTTAAATATTACAACTTTATTGCTGGTGAACCTTCCATGAAATCATGATTTTGCCAAAGTTACAAGGATCAGAATTTCTGCAGTTAAGTGAGGAGCTCACTTTGCAAACCAGATTACTTCTTGTGCTTCCGAGTCACCTCCAGGCAAACTGTACTAGGCAATAACCTGGGCTTTATAAGCTGAGACCCCAGTGCACTGTGCAGTTACAAGTGGTTTTATACATTATATAAATGAGTCTGTGGGGACTCCTAAGAGACTGCTTTTTATTCCAAATAATTTCTCTTTCAGTGCAATAGAAATTCTTACAGTCACCACTGCTGTTGATGTACCCAGTGATTTGGGATGCTATTTTGGGTGGCAAATTCTGTCAGTATTATTAATGACAAAATTTAATTATTATTTTAATGGTTATTTTAATTTAAAAAATAACAGGAAATTTCCTGAGATAATAGATCACTTTCTGTTGGTATTTATAAAGGTGGTGCCAGACCCTCAGGATGTGTGAATTGGCGCTGTTTTTATTTGTGTCAGTTGTCCAACACTAACTTACACCTGCTAAAATAAAATAAAATAAACCAGTTCAGAGTCAGCATGACACATATGAAAAGTAAAGATTAATAATCCTAAGAATTACCAGATACTATCAAATGGTTCTCCAGAAAGGACAGAATTTGTGCATCTTGCCAGCCCAGACTGAGACATGCCTTGTTGTGAATATTTAAACATAAAATGTACTTATGACCATAGATCTTGACTTAAACTCTGCCTGTTTAAATATGAAAAGTTACATTTTAGTTTACTATAATGCTGTTTATAGTAGCCATTTCCAGTATCAAACATAAAAAATGTAATTCCAAGTATAGACCTAATTGTACAATTGTGACAATGTCAGAATCTCATAAGAATCATATCTCACAATTGGTATGTAAGCACACGTTATTTAAATTATTATTACTTAAAATAAAATCAAGTGGTGTGTTCATTGATGCCTGAATGTTATTTGTTATGTTTTGAAAAGTTCATTGGGATAATTGTTAACAATGGAATGAACTTAGATGCTGAGTACTGCACAAAGTTGATTAAGTCAAACTTCTTCAGATGTTGCAATAATGTAATTAAATAGCATTGAATAATAGCTCAGCTCTCTCCAGGAGATTTTTGGTGGTCTCACTCATATTCCCAGAGGGCAACTAAGACAAGACCCACAAATGACAGTAAAGGCTGAGTCAGTTGCCACTGAAGTTTCCAGAAAAAACTTCATTGACTTGAGTAGGGGTTGGATGAGGGGTCTGGGAATGCTGCTTTCCTAAAGTGACATGCAGTGGGAAGGGCTCTAGAGATGCTCTGGCAGACAGAACATGAGCTCTCCTAAGTAATTCCAGGCATGGAAGTGTCTATCCAAGGGGAAAAAAAAAAAAACTAGAACAGAGTTTTATTTGCTAGGGATTATTCCAGAAACTGATTTTCATATTTTCTGGAATCCTTTCCAAGCAGCACTGTTTCTGTTAGTTGTTTGAATTCTTTAACTATCCAGAAAGGCAAGGAAAATCATGTGATAAATTCTACTGAATGCAGTGGCCCCTACTAATTAATATTTTGCTTATTCAGAGATGCTGCTGGTTTTATGTACTTCCATGTTTTTAAAACCCACTCACTGTCAGTCCTTAGGGCTGTCCACACTCTGGCAGCCATTAGTTAGACCAGTGAGTGGCAAATGCAGTTACTTTAATAAATTTATACATTGATGGATGAGGAAATGCATTGCCTAGAAAGGATTCTGCCTGACCAAAGCCAGCTGATGTATTACATACAGCATAAAAATTGTGGGTTTACAACGTGAGGTAGTTCAGTGCTAAAGAAGTTCTGGATCTGTTCAGATCAGCTTGTTTTCCATACAACTTTAGGAAAAAAAGGATAAGAAAAAAAAATCCAAAAAACCACCAAACTGATATTTGCTTTGAAAAAGAAAACAAATATTTGTGTGTTTATGAAAATGACACACATTTTGTTCTGTCTGCGTTAGACTATAAATATAAATATTTCTTTTTCCCCCTTTTTATACGTTGTTAACAGATTTTTCCATATGAAATACTCATGGTGACCAACAGAGGGCGAAATAAAATACTAAAAGATGTAGACAGAACCAGGCTGGAGGTAAGAGAAGCAAGTTCCTAAATGCTCTTTCCTGCTAAAATTGTTTGTTTTTTGTGAAAGCTGAAACACTGAAATGTGGGTCCTGAGAAAAGTGGGAATATTTCTCAGCACTATCAGGGAAAGAGGGATCAGACATTGGGAGGAAGCAGCTGCATCTTCTCAAACAATCTCCCACATCTCTGTCTCCCTGCTCATAGACTGAGCTTCTCACAATCCCCTTCTGTTTTCAGGCCTTTCATTTTATGCTTGTGGATTTTCTAAAAGCCCAAAATGGCACAAGTTTCACAAGATCAAGACTGGAATGGAGCAATACTTTGTTCTTGGACCATCTCTTAGCTAAGAGTCAATGTCAGCCATCCTTGAGGACCAAAAGTCTAACTTTCTTTAACTCATCATGAGTCCTGTGACTTAGTTAGAAGACTGGCTGATATCCAAAAATACGAGGATCTAAATCTCTGCCAACAAACAAATGTAGTTTACAGCTTTGTGGATTAGGAAGACTTAAGCAGCCCAGGGGAATGCTGGGGATGCTTAAGTCCTTAATCTTCTGTGGAGATGAAAGGAAGGAGCCACAAAAATGTGGGTAGTTTGGGTAACAATTTGGGTTTATGCCCGTTTTCATTATTAGATGTGGTAACTAATCAGAATTCAGACGTGTGTTAGATCAGTGCCACAGGGAGACACTTTCCCCATCCAGTGCACTGTGAAGTGGCTGAATAAGAAGTAACCTGTGTACAGGACAGCACCAAAAAGGGTTTCATTAGCAGCAGAGAAGTGTGCTGAACAGTTAGCCTGGCCAGACATCTTCCTTCTCAGAGCTTGGAGCACATCAAGCTGCAGATGCTCTGCAGAGCACTCCTAAAAACCCAGTGTCTGTTGGGATTTCCAGGAGCAGAGGTGACTTGCTAAAGCCTGGGACAGGGCGTGCAGGAGTTGGTCCTGTTCTCTGGTCTGTCACTGCCTGTTGGATGGCTTCAGACCAATCATTTCTCTGTCTCTTGCTTATTCAGCAAGTGAAATGTTCCATGAGTGGCTCCTTGGGCACCCAAGTCCATGAGGACTTGAGTATGTGTATGGCCAAAGCATTCTTTTTTCCAGCAATGGCATAAAATCCCTAAGGTGCTCCAACCTCCTGTTGTGTCTCTTTGGCTTTGACTGACCATTACCTTTTCTCCTTTTTTTATTCCCTCCTTTTTTTTTCTTTTTTTTTTTTTTTTTTTTTTGAAGCGTCACTTAGCACCTGAAGTTTTTCAAGAAATATTTGGCATGACGATACAGGAGTTTGACAAGTTACCTCTCTGGAGACGCAACGACATGAAGAAAAAAGCAAAACTCTTTTAATCTCCCTTTAAACAAACCAACCACAAATGATGCATAGAATATTGTATCACACAGTCCAAACTGTTTGGAAGCAACTACTTATCCACCAAAAAAGGGAAAATCAACATAGTGGCGCCTCTGCAGTTGAACAAGATCAACAATTGCCCTCCTGGAATGCAGGGAGAAAATATCTGGGCTCAGAAACAGCGATGATAGTTTCCAGAGGTGTCAACCTGTTACCTGATATTGTACAAGATAGAAAACTGTTCTGTTCTTCTCCCTCAATGATATTCCCTTTACTTCTCTCCACAATATGATGGACTTTATTGCTAGAGCCAGGAAGTGCCCTTAGGATGCCTTGTAGACTAAAGTAGTTGTAACCACTCCAGGAACTGGAAGAGAATATATACATATATAAATATATATATATATATATGTATGTGTGTTTGCCTGTGTGCACACATGTATTTATATCTCTCCATCTATCTCTGTGTGTGTGTATGTGTGTATATATGTGTGTATATATGGAGAGGGACATAGGTGTGTAGTGAAGGAGCAGCCCCTTGTAACTTATCCACATGGTCACATCAAGTCTTTCACCCAACAGTTTCTTACTTGGCACTCTTTTGACACAATGTCTTCTTCATGTAACACAGCCTGTGGTGGTGGACACTCTGCTCACCTGCAGGACACCACTTGGATTTCTGGAAAATGGACTCCTTGTAAATATTTGCTAGGATATAAGAAGTGAATTGCTGTGTGTGTGCTGTCAGTCTTCCCTCTTCCACACTTTCTGCTTGAATTAATAAGGCTGGAGCTTAACCAGCCCTTTGAATAATTTAAGATCACTTCAGTAATGGGAATGATGGAGAAGAGTCAGTTTTCTTGTAATTTACTCCAGGAGGTGGGTGCATGGGGGTGGGAGTGGCAGAGTGAAGAAATGCTATTTTAAGTGTGCCCTGGTTTGCACCCAGAGATTTCAGGACGAACTCCCTGCTGGTAATTGCTAGTACAGCTCATCAGGCTGCAGTGGAGTTGTAGGATTTTACAACGGCAGGGAGAATGGTTCTCTGCAAGCTAACATGCAAATTCATCCCTCTTAGGGAGGAAATGTTTATGAATTTAAAGGTACCATCGAGGTGCCAAGCTCTGCCAATAGAGGCTTTTTGATTAAACTGCAATAGCTGTTGTCAATATGGCACAGTGCATGGGGCCAAGCACTCATTTTAGTTAATGTAGGTTTTCACTTGTGCTTGGAAAAGAGGGCACAGACTTTTTTTTTTCCTGTCTTGAAGCATCAAAGCTCCAGCCTTGGTTATTTTTATTTCCCTTTGTGCCTGACTTGGTTTTTGAAGACAGAGTAATCATGCAAGACAGTTTCTGAGCTGCGTTGAACTCCTTATTGCTTTCAGTCTTTCTTCCAATATGCTGCAGCTTGAAAAACTGCCTGTATATACCTTAACTGCTTCTGGGCAAGTCCTATGCAGAGGAGGACGTGAGCACCAAAGTAATTGAATGGATGCAGGGTGGCTGCTTTTTCTCTTCCTTGGTGCTTAACTGCCAATGCATAACTGCACTAATGAGCCTGCCTCCTGACAGGAGAGGGTCACAGGTTCTGTGTCTGTCAAAGCATATCAAGGTTTCCTTTTTAATGCAGAAACTTCAGGCACTGGAGACATCAGAACCTTTGTATTTTCTTTTCTATGAGACATTGGTGTTAAAATCTGGAAGTCAGGAAGAGGAAACAGTCCCACGTAGTTCTGAGATTCAGTATCACTGTGTTGAGTTCTCTGTATCACCAAATGACATTTCACCATCAGCTGTGCAGGACAGCCCAAACCCTGCCTCTTCTTTGCTGGTTTAGGAGGTCCTGTTGTGACAGAGCACTGTGGTTCCTTTGATAAAGTCTGAGATGAAGATTCAGTAGGGGAGAGACAGAGACCAGAGCTCAGCACCTGCTCCATGTCCCTAAGGGAATGTGGGTCTGTGGGACGGGCTGGAGAACGTGCCACCAAGGGTCTGGCACCATCCCCAGGGAACAGAAGTCCCTGGGACACTGTGACACACACACTTGTGAGTGAGCTCTCTGGGTGGCCCCGAGGTTGCAGCAGGGATCAGGGTAACATATTTCATATTTCTGTAGTTTTTCAGAACACAGATCTGAAAGGTTTTTAGAGGAGCTCTGAGAAGTAAATGGGAGTGTCAGGGCCTCAAAATGCATTTTTGAGTGAGTGCTGAAAGCAAATCCATACAGTGAAAGAACAGCAGTGTTTTACACTCTCAGACTTTGTGAATGCTGCGGTCTCAGAAATTCAGTGTTTGGTCACCTGCAAGGTGTGGCTTAACTTTGAGACAAACATTTGAGTTTTAATGCATTTAAATTATTAAAATTCTCCACATTTTGTCATCCCACATCCTACAGACACTCAAACTATTAGGCATTACAGGTCTTTTAGTTCAAGTCACCTTGACCATACCCCTTTTAGACCTGAGGAGTTGCTCTGTCAAGGATGTGAGCTGCCAGTCTGCATTTTTCTGTCTCCATCTCTAGGTTACTACTGAACTTCTCACAGCACATATGAACACACTACCCAGTCATTTCAGAAATGACTAAGCCAGGTTGTTTTCTTACCTCTCCCTCCTATGCAAAAAAAAAAAAAAAAAAAAAAAAAAAAACCTCAGCCTCTTAGCCTGTGAAGAATGGCATGGTAATTTGGATCTGCCTCATCAACTGAGAATTTAAAACTGCAGCTTAAGCTTGGGAAGGAATGAAGAGAAGCCAGGGGAGATGTTGCAGAAACAGCTCATCTCTGACTGGATTTTTGGGCCACTGCTGGCTCCCATCTGACTGGTGTGGAGCAGTCAGTCAATTCTCAGCCCTCTACACTAGCCTTACTACTGCTTTACTCCTGACTGAGAACATGAAGGGTTTTCTGAGCTTCAGTTTCATGCCTACAGTTAATTCTCCACCACCTACATGCAGACACACCCAGGAGATCATCTGTCCACAAAACCCACGCTGCAGCCAGCCATGGGGAAGGGAGGATGTCTGCAGTGGGCTCTCAGTGATTGTCACTGCAGTATTTTCTCTTCTTTCATCTGGTCTTCCCACCTAATAAAAACAAAATGTAGCCCCAGGGAGAATTTTCTTTGTAAGCAATTAATCATTTTCCTGGTATCCATTGAGTAGCAGTTCTTAGTAATTCCCCTCTTTGATATTCCCTTGGGACATGTCAGGAGTTGGACTAGATGATTTTTAAAGGTCCCTTCCAACCCAAATCATTCTGTGATTCTATGAATATGCCTTAAGTACATGCTTGTGTTCTTCCATTTTCCTGCAAAGCATTTGAGCTTCTGATAAAGTCCCATCCCATCAATGCTGTCAACACAATGTCATTAGCAAGAGGACTAAAAACTGATTGCTTTTGTCTTCTTTTTTCTCCTTTTCTGCTTTAGGAGTGATGTAAGAGCAAGGCCCAGTCAAAGCATTGCAGAATAACCCCACGTGTGCACATGGGGTTAAGTACACATGGGATTATGCACAGATGCAGATCCTTGAGCACAGGTGCACTTGTGGCACACACCCTCCCCATTTGGAGCTCATTAAGTGTGGGTTGTGGTGTGCTGTGGATGTCCTGCAGTGTGCTGTGAAAGGTCAGGCTGGGAGGACTCAGTAGTCCCTCAATTATCCCTTTATGTGGGATAAGACATCTCTGTGGCTCCAGTAGTGCTTTTCCTTCTGTCAAGACAGGTGTCACCTCTCCTTACAAAAGTCCTCCAGTCCTAAGTCTGTGATGCCACTGAAGTGCTTGCTGCCCTTTTCCTGTTGCATTTGGGAATCCTTTCTCAGCCATGTAGTTCAGATATCCTGCTGCTCAAGAGAGCTCAGCAGCCTTTCTTAAAAGTGAGCTACACTGAAGTTAGACACGTTTTGAAGTGAATCCCTTTCCACAATCCCTGTGTCTCCTGGCAGGGTGGTATCAATGGATAGAGAAGGGTTAAGGTTTGGGAAGGAGAAGGGTTGGCATAATCTTGATTTCTCCAGGGCTTGCCAGGGTGATGCTTGGCAGGATTAGACGAAAGCACTGGCATGAGACTGTAGTACCTGTTTCAGACTGTGGGGAGTCAAGTTTGGAGTTCATAGCATGTGAGCACCCACACTGAAATTAATGGTATGGAGCTGTTAGAACAAGCAACAGGAACATTAGGTCTCAGAATGGTAAAAACATGAACATCCTCTAAACTCTTCAGGGAATGATTTATCTTGGCTCCTCCTGACTTAGCAGGAGATGTTGGCATATTTGGACATAGGCTTGTAGGACAGACAAATGAAAACCACCTTTTCTCTCACTCCATGATTCATTGCTTTCCTCTGGAATGTGTTTGTGAAGGAGGATGTCCACATCCTGAATGTTACCTACAGCAGTGAGGAACATCAGTCAGTGATAATGACAATGCAATAAAACACTTGCAGGAAACAAGAATTAAACTGACCTGTCCAAAATGCCACTCATCTTTCCATGCCAGAGGGATGCTTAGGGCTTGTCTCCACTGCCCCTTCCCCATTCAGTTCTCCCCTGGTCACAGTCTGCTTTGTGCCCTGTCAAACTTTGTGGCCCTGTCAACACACCCACTAGAGTCCAGCATAATCTTCAGGGTAGATGATTAGCAAGGGCTGGTCTTGACAATATGTGGTACATTTTTACCCCATTGCTGCAAAATGAAGAGCTGGAGAGAGCTCCTGAGCACTGTGACAGTAGCACAATGCACCTTTTTCCCTTAGTGTAGAACACTCCTGTCACTGTGGGCTGCAGCATTGCTCTGGCTGGTGAGTTTTGCCTTGTGATTTCTCCCACACACCTTTTTTGTGCTTAATAAGATAAGAACAACAACAAAAAAATCCATCACAATGCAAAGATACTGAGTTTTCAGTCAGACAACTCTGCTGGCAGGAGCTGCGTGATGCCCACATTTGGCAGAAGTGTTATTAATTTTAATGTGCAGTGCAGGAAGTGGGAATGTAATTGGCCATTAATGTTGTTTGCCTGTATGCAAAATAAATTATTTGTTGCCCAAAGGGCTTCTAACAGGGAAATAGATTTCTGCTAATGAGTTGCTCAGAAACGCTCGTCTTTGTGAAGAGATAATACTTCCATGTGCACTGTGGTCCTTCTTTTGAGGTAAAAAAGAGATGACTGAAGGGGAACAGTGACCTGTTGTGTCAGGATCACCACAGGCAGTACAGGTGTTGCTCCCAGGACTCACAGAGCCGAGGCCCACAGGACCCTGCCCCTGGGCATTGGGAAATGCAGCTGTGGGAACCCCGGTGGTGCCTTACCAGGCTGAGTCTCCAGCTCCCTTAGGATGCTTTGACAGGTCCCACTGGACACTTGCCTGGGCTGTTGTCACTGAACACCTTCAGAATGCACTTCCCCCCAGATGCAAACCCTCTGGCAGCAGTGGAGCCTCCTCTCCCTGGCACTGCAGCCCTGGGGCCAGGGGAGCCTCTGGCTGCTGGGTGTGCCCAGCCAGGAGCTCGGTGTCACCCCCAGAGCAGCCCTGTCCAAGCAGTGAGGCTTGGTCATTGTGGACAACTCTTCCTGTAAGGGGGCCTTACTGGGAACTTTTTTTAAGCTTTGGAAACTGAAACTAATTTTTTAAAGGTGTACTTTCCTTTAAATCAGTAGATTTTGGCAATAGGATTTTTTATTATTTTATTTTTCTTTTCTCCTCCCTCCACGTGTTACAAACCAGCGTTTTGGGGAGGTGTCCCTGTGTTTTCCATTCATCTGTCTCTTTTTCTGAGTCTCTGTAAAAGTGAATCAATGTCTTGTCTGTACAGTAAGTCTGCTTGTATGCATAATGAGAAGTTGAGCTGGGTTGCTGTTCTGTACAATTAGTGTTTCCACTGTCATACTGCAAACAGCACATATTGCACTCCTGTGCCACTGTAATCTGCATCACTGTTGTACTCAAGTCAATGAATAAAGTTTGGAGCTTTATTCTTAATTTCTGGATTTATGTTGCCTCATTTATTTTGGTTTTTCTTTTTCATTTTGCAGAGTTATAAGAAAGTTCTCCTACAAAAATAGGATGTGCTCTTGAGAGCTCTCAGAGAGGTGAGATACGAATGATAAGAGCAAGACAGCTGACAGCAACAGATTTGAAAATTGTCACAAGGCTTCTTGTAGCTAAGCCACTAGAAATAGATAGAAAATAGATTGATGTAAACCACATAGAAGTGTTAATTTTGTTGGCAATTGAGGTTTAAAATGACCTGAGATACCAGCAAGGTGAAAAAGACCATGCCATGCAGTTGTGTCCGCTTCAAAGGCTAAATTGTTGCCTTTCAGCTAAAATGTTAGTCCCCATCTTGAAAATGTTTTATAATTTAAGTTAGGTGTTGGCTTAATCATCTGGAGTTTAAACCTGCCCTGGTGTGGGTGTGGAAGGTGGGGGATGATGCCCCCCAAGGAAATGGGGTGTTTATCACACCCATAATGTGCTGAGCTCCGAGGGTCCAGCAGAGCATGGTGGCAGCAGAATCAAGCACCCAGCCCCTCCAAGGATGTGTGCAGCACAAACCTGCACGGTCCCTGAGCCTCCAGAAATCCCCTGCAACCCTAGGATCCGTGCCCTGCAGATACCAGCTTCTCCATCTTCTCTCTCCCTCCTCAGCCCTCTGAGCCTTCCCCCTGGCCCTGCCTTGATGTTCCACGCAGATTCTGTCTCGTGACAAAGGTAAAGCTTCCCCAGGGTTTTACTTCAGTGTGCTGTGTTGAGAGTGTTTAATGGCTGAGCCTCAGATGAGATGAGGGCTCAGGTTCCTGCTTGGAGAGCAATACCACTGTGAAATTATCCTTTAGCAAGGTTCATACCTGCCCCATTTTTCGCTCTGTTGTGTGTGTGCTGTGACTTGCACAAGAGAAACCTGTCTCTGAACAAATCCAGGCTGGTGGCAGTTAGAGGTGTCCTTTCTGTCCTTTCTAGAGGTGTCTGTCCAGGACTGCATCTCTGGGCATCTCCTGTTAACCTCCCTGGGCATCTTCACTCCTTCAGGAACTAAGGAAGGTCTCTGCACAAAGTACCGACTTAAAAAGCCACAAGTGTAAGTCTGGCCTTGCAACTTCTCTTGAAAATTTCCCAAACATATAAAAAAACCTCAAAACCCAGAGTCTCCCTTTTGAGTGGCTGTGTCTCTTGAAAGTCACCAGCTGGCAGTCAGCTCCCTCCCTGCAGCAGCAGCTTCAGTGGAGTGCCAGCCCTGGGACATGTCCTGCCAGCCCAAGCTCTGGAGATCCCAGGCAGCAATCCCTGCTGGGGATCTTTGACCTGGCAGGGTTATGGAGCAGTTGCTCCATCACAGCCTCCCCCAGAGCAGAGCACTGGGAAAATTACCCCTGACTGCACTTCTCTGTGTAGAGCAAATTCACAGGGATCTGTTCCAGTCATCAGCCCCACAGTGTGACAGTGCCAGCCCACCTAAGCACATTTTTCATTTCTCTCCAGTTAAATACACAAGCCCACTGAAATCTTAAGTCTAGGATTGCTTTTTCTTTTTTTTTAATTGTTAGCCCATTTCCCCCTGCTCCCCTCCTCCCCACAAGTAATGTGAAGTTTATGACCCCTGAGTAATGACTGTGGAATGCTCTGCATCCTACAGCCATCTCGAGGCATCTGGCAATGGGAATCTTCACAGCATGTAAAAAATACACAGATAATACCATTGTAAATAACTCAGATCAAAACAAGTCAAATGTCAATGCTAATTTGCTGTCAAGTATAGCCCAAGACCACTTCCTCCTGCAAAAAGAGAGACCCAGTTCCCAAGTGCGTCTTGCTCCCTACCAAAAGAAGCTTATTCTCCACCAAAAACCTCTCCAAACTCTGAATTAACAAGAATGGAGGTTTTTTCCCCCTTTGCTGTTTTATTTTTTCTTTAGCTTTTGTGCCTGTCTGCTGCAGAGTCCAAGGCTGGGAAACGAAACTTCAGTTTTGCCTGACATTTTTCTATTGTAAAAAAAAAGACTCTTGGGAGAGATATTTACTGTTTTCTATGGCTCAGTCAGAGGGCAAGAGAGAAAAGTTGTTCCAGGAGTCCCCATTACAAAGCATTTTTTCACATAGGCTCACTTTTCTTTTTTAAAGGAAGGGAGATGAAAGAGCTGGCAGCCCTGGAACAGGAAGTTTGCTGTACATCCAAAGGTCAGGTGGGTCTCAGACAGCCACTGCTTCAGCTCTTTTATATACACACTGCAGATTAAAATGGACATCCCAGGCTGGGTGTAGCCATGGCAGTGATGGGGGCCCAAGGGTTTGGGGGGGAAAGGAAGAGAGGGGAAGCAGGGAAACAGCAGAGCACAGCCTCTCCTCAGGCTGGGATTTCATAAGACAAAGCACTGGGTGGCTGTTCAGACAGCTTAAGGTATTCCCACGCCCCCACAGCTTTTTCCTGCCATCAGATATGTCAGCATGACTGCTTGTGGGGTCACTCTCAGTGACATTCGGGAACTGATCCTTCTTAAAAAAACATTTTTTACTTTTTATTTCATTGCACAGCATTTTTGTTTTTTTTTTTTATAATTTTAAAGTGAGTCAGTTCCCTGCTTTGAGTGTATGTCCCAAAATAATTGTGCTGGGCATAAAAAATGGGGTGGGCACAAGTGAAGAGTGATGTCTGAAGAAAAAGCAGAGCACAGTAAACTGCCAGAGATAGAGATACTGCACTCTGAGTGTCATGAAATCTGTCTCAGGTCCATGGCAGAGAGGGCAGCTGGTGGCATTCCCTTTGTCCCTTCCATTCCAGCAGCACCACCACACCTTCTGTGACTGTCCCTTTAGAAGGGCAGCCTCTGAGGGTCACACTGCTGCGTCAGGTGTGTGTGCAAAGGCATGAGTGTTCCAGCTGTTGCCTCAGTATGAAAGAGGGAAGGAAGGGAAGGACTGAATCCCACCTTCAGCGTGCGCCTTCTGGAGGGGATGGCTGTGCAGACCCTCCCTGGGAGCTGCATGCTCTGTGCTGGGCTCTGTTCAGGGCAGGAGCAGGACAGAGCCCTGCCAGGCACACTTGCTTGGTGTTATAATGCCTCTGCTGAAACTGTGGCAGAGCTGTTTGGACGTAGGTCAGGAGAAGATGATCTCTGCAGAGCTGAGTTCCTCTCAGTGAAATTCCCAGCCTTTAAAGTTGGCACGAGTTAGGGGCTGGATGTAAATTAATAGAGCATCTCTGGGCAGCCAGTGGAGAAGCATCAAAAGGTGAGACAGGTCTGGCAGGAGCAGACTGACAGATTTGGAGGCTGACTTTGCTGCCTGGGGTCTCCACACTTGAGAGTCATCTATTTCCCATAATTTGGGCTATCCCAGCCCCCACAGTTCCAGGCAGTGGAGGGAAGAGTCGATGGTAGAACTAAACCTCCTGCAGGAGCCCAGCAATGCTGCCAGAGGGCAACAGGGCTCCCCCTTGACTGCCTCTCCTGGATTTAGGCTACATACTGCAGAGGAGACAAAATGCAGCTGACTCCATTCAAGGACTTCATTGACACTGGCTCTGAGGCTTTATGTGAACCAAAGTGTTTGCTGTGAAACAGGAGACAAGGTAATAATTGAATCAGGATTCACAATGAATGAGCTGCTGCTGAGAAATGCCTACTTTGCAGCCCTGATATACTGGGGATGTTCAATGACTGCCAGGAGCAAACTCTGTGGTATCTCAGTTAGCTCTTACCCTAATTACCATTTACAGAGGAGTTGCTAGATGAATGAGGACTGCAATATAAAGGCCTTTAGTAAGATTTATTGATGAGACTACATGAATAATTCCCCTTGCAATGATGCATTTAAGACCACAGATATTGTGGGAGGAGGAAAGCCAGTGTTTGATATTTTGAATGATTTTAAAGTGTGTGTTTTATTTTTATGTTTCAGCTATTGCTGTTCCTTCTAACTGTTCCCTTTCAAAAAAAAAAAAAAATCCTCCTCCTGCCTCCTAGGTTTGTGAAACAATAGTAGGTAATTGAAAACAAGCTGCTTCTGAGGCCAGTAAATATGGGATCATATAAATGATTCTATGATAACTGGTCTGCCATGGTGCTCAGGCAGCCCAGAGCGTAATGCTTCAATGCTCTGACCTCTTGGCACTCAAAGTTTGTTTTCTGTAACTAACTAATTGTTCAGCTTCCTGAAAATTACATTTGTGCTCCTTCTCCCTTGGGAGCAACCCCAACAGAGGACCCTTCGGAGAATTTTCCTGGGCCTGGCCAGTTTGAGTGAAAATGGAGGTACCAGCAGGGCAGGCAGATCACCTGGGGGGTAAAGCTGGCTGAAAGATTGACCCTGTGAGGAAAAAAGCGAGTAACATTTGATCATATCAGCAGGGCTGTCAGCCTCCACATGCTGCCAGCCCACTGCCAGTGCTGAGATAAGGGAAGGGTTTCACCAAAGCAGAATTGACCCCTCTGCAGATCCCAGGATTTGACTTTTTCTCCTCATGGAAAGTTCACCCCAAATGAACTAAACTTAAATAAACCAAATTTACTAATCATCACCCCAAATGCCTTTAATTAGATTAGCTCGCTGTGTAATGGAGTAAACCAAAACAAATTTAAGACACTTGTAGTATTAGTTTGGTAGGATGTTCTGCAGGTCTCTTGAGAGATACTACAGCTGCTGTGGCTCTCCAGTTCACCATCTCTCCTCTGCTGTGTCAGCTCTACAGCTGCAGCACTGATGCCTCTGAAGATGTGGACACTGTGTGCAAACACTTGCAGGTCACTTCAAGAAACCTTCCTTGGTGTGCTGTGCTGAAAACCAAGAGCCACAGCAACCGCATTTGGTGGGTGGCCAGAGAGAAGCAAGTAGGGGACACAGCAGGCAAGATCTTTTGAAACAGCTTCAGTTCTGAGAATTGCTTATCAGCAGAAACCTCATCCTGTAGCAGGAACCCACGAAGTGCCCTTGCTGTATGTCCGTGGGGAGGGCAGAAAGGTGCTGGGCCATGTGCACCTGCACAGCCCCTCCTGCCCCACACAGCCTGCTGTGCCTGCAGCTCTCTGCTCCCCGGGATGGGCAGATGATGGACTGAGTGTCAGGGGCCTCGGGCAGTGCAGGACACTCTTCCCCCGCCACGTGCTCACGAGGTGACGCACACACCATTGCCCAACGCAGCCCCCATGGCCCGTGGTCCTGGGCGACTCTCCCAGTTGCTCCTCTCCTCCAAAAAAACCATTTCTGGGCACCTGGCCTGCAGTGTGAAACAGCCTTTGTGTGATATTTTGTCAGCTACAAATAATTGAAAAAGGCCTACATAAAGTCCTAATTGTGTCACAGAACAGGCTCTTCAGTCATCCATCTTCCTATTAAACTTGTGAATTTCAGCTACTCAGCCCTGTTGGAGTTATTTTCCCCTTCCCCTCCTTCCTCTTTTAAGCTTCTATTTATATTCTCTCAGTTGTCTCTGCCAGAAGATCTCATGTGGATACATTAGGCCTTTTCAAAAGGAAAGTTGGATTACAGCGATTTTTCTCCCCGTAGGACACAACAGCTTCATCATTCATAACAGAGCAATACACTATAACTTCATTATAGATGGCATGAAGCTGGCCTATTTAAACAGAATACTTAATGATGGTTGAGAAGGCAGGAGAAATTCAGCTCCACAGCTCTATGTGTGAAAAGAGAAACTGCTTTTTTTTTGCATTTACCAAGGCAGATTTCTTGATTATTGATTAAATCTCTCTTCACAGGAACAAAAAAAAAAAAAAAAAAAAAAAAAAAAAAAAAAAAAAAAAAAAAAAAGAAAAAGGGGGGAAGACTCAACTGACATGGGTGAAACTTATTTATTACCTGGTAGTTAATTCCACTTTGACAGGTAGTTTGGCATACCCTAACATCCAGTATTTATAGCAGGAAAGGAAACTTGGACTGCTCCATAGTACTCAGCCTCCACTGAAACAAACTGCAGTTTATTGGTGCTGTAGGACCACAGGTTCTCATTCTTTCCCCTTGCCCCTCTCAGCAGTGCTGACCACAGAGACTCTGCTCCTTGACTTTGACTGAGTAGAACTGATTAAGGCCTAAAGAAAAGCTGCAGGGTGAAAAACATTCTTTTTGGGGAAATGCCAGAATAAATAGCCTTCTGCGAGCTCACAGTTGACATCAGACCACAGTTTGCAGTGATGATGGGGGAGGCTTAAAAAATCCCAGTGAAAATGTAGCAAGACATAAAAATTAATCTTTCCTCATATTTTGATAAAATTAGTTTTTCTTCTCACCCGGGTAAGCTTTCCTGGTGCTGAAAGGTGCCAAGAGTTCAGGCAAGTCCTCCACCTACAGCTTGAGAGTCCACACAGATTTTCTTTCTTCTAACTTGGGAGAGACTTTGCTCAATACTGGCTTACTGGTAAAACTTGTAAGAGTGGATAAAGTTTCTAACTCAGCTGAAAGCCATTATTTCCCATCCTATCTCCTCAAAAACAGGACCATGTTGCCATGAATGAGTGTTTTGGTCACTTGATCACCAGCAAAGGCATCAGCAAAAGCAGGTTCAACATTGAAGAGAAAGTGCAACAAAGTTCACTGGCAGAGTTTACTCTAGTAGTTCCTAGGTGATTAAAGCACACAGAGAAAGCAAACTAAAATCTAAAGTCAATTAATCTAAAACCAAAATCAATTCCAAAATTGTCCATGTGGAGCCTGGGAGGAGAGGTTGGGGAAAGCACAAGGATTAAAAGGAATAAGGGGCACCCTCTCACTGAGTCACAAGGTTCACAGTGGGACCCCCTTGCCAAACTGAGCTTCAGAATTCAATGGTTTAGGACTAAAGGTTTAGCAGAATTTGAACTTAACAGCACTTAATCAATAGCTCAAGTTAAGCAATTTAAGAAAGCATTCATATAGAATTTACTATAAGCACAAGAGCAACTCACAGGCCCAGCTAACTGAAAAATCTAAAGTACTTAAGAGTCTAGGAGAGCAACATTCCCAGTACATTTGCTATGGCATATTCACACTTACACACACACAGATGTGAAGGAGTCTGTGCAAGTTGTATCCCTGTGAAAAATCCCCCTCAAATTCAGGGAAGCACTTACATTGGATCCTTTGCATCTTCTGAACAGGTGAGAGAGAGGTTGAACCTCGGGGATTTGGGGGTATCAGCCCAGGATTTGTCAGTGTCTCGTGCTGGTCCTCCAACAAGAGCAAAGGTGGGAGTTGTGGCTCTGAGAGGCTCAAACCAAAGGGCAGTGCTGGGGCAGCCACTGTGCTCCAGGAGAGCTCACAGGGCCTCCCTGTGGACTGCTGTTCATAGGGGCACAAGAGACTTGGCTTTCAGTCATGTAATGTTCCATCCTGGCTGCAATTCAGGTCAGTGGCTTTCTTTGAAAGTTCAATTACAAAAAATGCTGTTCCACTTGGGCTGTTATTCAGGCAAGAAAAATAAGTTTCCAAGGCTGTTTGTAGAAAACAGGAGCTCGTTAGACAGTACTAATTCCTGGGAGCAGACAGTGTTTCTGATAAACTCGAGAGGAGCTCAGCCCAGCTGTTCCTCAAGGCCAAGACCTAAAGAACATTTCAGAGATCATAGGCCAGGGGGCTCATGGGGGGATGATGCACCACCACACAGGGCTAAGTAGCATCAGAGCTTTATATCAGAAACTCTTGGGAAGCTGATGGCCACGTCCTGTGGTGCCTGGGGGTGTTACAAGCTGCAATACAGGGCACTGATAATGGGGGAGGTCTGCTGGTGTGAGCATCCCCATGAGGAGTTTGCAGGGAAAGGAACAAAGCACGCTTTGGCCTCCTTTAACTGATATTGAACATTGTCAAACGAAAGCTGAGGGGCTTCTCTGGAGTGGGGAGAGGGTCTGGGGTAGTAAAAAAGTTCAAGGAAGAAATAGCTTCAGGAGGAACAAATGCTGTGGCTGTTGAGCACACTGTCTGGTCAGCATGCCTCATACTTTGGCCACAAGAAGGTATTCTGTCTGTCAAGGGAAAGAAAGCAATTCAAACTATTAGGACTCCCTGTAATTTGGCCTACAAGCATTTTGGATTTAACAACTGAAAAGGAAATGTCAAAGAATGGGAAGCCAAGAGAAGCTCATCAAAAAGACATCTGGTCCTGCTGTCCTTAATGGGAAATCCCCCCCTCCCTGCAGCCACCCTCTTCCCAGCCACGCTCTTTTGAAACAGTTAAAGTCTGAGAGAATCCAAAATATTGCTGGAATGTATCAGTGATGAAGCTTTTGTATAGCTGAGCAGCTAAACAGCTCTGGTTTTGTTTGTGTTAGGGTTGATTGTCTTGCCTTTCATCGGTGAAAGTCAGAAATGGCTGGACAGAAGTCAGTGCAGCAACAGTGGTCTGAGGCCAGCTTCAGCTGGGGAGAATTTGGTCACCTCTTTTATAGCTGGAATCATGACATGCTTCACAGGGAAGCAAAGAGACCTCAAAAGAGGCACCCATAGGCAGCATACTTACAAATCACCTGAGGTGAAGGATTCGTGCTCTCCAACAGAGTATTTAAGTGAGCAGCTCTGCTTGGAACAGCCATGCTGTCCTGGTGACCCTCTCTGTTTCTTCTGGCCCTTTTTCCACTGACTGAAGCCTGGCAGGCTGCCAGTGCCTTCCTGAAACCAAGGAACAAGTCTGGTCTGCTATAAGGCACCCATAGGAGTTATTCCTGGGGAAAGACTGCTGCTCATGCTCCTGAGTGCATAGCCCAGGATCTTCAACGTGTTTCTGCACTCAGCCACGTGGCAATGCCATTTATCACAGCCCCTCCTAGAAAATCATGTTCCCAGGGCCTGGGTGCCCCAGAGTTTCAGCATGGGATGCAGTGTTTGATCACATGAATCAGGACAGCTGGCAGAGTCCAGCTATTCAGATCTCCTTAGGGAATAAGCAGAGGACCCCATCCAAATTCCCAAAACCAACTATTCCCTTCATCCCTTAAATCAGAAAATCTGGAAAACCAGCAGGATTCAGCAGATCAGGGTTCAAAGACATTGATGTGAGCTCCATAAACATCCTGAACTCCTGCCAGTACTCCCACCTAAAAGGAAGACTGGGGGCACTTTCAGAGAGACAGCTGAGCAGTGACTGCTGATTGCTCTATCTAGTGCCAGCTGTGTGTTCCCAGCTCTCAGTGGTCTCTTCCTTCCATCCAGCTGCAGGTGCTTGCCATTCACCTGGTACTGTCCCAGTCCTACCTGGCTCTACTGCAACCCAACTCATGCTCCCCAGGTGGGACAAGAATGTGCCATTTTAGTTTTCTGTCATTTCAGCGTGGAAGTTGGTGCAATAACAGTGAAAATGGCACCAGGAAGAAAGAGATAATTTGGCCAGAAGAAGTGGGAGGACAGAGACCTCACCCTGTCAGAGACAGCAATGTTGTTTTGCTGGCTCAACTGTCCCTAGGTCCACAGGCTTTGTTGCTGTTCAGAGGGATCCCCAAATGGGCAAAAGGAATTCTCCCACCTCAGATTACTGGCAGCATTACAGTATTGCAGCCAGAGACTCCAAAGTGAAGATGGCTTTGGCTTCCTCATTTCTTGGCATTTTGTAGGACACACCTCAACTTTAATCTCTGCTCAGGTCACAAAACTCACCTCTGCTCAAATCTCTCTGAAAAGGTTTTATGTCTGCTTGACCACAACTGTCCACTACTACACCTTTATCTAAGTGGGGACCCAAGATGATATCTGGAAGCAAAGAGGACACAAGCGCAACACCACTGATCTGAGATCTCCCTGCTAACCCCAGCCTGCCAAGCCATCTTATTCCTCCACCTGTGCTCCAGGTGCCTGTACAAGTGGAGTATTTGACACAACTTCCCTTCTTTCAGGAGCTTAACAGAACCAAGTTAACTCTACCTCTTACTGAACTTGGTCTTGTTGAGCAAATTCCTGAACTAGGTTTTTACAGCATTGATAAGTGCATGGGGAAGACAGAAAGAAAAGCCTCATGAAACAACATACACAATTCAAGTGTGGAGGAAATGTCTACCTTTTTTCTGCCAGATGGGATATTTTCCCTGAAGAAAGGAAGAAGTCTGACCACTGGGGACTGCTACAACTGGAATATCTGAGCAATATCTGGCAGAAAATACCCCAGAGAGCAGCTCAGCACTATCCAGATCAGGTGTGGCTCTTCCTGACAGTCTCCATCAAGCACAACTCCCCTGAAGTCAGTGGAGGGCACCTGCACACAAGTTCTCAAGGCAGGCTTCCTCTGGCTTTCCCCACGGAGGAGTCAGTAAGTTTCACCACACTTTGTGTCATGGTTAAACCAGGGAAAAAGCAAAGTAATTGCAAGCAAAAAGAAGAAAGTCATAGCAAAGATTTAGACAAATATAGACATTAAAGACTTTGCTGATGCAAAAGGTAGGTGTAGCAATCAATCATATCAATCAACAATATTAATGAAACAATGTACACCTGCTTAGTGTACTTGGGGAAAAAAGTGTTTAGCATTTCCAGTGGAGAAAAGAGATTATTTGGATCATGCTATTACACAAGGTATTTAGCAAATCATTGTAATTGTTCATAGAGTTTGTTTAGGCATGTAAATATATTTTTGATTCCTGCTCTGTTTCACAGGAAGCAAAAGAGCTTAAAGGCAATAAGTCCAGAGAAGCAGAATTACATCTGTTGAAAGGCTGTACAGCATGGTACAGGAAAACTTTAGCCAAAAGTGCCAGTTTCACTAGCAGCCAGACTGCCTTACAATACAGCATGAATATGCAGGGAAAAAAGGATCAAAACATGTCAACTATAGTATCAACCTCTGCACTGAATGATAGGATGTCAGCCACATAAAAAAGGAATTAAACAAGATGAGCTTGGCCCTCCAGGGTTTTCACACCTGAGTCATCATTAATGATAATAGTCATCATCACTAATAAGCATCACTAATGATAAGAAGAAAAAAAGGCAAGGAATACATGGGTGTACAGGTAGATGGCTGTTATTTTATTGGCTTCAAGAAGCTCCACCAGGAAAACCAGTTTGCAAGTGTTTGCTCTACTTGAGCACAGTGGTAAACATCTAGATTTCAGCACCAACACTGGGAACATTCATTCCTCATTCTAAGCAGGGTCTGAGTATTTCCCAGTTCTATTAAACCCCAGAACACAACAGCCTGTTTGAAAAAGAATACTCCAAAGTATTTTAGGTACTTCCTACTGCAAGAGGAAGGGGGCAAACAGGAAGAACTTGTATTCCTCTGGCATTACTATTTGTCCCATTGTCACTTGTCCAGCAATTGCCATGGGCATAACCAGCAGTCCTGGAATTCCAGAGCATCCTTATCATGGGAAGGAAAGGAAGGGACAAGCAGGGAATGTAAAGGCTCTGGGTCCTGAAGACAGGAATCACAGGTATCTGATGTTTTGATCTTTCAAAATAATCTTTAATTAGTTTGTGTAACTGGTATTATCCTTAATTAGCCTTGCTCAGTTCAGAATGCCTGCTCACCTGCTTCAAGATAGAGGCACACCTCAAAGGTTTGCAAGACCAAGGCCCACCCTGCTAGATTTTGAAAGCTATAGCCAAGAAGCAGCTGGGAAGAGCTCCAAGAGAAGTATTCCTACGTGGCAGGCATATTTATTTATTTTTCTCCAGTTACTGCAGACTGCTATCTGCCTGCTGGATTTGATAGTTCAGGCACTTGGCTTGCCTGTCTCTTTGTGTGGTGGGTATGCACTTGCAAAAGGTGAGAGATGCTCCAGCCTCAGCTCCCTTGAGTGGCAATAGCTCTTTATCCAGCCTTGTTCTTGTATGGAGAGTTCCCTGGTGGCAGAGAGATCCACAGATTTTCTGGTTCCACAGAGATCCTCTGAGAGGTGTCACCCCCACCAAGCACTGCCTGGGAGGGTGGGGACAGGAGGGGCACACAGGGGCCCAAGGAGTGTCAGGACAGTGCTCTTCCATCCAGCCTGGCTGCTTGCTTCCCATGTGAGCCAAGAGAACCTGCTTATGGCTATTTTTAGAAAATGTAAGGAGCACCATATGATGGAGCCTTGGGGTGCAGCAGTGACGTTTTCCAGGCTACCTTGGACCATGGATGTTAATGGTTTGTGGGCTGAGAGGTCCAAAAACTGGCAAATACAGATTCTGTGAGCCTTCTGTTGGCTTTATCTAACGTGTACCAAGGAGAGCAGTTCATTTTCTAGGTAATGGTTGCATATTTTTCCACAGGAACACTGGAGCTGCACACTCAGGTCAGGCACTTAGCCTCACCTTTTGCTATAAAGGCCCTGTAATAGGCAGGTATGGCTCCCTTGTCCCCACACCAATGTAATTTTTGAAGATAAAATTTCCCCTGTAACCTTCATAGACTTTGCTGTTTGTTACTTTCAATGTTCTCATTAGCGATATACACATTAAATTCCTTCAGCATCTCCAAAACTTTAGCCTGAGGACAGACTGCCACCTGTGCCTCATATTGAGGTCAGACTGGATGCCCACTTCTCCTCGTGTGACCATTTGTGCACTTTGGACATGATAGTTCTGGCTGCCGTGGCAGAAGTCAGGCAAAAATGTCACTGCAACCCAAGGAGATGGACACATTCCTGTGAGACTGGCTCTGTCCAGGAGCCAGGTCCTATCAGGAAGCCTTAATGAATAAATCACTGGAAAGAAGAGTGCACATTCAGTGGCTCCAGGATACAGCTACCTCGGTGTAGAAGGAGAACCCAAATTTCCAGCCTGTCACTCCAGAGCCCAGGTGTGTCTCTGGCAGGCTCCTACCTGGGCTCACGGCACCGGCACCACGCCTGGCTATCCCGGGATAACCAGGGCGCTTCTCCCAACGTGCCCAAAGCCCCACTGCAGCCAGAGCTCACCATCCCAAACACGGGGCATCCCCAGGAGCCGCCCCCCGCCTCATCCCAGCGCCCGGTGCCGTCCTCTCCCGCCTGGCCCCCAGCCCGGCGCTTCTCCCCGGGGACCGGCCGCCTCCCCACAGCCCGGGCAGGGCTCGCTCGGCGGCAGAGCCGGGAGCCGCGGGCAGCCCGGAGCGCCCAAGGCTGTTTCGGGCCGGCCGGGGCGGCCGGCGCTGCTGGGATCGGAGCCTGCGGAGCCGGGCGGCGGCGTGTCCCGGAGCGCTCGGGAGTCGCTGGGCTGCGCTCCCGCTCATCGCCATGGAGAAGTACAAAGGTGAGAGGATGGGAGCGTCTCGCGTGTCCGTGTCCCGCGGCAGCCTCGCTCGGGGACCGCCGGGGGACTCTGGGGACCTGCGGGGGCGGCGGTCCTCGGGGTGGCTGACCCGCTGGCACGGGCTCCCGCGGAACGCTGTCCCCCCGCGTGGGAAAGCGACGGTGGGATGCGGAGACAGCTCCCCAGGCGATGTTTCCCGAGAGTGGGAGCGGGATCGGCTGCGGGGAAGGGTCCTGCGAGAGCGGGCCGAGCCCAGTTCCTGCGGCCGGGAGCGGCTGTCCCGCCAGCGGGACCGGGCGGGCAGGGCGGGGGTCCCGCTCCGCCGGGAAAGGCGGACGGACAGTGGGACGGGAACTGGCTCCCGGGAGGGGATCTCCGTGTGCGAGGCCAGGGTCAGCCCGGGGATGGAGGGGAAGCGGTGCCCCGCGTGGGGACAGGGACAGCTCGGGGATGGACGGTAAGCGGTGCCCGCCGTGGGGCGGGTGCGGGGAGCGATGGGGAAGGTGCGGGGCAGCGCGGGCATGTTCCGCCCGGGGATGTGAAGTCCCTGCGTACCTGCCCCGGACACCTTCCCCCTTCAGGTAGGAAGGGAAGGAGAAGGAGGGAGATGTGGGAAAATTTCACGTTTTATCCGATCCGGAGATCGGGATCTTTTTCTGCCACTTAAAAGCAGCGGCTTGTTGCGTTTTCTGGAGCCGCTCAGTTGCCTGACATTGCCCGTTCCGTCCTTCATCCTAAGCCGCCGATCTGCGTGGATTTCCCACCCTCCCAGGCTGAGCAGGCACGACACTGAGTGTCTGTTTTCTAAACGCAAATAGTTTTGGTGGTTAGGGAGAGGGTAGGTGAGCACTCCCAGCTTTCTCCCTGGCAGGTCTCATCCGGGCTGGCTGTCACCCACAGCCCATTTATTTCCCCTCAATCAATGGCTCTGGCGCTTCCTGTGTGATGCTGCTTGGTCGTGAGCGCCGAGACTGGCACATCACAGGTCCGTGCTGCTATGGACACTCCTGGGCACTCTTCAAACATGGGCTGTCCTTGCCAGCTGAGGCGGAGGAGGTGGGATGCGGTGCCCGGGAGTGCATGGAGCACTCGGATGTGTGTGGGTGCTCTGTGGTTTCTGCTCCTGCTGATGTGTAGAAACCTCCCCTGGAGGAGGCGGATCCACCCCTTGAGTAGCGCAGTAAATTTTACCTGTTGAGAGGAGATGGGACTCTCCTTTTCACTGCTGTCCTCCTCATGGAACTCGAACATTTATGTGGGGAACTTGGTATTAAACAAACTATTTCTGCCAGACCCCATTTGTATTTATTACTGTCAAACCAGAAAGGTTTGCTTACACCTCAGTAGATGCATTTGAACTAATAGCTCATATCCTAATGTTGAGGTATTATATTGTGGAAATTAACTTTTGCCAGAACTGTGTGTTTTTTTCACTGTGAAATACTTCAGCGTTCTGACAGGGCTGGCACTGTGCTGCCTGTTGCATTTGATCCTTTTCCTCCTTACAACTGGTGCTTTACAGGCCTGATAAGCACAATAATAACACACTGCAAAAGCGATCTTAAGGATTATATTACAAATCAAATATTGTGTAGTTGGTTTGGTTATTTTTTTTTTCCATCCTGGCAGGGTCTGCACAATTCCATTCAGTTCCAGTAGCAAAGCAGTAGATTCATTAAGATTCAGCTATGTTTTGTATATTGCCTTTTTAAATATGCACACTGCTCCCTCAGAGCAGCGGGGATGTTCTGCACATGTGTGATGAATAAATAGCGAGCACAACTGAATGATGGCAGAGCCCTGCCAGGGCTTTTTTGTGTTGGTGCCGATGGGTGTGGGAGCGGGGGTGGTGATGAGGCCAGCCCTGCGGGGCAGCCCCAGGTGACAGCACAGCTGGGTCAGTGCGTGGGAGCTGTCCCCAGTGTGCGGGGTGACCTGGAGCTGCTGAGGTGTGGGGGAAGGCTGGGCTGGAGGAGAACATTGAGGAGCCTTGAGGAGCAGATGGAGAGGGCAGACAAGTGGGTTGTTATTAATAAGCAAGGGGGATATGTGCCTGTTCTGGTGGGGATCACTTGTTGATGCCTTGCTGTGGAAAAACTTCATCCTTGCCGCTAGCCTGGCGGAGTGCTTGTGCAGGGAAATCCTGTAATGATAGAGGTGGATGGACTCAAAGAAGGCTGTTGAGCAATGAATTGGTGTTCTGGGAAAATGAATTTGACTACAAAATCTGTCATACTGCTTATGAAATTAAGTTTGCAACCACCAGCAAACAGCAGCATCCTTCCTTTAAACACGGGCAGGGATGTGCAATAATCCAGACTCTGAGGTGGCACGTGCAGGCTCTCTGCTGTTTCAATGGCAGGTGAAGCAGCCTCAGGAATCCTGTTGGGTGGAGTGTGCAGAGCCAGGTGGGGTGGGAGGCTGGGGCTGGTGGCTGGCAGGGTGGCACCGGTGGAGTGGCAAGAGCTCAGGCTGTTGGACTGGCATGGTGGGAAGTGAAGGAGAGATTGTGAAACTCTCCTGGGAATGGGTTTCCTTTCCCAGCCACTACAAATGAGGTCACAAGGCCAGCTGCACAGGAGGACACTGCTGCCTCTTGACTCCTCTTAGGCTGTTGAAGCTCTGAAGGATAATCATGAAGTTCACGAGGGGTTGGGTTTTTCCCTGCCTGCCCTAAAGAATGTCTGCTGTTGGTGAAGATGCTGTTTATAAAGGCACCTTCTCCCTGTGATTAGGGAGTGTGTGTGAGGCATAAAGAGCAGCAGCCCAAGGGGACAAGAGGGAGACCTGCAGAGAGCAGATGTGACCGAGGGTGGACAGCGTAGTGACAAGGACAGAGCTGCTGGTCTTGCTCTTGCTCCTCCTCTATTTCCTGTGAGTGCTCTCACCCCCTTCCCATGTGTTTTGCCTTTGAATATGGCAACTGTCCCAACTTCTGCTCCCTGTTCTAGGGGCATTGTGGCTTCTTGCCTGCTCCTTACCACGCTTGTCAGATGTGGCTGGCTGGTCTGTGACCAACCATCTGCAGACCCCGGGAGGGGAAGAGGTGCTGAGTGCACTGTTGCTGCTGAGGGAGGTTTTGGGGACACCTTCATTTACCTGCCATCTGTGTCAAGTCCTCTCAGACTGGCACCCTTGTTACCTCAGTCATGGGTGATGCAGCCCTAAGGTCACAGTCCAAAATGTTGAGTGATGTGAGCGTGGAGAGTTTTGTAAGATTATTGCTGTGTTTTAAATGTGTTAGAGGTCTGTAATGGAAATCAGAGCAGCTTCCAGCCCAGTTCTTCAAAGAGAAGTGTTTGGCATTCATGTTTTACTATCTCTGCTGAGCAAAGATTCAAGCTGCACATTCCCTGTCAGAGGGTCCTTGGAAGTGTTTGCAGTGCTCCCCCAAGGAGATGAACATTGTTTGCCCACAGAGGAGAGGTTGTCTTCTTAACAGAAACCAACAGGTAAGTGTTGATAAGGAGTAAAATGGTGACTTGGTAGAAAGAAGTGTTTGCTTGCTACGTTAACATGTTTTAACTGGGAGGGGAAGGGGGTGTCTGTTTAGGACTAGGGCACATGTTCCTGCACATACAAAGGGATATGCTTGGGGTTAGACTGAAAAGTGGAGACGTGAATAAAAGACAAACCCTGGTTACAAACTGAGGTTCTTTATAAACTGTTGTTAATCAGAGTTGGAAATGGATTGATTCATATGAACAAAATCTGGTCTGTCTGCAGACACATGTGGTTTCTCCTCAGTTGATTGTCCACACAGCTGTTGTGTTTAACTCATTGTCTTGGTGTGGCAACTGGAGAAAGCAGGGCAATGTACTGCTCTGTGCCAAACCCAATACAACTTCCAGCTGCTGGGCTGAGCCTTCTTTTAAATGCAGATGAAAATTAGTGTCATGCATAACCTCATGATATACACAGTAACTCTCACTTATGTGAGAGTGACCCTGGTTTGTTTTGGAGAATGGAACAGGCTCTGTTGGGGAATAGGCAGGAGTGCAGAGTTATTTGCTCTGCAGGGCTTGAGGACATGGAGCCTTTTTTCTGCAACTGAAACCACAGCCTGTCTCAAACATCTGCCATGCCCACCCTTCCAAGCCCTCCCACCTGTGCCAGTATAGCACTTCTGTCTGCTCTAGCACAGCTGCATTTCTTGTTCAGACAGGGCACACGAGGATGCTCTGAGCTGTATGACATGCACACAAGGCTCTCCAGTGCTCCCCACAGCAGGACAGGCTCACTGCAGATGGGCTGTAGGGATTCTGGCTTCAGCCCCATTCCATGAGCAGTGATGGGAGGTGTGCGTGTAACTGCCACGTTTGGGGTGCTCCTTTTGCTACCCCAAAATGATCCCTGGGGCTGGCTCCATCTCTTCAGAGTGAGAGGCAGGGATCCATGCAGTGAAGGGCAGGGGAGCAGTACCCCTGCTGCTCTGGGGTCTGTGCCCCATCTGTGTCCCTATGCCAAGAGCCCTACTCCTAAAGCCAGGAGAGAAGATTTCTTCCTAAATAAGGGGGAAAAAAAGAGGATAAAAGCTAGCTGACAAACTCTGAGCCTTTGGGCATCTGCTTTTGGAATGCTCTAGGCAGGGCAGGAGCCCTTCCTTTACCTTTGTGTGTAAGCAAGTCTTGTTCCCCTTCTTCCCCACAGCTTCACCTCTCCTCGAAGCTGTGTGCCCTGCTGGGGGCTGCAGACACTGCCTGAATGAGGGTATTGTTCCTGTGCCCTCACTCATGGCTTTCACTGAACACCCACAGCCAGGAACACAGGGAGTGTCTATGCAAAAATGCTTGTATGCTTTATGCTGGGGCATGGCTGACTCTGTCAGCCCCCAGCAGCAAGGAGGGCTGGGGGCAAGCAGGCACATGGGCAGCTCATGTCACCCAGGCTGAGCAGGGCTGTGCACCAAAGCAACACCAGCTTTAAAATCTGAATTCTGGACACCTGCTTGTTCTTCAATGTTTCCATCTCAACATAAAGTGCATATGAAGGGTTTGGTGATTTGTTTGAATCCCTTAAGATTTCATGGCAAATTCAGGACCTGAATCCCAAGCTCCTTCATCAGTAGCCTATGCTGTCCTTGCAGCCATCCTTCCTAGATCAAAGGAAATTAGGGATGCTGTTCTTTTGAGAAGTCTTTGTAAACTCTAATTTGCTGTACCCTGTGGAAAGGCAGGATTCCTGTAATTCAGGGAAGTGCATCTTGAGGCAATAGCAACCAGAGAGCCCAGAGCTGTAGGGGACGTCTTGGGGACCAAAAATAAGAGGTGCACCTATCATCAGAGGGGATGCAGAGCATGTGCACCCAGGGCATAGGTGTTCCTCTTTGAAGCTGTCTGGCTGAAGCACAGATCCAGACCCAGCAAGTGAATTGGGATCCTGCAGTCACACAGCCAGTTTGATGACCTGCATATTATTGTTTACTTCATCATGGAAGTTGAGTCATTTGTGCTTTTCTTTTGGGTCAACAGACAAGACAGACTGGTCCAGTCTGTGCAGCAGCTTGTCAGCACAGCTCTGTGGGTCAGAGATGTGTCTGACAGGGTCTTGTTCCAAGGACCTGCTGGTGCACGTGTTCATGCAGCCACTTTCTGGGCTGGAGCTGCTGGGTTGGTGGTGAATTGGGCAGAAGTGCCAGTGAATTGGTGAATTCCCTGGCAGTAGCTGAGAGAAGGCATTTCCATTGGAAGAGCTATGCTGCCCTGTGAAGGAGAGGGTTTAAACTTCTTGCTGTGTGCTATGGTGCAGGGCTAAAAAACTTGTGTGAACTGATAGAATGACTGTAGGAGCTCACAAATGAAAAATCTTTTCAGAAGCGTTCAATCTAAGTTACTAGATTTACTTGAATCCAGGGAGCACAGCTTTAGAGGGAAAGGCCTCCAAAACAAACAGGAGTTGCTAAGGGTGGTCAGAGGAGCTGGGGCCTTGGCAAAGCTCAGCACAGCGGTGCTGGGACAGGGAGCAGCCAGGGCTGCAGCCACCCAGAGTGGCTTGGCTTGGGGCTGGAGGGCCAGGCTGGGAGAGCAGCCCTTGCTTGAGGAGCTGAGAGCGGGGCAGTTCCTGCCACAGGCCTGGGAAATGTGCTGGGTTGGTCTGAAGTTCAAAGGACAAGGGCCAGGACTGATTAAAATACATTTCCCCTCCGCCCCTCCGCTGACCTGTCGCTTTCTCCATGGGCAAAATTCCATAGAAAGCAAGCCTGAGGATGGTTTGGAGCATGGCAATGTCGTCTTTGGTTGTAAACAGCTCTGTCTGGAAGTAAATATCTGAGAATTATGGGATCAGACTAAAACTCCCACGTAACATACAGACTTGGCCACTTGCAATTTAATAAAAGTATTTCCCCTCCTTGGGTGGACTAGGCTCTGTGCTGAACAAAGATTTTCTGATGTATTTTTTTTTTTCTTCTTTTTTACACTTTGGATCTGCTTAGGATAAAAGTCTAGCACGAAGCTTAGAAAAAGCCTGGGAAATAGGGAATCACAAGTCTTAGCTGGCAGTTTAGCCTGTGGGTTTCTTATTTCTGAGTGTAGGAATCTCCTACAGAGATAACCAGGAGGAGTAGCTACCCCCAGCACTGGTGTGATGCACATGGGGTTTTTTAAACTTCCTTTTGTGTTGTAGGAGAATGAAACTTTTAAAAAATATCTTTAGATTCCCAATTTTGCTAATAATTAATGAGGCTTTCCAGAGAGAGCTGGCACTGAGTTTGGGGTGTAGAGGTGGCAGCTAAGCAGTTGGGATGCCTTTTGAAGAAGTTTGCATAACACTTTGGCAGCAGTGCTCTGGAAGAGGTGGGTCTGAGCCAGGAGATTCTTACAGTTTGTGCTCGAGCCCTTCCTTCTTGGACTGAGTGAGATTGGGAGCAAGTCTTGGTCTGCTGCAAGGAGGGGATCTCTGTCCTGCAGCCTGTGTGTGTTCTGAGGCAGCTAGCCCAGGCAGGTGGAGAGGGGAAGTGTGTGTGCAGCTCCTGTGAGATGAGATAAGGTATCTGCAAAGAGATCTCTGATCCAGAGTCACTCTGCACATCTCATCATTGCTGTTTGTCACTGCAGAGTATGACAACTATTGAGGCTGGGAAGAATGAGCTGGCTCGCAGAGAACCTGAGTTGCACAAGGTCACAAGATGTCACAAGTGGCTTTTGCTGAAAGTCCTCCACAAGCGTGTGTGAAATTTGGGGCTTTCTTCTGCTGAGGAATGCAACCAAGCCAGCTGCAGCCCCACAGCCTTCCAGTAGCACTGTCAGTTTGTCATCTCTGGAAGGAGCCCATGTGTTTGTTCAGACAGTCCCAGTGCCAGACAGATCTGACTTCTGATGGTCCTGCTGTGCGTGAGCTGAAATCAGTAGAATGCAGAGAGAATTTTGGTGCCTGCTGGTAACAGGTATGTGGTTGCAGCAGTTAGGGGGCCAGCACTTGTGGTAGCAAAAATATCACAAGTCTGGGAGTTGGGGCTGACTTTAAAAGTGGAGATGTGGCCAGCCCAGACTTGTGCAGTGGCTTGTGACAGCTGGAGGCCGTCTGCTCCATCCATCCATCCATCCATCCCTTCAGCAGCTTCATCCAGGCTGCCTGGCTGGGGAGCACGTCCTGTCTCCTTTGTGTAAACCCAGCATCTTGAAGGATCTTTTGTGTTCTACTGCAGTCTCTAAAATGTGCCACGTAGTCTTGAATGATGGGAACGTCTGCTCTTTTTATTGTCATGCTTTTCAGACTTCTCCCTGGCTCTGGGGAATGCAGCATCAGGCAGAGAGCTGGGGTTGTAGTGCACAGTTCCACATCTGCTAAAGGATTGCCTGATCCTGCTAGCTGCTGAAATGTGATAAAGAGGAAGAGAACACTCAGACTAACTGAGCTCAGTTAACAAAGCAGTGAGCTGTGGTTACCTGGACAGAGGGGTGGGATGTGCATTCATACCACCCAACCACAGCCAGGGCTTTTTTTTTTCCCTTGTTGGCAATTCAGTACGCAAGCACAGGGGTGCTCACATCTCTTCTGCTGAGGTGTGAGCTGTGTGTGAAGTTGTAAACACGAGGTCTGAGTGGAGGTGCCAGGCAAGCCTGGCTGCTTCCAGTGGTCAGGAGCCCTCCTCCCCAAGCCTGAGGTCACAGACAGCAGGGGACACACTGGCAGGGTGGCTCTGGCTTCACCGTCCACTGCTGCAGGGGTCTGGAGTCTGCTGGGCAGCAGGGTGGCTACGTGCTTTTTCTCTTGGGTTTTTTCAGTCCATGTGGGTTGTTTACCTCATCTGGGGCACGTTGCACTTGGTGCCTGGGGCTCTAGGTGTAGCCAGTGCTGGGCCTGCAGGTGCTTTTGGAGTTCAGCAACCTCACCTGTCTCGTCAGAAGATGGTCACAAGTGCCCCAGAGCTGTGCAGTCACCAGTGAAATGTGCACGTGACAGTTTTGGGTGGTTTTGGTTTTCTCCCACACCACTGTTTGTGTTCCACGCTCACTTCTGTGTCTTGCTCCTCTGAGCAGCAGAGTCAGAGCTGAATGCAGTTGTTGGTGAGCCTGTGCAGGGTCACAGTGACCTAAAGCCAGTGACCTCTGGAATAAGTTTGTCATGTCTGCAGAGCAGCTTCTTCACCCTTCACCCACCAATTCATCCAGCAATACCTCCTCCAGCCAGGCTGTGAAAAAGCTGTAGGAAGACATGAGGACTGAACTTCTCATGATGGTCCTAATAAAGGATTACTGGATTCTATCTATAACTTAAGTAATCATAACACTGAGGAGTTAATAATATAATCAGTTTCTGCTCACAAGGGCCTGTCTTGTTTCAACAGAAGTCAGCTACCAAACTGACTTAGCAAAGCAACACTTGTAAATGATTTATTCTTGAGTTAAGCATGGTATTATTTTATATAAACACAGGTTTTCATTACTGCTTCAACTTTATTCCACTTTCTCTCTACTAGTCGTGTTACAGGAAGCACACACAAATCCATGCAGAGTCTCTTGCCTTTCTCTAATGAGCTAGCTGATGCTATTATCTAGTTGCCTATGTACCACATCCATTTGATTTGCTATAGCTAGAGCTTTGGAAATTGTCCCTCTCATGAGGTGATGCTTCTTGGAAACTAGGTTGCCTTCCAGGTGTTGAAAAGAATTATTGACTTATTTGGTGCTAGCTGCTCTAATACAGTTCTGTGCAGACCATGTAACTGATTAAAGTGTGTCAGAAAATTATCAATGCTCCAAGTGTGGTTTGGCTTATGTTTGAGTCCATGTGAACTCCAAGGTCTGGTTCTAGGAAAATTCACCAGTAAATCAATCACAAAGTGTATTAATTATGCCAACATATACTCTTGATTTCTGGGCTATTGAACTGTAGTTCTGTCTGACTGTGACCCACAGCCCTGGAATCACTGTTGATGTGGTCTGTCATCTGAGCACTTGGATCATGGTAGCCTGTCACTCTCAGCTCAACGGGCTATTGCTTTAATCACCAGGATATGCCAAAATACCGGTGGACTGTCTCTATATGGGTTACACTGGTCTGTGCTGAGCCAGTGTAAACTGGCAGTGTGTGAAGCAGAGCAGACCTGGGCGAGGATTGAGGTGCTTGAAGCCTGAGCCTGTTGGCATCCTGCACTGCTTAACTTCCATGAGTGTAGTTTTCCTATCAGGTTGTTCAAACAGATGCTCTTTAAGTGTAGACGAGATCTATTTCTGGAAATTGGAGTGGGAGTTGGCAGAGTGGGGGGAAGTGAAATGGCAATCAAAATTCCCATACTTTATCCTAAAGGCTGAATTCCCACGTCTGGCTGAGAAGAGAAACAAATGCTTTCTAGACCCAGGAGGCTGAGCATTCCCCGAAACAGAATGATTTATTTTTAATTCTGATAGTTCACTGGAGCTCTTAAACCAAAAGAGCAGTGACAGTTTTATTATACTTAGAAATAAAGGCAGCAAGCTCTGGGCGATGTGAGGCTGAAAAACCTGGAGTGCTGTAGGAAGGGAGAAGGCAGGTTCATCCAGACATTCAACCCCTGCTGAGTCCAGCCCAGCCAGAGCATGGCCTGAATTGCAGGGGCAGCATCCAGAGGCAAGGTTTGACTGGCTGGAAATCTGTGTTGAGCAGCACAGGATTTCACATTCATGTTTCTTTGGACTGGCTACGTCAGCCTTCCTTCAATTCTTTGGCCTAAATAATGGCATCCCCTAAGCTTATATGCTGGGTTTTTTGGGTTTTTTTTTTTGTTTTTCATTTGCTGCTGATACCATTTCAGTTATGGTCAGTCTTTTATTCTTGTGATGGTCAGTTACAGTTCCCACAGGAATGCTGAAGCCATGGGGACTGACAGGAGCACAGGTGGGTGTTGAGCACACATTGTGTGAGAGGGACTGAAGATCATAAAAAGGGTGTCCTGTTAGTGCAGTGCATGGGATAAAATGGACCATCCTTGTGGTTAACAGTAAAATAGGCTGTTTGCTGTCCCTCTGGAACTGGCATTGCCCCAAAACCAGGATAAGAGCCATGGACTGTTGGGTACCACTTCCAGGTCACACATTCTTACATCTTTGGCTGCTTGTGTCTCTATTAAAAATGTGTAGGTCTGGATGATGCTCCAAGGCTTTCTTTAAGGTGTTCTTCTAATATTTAACCCTGATCAGACAATCTCACTCTGACATTCTGGTTAGCTACAAAATCTTTGCAGTTTGCTTTTGCTCCCATGCTGGATTGAGGTTTTTTTTGGAAATGCTCTGTTTCCAGCATATGTTCTTGTTTTTCCTGATAAACATGCATGTCTGTTGGCCCACATTTAGACGAGGAGGGAAGGGCCAAATTAATTCCTGGTGTCATTCCAGCATAGTCAGTGGGCTGACCACAAAGATCAGACTGGGTCTAAGATTTACACTGCAAGTTTTACCAATTTTTACTGATCCATTACCTAACTGTGTTCCTGGTGCAATTGATAAAGATGCCTTTGAATTTAATATAATTAAAGCTGATTTGTCATAGAAGAGGGATGTAGAGCTGACAACTCCTTTGCCAATCAGACATGCTCAGAATTCCAGGTGCTAATAGCACTGGCGTGGCTGATCCTTGCTCCAATGTCTGGACTGTGTTAGTTATTTGGACCATGAAAGATGAGGAGATTCTACCACACTGGAGACATGCTCTATGAAAATGCAGCCAAATCATCTGTGGACACTTCAGCAAGGACATTGTCACCTTCTCTGATCCTCTAGGCTGAAGCCTTTCCAGCTGCTGATGAAACAGTGCTGCTGGGAATGCTTGCTTATCCCGGATTCTGGGATGGAATTTCAATTTTTCTTTCACCCGTTGATTGCACGATTGCCTTTCCTCATTCATGCAGTTGTTTTTTGTTGGTTGTTCACAAATGTGCCGGCCTGCTCTGCCATCATACTGACAGAAGGAAGGAAAATGTTCCGTTTTGAATATGGAAAGGGAGTTGCTGCTTAGCACAGGCAGAACTGGCTTCTAGATGAAAGAGTCAAATACCAAACTGTTTTGTTTCAGTTTGAGCAGGACAGGCTTTGATCTAGAGGAGATGACTCAGTCAGTAGCAGGGAGCAATTCTTTATAGTGCATTTAGAAATAAAACCTGAAGATTTAGGCTATGATGGCTTTGACAAGTCAGTCATAGCATATATTATGTGAAAATGAAAACCATAAACATCTGAAATGAAGTGTGGAGGCTTTTCTGAAGAGAGAAAAAAAGCATTTCTGATATTGGTTGCCAAGAGTTTTCCTCAAGTCAGAAAGGACTGGGGGTGGGGTAAGATCATTCCTATTGCGATAGGAATAATGAGCAATGTGGACAAAGCAGGAAGGGGAAAGACTTCCTGCAGCGCAGCTCAAGCCAGAGGTGGGGCCAGGATGAAAACTGGGATCTCCTGGCCTCAAGTCAGGCTCCATAATCCATCTCTGCTGCCTGCTCTTCACCCTGCCTCGATGCATCATGCCCTTTGTCACCTCTCACAGAGCTCTGGACGCGGTCAGGCCCCGCTCGGTCACTGCCTGGCTCCACTTGCACAGAGCAGGGATGGCCGGATTCCTGCTACTGAGCTGCTTTCATCTGGAGCCAGGTGACGGCCCTGATCAATGCAGCTGTGTTTTGTGGCACTGCAGCTGGCCAAACAAACACAGCTGGAGCGCGGCTGGGTCTCTGTGCCGGCTGCACGCCCGCGTGGAGTCAGAGCCCTGTGGCGTGGCCGGTGTCCTGGGGACGTGGTGAAACACGTCTGGCTCCACACCACGGGCTGCTGGCAGCCCCAGTGTGAAAGCAAAGTGTCGCTGGTGCTCATTATTTCTGCAGCTTTATTCTACATCCAGCCCCTGAACTTCATTTTGTTCTGTGCCACTGTCCTGTGCAGGCTGAGAACAAATGGGTCTCTACCTGAAGAACGTTTCTTTGTTCTTCTTGGTGGCTGCATGCAGGTGATGGGGGCTTCTTTGGCATAGTTGCCTTGTGAAGTATCCTGCTACTAACAGTTTGTTTCTGCTGAGGCTGAGGAGTTTATTTCTCCTCAGACTCCTGAGGAATGATCTCACCTCCTCACCTGCACCATCTCTGGCATTAGTTCCCCTTCTCACCAGCAGACAGCTCTTTTCACAAGGTTATTATTCTGCTGGCTTGACTTGACTTCCTGGGCAGTGATGGGAGCAGGAGCAGGGTGCTGGGGCAGGGAGCCAGTCTGTTGGGTAGCAAAGCTCTGTCAAGTGGGCTCACTTGGGATGCTGAAGATGTGCAGGTCCTTCAGTGATGCCTGGGAGCAGGACTCACCTGGTCTGTCTTGTAGCCCTGGTCACAGAATTTCTTACAAAATAGGAGTTTGATTAGGTGGCCCAAGCTGTGCAGGTTTGGAGGTGACATACCTCCTCCTAGAGAGAGAAAAAATCCTTTAGGTCATCTAGTTCATCCTGTGGTCTGGAGAGTGTGCATCTTCTGGTGTTCTCCCCATTTAAATGCAAAATATTCCCAGTGAGATTACTTGCTTCAGTTCTCCTAAGGATTATTCCATGGTCTGGAAGGTCCTGTTACTCTTATGGGTGTGATTTATAAGGGCATCAGATTACTTAGATTGGATGTATATAATGGGAGAATCAGATAATTTCCTTGCGTGGCAAACAAAAAGCCATTTTCACTAGTGCCAAAGAACAGCCAGTGCTGTGATGTGAGAGCTGGAGACAGTGTGTCTGTATCAGGAGATGTGCTGAGGATGCAGCTACCCACATTCTGTGCTGTCACCAAATCAGAGCTGTCCTGGCTCTGGGTCAGAGCCTGCACTCAGCAGGCAGTGGCTGTCCCACTGTAATGTCATCGTGCAGTTTGTCAAGCTGGTGTGAGAGTGGGAGCAGAGGTCGTGCTTGGAGAGGGGTCAGAAGCTCAAAGCTTGGAAACAGAAAGTGTTGAGAGTGTGGCTGGAGGGCAGCAAGGGGCTGGCCAGGCACTGGCTGAGCTTCAGGCAGGCACCCATGGCAGGAGGGCTCTCGCTCCCTGCAGCTCCTGGGGATGCTCCCAGGGCAGCCCCAGCAGCCTCTGGCAGGGTGTGCAGGGGGGCACTGACCTCTGGCAGGTGCGGAACAGAAGGATTTTGCTCCTTCCTCAAGGAGAAAGGAGCAGGGCCACAGGTGCTTTCATCCTGGGCTGTGTGGGAGGGAGGTGGCACCTGCTGTCCATCCTGCAGTAGAGAGGGCTGAGAGATCCCAGATGTCATCACGTCCTTCTCTTCCTCTCCAACTTCCCTTTGCACATACCATTATGATGATTTGTTTTGCTGATGCATTTCCAGGAACTAACACCCATTTTCAAAGACCTGCAGAGGCAGAAGGAGTTCCTTTCTATGAAGGAGCAGATGGTTAATTTTATATTTTAAGAGTCTTACTGTGGGCAGTGTCTCTCCTGCCACACAAAAGGCTTTTTCAACCCAGGGATGCTTCTTTTAGATTAAATTTTCCCCCTGAATTCAAGTCTTTCCAATAGAATAATTTAAAATGTGGTTTTGATGTTCCCTTGTTCCAGTTTACTCCTGTCTTGAGTGCATAGAACTGCCTTTGCTATAAAAGAAGATTGTGAAAATTAATGGTTTTACCCAGTGGCATCGCAAGAATGTTAAAGGAGAAACCTTTTCTTGTGAGTAGCACTGGAAATGTGTATGTTCTCAAAGAGACTGGAAATGTGGGCTCCAGTCCTCCAAGCAGTGAACTGAGCCAGAGGTGTTACTGGGTGTTTTCTGAGTGAATCTGCTGAGGGACCAGGATAGTTTTACAGAGATTTCTCTCTGTTGGGTGGGACACATGCAGTGAGAATTTTCATTTGCAGCCATAAAGCTGTAACCTTTACAATCACCTGGGGTTTTTGGACAACACTCAGATCTCATAAAATCAATGTTTATGAATTATAAATAATAGTAAATGTACCTAAAGACTTGCGTGCTGTGATGGTTATTAGCTGCTGTTAATGTATGTTATAACAGAATGTAACTTCACTCCAGAATTGGTGGCAATCCTTGAAGCTGTGGGGTCCATACTGCAGTATGGTCATGGAGGTCTCTTAGTTGGAAGGAAATTTATGTGATAAACATATCATGAAACAAAAAACCAAAAAAATCTGTAGAATTTTCTGCTTGCAGCAAAAGCCATACTTTTTAAGCATAGGACAAAGAGATAATAAATTATGAATTCGGCAGGGAACAAGGAAGTCATGTAGCAACTGCAAAAGATCCAAACATATGGAAAATTCAATTCTGTGGAGAATTAAGTCACTATTATGTAATCAGGATCAATGGAAATGAGCTGATGTCAGTATTGGACTGGCTTAATGCATGGGTGGAAAATTGTGTTGTCTCAGAGAGGCTGCTAATAGGAGTGGAAGCTCCATGTATGTGGCATGCCCATTAGCTGTTGGGTTTATTACCTAGGGGGGCCTGATCCAAACCCAGCAGGAGTAAATAAGCTTTCCACTAACCTGAAACTCATTTGGGATCTGAAGGTAAAAGATCTGTGTGAGGTTGGAAACAGTAAGAGCCTGGGATGCACATGTACCTCATACTGGTTGTTCGGGGTGAAACTTACCCCTTTTCTATCCATCTGTCTGAACCTTTTGCACTGCAGGTTACCTGTGTGTCCCTCCAGGCTGGGCCACAGTGGCCTTACAGCCTTGGAAAAGCCCTGCCCAGGCAAGGGCCAAATCCCCAGCTGGACTGGAAGGGGCTCTACCTGGCAGGAGGGGAGAGGAGTGTCCCCTGTGCCCAGGGCAGGGGACTCCAGAAATGTTGGATGCCAGTAGCATTGCAAAAGTGCCCAAAGACCCTCCTGACCTTCCTATGGCATGACTGTGGTCCTGTGAGACCCAACATGTGGTGGGAAGGGATGCAGAGCAGAAGAAGAGCTCCTGGAGGAGGGCAGGCAGCCAAAGCACCTGGCAGGGTCCTGTGCTTGATGTTCTGTTGTGACAGGGCTTGGCAGCAGCAGCAGCAGCTGAGCTTGGAGCTCGTCCCTGCAAATAAGCCATCATTAGCCTGGCAGCTGTGCAGGGAACAGCAGAACCTGCTCCTTGGCATGAGCATGCTCTGGTTGGTGTCACTGTCCGCGGGAAGGAGGGGCAGCAGTGCATCGTCCTGGGTGTGTGCTCTGGGCAGTGTGAGGGGCTTGGCAGCACAGGACTGCACCCTGCCAAAGAGGTGGGAAAAGCTCCTGGAAAAGCTGCCTGGCTACAGCAGGAGCAGCCCTTCTGTGGCCACTGGCTGTCAGGCACTTTGCTGGTCCTGAGAATCCAGCCGAGCATCCTTGCTGCTGGCTTGAGAGCCAGGAGGAAGTTTGGGGGAGGTTCTGAGTGTGGTGGTTTTGTGGGGATTTTTTTGTGGTTGGTTGGTTGGGTTTTGATGGCTTTCTTTTCTGGCTCGTAAGTGAGGATCATGGGGAGGACAGAGCCTGTAAGGATTTACTGAGAAGTGCAAGCTCTGGCTGCCTTGAACCCTGTCAATGCTCAGGACACTGCCCTGGGACTCACTGAAGGTGTGTTTGAGTGATGAGCATCAGGCACATTAACTAGAAGAGACGTTCTGCTGGGAAGCAATGGGCTTCATGAGAGACTTTTCCCCACATGAAATAGGTTGGATATTCTGGTGTGCTACTGTGTATAAAAACATGCCTTTGAATCAACAGATTAGGGGAAAATGTCAGCTGTTAAACGTTAGTGGATGGAGCTGTCACATGAACTGGGTGTGTGGGTGGTTTCGAATTAAGAGATGCCAGAGGTAGGAAGAGTAATGAGATGAAAAGTGGTGGGAAAGTCTGACCTTGACAGTTTCCAGTCCAGTGAGAGCCTGAAGGGCAGGTTGAAGTGAGTGAGGTTTCTAAGTGGGTCAGCAGAGTGGGGGACCTGAGTTGCTAAACACTTCTGGAGCACTGGAAAGGGAAGCTGCAGTACCTGCTCTTCCCTAGCCAGGCACTGCTGCTGCTTGCTCTGTGCTGGCTCTGTCAGACCACCCTCTGAGCTGATTCATCTGGCCAGCCTGATGGGGGAAAAAACACCCACAAAACAAAACAAAAACCAGATCCTTTTGTTGCTGCATGTATCTTCTCCTGAATGAGAATAGATGTGGCTCATCAGGAGCTCATGGGGGACACCACTGTAAGTGCAAGGAAGGGCTGAAGCAGTGTAAGCAAAGGCAGGGAGAAGGAAGAGGACAGAGTAGCCCATGGATCTCAGTAGCTCTATGGGTTTCTTTTTTTTTGAAGGTTTGTGGAAATAACCTTGGTGTTTCCCAAAGTGAATTTATTGAAAAGATATGTAGGGGACTACAACACGAAGGGAGCAAACAGTTCCTTAGGTGTTTCTTTTGTGTTTCTAGCAGGCCTGTTTATCTTAACTCAAGAAATATCCTCTGTGATAAGGAATAATCCCTCCTTAAATCTTGTTAGAGAGGTGAAGACACCCCTGGCTTTGTGAGCAAGGTTAAAGTGGTAGTGTCTCCCTCCCACCCAGCAGCTTTGCAGATTCATTGAAAGTGGCCAGTGTCTTTCCTGAGAAACAGCTGCTCAGAAATCTGGGAGGAAAAATATTTTATTCTTCACATTTTGGTGGATTTGAGGCTGACCAGCTGGTTGAGAAGCCTGCCAAGGCTCCACACTGTTGTGGAAATGTACAGTAACTGGGCAGAAGTAGCTCTAAGCCCTTTTTGGACTGAGGGGTGAAAATGTCTTAATGCTGGAAAGCTGTTGAATGTCTTTTTCAATGTAGAAATAAATCAGAAGGGAATTGTGCTGCCTTTGCCAACAAACTCATTCTGGGGAATTTACTGTCCCTGTTTCCATGGGACCTCTCATGCTCTGCCTGTCGGCTGGAGCTGTCCGAGCCCTCCAAAGCCCTCATGATGTTAATGTCTGTGTTTGAAATACAATTTTCAACCTGAAAAACAGCTTCTTAAATTACACTTTTTGACTGATTGTATACATAATCTGTAATATTTCCATCTGAGAACCAAATTCTCAGAATATTGATGAAATTTTCTCACTGACTTCAAGGAAACTAGGCCTGTCAGTCTGGGTTAAACCAGGAAAGACAAACAGAAGATCTCTGTCAAACTGACTTTGTGCTAGCAAATGCAATTTCTGTGTTTCCCTGAATAAACTATTCTGATTTGCTTTTTTCCAGTTCTATTCCTACCCACAACATGGAGAAAAGTTTATATGAACTATTTTGACTGCTGTAAAGCAAGGATTTTGTTAGCTGTCAATAGAAAAGAAAAATGTTCCCCAGTCTTAAAGCCTATCTCTGAATGGAAAACTGGATGTTTGTTGGCTTGGGATGCAGTGGGGGTACTCAGCTGTGGGGAAGGTCTTGTCCAGCTCAAATGTGTACCCAGACTGGGATGTTATGGTCCAAGAAGGTGGGCTGTGGATGGGTGGGCTAGCAGATAGGTAAAGAACTGGCTGAATTTTGGGGCTGAAGAAGAAAAAAGATTATGGTTTGTGTTGTAGTGAACTCTTGCTTTTGGGGTGTCTGGAAGAGGCCCTTGCCTGGGAGGAATGGTTAGAGGCCGTGTGAGCTGGGTTGAGCCATTTTGTGAGTCCTGCGTGCACATCGGGGCAGAAAGTCCAAAACTGCCCTTGCTTGTCACCAGGAGCTGCTCGTGTGTGGCTTCACAGTGGGATAAAGATTATTGTGGGGGCTGTCAGTATAGCAAGAGCTCTCCAAGCTGATTTCCTTCCTCTGGTTGGAATAGATCAGCCTGCTTGTAGCAGCCCTGTCCATCGGTGAAACTCAGATCAAGGCTTTAATGTGGAGCGAATTGTTCTCTTGGGATGAAGCTCAGGCAAGAGGCCAAGAGCCCAAGACTTTAACAAAGAAGCATCAACCTGTTTGTATGATTTTTGTATACACTATACAAATCTTCTGAACAAGATGTTCTTCTAACCCCATGAAAAGGAAGGCCAAGAGAGAAAGTCTGATGCATTAGTGGGAGGCATTCAAGTGCTGCCAGAATGGTGTGATGTAACTTGACACACTGCCAGTGTTTCTGCTGTAAACTGAATGCAGGTGAATGCTGATTAAAATGAGCCTTCACAGTATCTATCTACTGCATCTGTTGTTTGGTTTGAGGCAGCATCTAGAAATGCAGGTGAGGGAACCAGATTCTGTCTGTCTGATGATATATGGATATTCTTATCTCTGTATTTTCATCCTGAAACAGAAATACAAACAACCCACAGATACACAATGTTGCTCGCTCTAAATAATCCCAAGCACACCTTACTACTTATGTCTGGGTTTTGATGAGTAGACAGCTTGGGAAAATGTTGGCTTTATTTATTACACCTTATGTCACAGTCTTGATGTGTGTAAAACTCTTAACAACAAGCTTGGTAAATGAAGAGTGAGCAGTGGGTGTTTATTGACTTTATTTCAACACTCTCTTTAACATCCTCCTAGCAAACTGGTGAAGTACAAGCCCAAGAAGTGGATGGTGAGGCAAATACTGGCTGAACTACCATGCTCAATGGATTGTGACAGGAGACACAAAATCCAGCTGGAAGCCAGTCACTTCTCCAGCTGCATTAAGGACCTGGTTGAAGGGGCAGTTTTGTAGGTAACACCAAGCTAGGAGTAGTGGCTGATGGTTGTGCTGCTGTTAGGAAGGGCCTCACTAGCCTGGTGGAATGAGCCAACAGGGATCTCCTGAAGTTCCAGAAAGAAGGACAAGGTCCTGCCCTCGAGGAGGGATAACCCCAGGGATAAGGTGCTGGGCCAACCAGCTGGAATACGCCTCTGCAAAAAGCCTCTTGGTGGACACCAAGATGAGCATGGGCCAGCAGTGTGCCCTCGTGGCAGCAGGCCAGCATGCATTAATCTGAGAGCACACATTAGTCCAGTCCTAACACGTGCTGATGTTTGATACACTCTCAGTAACAGAGGAGGAATCTTTAAACAAATTTGGCACAAGCCATTCTGCAATGCTTCTGCATAGTGGCAAATCTGTGTCAGTCAAGGGAGTTTTAGGTTCTTGGAGCAGGGCCTGTGTTCCTGTAACTCAAGGCACAGCTGCATGGATCAACAGCCACCCCATTCTGCTGCATCTGCTTTTGAAACACTCCAGGTAATCTGTGAATTTGTGGCTCTAAAGCTATTCCACAGATGAAAATCTTGAGTGTTGACAGTGTGCTGTCAGGGCTGGAAGATGAGGCTTTTCTGTGCTAATGGATTTACTGCCTCCCTGATTTTCTCGAAGCAGTGCTAAATGTGTCACGCAGAAAGGTGGTTTCATTAGCAGTTCTACTTGGCTGGGGGAAAATCACTCTATTTATTTATTTGGTTGGTTCAGCATGAAGTCTCTCTTGGCAGGTCAGTCACTTCCCAGGCCCTCCCAAGCTGCTGTTTTCCATTCCTGTGCTCTGGATGAAGGTGAGCTCCCAGCCCTGGGTGGCTGTGGTTGGTGTGGGCAGAGCTGCTGGCCAGGTCAGCTCCAGTCCAGCCAAGCACAGCGTTTGCCATGTCCATCCTCCTTGGCTGCCCTCTGCTTTTGTAGGTCTGGAAGTGTCCCTGGGATGCTCCTCACCAGAGTTAGGGCTCCTACACACTCTGGAGTTCAGCTGGGAAGGAAGGAGGACTTCTAGAGGAAAGGAACATCTGTTACTCCTTAAGTGTGACCACTGTCAAGGTTTCCATCCCTCCAGCGAAGCAGATCTTAGCCAAGGGCCTGGTAATCTGATTTTTTTTCAGGAGGAGAGGGAAAGTAAATCTTTGGGATGATTCTTTTTTTTTTTTTAACTGAAGAGATTAATTTTGTTTTAAATTACAATATATTGAGTCAGTGTCTTTGACACCCACAGCTGTGTTGCTGGAAAGCTGCTGAGGGGCCTGGCCAGGCAGGGCCTGCGTGTCTGCTGTGGCTTTGTGCACCTTGCAAGGGGCCTTGCACAGCCACTCGTGGAGGATGGTCCCTGCTCAGCTTCGCTTCTCCAGCTGGAGCATTCCTGCTGGAGGGTGTGAGTGTGCCCAGCAACACAAATGACATTGTTTTCACATGCTGCAAAACCACTCCCTGCACCTTCCCCTGCACCGCTGCCCGTGTCCTGGCTGTAAATCCTGGGGGGAAGCAGGGCTGAGTCATCTGGCACTGAGTGTATTTATAAATCAGAAGGGCTGGAGCTCTGCAGAGCCTGTGAGGAGAGGCCAGCACTTGGAGCATCTTGGCCAGCCATGATGGGTTCCCCCACGTCCCGTGCCTGTCCTCAGGCTTGGTTACTGACCCAGGTCAGCAGGTTCTGGCTGTGAGGCGATTGCAGGGGCTGCTTCAAGGAAACCATCGATGAGGCATCAAACTGGATTAAGCTGGGCTAATCTGCTTTCTTTTTCTTTAGAAAACCTCACACGTGAGCTCAGGGGAGAAACAGGAGCATGGAAAAAGGCTTACACAGGGGAAGAGCTTTGAAGATATGTGATGCCCACAGCTAAGTTGGCTGGTTGCACTCACCCTTCAGCACCCAAGGTGCTGGTGGGGGATGCCTGTGCAGTTCTGGCCATTCTGGCTGGTTCTTGCCTTGGCTACAGCCTGCAGCAAGGTTTGATCTCACTTGCATACGGGTAAGCAAGAGGGAGCACCAGGGCTGCTCCTGGGGACACTTTGGAGTGGAGTAGCCTGTGCTGTGGCACAGGGGTCTGAGTCCAGCCTGGTTCTGTGCTCAGGGTTAAGTCGTTGTTTCTCAGCCTCCTCACATTCCCTTCCATCCCCTTAATAACAAAATCAGAGCAGGGAGGTTTGCTTTATTGTGCTGGGTCTCTCCTTCCTCCACCTGCTGTGGCAGCTGATCTCCTCTTAATGAGCAAAGTTGCCTGGGGATGCCATTTACCCAGGGGAGGCAGTTTGCCCTGCACAGTTGGATTGATTTTTTAATTTTTTTTTTGGTGCAAACTGCATGTCCAGCCTTGCTTGTGGGTGCTGTTAATTCTGTCCATGCTTTCTCTGGAAAAGCTGGTTTTCAACAAAAGGGCTATGTCTGCAAACCTTCCCCCTTCCTGGAAGGAGCAGGGTGAAACAGTTTGTGATCCTGATACTGTGTGATGGAGAATTAGAGACAGTGGAGGGGAGGGATTGCTCCTTCCTTCTCCATATATCCCACACACACTATGAGAACAAGGAGTTTGCTGCTGAAACAAATGGGCAGGAAATGGGAAGTGAATAAAGCAAAGGGCTCCTTCACGTGCTGTGAGTGTGACTGTGGGAGGTGCTGCTCAGGCCAAAGGATCCCTGCTGTTAACCTTGCTGGAGAAAAGGGCTGGCTAAATGGATGTCACCTAAACCTGCCTGAGCTCAAAGCAGTCTGCATCATGCCTTGTGACCGGGCAAAATCAACCTGCACATTGTGCTCTGCTGAGACCCAGAAATTTGTGTGCCAGACCCCAGAATGCAGACCCTGTGCCCTGCTGGCTGTTTCACAGGTGCTGCCTGTGAATCCACTCTGCTGTGGAGCACCAGCTATTGATTCAGGCTTGCTGGCCCAATGGTTTCCACCACTGCTGCATTTCTCTGGCTCCTCAGGGTCGTGGCTGGGGATTTGAGTCCAGGGGATTTCTGTTTGTTTGTTTAAGAATGTTTTATTCATTTATTCCTAATCACAGTTCTCATTATTGCTTAGGTCGTGGCTTTCAGCTATCTTGAAATGAAAAGAAAATACATGTTTGTCTTCCAGCACCTTGAGAGCCAAGGGAAGCCTTAACCAGAGCCAAGATGTAACGTGGCAGTAGAAACACTAATATCTGATGTTCCCCCAGATTTGTAATTAAAAGCTGATGATTTTCCCAAGTTTACCAGAAGGACACCAGCCTACAGGACCCACTTGTCTGGCTGCCATAACTCTAAACTTGTTCCTATGGCAACGAGCTGATTGCTGTTGGGGTTTGTGCTGATATTAGCCCTTTTTTAGGTGTGCTTTTTAGTTTTTTTGAATGAGTGCTGCTGCACATCTCCCTTCCTCCTGATGCAACCAGGATCTTGGTTTCTTGGCCCTGCAGGATCATCCTGTACAGGCTGCAGGCGGTGCCAGGCACTCTGCAGGGATGTCCTGAGAAGCAGCCCTGTTCCCAGGGGTCCCTGAGTCCATCCTGGAGATGAATGGGGCCAGTGCAGCTCCAGTGGCTTCTGCAGGGCACTGCTGCTGCCTCTGGGTCGTTTTTTTCTCAGAGTATTTTTGTCAGGAATGCACCTCCTGACCCCCAGCTTGCAGCATTGCCTGGGAGAGCAGAGAACCGGGAGGGGTCCAGCCCTGCTCCAGCTGTGAGTCGCCAAGCTGCTCCTATTTTGGGGCTGGCTGGGTGTTTCCAGGTCCCCTGGGGATGTGCTGAGTTTGCCTTTGTTAGTGCTGCTTGGACAATAACGAAGACCTGGAAACCAGCTGTGATTTATTATATTTTTGTTAGGTAGGCAAGAGACAAAATACAAAGCAAGAGATCCAGCTCTTCTCTTTTTGCAGAAGGGGTGCTTGAAGTTTGAATGCAGAAATTTGAATAGGAAGTGTGCAGGGTGGGCTGTGTTGGTGCAAGTACCAGCTGTTTTTTTACCTGGTTGGGTACTCCTAAGCCACACTTTGTGTAGCAAGAGAAAGAAGAGATATTTTTGTCCTGTTGAAAATTTGGATCCTGCTTCCTGCCTGTACTGGAAGGTGAAATATGCTAGGAATGAGCTCTGTGTACATCACAGGAACTCCTCTCCTCTCTGTAGCTGGGTTGGATGCTTTGGGAGGTTTTAAACTGACTAAGCACAGGCATGCTCCTGCCTGCTCTGCTGCTGAGACATCCCCAGCCTGAGCATGGGCTCACAGCCCACCACAGACTTGCTTCAGAGTGAATTCAAGGATCTGCAGTGAAGGGATGGGGGTAACCATGTGCTTGATATCTTTAGCTGTACCAGGGCCATCAATAAGTCAATCACACCCTTGCTTTGCACAGGTGTGATTGACTTGTGGCACAAGTTGCCAAAAGATGGGCTCGTTAGTGATGGATATGGGGAAATAGATGAGTTGAACACAGCCTTCCCATCACCCTCCCACTATACTTGGTACATGCAGGGACTAGAAGACTTTGCTTCAAGTCATGTCCAAGTCCCTGCTGAGCAGGGATAGCCATGGGAATTGTCCCCTTGGGGCTCTCTAGCTCCATCTCCTCTGTCCCAGGCTCCTCATTTCCCACTTCTTGTGGCATCCTGAAAAGTTTTAGTCCAGCATAGCTCCCAGCTGAAGTCCTTCTGGAAGCCAGATGTGTCAGCTCAGCAAGACATCCTGCCTAAATATTTCCAAAAAGAAGTTCAAGGTTGCCTTGTGATTCTTGGTTTGGGTGTTGTTTGTTTTTCAACACTGGTTTTCAGTCTTGTGGCTATGCCTGGTAATTCCCAGCTGCTTTGGGCTTTTTGGGCTAATGCAAAAGGGCCATAAACTCAGTCTGCTAGTGCAGTTAACAGGAGCTGTAAGGGATTTGTAGCACCCCTCTGGGATGGAGTCGCTGGAGCTACCCTGATAAATCTTACCCAGGGGAACTCTACTGGCATGAAGAAGTCTGATCCTGGTATTGATTCTCTCACAAAACAAGTAGAAGATTTTTCTGCATCCTGACCCATCAGGACAGTGATGGGTTTTTTTTTTTGTTTGTTTCTTAGTGAAGGTGCACAGAAGTATTTTTTCATGCAAGTTCCTTAGGTCCTGGCTGGTATTTCTGATCAAAAACACCCTTTGTAGTGATGGTCATGTCCAGGAGACGTAGGTTCCCAGACCTGAGCCTCAGAGGTCACTGCCTGTGTTTTGCAGGGACTCCTACCCCAAGGAGCACTGGCAGCATGTATAATGTATGTATAGGGAATTACTTAACTGGGAGAGAGCAGCTCCAGAAGAGCTGTGTTAAGTGTGCAGAGGAGCTGCCTCTGGTGCTGCCCAATGTGAGCTTGGTTTTGGTCCTCAGTCCCTCCCACCCTTGAGGAGGGCTCCACTGGCCTGATGGGATTTATTGTTCAAAACAAAGAGAATCCCGAAGTTTGGGCTTCCCATTGAACATGGAGCGGTTTGCGGTTTCCTGTTTCAATAAAGTGCAGCTTGCATTTGTTTGGCTTACGTCTTGGTTTTTCTCTGGTGTTTTGGAATCCCCAGACTTGGACATCTGCATCTAATGTGAACTGGGAAATTTCTGTACTGTCCATTTGTGCCTGCATAAACCTGGAGATTCTGTATACAAGAGTATCCTTCTCTGGGCTTAAATTCAAACTCTGGTAAGCTTCAGTGGGGCTGCACAGGTCTGTATGAGATGAGGGTACAGCTCCGGTAGATATCTGTGATGGTTGCCCAGCACTACAGCGATGCTCATGTATCCTCCAAGCATTTCTGTGTTCTCAAAGGAGTGTTCCTTTCATATTCTAAACACAACCTTCCAACTTCTGTGCAAGTCCAAGAGGCCAGGAGGACCAAGCTGACACCCAAATCCTGGCACTGACTACAGAGGTGAGCAGGTGGAGCTGCGTGTCCAATTGCCTTTGATTCATGGCTCAAACACCCACGTGGCTGCCTCTGTAAGGGCCAGGCTCATGGTACCACTGGTACATCCTGGAGCAAGTTTTGAAGTGGTGTCTTCACTTCCACAGCAAGAAGCTTTGCCAGTCTGCCGCTATGTCCCAAAATGTGGCACCCTTTGTAGACCTTCCTGTGAGGAGTAGCTGCATTTGTACAAAGATCATTCTTTTTCCCTCAAAACTGAGTCAGGAGCTTGGGAAAGAAAGTCCCCATGAAACCTGTGGGCAGAAGTGACATCATAGGGTGAAAACTTTTACTCCCTTGAGATTATGGTTGCACCCACAAGCCTGCGGCAGATGGAATCCAACACAACTTGAACTAAATACATAAAGAACATTTGAATGCCGAGACAATTTTCGGTAAATACTTTGTGTTATGACATCCTGTGAGCTTCCTCAGAGTGTTACTGGAAGTCTGTTCATGCCTGCCAAACTCCCAGCAATCTTTTTTCCTTGCCCACTTGACAGATGAGCAATTTGAGAGCCTGAGCTGCAGTGACCCACCGAGCTGGGAATGGGGCGGCCGGGAGCGACCGGCTGTGCCAGGTGCTGCTGCTGGAGCTCATTCCTCCAACCTGACTCACCACATCCCACCTGCACCTGGGGAGAAAACAGGGCTCTGTCTGACCTGGGAGAGCTGGTGACTCATTTTGGTTGTCTCTGGCACTGTCTGAATATGAGCTGTTGAGTCTCTACTGTAGAGAAAAAGTTCAAGAAAGTGGGTATTAATGTCTTCAGGTAGAGAACAGATGCTGGGGAGAAATGGCCCTGGTGGATCACCAACTTTGGCTTCACTCCAAAGTTGCACTTTTGCCCTTGGAGTTTACTGAAGACCTCTAGTTTTGGCCTTTGCTTTCCCAGAAGTGTTGGGACCTCCTTGTGGAAGGGGCTAAATGCTGAGTTTGTTGTGAGCTGCTTCAGCTTTTTGGGAAAGCCAGAACAGACATTTCTGCTGTTTTGCAGCCTTGCATTTGTTTGAATGCAAGGCTGCATTTGTTCGAAATTTGTTCAAAACTTCCATAGCAGAGATCTCAAAGCAGCAGAAATTTAGCAATGATCCTTGGTGACTGGAAACCACCGAGTTCTGTGTACAGTTTGATCTCTGACTAACATCACACCTCTCCTGTTGGAGCAGGGCTCTTGACCTGGCAGGTCACTCACCAGCAGAGCAGACATCAGTGCTCACCGACCCTGCAAGCCTTTGAAGCCTTTAAAAAGAATAAAAAAAAAAATCCAACCCTGTGATGAAGGAAGATAAACTGTGCTGTATACAAAACCCCTTGTCTAAGAAATGTCTTATCTCTGAGGGGTTTGCAGAAAGCCTCTCCTCTTTGGGAAGGATAAAAGCAAGACAGCTATTAATAAGCTGAGAAGAGAAATGGGAGCAGGAGGCATCTAGCTTTTGATGGTGGCATCTTTCTCATGTTTTCAACAACTGCAAGGGTTTTCTGTAAAAATGTTTTGAGACAGAGGTATTCATGAAATTGCATTTCTAATGTGGGCTAGAGAAAGCTGGGAAAGCAAAAGAAACTTTTTTGGCAGCAGTTCATCTTTCTTAGCATAGTGTGCTTGTCCAATCTGTGTCCCTTTTAAATTCTAATTACTTCCTCAGGCACCACAAACACTCTGGCCTTGTCACTTATCCTTTTGAAGTTTGCTTCTCATAATGCAGCCTCTTCTGAAGCGCTCATGCTGTCGGTCAGCTAACTAGTCCAAAACATTCCACTGCTTCAAAATCACTTAATTCTTTTTCAAGTACAAAGAACGGCTTTCCTGTTGCTGCCTGCTGACTCATGAGAGGAAGGTAGAGTGCCTTGTGTCAGCCAGGAGAGCAAGTTCCTGCAGGCACCTCACATAGGGCAGAAAATCTGCACAGTGTGATGGCCAAGGTGGCAAGCAGAGGTCTGGTGCAGAGAGGGGTGTTAGGGGAGAAAATCCATCTTGGTGGAACCAGCCTGAGCATCACTGATTGCTGAGTGTGTATCCTTGCCAAGGCTCAGATTATCAGCCCCATCACTGGAGTCATGTGCTTTGGCCTAAGAGGCTGCCTGTGATGAAGGGCAAGTGAAGAAAGTGGGCTTTTGCAGAATCTCTGGAATATTTAATGCACAGTAGCCTTTTTCAGGTGTGCAGGACAAACTCACTGAGCGTTGCCCAAGCTGAGTGTGCATTTGATGGATTTCCTTACAGCAGCAGAGAGGCAGAGCTCCTAAGCAGTGTGTTATCCTGAGATGCTGTTCCAGCACCTGAGCACAAAGGATGTGGGTGAAATGTGCTGGAGCATTGCCTCCAAAGAACTGGATAAGGATGGATAGTCATGGGTAGGGAAAATTAAATGTTTTATTTTGTTGCTGAGATGGTCCTATAGGTCTATTTTGTTTTCTACATCTCTGAAACAGTTTCCTTCACTTTCCTTGCCCTCAGGAGGGGGGAATTTGTAGAGGCATGTTCCACATGGAAGTTTCAGACATTGTTACTCAAAATGGAGAGGAAACTTAGAGTGTGCATTTCTTGAATGCCATGATGAAGGAGTTTGATGGCCTGAACAGCCCTCGAGAGCTGGGCAGTTCTTGTGCCTGTGTTTTTTGTCTGCAGTTTGTGCAGTGTGTGACCTGCTTAGCAGCCTGCCCAGGTGGCATGACAGATGTCCCTGTGAGATGGAGCTAATCACTGCTCCCTGCCCTTTCCACTTGGCTGCCAGGCCAAGCGCTTCTCCCCTTTGGGCAGTTTTTCACACGGGTGGGAGTGGGGTGGTAGCAAACTCCTCCTGGTGTCAGTGTGAGAGAAATTGCTGTTCTGGGGTGAGTGCCTGAAACAAACCTCTTTTGTGAGAAACAAAAGATTGTCTGGTTTTCTTTGTAACCAAAGGCAAGTGATGAAGGCCCCATAACATGTAGAAGCTTTCCAGTGGAACCAAAAGGGACACGTGGTAGTTACATCCCAATTGCTGTTTGAGGTGGGACTCTCTGGGTGGGAGAGCTGGTGCTTTTTACCCTCTCTAGCAACATAAGTAGATGGAGCAGCCTCCAGAGAAGATGAATTCAAATTCCTTCAGTTAAGGATCCACCACCTTGGAAATAAGGATGAGAGGACAACTGTCCCAAACTGTCCCAGGCCTGGCCCCCTCTCTTTTTTGTCTTCTTTCCTGAAACAAACAAGTTAAATCAACCCTACTGGTATTTTATCTTATAAATGCCCACACTTTTTATTGTTTTAATGGTCTTCTTCAACAAAATATGCCTAGTCCTAGCAATGGGGAGTGTTTTCTCAGCCATTTGTCTTTACTTTACCTGCCTGTTTCTTTCTTGGAAATGCTGAGCAGATAGCAGTAAAGCAAAGGAAATTGCAACAAACCACACAGAAGAAATCTCTTAACCTGAGAAGATTGAAAGGCTCTGTGGCTTTGCTTTTGGGGCTGGGGCTTAAGCCCAGAACTGGTGGAAGGAAAGACAAAAGGTTGAGTAGAGGTTTGCAGTGGCAGCCTGGGATCTCTCTTGAGCCATTCCCAAGATGTACTGCTCCTCTTTTTCTCTGGGCCCTCTAGTTGAATGGCCACCAGTTTTCTCTGCAAAGCAGGAAGGGCTGGCTGTGCTTTACCAGCTGGCACTGGTGAGGATATGCATCTCTTTATTCCTGTGAGTGCTAGAAAACTGTCTCGAGGGCAGCTCCTGCGTGCAGGATGCTCCTCATGTCCTGGCTGAACTGCTTCCAGTGCTGCAGGCAGGGTGGAGGACTAGCCAGGCTGCACTAGCACTGAGCAGACAGAGAGTTCCTTCGAGTTATTACTCTCATTAGAGGTTATTAATTCACTAGCACCAACACAGAGCTATATTCCATTCATTTTGGGGATGGAAAGCACAGCAGTGTGGTTTGGAGTGAGGGTGGCGTGGCCTGCCCCAGCCGCTGGGAGCCAGGCACGAGCTGCTGGTCCCAAACCGCTGCTCCACAAATGATCCCCGGCTACCAGCGGTGACAAAAGTGTTTATTAGCATGTAATGCTGAGAACAGAGAAGTGCCAGCATGGCTAGCTTATAGCCAAGCTGCAGGGATGCCTCCAAAGTGTGTTAAGAGGGGGATGAAAGAGTCAAAAGTTCACTTAGAAAAGCTCCAAGAAAGCTGAATTTGCTGGAAAGACTTGAACTCGTTCATCAGCAGTTTCTTGTCACAAATTTTCTGCTGAGATGGTAAATGAAAATAATGATCTAACTTTTAAATCTGTGATAGGATTAGTGATACTTTTGGCATATTTATGTAATGGGTTTCAGAGGTTTAATTCAGAGTATTGTTCCTAGTCTGGATAACTGGCTCTCATTCATGTAAACAAAGTGCAAGACTGACAAAGTAAGAAAATCTTTTTTATCCTGTAAATTGTTGTTTTGCTGGTTTAAGAGCTGTCTTTCAATTCCCATGCCTCACAGTCAGGATAGAAAGGGAGAAGTTTTCCAACTCACATGGGAAAAAAAAAAAAAGCAGGTCATTGTCCCGGTTTTCCACTGCATCAGCGCCCCTGGGCTCCTGCCAGGCTCTGCTGGGGAGGGTGGCACAGGTGCCATGGGGTGGTCTTGTCCTGAGCCTCCTCTTCCCCCAGGACATCTCTGTGAGCCGACTTGCTGCTGCTTGGAGATGAGCTCAAGCTCAGGTGGTAAATCAAGGTTTATTGACCAAGGCTTGGTCTTGGCAGAATTTTGGGTGCTTACCTCTACCGTACCTTATAAGAGGTTCCCCCGTGCAGTAGAGCATCCATAGCAGGGGAGCAGGGCTGTCACCATGAGTCAAGCCAGGAGCCCTCCATTTGGTCACTGCAGCTGCTCATCTCAGCAGGGAAATGTCTGTGGCTTCTCTGCTCCCTGCTCCATGAGTCAGATCACCCCACATGGGGCCTGCACCTGTAGGACACACGTGGGAGCTCGTGTGTCTCCTCCTGCCACTTGTGGTGTGCAGCCTCCAAGTGATGCCACCTGTGTTTTGGTAGGACACATTTCTGTCACGTGGATGGGCCTGTGTTGGAAATTTAATGTGTGTGCAGCCATTGCAGAAATTGGGTGGCCTGGGAGAGGTTCTTTTCTGAGCATCCTCTCCATGAGTGACACTTGTTTTTCTCAAGGCCAGCAATGCTTGTTTTTATGAGTATTGGACAAAGAAGTTCCATGAAGAAAATGTATTTAGGAGTTTCTTGGCAACAGGAATTAATAACACAGATGAAAAATGGCACCAAAGATTTGAATCCCATTTGACAACCTGTTGAGTGATGAAAGGGGTGTGAAGCAGGGCAGAGCCTCTCTTTCTCTGGGCATCACTTCAGCATTAGGACAAGACTGGTGTTTCCTAACAGGGCACACGTGTCTTGAAACATCTCATGTGGTGCCCAGCTGCCTTGGTAATCCATAGCAAACAGGGGAGCTGCCTGTTCCTGGGAGGCTGCTCTGCCACCCTGACTTAGTGAAATATCAGTTTGGAGGTGTGGGAGAGGAGTAAAGGTGGCATCTCTTGAATACAAGAGTGAGGAATGTCCTCAGGTCACCTGGCAGGTGTGCCTTCCCCTCACACGTGGGAGGGTGGTGGATGGGAGCTGTGGCCTCCCTTGGTGGCAGATGTTGGGAGGCACTCACTGAGCAATGGTGACTCGTGGCAGGAGAGGGTTTGTAATTTGACCTCTTTGTAGTATTACTAAAGCTTGTCTTCTATGCTTCTTAACCCTAAATTGAAGTGTAGGAATGCTGGTTTGATTTGAATCTTGTTGGGAAGGAGTGTGAACTCTGGTCCTTAGTGATGTCTGTAGATGGGGGAATTTGGTGGGAGTGGGGAGGATTTTTTCTTAGGGGAGCATTGGTATTGGGGATTTTAGCACTTTGCTGATAATTAAAACAGCAGATTTCCAGAGGAAAAAAATCTCTGGTTTGCACATTGCTCCATCAACACTGCTCAGTGACTCAGCTGCATGATCCTCCCTCTTGGAGTTTAGGTTTCTAGATTACTTGAGAAGGATGGATGAGGACTGCATGCTGGACAAGGGATTGAGCAAGATTCTTTAGAAAGAAATCTAGCAATCAATAATGATGTTGCTGTAGGCTCTGCCAGCCTACCCTGATACACTCAGGATACTTAAAAAACCTGTTCTGCCCCTGCAGTAATGCAATAGCCTGGTGTGGTCATTCTGCTTTTCAGAGGCAGGCACAGAGGCCCAGCCCTGGCTCCTGTGGGCAGCGTGGCTTGAAAAGCCCTTTCTGCAGAGGAAACAGCAAGGAAAGACTGGGGACTCCAGGGCTGTGTGTCTGTCTTTCTCTCTGACCCCAGAGCTCTTGCTTTTGCTTTCTCAAACATAATTGCTTTCCCCTTCTGCTGTGTTCCTATTGTTCATTGGAGAAATGATGCCATTAAATCAACAGAGAATGGTGGGAAAATGCTTTGATATGAGGCCTTAGGAGGGTGTGTGCATGTGTGTGTGTGTGTGCTTGTCCTCTCTCAAAAACAGCACAACCCTCTGTGTATCTGGCAGCTTCCTTTAATTTGTGTCTTGCCTGGGAGAGAGAAATCCATCTCAAAATATATTTGGCAGTTAACCTCCTTTATTTGTATTGAAGTGGCACAAATTGTGTGTTGTTCCAGGGCTGTTGTTCGCCATCATTGTGAGAGTTAATCTCTCCAGGACCTTGCCTTTCTCACTCTCTGTTTTGGGAATGAGGTATGCCAGGCTTCCTTTTTCCATGGGAGAGAGATCCTGTGGTTGTGGGCTCGGCAGGCACTGGGGACTGTTGTGTGCCTCTATTCTGCAGCTGCTCTGTAATGTGAATAGGGATGGAAAGGTGCTTTCCTCTGCAGAGTGATGAGCAGGGATGAGGCAAAGTCTGCCACAGCATTTTGACTAAAACCGTGCTCCAGGAGCCTTGGCAAAGAGCTGAGGTGAGGTCCAGGGAGCACATTGCCCCACTCATGGAGCAAAGGCTGCATGAAGGCAGGGGAGAGCAAGGCAGCTGTGGGATGCCTTCTTGCACAAGGTTGCAGCAGCAGTGTTTGTGACATTTGGTTGAGTGGGGGTTTTTTTTGTGTTTCTTTTTCTTGAAGGCAGCTGTTCCATGTGATCAGCCACTTCTTGGTAGTCCCTTCCTGGGCACAGCTGTGCATGGCAGTAGCCAGCAAACAGCAGATGTGCTTTGAGCTGCAGGTCAGATGGTCACCAACCCCTCCAGTGAAGTCATTCCCATGGAGTGATGGAGAGGAGAGCAACCCTTCACAAGGCAGAGAAAACCCAAACCAACCAACCACCAGTCTTAGCTGGAAACTGAAGGAGTAAGGGGCAAAAGCAGCAGAAAAGTTTGTGGGGAGAGAAGGGAATCAGTGGGGGCAGCTTCACAGGAAATGGGGTCTCTGTCTAGGATTCAGCTCTGGGGCTTGGCAGCAGATGTGATTTCTGCTTTGTAAAACTTGTTGGGATTGTTTTTCTCCCCACTGGGAAAGGAGCTCACCAGGCCCTGCTCCTGGGGATATTTACCTTAAAAACAGTGTTGTCTTTAATGTCCTGCCCTGCCTGACTTGGTCCAACTTTTTTTAATCGACATCTTAATTTGCATGGATCGTTACTCTTGACTACTGCACTGGTATTTCTTTAGTTGCTTCCTTTCTGTTTTCCTAGCTGGGTTCTGTCCCAGCAGGAGTTACTGTGTTACACAACTTGTGTGTGACCTGGTGCCCTGCACAGTGAGGATGTGGCACTTGTCTGATCCACCCCAGGTCCCAGCATGGTCTGCTGGGGCTATGAGCATCACTGAGCATCACCTGCAGTTTGTAGCCCAGCACAGCTTTGGGGATCTTGTGAGTTTGATGGGCAGTCTGCTAATATGGCCTGCTCCAAAGGAAGAGGTGCCAGCTTCTCTTGGATGTCATCCAACAAATTTGTTTGGCAGTGGGGGACATCCAGTGATTCACCAGTTGCTCCATCATGGAAAGGCTGAGACCCTTTGCAAAGAAACACATCACTATGTTGCCTGTGAAGTGTCAAACATACACCCTCCATTGCATACCAGATGATCTTTAAGGTCCCTTCCCACCCAAACTTTTCTATTATATGATAGATCAATATGGCACTAAAATGCAGGAGTGCTCAGTAAAATCTCAGTGTGACATGGTAATTTTCATGTTTTGCTTCTCTTCTCTTTTCCTACTTTTTTTTTTTTTCTCTTAATTTTTCTTGGATGCTGTTTCCCACCTTCCAGTGGAGGGAAGAGGAGTCTGTTGTTTGCTCAGCTAACTGAAAAAAGCTTTGTGTGCATTTTCTGCCGCCGTTCTGTTAAAGTTCAGAGTTCCTGGGTTAGAGCTGCCACTGCTCAATACGAGTCTTGTTCGAACTTCCAGAGCAGCCCACGCAGAGCTGCTGGGGTTCATCTGTGCAGTTCACAGCCCACAGCCAGCCAAACACATTGTTTGCCTCTGTCCTTCCATGAATCATACTTTGCAACAAAGACCAGCCTAGATCTCCCAAGGAGAGTGTGAATCCAAGCGGTGCTGGATTTTAGGTACATTAATAGACCAGTCTGGGTGGGGTTTTTTTTTCTTTCTTTTTTCCCTGTGAGCACTCATTGTGTCTAAAAATCAGACAGCTTTGTGACAGTGGTCATAGCTGTCTGACACTTGTCTGGCTTATTAGGAATGCTCTGAGTGGAGTTCTCCAGTTTTGCAGTCTTCTTATTTTGAGGGATTTTAGCTTGTCTCAGGATTATGAATCTCACCTTTTGTTTTGTTTAATCTAGCAGTGATTCTCCAATGAGAAAGTTCATTGTTTGCCAGAAGCTTAGAGGGGGTTTTTGTGGGTTTTCCTGTAAAAAACACAGCACTTCTCATTTTGCTGTGGGGAGATTTCTTTTTTCTACAATTACTTATATATTCATAATTATTTTTCTGTGGGTAAAAAAAAACCCTTTTCAACTGGACAACAGCGGGCTGGACTTTTTTATTCTCTTCCCATGAAAAGCAAGAACATTGAAGGCTAGCCAGTCATTACAGATGCAAGTGTGAGAAGAAAATATTTTTTTCTGATGGTCAAAACCAAGGTGGTAAACCTGGTCTCACTCAGTGTGAGTACCTGGTTTATTCTGCTCATCACCCTGGGTGAATGCTGGTGGAGTTTCAGTGGGATGGGGTGCTTTCCAGGGAAGCAGCTTTCCGGGATTCATCAGAGGTGTTGCTGCTTGTCAGTGTACTTGGATGAACCATCTGCCACCTGTCCTTCCCTGCACTGCATTGCCAAAGGCAGCAGCACCTGGAGCAGGGCAGAGGAGCTGCATCCACTGCAGAGGAGCCAAAGCATTGCTGTTCCCTTTTCTTCACTGCTCCTCTGCACGGCCCTGTGGACAGCAGGGAGAGGAGGGTTGGTTTGTCTGAGGAAGGATCTGCTTTGCTCTTCTGGAAGGTGGCCCAGTGTAGGGGTCATCCAGCTGTTACAGCTGTCACCATCCACACATCTGCCTTTCCTCACAGCTGGGGAGAATGGCCTTCTCTAGCTGTAACCGTGGGTGACTTTTCCCTCTTGCAAAGCCCAACTGTTACTGTAAGACTCCAAATTAGCCAGGGAGGCCTGGGCTGGGTCCTCCTGCTCTTCTGACAGCACTTTGTATTCAGCAGCCTGAATGCTGCCTCTGTGCCTGCCTGTCCTCCCTGCACGCTCCTCAGCTGCCCTATTCATTTTATGCAGCAAAGGAAAAAAGAAAGCAGGGCTAGAAAGGAACTGCTGTCTGCCAAAGCAGCCCCTGGGGAATCCCAGTGCTGCCAGCCAGGGCTGGGCAGTGGGAAGTGGGGGCTGAAAGGTTGCCATGGGATGTAGTGCATAGTGGAGGCAGTCTGGGTGTGGGCAGGTACCTCAGGGTACTCCTCAGGAACCCCTCTGCTCCTAGAGCTGGCTTTTTCGTGGTTCACAATGCTGTTACCAGTTCTACTGTCCCTGGAGTTTCCAAGATTTTTGAAGCAGGAAGCTTGGCATGGCACAGGCTGCAGGTATTGGTGCCTGAATGGAGTTGTTTGTCAGCAGCTTAGCCCAGCTCCTCTAGGAGGGAAGGGTGAAGCCAAAAGTACCAAACCCAGACTATGCTTTGGGCAGGAGGGTGGAATATCTCTCAGCACTTTGGGATCCATGGATGGGGGGTTGGAAACACAATCCCCAGGCTGGGATGTGGGAAAGCTAGTTTATATTCCTGATCTGCTGAAGAATATGCCCATATCCTTGGACCAATCACTTAATCTCCCCGTGCCTTAGTTTCCTGTTAGCAAATGATACTCCTTATCTTTCACCTCTCATCTCAGCAGAGGAAAGAGTTTGTCTTTTAGTATATATCTCATTACAGTTCTTTGTCCGGTGGCTGGGGCCCCTCTACCTTGATAAAATAAGTAATTGAATTTAGATTAAAAGGTCTAATACAATCCTGCCCAGTGGTTACTGAAACACTTGAATGAAAGTTCATTCAGAGCCTGTCTTCCCATTTCCTCATAAGGCCAAGACATGAAGTAATTAGATGTAGACTTAGGTTGTTATTGTAGCACAATGACAGAGATCAGTGGTTATTGGTAGGAATGGGTTTTATAATCTAGTTTAATGGTCATTTACCTTTCAGTGACCTTGGTGTCAGGCAAAATTGGCAGCTCTTTTGCAAGGAATGTGCTTCCTCAATGAGGGCTTTGCAGGCTGTTTCATTTTTGGCTCTAGATTCTCATGAGCTAGGATAGACACTGCTGCAATGTAAGAGACTTTCAGTCTGCAAAGAAAGACACAGACTCTTGCCAAAAGAAGCCCTTTTCAGTGCTGTCCTGCTGCCACTGAATTGCTGCTGGAACAGATCAGTCGTGTTCAAAGCATCTCTTTGCTTCTTGCTGCGACCAGAGTTGCAGCCTTCAAACTGAGAGAGCTGTGGTAGTCAGGGGCAGCCCAGGAGTTTCTGCAAAATGGGTTGCATTGTCTTGGAGCAAAAGAAGGGAGAACATATCTCATCATCCAGTTAAGTGCATGGGGGAAGAAGGAGCTGGTAATTCTGACTGTAACCCCCACCCTGAAAGTCCTTATTACATCAGTAAAGATATGATATTTCTATGCATTTCCAAGTGTTTTCCTTTCAGTAATGATCATCCACTCACTGCAGATGCAAAAAACTTCAGTTTCCCTTTGGCTGTGGTGCTCCTATGCCTCTCTTCATCATGTGTTGAGAAATTCCTATGGGTTTTATCTAGTTACTGATGTCTGTTGCCATGAAGAAGAGCATGGCATGAGCTGTGCTGTGATTTCTGATGGTACCCCAGGTCTGTAGCCACGCTTTGTAGGGAACTGGAGCAGGTCATATCCTGGTGCTTGAGGGGACTGGATTCAGTGCAGGTATTCACAGTGACCTTGGCCAAGCCTCTTAATTTTTCTGACAATCTAAACCTTAGAGGTAATCCCTGTTTTCTGTGAAGGAGGCTGAATTTTTGTGAGATCTGTGAAGCTCTTTGTTTGAGGTGGTGCCAGAAATATTATTTAAGTCACAAAGAAGTGCTATGAGACTTGAGAAGAGCAATATAGCAGTGGAAAAAAAGTTTCAGAAAAGCATCTTAGAATTTCTCTGCCTTATGACTTAGGCTTCTGTCTGCTTCTGGTCTCTCATCCTACTGCTCACAGCCATACAATTTTGCAAATACGTTCCTTGGATTTGTCACTATTGCCCTGCAGAGCCAGCACCATCTCTTTATGTGCTTTCATTTCTAAACTAAACTAAGATAAGGAGAGCAAAACCATGCAGCTTGGAGGGAGAACCATTTGTTTTCAGGCTGCTTTGAAAAGCCACCAACCTGGTGTTACAATGAGCGTGGTGCATCCACACATCACCAGCATAGCATGATAGGTTTTTAGCTAAGATCAAGCAGTGACTTCCAGCACTCAGAATCCTGAGATGGTTTCTTGTACAATGATTCTCAATTGTTTTTACTGCTGGGACCTGCTGTGATAGTGGCAAGCACAGAGGATCTTACAGACCCTCTTCGTATTAATTCATTTTACTTGTCACGCTCATCAGTCTCTGGTAAGTACGAGCTTGTTCTCCCTCTGATAGGAGAGACTGAATGGTCACTGGAGTTTTTGGGGGTTTTTTTTGCAGGTATCAGGTTTGGATTGGGAATGTCCAGCTGAGGTCAGAGAGATACTTGCATAGGAGCAGATGGATTATATACTGCTTTTTGCTGAAGAACAAAATTAACCTCTCTTGAGGCCCTGAAGTCTGAATCCATTGAGGTCTGACAGAGTCTTTCCACTGACCTCTGTGGCCCCAGGATCACATCCTAAATGAGCTGCTTTGAGTCACTGGAAGCCTGAGTTCAGCTTTGGTGGGCTGGAAAATGTAACCTACTGTATAGGCTCTGGTATTCATGAGGGCTCAGCCCTGTGTGTGTGCTAGCTGTGCATGCCTGGGAGAAGAATAAAGTCATTTTCTGCAGTCTGGGGGTGGAGGAGGGAATGGGAATTGTACCCCCTTCCCTGCAAACCCGCTGTTGTGACAGCGGGCAGCTGCTTCTGAAGCTTCAGATTGAGGTTAGGTGTCCTTGGTGCTGTTGTTTCTGGTATCATCCCTGACACGTGCATGTCCTGTGCAGCTGGCTTGAGCAGCAGGACCTGACCTCAACGTGAATTTTCAGAAGTGGGCCACTGAAGCAGATGAGTATAGCAAGGCCGTGATTTACCATGGGGAGTTTCCTTAAACTTGAAAGAAACAGGGTCTCTGAAGCTTTAGAGAAGGCAGTAGTGAGTAGGTTTGACACCATTCATTGCTTATTGGCATCCAGCAGGATTATTAACAAACGCTACCTGTTTCCTCACAGCTTGTTTCTTCAGGTGATTCTTGTTTTCTCTGGGCAGAACAGAAGCTAGCAAAGACCTTTGAGTTAACACAGCATGATGCAGGTGTTTTCCATTCCCTGCTGGTCCTAAATCAGACCAGAAGGGAATTAATTGTAGAGGGTAATGTGTAGAGAGTAATGTGCAGAGGGTATAGAATGAAGTGTGAATAATTACAAGTTGGTTGGTTCCTCTGGAGCTGATATTGATTGATCTGGAGTCATCAGGCTGTTCGACAGTCAGTCTGGTGAAGATTAATTCGGTTTGAGAGCAGTAGCAAGTTTTTTTCCATTTAATGGCTAGCAACATAAACCTTTACAGTGTAATTTATTTAGCAATCTTCTAACATGCATTTACCCCAGGAAGGTTGCCTGGTGGCTAAAGATAGGTGAGTAGGAAGGTGATGGCTTTCTCTTGCCTTTAAAAAAGTGTTCTTTGTGACCTTAAATGTGGTAGCTCTTTAACTAGAACTGCTCAGATGCTTTGTATTATGAATCCAAAGTGCTAACACTTTCCTAGTTCATGGGTGTGAGCTGTCACTCACAGGGTACCATGGGATCAGCAGTGTGGGAATGCTGTAAGTACAAGGAAGGGATCATTGCCCCTCTCAAGTTATCCCTAAGCTCCCTGGGGGAGTGCTCAGGAGTCACTGCCTGGCTTGCAGGGTGGTGGTGGCAAAGCCAGGCTTCACTGCCCATCTCTGCAGCTCCTCAGCACCAGGGAGCCTTGGAGAGGGGCAGCAGGGGAGCCTCCAAAGGGGAGGAACAATCCCAGCTGGGTTTGGCACGTTTCCCCACACACTGTAATTCTTGCACAGCGCTTCCTCTCTCCACATAATACTCTGTTATTTCCTCCTCCTGCCCCTGCTGCTAATTAGCCCACGATAAACTCTGGTGTGAACAAAAGCAAGCGATTAAGAGTGTGTTGCTTCAGCGTGAGCCCTGTCAGAGCAGTGATTTGTTGGTGGCAGGGCTGTGCAGCACCTCCTCAGGAGGAAAACAAACCCATTAGCCTGGCTCAGCTGGGCAGTGCCGTGTCCCAGCTGCTTGCTTTTGGGTGTGCAGGGATGTCTTGGCTACAGCAGGGCATCCTGAGCCTCTGAGAGATGCTGCTGAGTCTTGTGTCTTCAGTTTCACGTGATACAGTGGGTCTCTGGTCACTGCCCAAGCAAGGCGGCTTGAGAAGTTCCTGGATTGAGATTTATGTATGTGGGGAGGTGGGGATTTTTTTTTTCTTTTCTTTTTGGAATACACACATAGACATTTTCAAAATAATACAGACAGAGAAATAATAGTGGAATTAAACATAAAATTGTTGAGTGGTTTGTGCTGGAGGGGAGCTTAGAGATCATCTAGTTCCAAGTTCCTTAACATGGGCAAGGATGCCTCGTGCTACACCAGACTCCCCATCTCTCCCAGATATGGAGAAGGCTTAGAAAGAAGAAGCAAAAAGCAGGATTTTTGGTAGGTCCCAAGCCAAATGAGGTTTGAATGATATTTTGCAGGATTCAAGGTGCATGTATCGAGACCTTGCAATCTGCTTTCGTGTAATCTCAGCCCTAATACTCAAAATCTCTTCAGGTTGTCTTTGCTTGAGCAAGAAGTCCTAATGGAAGAAGAATAGGTATTTACATGGGATTTCACTGATGTGAACAGACTAAGGGAAGTTGGAGACTTTTTGGTTTGAGACCCACTTCCTTTCCAAAGCTAGAGGCAGGGTTCGAGCTGGAAAATTAAATATGAACTGTTCCTGGGCAAAAAAAGCAAAGTATTTTGGAAATCATGGAATTAACATATGTCCTCTTTTGACACACCAGCCAGCTGCTTTGCCAACAGTTGTCTCTGTTTCTGTTGTAGCTCTCGAGCAGCTGCTCACAGAACTTGAAGATTTTCTGAGGATACTGGACAAGGAGAACTTGAGCAGCACAGCTGTGGTGAAGAAGAGCTTCCTCTCTGACCTTCTGAAAGTCTACACCAAGTCCAGTGGTACAGATGAGGAAAACCAAGGATGGGGTTGTGGGCTGTCATGGGAATTGCTACTGGGTCTTGAAGCAACATTTTCCTGGCTGCTGGTGGGAATGGGAGACAGGAAAATTAGAAGGAGAAAATGAAACTGAGTTTATTTTTGCAGTGACCTCTAATTGTTTATGTAAAATTACTATAGTTATGTGTCCAGCTTTACAAGCAAAGGATTCCCAAGATTCCTGATCCTTTCTGTTTTCCTTATTAAACCTTAAGTTTATTTAATCCACTTTGTAAGATACACAGGATGTACTGTTTGGCCAAGTTAATGTTTAAGTAGAAATTTTAACTTACGGAATTTCCTGACCATAAAGCACTTAATTTTTCTGCTTTTTATTATTGCTTGGGGTTTTTGCTGCACATTGCCTCGACCAACATGCTCTCTCCAAATGTGCTCAGCAGAGACACTTTTTACATCTGCCTTTGTGGAAAAACTTAGCAGTGTGAAAGCAGCGTGTGGGTAAAGAGTTCACTTTTCCCTTTGTTTGCAGGTGGTGATGAGGAGTATATTTATATGAACAAAGTGACAGTCCATAAACAGCAGAGTGACCAAGAGAAACAAGACAAAGGTAGGGAGCTGGAGATTAATGGTTTCATTGTGTCTCAGGGGATGATGAAGGCACACAAGGTTAGAGCCTTGCTCTGGCAGCTCTGAGGGCTGAAGCAGCTGCTGGTTGTGGAAGGGCCATTTTCATAACATTCCCTTGGAAATAGTGGTCCTTGCCAACACTGCGAGGTTATTCCTGGAAGTAGCACTTTGGAGGTCTTTATTTTGGGATAAAAATGTTGCCTTCTAAGGCTTGAAGCTCCAGTGTCTGAAATATTCAAGGAAGCCTTCATGCTTTCTTTGGCCACAAAACAAGCCACTTTTTGCATGTTTGAGACCTTGAAAGTGCATTTCTTGTTTGCTGTGTTGCTCTGCCCTGGCCCAGAGGGTCTGTGCAGTCACAGCCCTGCGAGGCGAGTTCGCAGGGCTCAGCCCTCACCATCTGCAGGGGCAGAGCTCCTTCATCTCCCAGGGATGTGAGAGCTCTGCAGAGTAAAGGCTGAGCATTCAAACCTAGGTGAAATTTCCATTCCATTTCCTCATTTCCAATTTAGTTTTCCCAGGTTTTGAATTTGTAACACGGCAAAGAACGTAATTGTCTAAAAATGTTCTTCCTCTTTGAAGTTCACCGTGAAAGAGGTTGCTGATAATTGCATGGAGTGAGAGTATTAGTGACACACATTTTTTAAATGCACACCTACTCAGGGACTGATCCTACCCCAGAGTTTCCAATGCAGAGGGATGAGGCAAGGACTCATCAGTGCAGTCTGCTGCTGATGTGCTGGTCCTGCAGTAGTTGGGATTGTTCCACTTCCACAGTTGTTTGTTTTGGTTTTGTTTCTCTGTGGTGGTTGTGGTTTTGGGTTTTTGGGGTTTTTTTTGTTTATTTGGTTTGATTTGTTCTTTAAACTACCTGCAGCCAAACTTGGGCTGACTTCAAATGCCTCTGAAGACAGGATGTCCTCCCAGATTACACGTGCAGCCCCAGTGTGACCTCCAGGCAGGGCCCTCTGGGTGATGCTGTAATGCTCTATAATAGGATCACACAGCCTCCCAGCAGCTGAGCAGCAACAGAAACATCTCTTTATATAAGTTCTTATTTGGGTGGATGAAGCCAAGTTTGCACTGATCCACCATGCTCAAACACAGGGAAAATTTCAGACAATTTATTTTTAGAGGTGCTTCTTTTGTTTCAGACTTTTCCCTATCAAGGACATGACCCTGCCCACTCAGTCACTCCCTGCGGGACCTGGCACTTCTCTCTTTCTGTTTTCAACAACTTCCCTATTCCAAGTAAAACTTCTGAGTTATTTGGAAGTGCTGAAGTCAGTGAGACATGTGTGGGGTCTTACCTACAGCTGCAGCTGGGTGTAGAGCCCTGTCCTGCCCCTGTGACTGGGTGGAGAGGTGCCTGCACTTCAGGTTGAGTGGATGGAGGGGGCCCAAGTGCCCACTGGTGTGATATTGATCTTGCAGTGATCACACAACTCCCTCTGTCCCTTTTATCTGCTGCAATTCCATGCCTGTAATGGGATTGGGGACCACACTTCTGTGCCTGAGCTGACAGGACCTCTCTTGCTCTGCAGAGCTTCTTCCCCACAGCAGCTGTGCTCCAGTAGCACAGGGAGAAATGCTTTCCAAAGTCCATCAGCTCTAAAAGTCACTCCTCCAAACTTTAAAATATGCAATTTCTGCACAAAAATGTATTTCCCTGCCCCTTTTTCTACTTAAAATTCCAGTGGAAAGGATTTAAGCAGAACAGACACAGCTTTTGAGATGCCTTCCTGTGGCCCAGTAATTGAATTCCCTGTGCTGGGTGATGAAGGTACTATCATTTACTGGATCTCATTTACCTGAGAGATGCAGCAAGTCTGTACCCTGCAAGTCCACAGGGCTCTTCAGTGAGCCAAATGCCATCTCCTTCTGGAAGTCAGCACAGAGGGGCAGGACTTTGCTTCTTCCCCACAGCAGCTGTGCTCCAGTAGCACAGGGAGAAATGCTTTCCAAAGTCCATCAGCTCTAAAAGTCACTCCTCCAAACTTTAAAATATGCAATTTCTGCACAAAAATGTATTTCCCTGCCCCTTTTTCTACTTAAAATTCCAGTGGAAAGGGTTTAAGCAGAACAGACACAGCTTTTGAGATGCCTTCCTGTGGCCCAGTAATTGAATTCCCTGTGCTGGGTGATGAAGGTACTATCATTTACTGGATCTCATTTACCTGAGAGATGCAGCAAGTCTGTACCCTGCAAGTCCACAGGGCTCTTCAGTGAGCCAAATGCTGTGCTTTGTGCTTCTGGAAGTCAGCACAGAGGGAGGTGGGACTGATGTGAAGGGCTCCTGGTGTGGCCACTGGGATCCTCTTAGCCCAAATGCCAGATGATATTCACTTTTACAAGGAACAGAGAGCACAGATAAGTAATAGCTAGTACAGATTTGAATTTCATCAGGATTTTGAGTGGTTTTTCTTTTTCCTTCCTCCTTCCAAGTCCTCTTCAAACTGCAGGTTTTAGAGAGGCATCTTTATCAGAGAACACCTGCAAAATGTTAATGCTTGTCTAGGGAAAAACATTCCCTCCCTCCCGCCCCAGCAGGGAAGGCATCTTTATCAGAGAACACCTGCAAAATGTTAATGCTTGTCTAGGGAAAAACATTTCCCGCCCCAGCAGGGAAACAGTCTGTGATTTGTGGTGCTGGTGTGAGTAGCTGGAGAAGGAAGGGGTAAATCCATCATTGCACTGTCTCAGAGGCCATGGGATTTGGGCACTCACTGAGGCCACCCAGGAGTTCTGTGGTAGGAGAAGGGGGACTGAACACAAGTTTTCTGAGCCTTCAATGTACCCTCCAGATACTAAATCACTCTGCATCCAGCTGCTTGGAAAATGTGACTTTCCAGAGGCAGACACGGATCACCTGGAGCAGTTCTGCTGCCACGTGCCACGTGTTTGGCTTGGGCTGCTTCAAGAGCAGCTCCCTTGAGCAGTGATCACACTGCTGATCAGGGCTGGCTGTGATAAGCCACTGTGCACTTAAAGCAGCCACCTTTGCAGTTTGCCCTGGGAGCAGGGTGGTGCTGGCCCCATTTTTGGGGAAGGGTAGCAGAGGAGCACAGTCACCTGTGTGTCTGCTTGCAGGGATCAGAGCTACCAAGGACTAAACTGCCATGGGCTTCCAAACAGTGTGGTGTCTGTCTATGCTGCTGCTTCTCCCTTCACCCTTCAAAGTCTCAGCAGTGGGTCTGGCTTTCACAGTTTTCCCTCCAGAAGGAAAAACATGCCCTAAAACCAGAGGTCAGCTCTTTTGCTGGGTCTCCCGATGCCACGTTCCTGGCTATGGCCTGAAATGACATGGTGGCCCTGCAGCCCTGCCTGTAATTGTCACTCTGCTCCCCACTGAAATAGCATCCTGCTGCTCCAGCACAGCCCAGGGTAGCAAGTGCTCTGCTGGGAGAGGCCACATGTCATCTGTGAAATTGTTTCTGCCTTGCAGTGCTGGATCGGAAGAACTCCCTGACCAATGGAGACTCAGGACTGCATTTGTCACCTCCTCAGAAGAGCCTGCCAGACCTCCCTCCTCCAAAGGTATCTCACACCCTTTGCTTTTCCCTGCCTCAGCCTGGGACTTTGAGCCCCTTGAGGCTTTGCTGTTGTCAGGTCCTGTGCAGCATGGCTGGGTGGATCACCTCTGCCTGTGTATGTTAGTGAGGCAAAGAGTCCTGGGGAGCTCTATTTTAAAAATAATAACAAAACATTGAACTAGGCACCTCCAGCTGCATATTTCGTGTTTACAAAGACTGTGGGCCAGTATGTGGTTGGTGCAGCTGGATGGTGGCCTGCTAGGCATTTCCAGCTGCATATTTCGTGTTTACAAAGACTGTGGGCCAGTATGGTGCAGCTGGATGGTGGCCTCGGCTGGCTGGACACTCAGGAGCCCCTGTGGTTCCCAAGGCTTGTGCATAGGTGGAGCAGGCAGCTGTGGGAGCTCCCCATGAATCTGCAAATTGGGCTGTGCCCCCTTCCAGGGAGACCCACACCCATTGCATGGCACTCCAGGCTCAAGGAAGGAGAAGAGAAGTTTTCAAAGAAACAGAGGTGGTGATGACTCTCAGCTGTTGCTTTGGAAATCTCTCCTGGCTTGTAAATCAGCTGTGTCTGGGCTGCTGACATGATCTTAGAAAAGCCAGGAATCCCTCAGCTGCCCTCAGGGTGGTGGGGAGCTCCCTGGGCTGTACCAGGACCTCCCTCCCTTGCTGCCAGAGCCTTTCTCAGTTTGGCCATTGCCAGAGGTTTGCTCACAGCTGGAGCACCTGGTGTTGTCTGTGCACTGGGTGCTGCTGTTGTTCTGGTTGTGCAGCCCACAGGTCTGTGAGGAGGGGTTGCTGGCTCTGCAGGTTTTTCTGTAGGGCAGCTCTAAGTCAGTTAAACACCATCAGCTCTCAGTGGGATGTTGTCTCTGTGCCAGGAGCCAGCCCAGCTGTCCTAGACACAGGTCATCCTCGAGCCCCTGAATGTTGCTGTTTGGTAGTTGGTGCAATGTGGGAGTTGCTGTTAGCTGGGATTTCAGGATGTGAAAGGAAAGGAGGGCAGGGAGCATGCATGGGGAGGAGGAGGAGGCACGGAGGAGAATGGGGTGGTGCATCCATCAGCCACAAAGGAAGATCTGTTCTTTTCCCAGGAAGGAGGATGCAGGGTGAGGCCCCAGGATTTTTGCCCAGGGATCTGTGTGGCTCAGCTGGAGGAGCTGGGAAAACAAGGGGTAGGATGGGATGCAGCTGACAAACCCTTGGATGCAGTGTGATTGCCTGCTGGGAGCTGCTCCAGCCCCAGAGGGCTCTGCCCACGCAGATGGCTGGATCTGGAGTGGCTGGGAGCAGTGGCCAGAGCAGGAACCTCCCTTTAGCTCTGTATTTCACAGTGGGCAGGAGGTGGAATGAAAGCACCACTGGGGAAGCAGCAGCCAGGTGTCCCCAAGGCATTTCTCTTGAGCTTGGTGCAGCCCAGCTTTCTGACTGGGCAATCAGGAAGTTAAAAGGGAATTATAAAGAAATAGTCTTAGATTTTAGTAAATAGATTTTAGCTGAGAAGGGCACCTGTCCTCTCCCAGACCTGTGTTCTCCCAGCTTCTTAGCACTGGAGTCAACCTCCCTTGGATGCAGCAGTCAAGTACCTCCTCACTGTGAGCATCAGAGTGTCAGTGAGCTTTGGCAGCAAAGATATCAGAGTGTCCTTCAGGGAACAGGGCTGGGGAGAGCTTTAATGAGTGGAATTTGCCGTTAGGGGGAAATGGATCTGCATTTGCAGCTCCCCATGCAGCCAGGAGCCACAGCCACCTGGGCAGGGGAGGGTGGAACACAACTCCTTGCACAGAAACTGAGAGGTTAGGAGAGGAATTCAGATTAGATCTGTTTTTGCTCTGCAGATTTTTCTGTGGTTTGGTGGCACTCAGATATCCTGTGGTGTTGCTCTACACTTGCCATTTGAGGCATGGAAGAAAGGTGGTGATAAAGCTCTGCACAGCCAATTGTCCCTGGCACCCACAGACACCAGCAGTCACTGGGCAATCCACAGGGGTGGCCCACCTGGATTCCACTGATTCCTTTGGATTTGTCCCAAAGCAGCCTTTAAACAATGAGTTCTGCAGGCCTTGGTGACCTCTCCTGTGCTGCAGCCCTGGCGGCTCTGCCTGTTCCTCAGCCATCCGCAGGGAAGGTCCTGTGGTACGGATGCAAACAGCCAGGATGGTGATATTTGCATGCTCCTTGTGCCCTAATGCAACAGGCAAATGTTCTGCAAGGGCCAGTGTGGTTAAATAACACAATATATAACCTTTGACTGAAGTTAGAGAGTAAACCACTCCACACCCCTGGGGAAAGAGGAGACAAAACAAATACCTTCTGGTCAACCAAGGTGCACCCTGTAGGCTTTCACTGTCTGTAGGAAACAAAACAGAGCAGCGCCTTCCCTGACAGTTGTGGGATGGTGTTAAAAAAACCCACAGCATTTCTTTGTGTGGGCAATTTCTTTATGGTCACAGCACAAAGTGGGCTGGCTACACGCAGGAGGCCACCACAGATGGCAATTACAGACACATTTCCTAGCCAGGGAAGGGATTAAGTAAAGCCCTGGAGTGAGTGACTGGGTTTGTTTTTGTTTCTTTAATGCAACACATTAGGACAAGAAGTTCCTAAACCTTTTAAGTGTTTGGTGGGCAAGTGTTTTCCAGCAGTGTTGTATGTGTCTCTGGAAGGGAAGTTCAGTGTGCTCACAGCATCTGGCAGACCCACATAAGTAGTTTTAACACTGCAGAAGTTTGGGAGGCTGGCAGAGCCACGGGCAGCTCGCCCAAGTGGCAGCAGACGTGTGACTTTGGTGTGGTCAGGGTTCCTCACTCCCACGGCCCAAGAGCTTCCCTTTGTGGGCAGCTGTTGGCCAGAAAATCTCTTCCTTCAAAGCTTCCTTTCTGCTTCTCAGCACCAGTAGCTGCTGGTGGAAACATCCGGGGCAGGGTGGGCAGCTTTGCACCTGCGTTTGCTGATGCTGGCATGTCCTGCGCATGGGCTGGTCCTGCAGTGCTGGTGCACAGCTGGCTCCTCTTCCCCAGGGGCAGTTGTGGGCTGGCACAGTGCACGATTTGTGACCTTCAACACCCCTGTCTCTGCAAAGAGACCTGCCCCAAACACTCCTGGGGCAATTGTGGGCTGGCACAGTGCACGATTTGTGACCTTCAACACCCCTTGTCTCTGCAAAGAGACCTGCCCCGAAGACTCCTCGGGGGAGTGGGGCTTTGACCCTGGGCATCCTGTCAGGGTTTGCACAGCCTCAGCCAGGGCAGCTGAAGCAAGGCAGGAGAGGGCATCCTGTTGTCAGCTGGCTGGGAGTGCTTTGACCTCGGTGAGCAGCAGGGACACCTCACTGGGGAGCAGGGGAGTGCTACTGTCAGGTCAGGGTGGGAGATGGGGTGCCAGGTATCTGGGAAGAACATAAGCTCTGTGCTCATCCTACTGATCTGTTCATGCTGCTGCCCTGCTGCCTCATGTCCAACATCTCTGTGAATCACCTGAAAAATAAAAAGTTTGTTTCTTCACTTTTTTCCCCCCTCATGTGTTGATATTTCTAAAGGACCAAGGCATGTTTTTCCTGCCAGCCCTTGCTTGTGTTTAGGGAGGGGTTTGGCAGGCGCCACAGGGATTTTCCAGCACTTGGACTCTTTTCAAAGGCTTATTTTCCATTGGTGTTGTTTATCCATTTCCTTCATTTTTTGTTAAGAGCACAATTAAAGATTCCCAGTATAGTTCCTAAGGCAGAGATTTTTTTGTTGTTGGTTTCTATCAGTCAGAGACTTGGAGACACAACCAAAGACTGCTCAGGTTATGTTTTCAGTGTAAAGCCAGGGTTGCACCAATTGTCCTCCCTTCTGGTTCCCTGATAAGATAACCCATAGCACACAGAGCCATCCCCAGTTTCCATGGGCAGCTTAGGGGGAGGTCAGTGCAGCAGGCAGAAATCTCAGTTCAGGGTAAGGCTGATGATTGCAATTGCTGCTATGAGTTGATCTTCCCAGGCCTTTCAGCAGCATGAAAGAAGGTAACATTTATGATGCAATTATACAGTAATTTCAATTTATATTTGGGCTAACTGTACCACATCTAAAAGATTTCATCCACTGGGATGCACTTGAGTGCTAAAAAAAGGGGAAAAGGATGTCCTGTTGTTTTGGTGGATCTGTTTTTACCTTAAATTATGTTTCTTTTATGTGTTTATTCTGCAGATTCTCGAAACAAAACAACCACCAATCCCCAAGATTGAATCCCCAGAGGGATATTACGAAGAGGCTGAGCCCTATGACATCTCTGTAAATGGTATATCCCAGCTAACCCTTGGGAGGGGGTTCGTGTGGGAGATGGAGGACATGAGATTTATGAGAATCAGTAAATGAAAGCACAGATATTTCGTACAGCTTTTGGGACAAATTTGTTTTCTGTTGCTCATCACACTTGATATTACAGACCTAATGCTAGCTGGAAAGCAAAGACTACTGAATTACTACAATTTTTAACTTTCCTGTATAAGTTAGTAATATGCTTGGTCAATGTGTTGTCAGTGTAAAATGTTAGAAACCATTGTGGGCTCTCTTTGTCTTGGTGGTTTTCTGGCAGACTGCAGTCAAACACAAGTTTCTATTCAGGACTGAGTGGTGAAGCTGTGGTGGCTTGCATTCGTGTCCTAGCACTCTAATTGTCCCCTTGGGGCTCAAAATCCGTGGCTCTGCTGGTCTGTTAGGAGTGATAACCATTTTTATAATTGGCTCTTCATTCAGCTCTGTCTCTTGTGGCAGTTTAACCATGTAAACTTGATTAGAGAGCCACACTTCGTGTGAGGGGAGAGCATGTGGGTTGCTTTGCACACACCCTCACCCCCTGGGACATCATCCCAGCCATGTCCTGGGGCAGTGCCACCCCTGCCTGTCCCCTGTGGGCTCCCCTCCCCTCTGGGAGGAGGCTGCTGCATGCTGAGCTCCCACATTCTCACTTTTTAGAATGTGTTCCTGCATCCTTTTGTTGAACACCCTTCACTGAGATTGCCTTGGTGTGATCTGATAGCAGAGCTGGGCTTGTCATCGCTTTTTAATCCATTTAAGCCCATAGGAGACAGATTGTATCACCCCAAGCAGATCTCTGCTCATCAGCCTTGGCTGCAGCAGAGTGTGTGGCATGGGCATAGCTGAGTGGCAAGAGTGGAGGCAAGCAAAGAGGGCTAAGGGTGACAGATTTGGATCTAAAGCCTTGGCTGTTGAATCTGAGCTTCATCTGGGAGAGGCTGGGTCCTCTCCAGCCCCAGTGTGAGCTTTGAAGCTCCGTGTCAGTGCACAGGAAGATGGTGCCCAGCTCAGATGGGAAGAGGCTCAGGCTCATCGAGGCCAGGCTGAAAGGTGCTGTTCAGTGCAGAGGAGAGGCCCCCCAGCTCTGTGTTTTGCTGAAAGGCTTTGTGTTATTTGGCTGGGGTGAGGGCTGTGATGCTCTGTGAAGCCCTGCTGCAGCTGGGGCAGCCCAGGGTGCTGCAGCCTCATCCCCATGCCTGTAATGTAAGATAAAGGAGATTTCTTTTCCCCCTGCACATTGGGAAAGTGGATAAATTGTTAAGAGCCATGGCATAAAAAGGCACATGCTGGGTTAGCTGGAGTACAGCCATGGATCCATGTGCTGGGATACCCAGCTTGTGTTATCCAGGCAGCTGCATAAAGTCACCCTCAGATCAGAGGCTTGGCTGGCAGGAGTGATAAGTGCACACCCAGCTCCCACCTCTGCTTTTCCTTGGTAACCTGCTGCTCCGAGATGCAAATACACCCACCACCCACCGAAATCTAGGTCAGTCAGATGCCCAAGGAAATGAGAGCTGAGAGCTCTGCAAAAAGAGAAAAGCTCAAATGATGGGAGCACTGTCCAAACGAGGCAGCTCTGGGAGGCTCTGTGGCTGCTGTGATCAGCTGTTGCACCAGCAGGCTCTGTGTTTTACTGAGCACTGCCACAGCTGCAGGTGGGGAGAGGAGCCTGTGAAAGCAGCAGAGATGGGGCAGAGGATTCCAGTGATTCCCCACCCCTGAGGTGTGTGGTGCCTTTGCATCCTGTGATTGCTCAGTCACTGGCCCCCTTCGCAGACCCCACCACATCCCTTCTACACAAACCTCCTTGTGTGCTCCTGGCATGCTTTGTGTGAGGAGGAAGGAAGGAAGCATCATGAGGATCTCTGTGCTCTTTGGCAAGTCATGTTGGCGGTGGTTCCTTGGGGGGTGAGCCAGAAGGAGGAGCAGGGAGAGACTGAGCAGCAGGTATGTGGCAGCAGAGGCTGCGGGGGCTCAGGAGAAGGTGAAGTGTGGTGTGTTGTGCAGAGGGGAGCTGGGCAGTGATGCTGGTTTGCCTCAAGAGATCAGGCTGCAGCGTGAGGGCAATCCTGCAGGTCCCTGTCCTGCCCTTTGTTTCAACAAGCACAAGCTCCCCATCCCTCCCCCTGCCCCGCCTGTGCCCTGTCAGATGTCAGCAGTATTTGTACCTGTCCTACACAGTGGTGCTCACTGCTAGCAGATGATCTGGGACCTTGGTGTGACTGCTGTTGCTCAAGGGCAGTCTGGACATGCCTGGCTTTGCCCTGGCCAAAGAAGCTGAAGTCTGACCCCAGTACCCCCCCCAGCTCTCTGTGCCTTTCCCCTCAAGCTGGACAGGGAGGGGGTGGCAGTACAGGAAGTGCTGGTGGTCTTCCACAGAATGACAGAATGGCCTGGGTTGGAAGGGACTTTAAAAATCATCTCGTTCCAGCCCCCCTACCATGTACAGGAGCACCTTTCACTGCTAGACCAGGCTGCCCAGAGCTCCAGCCAGCCTTGCTTGAACACTTCCAGGGCTGGGGCATCCACAGCCCCTCTGAGCAACCTGTGCCAGTTCCTCATCATGTTTGCAGTCAAGAATTTTTTCCTGAAATCCAAGCTAAACCTACACTCTCTGTTTGAATGCATTTCCTCTTGTCCTGTCCCTGTAAGCTCTTGCGAGAAGTCCCTCTGTGATACTTTCTGACAGTGTTACAGCATGAGCCTTGGAAGACACCCATGTGTCCCCAAACAAATGGGCGTAGTGAAGTCAGACAAAAATAGGAACACGACTAAAATTAGTGGGTGCACTGCCAAGAAAGGACATCAAAGCAAGCCTCCAGATGGGCTGAGGAGATAGGGGTTTGGTGCACCATCAGAGGTGGGACTGTGAGACACTGTAGGAAATGTGGGCGAATTCATTAAAATGAAGCAAGCGGGCGAGTCCGCTGGGTCTCAGGGTCCATCTTTCATCAGTATCATTCCCACCCCTCCACTGGGATGCTCTGCCTTTCATTTTCCAGCTCCAGCAGAGGCTGCTGCTTCCCTTCCCTCTTGGGCTGAAATGTGTTAAAGCCTTATCAGCAGCCTTTGCATAATTGGAGGGAGCGATAAGGAGTGGAGTGAAACGGGAGAGGAGCAGCGTGGCTGCCAACTGAGCAATCATTATTCTGGCTGAAACAGCTCATCAGCCCTGGCTGCTTTTAATTGCGATGACGATGATTCTGTTTTAAAGGGAATTGCCTTGTTTGAGGGGATGGGTTGAAAATGCTGTCCTTGTTTGAAATCTCAGCGTGCAGGGATGGGACCTCGCTGGCTGAGGGGATTGAGGCCCTTGTTCTCTGCTTTTGCTTATCTGTGGCTTTCTCTCTTTGTCTCCTTTCTCTTTCTTTTTGACTGTGCAGGTCTTTTTGGTAGGCTTGCTGCGGCTGGACCCAGGCCAGGGTTGCAGGTTACTGAGGGCGTTATTTATGCCACAATAACTATGGGTATGGCATGCTTTCCAAACCTGAAGTGCCTTTTTTAAACAACAACAAAAATACCAACCCAAAAATACTCCTCAAACCCTCAGTTTTAGCAAAGATTATCAGGTATCTCCCCCTGGATTTGCCTGCATGGAGGGTAACCGCCTCTTGCTGTCTGATTTGCGCAAAGCATTATTTTTTGTGGCTTTCCCTGTGCTCAGGATGACAATGAAGAGAAGAGCTCATCTCATGAGGAACCACACTCGGGGTTGTGGTTGATGCACAGAAGAGCATCCAGGGCTTCTCAGGAGTAAGGTGGCAGCCTGAGATCTGCTGCTTAGGTGGGGGCACCAGAGACTTCCAAAAGAGGCCAGAGGGCCTGTGTGGAAAAGGAGGGAGTTTTGGAAGATGAGATTCCCTTAGACATCCTTGCTGCTGCATATGGAAAGGTCCTATAGCAGTGCAGAGGTTCAGCTCCTTGGTGTTTGTAAGGTTGAGAAACACCTGCACTGTTACTCATCTGAATTTCTGCCTGTGGACAAGGTCTGCACAGTGAGAATGCTCTGATGTTTCCCATAAAAGTTTTCCCATAAAAGATGGACAGTTTGATACAGTGAGGGCATGGAGATGTGCTCCATTCAGAGACTTTGAAAGGGAGTATTTGCTTTTTAAAAAGTTTGTTTAATTGGTGAAGTTTTGATTACTTGAGGGAGGTTGTAGAGTGAAATTTCACTGGGAGTAAGAGTGTAGTTTTGTTACTGCATCTTAGTTCCTTTTATTTAAAGAACAAATAACCCCAACCGAAACAGTCTTCAGTGAAGCTCCTAATGCCTTTTTCTTTCTCTTTTCTGACAGCTTTTCTTCTTTTCATTTGCACCAATCTGATAATGTTATTTTTATGTAGATAGTAAGATGTGGTGAGAAGCCAAATTAGATTAAATTCCAGTGAGAGAAACTTGACAATATTCCTCCATGCTGTTTGGTAGGACAAGAATGCCAAACCCTACACAAATGTTGCCCCAGTGTTACCATATAGCTCTGTGAGCTTATGTTGTGACTTAGAGCTCTAAATGCCAGCAGAGCATTGCAAATCCCCCTGCAGTTAGGGAGAACATTTTCAGTGTTTTTGATGAGCCTGGTACCAGTGATCAGCTCAAAACTGCAAAATGCTGCAATGCCTTAGAGCTGAGTATTGAAATTTCCAACTCATCCTAGTAACATAGCGATCTATTTAAGAATGGAAGTAAAAAATGTTGTTACTGATCCTCACATTTGCCCCTTACGACTAATTTTTTGGTGCTGCAACAGTGTATTGCTTCAAAGCCCCTTGCTGTCCATTAGATGCTGAGTAGAGAGAGAGGGATCTGTTAGACCAGAGAGGGAATGTGAATGACATCTCAAATACAAGAGATCATTGCTTGCTGCATGGCCTTGCAAATACCATTTTTACTTCTGGCATTTAGAGGACAAGGGCTGATTGTATCTTGCTGTTGTCTTTAAAATTGTGTGTATTTGGCTTGAAGTGGAAAGTAGTAAAAACATCTTTGGGGGGAAAGCAGCAAACATCAGGAAATGTCTAAGGGAATGTTCTCAGATTTGTGGTCAGCCGAGAAGTGTCTTTTGAGTGTTTGCTAACAGAAGCTATTAGGCACAAAATACTGCAATGAGATTCATATTGGGCTAGAAAGAAAAAAAGATCTATGAGGGTAATTTCCCTATTAATTATCCTCCTGGAGGAGAGCCTCAAAAGACACATCCCTGCACTGGAAGCTTGTGCATGTGTGAGCATGGCTGAGGGAAGCATTTTGCTCAGAGTTATTCTAAAAATGGATTTAATGACAGAGCTTTGCTTTTGTTATAGAAGATGGTGAAGCTGTTAGTAGTTCCTATGAATCTTATGATGAGGAAGAGAGCAGCAAAGGCAAGTCAGCAACCCATCAGTGGCCATCCCCAGAGGCCACCATTGAGCTGATGAAGGACGCCCGCATCTGTGCCTTCCTGTGGAGAAAGAAGTGGCTGGGACAGTGGGCAAAACAGCTGTGTGTTATCAAGGACACTAGGTTGCTGGTGAGCAGACCCTCTACTCTCTGTCTAAAACAATCTGGTTTTATGAGCTGAGGAAGGAAGTGGCACCTCAGACCACGTTAATGAGCTGGCAAAAAACAAAGCACCCCTAGAAGCAATGCTTCAGAATCCATGTCCTGGAGATTTGGGGATCTTACTCCTTTTTTAGAAGGAATGTGGGCATGGGTTTGCTGAAAGGGGGGCACTAGGACACCAAAACCCCAATCCCCCAAAATGTCTAGGGATACTTTTTGGGTAATCTTTACGAGGTGGTTGAGCAGAAGTGATACTCACCCCAGAGGCTAACCACATACTTGATCCTGTGTCAGTAGAAGGTATTTCAGACCATATATGCATGCAGTCAGATGTGTGTGTACCTGTACATCAGGGATCTCCTGTGTGTAGTCTGTGCAGACTTGTTAGAGCTGTAGGACCTTCTTGTGTTCAGTCAAGAGTCACTTGTGGGGTTGAGTTCGTGCCAGTGGGCAGGAAGGATCCTCCTCTGCCTCTCACCCGCTCCTGTCTTCCTTCCCCAGTGCTACAAGAGCTCCAAGGACCACAACCCCCAGCTGGATGTCAATTTGCTGGGCTGCACAGTCATTCACAAGGAAAAGCAAGTGAGGAAGAAAGAGCACAAGCTGAAGATCATCCCCACGAACGCTGATGTCATCGTGCTGGGGCTGCAGAGCAAAGACCAGGCAGAGCAGTGGCTCAGGGTCAGTGGCACCTTCAGGATTTGTCCCACTGGTGCTCCCATGCTTTGCTGGGACAGCAGATCTTATCTCAGCCCTGTCCTTGTGTGCTCTGGCTCCCTTCCCACTGCAAGCCTTTATACAAATATACCACTTCATTTTCATGTCCTGGGATAGATTTTTCCTGCAGCTCCCTGCTGCCTTCAGTGTGCTGAGGCCACATGGGGACCTCCCAGCCCAGCTGCTGTGGTGGGGGCGGTGGGGAAAATGTCTGGGGTGGGTCCCCAGCTTGAATTGGCTGAGGGCAGGGGTAAATGTCACCCTTCTCCTGGGACAGCAGCAGGAGGAGCCTCCTGGAGCTCAGGACAGCCATGGGGCTGTGAGACGCCAGGGCTGCCTTTGCTGGCAGCCTCTCCCGGGGACTTGGATCCAGCAATTGCTGCTGGATGCCTGATGCAGCACCAGGACAGTCCCCAGGGTCACAGGGACAGTAAACCACGGGTCTCCCAGGCTGATGTGGTTTTGCCTGTCCTAGCTGGGGCAGATTAATTGATCCTGTTACTGCAGCTCTCTCACAGGCTTTGGCTTCCCTTTCTGCACAGGTAATCCAAGAGACCAGTGGTCTGCTCTGTGAAGGAGGCAGTGAAGGCAATCAGTACATCCCAGACTCGCAGCGCCTCAGCTACCCAAAGGTACATCTTGTCTCTACAGACAGAGATAGCACTTAGGCTTCCAGCCCTGTTCCTTCAACAGATAGTAGTGTAGGTGCCTTAATTTTAGGTAAGCAAAGACTGATATGAGTGTAACCAGACCGCTGTGCTGCTGAAAAGAAGCATTCTTGGAATCATCTTAACTTTCCTTTGCTTCTTAATTTTGTTTCCATATCTTCCCTCCCAGATGAACTCAGCATTTGGCTACCCACTGTCTAGGGCAGGAGCTGCTATCTCATGCAAATGGGATAGTTGTGTTCTCCAAGAGCTTTGGGAGGGTCATAGACCCTTGGATGCCAGGGCTTGGGCCATCTCTAGTCCAGGTTTAGGTGACGCTCCCCTGGGAGCAGCTTGTTCCAAAACAGTGGGAGAACAAAGAGACTTTCCTGAGTCGCTGGTGGGCACCCAAAATGGACCTATTTGGGCACCTGGCTGCCCATGCCCCCTATAGGGACTGTTGGGACTGTCAAATGCACCCACCAGGCAGGCTGCAGGGTAGGAGCCATAGGGTGGCCCCAGTGGTGCCACTGTCTCCTCAGAGGTGAGCCCAGCTGGCGTGGGGCATGTTCAGGACAATGGGAAGGGCACAGTGTGAGGGAGCTGGCTGGGCATGGCCGGGTGAAAGCATCTGCTCCAGAGAGAATGGGACCTCATAATATGGGAGAAGGGGGAAAAGGTCCTTGCAGCACCTTCTGGCTGGAAGAGTGGGTCACCTGCATCTGTGGAGCCTGTGCCTGGTGCTTGTTGACAGGTGGAGGTGCCCGAGAGATACTCTGCAGCCTCCGAGAGCGGGAGCAGCACCGACGGCCACGCGGAGACAGCCGAGGCAAAAGATGGTAAAACTTTGCCCTGGGAATGACAGGGAAGATGGGCCCTTGACCCTTCTGTAGCTCCTGCCACCTCAAACACACCTGATGAAAGCTCTGTGTGCATTCATTGCCTGGGAATTTGATATTCTTACCAGGATTACCTGTTGATTCCACAGGCACATCAGCACACTGACTGATGTGCTCAGTAGGAGAATGTTGATGAGGTTCTTTGGACATAAACTTTCCCCCTCCCATCTTGTATCCCTGTTTTAGAGAGGAAAAGACTTGAATACAGTAAATGTTAATGAGTGAGTCCTTAATTAAATTGTTTGTGGTGTAGGAAAGTGAAGGGAGGTTGGTAACTGCCCAGCAAAGGCTGTGCAAGCACCTCCCACTGCTCCTGCAGTGACTGGCCTTTGTGAGAGCCAACCCACTTATAAAGTAGACAGATTAGCATCTTCCACAAATCCCTAACTGATCTTACTGATGCCATCTTCCCCTGAACTCCCTGGGCTTTGGACTTTTCCAGCCTGTCCCTGAATTGCAGGTTTGCTCTCTGCAAGGGATGTGTGTGAGGTGGGGGCAGGACCCCCGGCTGGGAGCTGGGAAAGCCACACACGTGTCTTTTTCATTTCTGGTAGTTAAGAAGAAGGGCACGACAGGCCTGAAACTGAGCAACCTGATGAACCTTGGGAGGAAGAAGTCCAGCTCCCTGGATAGCCCAGAGAGATCCCTGGAGACTTCAAGTAAGTGGCAGCATGAGTCCCTGTGCAGGGATTTGTCTCAGGGCTGGATCTCATTTTCTCTCAGGGCAGGATGAGCACCAGGCATCATCCTTCTCCTCAAATGTGCCCATGCCAGGTGGTCCTGCCAGTAAATCCATGCAGATTGTGGTGCCTGTGGCTCTCAGGGTGACCCAGGGGGAAGGGGTGGGTAATGCCAAACATGCACACACAGGGCATTTGTGCAGGGAGAGTTGTGAGGGTCAGCTTGTATTTACCACCTGGGACCAACTTTGTCCAACCAGCTGCAGCCAACTTGCTGCTCCCAAGCTATCCTGACTTTCAAGGGTCTCATTTTCAAGATTTTTACCCTTTTCACCCTGTTTTGTGTGGATAGCATAGCTGGTCTTTGTGCTTTTGCTCTTTGTTGGTGCCTATGACTTTGTGTTGTGTGGTGATCTCATAACTTACCCCTTAGAGATCCCCTGGCACACAAATTAATATGGATTAAATGGAAAATGTGTCTAATGAGCTGTGATTACTTGCAGGTTACCTGAATGTGCTGGTGAACAGCCAGTGGAAATCACGGTGGTGTCAGATAAAAGATGGGCACCTCCATTTCTACCAGGACAGGAACAGAAGCAAGCTGGCTCAGCTGCCCCTGAGTCTGGCAGGTTGTGAGATCATCCCAGAGCCCAGCCCTGATCATCTTTACTCCTTCCGCATCCTGCACAACGGGGAAGAACGGGTTGTTCTGGAGGTAGGGTGTCTGTCTCTGAGAAAGCTCTGCTTAAAACCCTCAGCTTGGGTACCTTAGGAGGTCTAAATGCCTCCAGAGGAATGTCAGTCCAACAAAACAGAGCCTGAAGAGCTTCATCTGCCTGTGGTCACCTAGAATTGTGTCCCACCTCGCTGGTAATCCAGGCTGTGTGTGATGCTGGCTCCTCTCAGCCTTCATCTTAGGCACTCATTTTAGGGGGGGACATGGGGTCCTCTGGAGATTCCCATCTCCCCCCCACTGCAGGATAACCTTGGATAATAAAGTTCTGTGGAGTGCATTGCAGATGGTTAATGTTAGATGAGAACAATGCCACTCGAGGGATTTAAGGCTGTGGTCAGGAGGAACAGAGAACTGCATGTTTTGATAGCAGAGCCCCAAAGCCACGGGGCACACATCCCAAGTAATCCTATCACAGATCTGCCCCTGAAAGTGCAAGTGAATTCATCTCCATCTGTTACTTTCCTTTGCCTGCATCCAGGACTGTTTATCTCTAATCTTACTTCTCTCTGACGACAGCATGGTTATAGTAGGAGGTGGACAATGTGAGCAATTTCCTGTATTTTTCCAGTGGGTGGAATATTTATAGCTAAACAACTGACTTTGAGGGCATGCCATGAAATTGGAAGATGTTTTTGTTGTTTCTGATTCAGGGTCTGTCTGTATCTAAGAAATTTTACCCAATTACAGATGGGAAGAAAAGGTGCTGGGAAAATTTACCTTTTGTGAATGGAAGAATATGTATTTTGTTGAGATGTCAGACTCAATGTACGGATTGTCTGGCTGGCAGGCTTCCCAGGGACTGAAGTCTCTGCTAAATAAAACAGACTGAAAGCTTAAAATATACTTTCCAGTTTGGAAAGTGTATATATATTCACTTGCCCTGAATTTTACTTTGTGGTTACTGCTCTGACTCCTGAAATCAGTGCAAAAAGTGGCTGCATCAGCCAACTTCTTCTTGCTTCAGGTGGAGTCCCCTGCACTGGGAGGTGCACGTGGCTGTTTGCTAGAGCTGACTTCGTGGCACAGAATTTAACTCTTTGTGTTGCAAAATGTCAGACTGCTCACTGCAGCTGACCATGGTCAGTAGCACTGGGTACTGACCATGTTAAAGCAACGACTCTGTTGCTCTGAACTCCTCTCTTCTCTTGTGAAAAGAACCATGGAAGGGGTTTGTGCTCTGGGACCTCTCAGGCTCGGGTCTCCTTGCCTCTGTTTGGCAATCCCATTGCTGCACTCTGCTGGTGCAAAACAAAACCCGCAGGCTTTCCTCATCCACAGCTGCTCCCTGCCAGCATCTCCAGCCCCAGACGCTTCTCTTACTCTTGTAGACAGCTGAGTTGATCATGACTGAAAGGAAAATGCAGACTGACTCGAAATTTTAGGAAGGAGCAGAGCAAAGAGCTGCATTTACGTAGCTGCCAAATTTTTGAATCAGTCCATACACAGAGCTGTACTTTTAAGGCAGCCTCAGGTTTATATCAATACCCAGCATTTCATCTTTCCTCTTGGAAGCCCAGGGGATTGCCAGCATGCTTCCCTACCCAACCTAAGCCAGCATCAGCCCTGTGAGTGCAGAGAAACCACTGCTGCAACCTGTCCTGTCTGTCTGATCACCCTGCAGGCAAAGTCCTCAGAGGAAATGGGCCACTGGCTGGGCCTCCTCTTGTCGGAGTCAGGCTCGAAAACAGACCCAGAGGAATTTACCTACGATTACGTGGATGCTGACAGGGTGTCCTGCATTGTGAGCGCTGCGAAGAATTCCTTCTTGTATGTCACTGGTAATGGGTTGGGGCTGCATGGGGCTGGTCGAGGGAAAGCAAGCCAGAGCAGGGGGCTCTCCACTTGTGGGAGGTTGGCTGCCATGGAAATGGGTGGTAAATTCACAGCTGCAGCTCAGTCACTTTCTTTTGGGACAGGAGAGCACTTCCTGTCCCACCAGGGTGCATCTGGCTGAGCTGCAGCTTGCCATGGGGCATGTGCCTGAGTGGCTGCAAGAAAAGGTTGGGCTCTCAGCCACCCAGTCCATCATGCCACTGGGGCAGGGTGACTGTGCTGCTGTGGCTGAAGGCTGGGTGAGAAAGGAGAGAGCCCAGGGGAAGTACAGCCCAACTCTGGTGGGTGGTGCTTATTGGGGAGCAGCAGCAGCAACCCCTCTGCTCTGTATGGCTCTGCCTTCTCCTCTCCTGCATCTGGCTGCCTGGCCTTGCCCAGACCTCAGCACTGGTGTTCTCAGATGTCTCAAAATGCAGCACTGCAGAGTCATGCAGCAAATCCAGTCCCCCTGATGGGATGTCCTGTTCACAGCCTAATGCAGAGGAAATACTCTGAGCCCAACGCCTACATTGATAACCTGCCCAAGGGCAGGGTGCAGCAGGATGAGCTCTACGACGACGTGGATCTGCCAGACCTGCCTGTGGTAAGACAGCTGCCCTGCTGCAGGGAGCTCTGGGGGGACCACAGCCAACATCTGGCCATGGGGAGTCTCCAGCAGTGAAAGAGGGGGGATCCCCAGCCCCTGGGGAGATCCTGGCCTTTGCAATGGAGCAGAACCAAGTATGGAGAGGAGTTGCTAAGGAATGGGAGAGAGGTTTCCAGAAAGGAGCTGTAGGGATCCTCAGGCAGCTGGGGTAAAATTCCACAGTTTTCTTCAGCAAACAGCATGGATTATTTGGTGATAGTGTGCTTTTTGGAGCCTAGCCTTTCAAAATTCCTTTTTATGCCTGTAAGAGCAAGTCCTGTGTGAAAGGACAAGAACAATGGGTCATGCTGGGAATGGGACTGTCACCTCAGGAAAGGCAAAGAATATGGCATGGGTTGCTGGATGTACAACAGTGTGATATCCTTGCATGGGGCTGCTGCTGCCATCAGAGAGACCTATTGAAGGAAAACAGGAGGGGCCTTTCCTTCAGTACTTCAGAAAGGCCTCTGTGGAATGACTCAGAGACTGGCATTTTAGTTCCTCTAAGACTTTTGGAAAATACTCCAGATTGCCTGAGATAGTGCTGTTCTGCAGCGAGATGTTTCTTGTACTTCCAGTTGCAGCAGATGGTCTCTTTTGCAGGAAGAAGTACCCAAGAGTGAGAGCAAATTGGAGGGGGATCAAGACAGAGTTTATCTGGATCTCACCCCAGTGAAGTCCTTACTACACTGTGCTGGCAAGATGTCATGCCAGTCTTCCCCCCTCGGCTCACCATCTCTGGAGAGGGCTGCCAACAAGGCTGCCCCAGAGAGCACAGCTGAGACAGCCCCCACGGCCAGGGAAGCTGAGCCCTGTGCTAAGGCAGCAGAGACCTCGGAGCAGGTACTGTCCAAACTCTGATACCAGACCAGGCTGAATCACTGAGCCACTTCCCTACTCCTCATCCTCCCACTTCATTTCTCCTTTCCAGAAACACCCAGAGAAGCCAGAGCCTGAGCAGGCTGTGCCACAGGTGCCTGCTATCAAAATCCAGACCCAGCAGCAGAACAGTGTGGCCCCCGAGGTGCCAGCGGGCCCAGTTCCAGCGGGCAGCCCCCAGCTGCTGCCTGCACACCGGCCCAAGATGCCACTGCCAGGTGGGTGAGCTGCTCAGGTGGCCCGAGGGTGCTTAAAGAGAGGTGGTGCCCTGTGATTTGACTTGCCTCTGCTCTCCAGCAGTCTGTGTGCTGACTCTAGTGGTTGGTGACTTTTCAGACCTTCCCTTGTTTTCCTTTCAAGCACCTGAAAAGGTTTTCCCCCTCCTGCTTTTTTCCCCCTGACTGAGCTTGTTGTTGGTGGGCTGTTTCCAGCAGCAGCAGTGGAAACCAAGCTGGGCAAGAACAGGACAGAGGCAGAGGTGAAACGGTTCACGGAGGAGAAGGAACGGCTGGAGAAGGAGAAGGATGAAATCCGAGCTCAGCTCACCCAGCTGCGAAAGGAGAGACGGGAGCTGAAGGAAATGCTTGGGGGCAGCACAGGTAGGGCAGGGCAAGGTGGGATGTGTGGGAATGAGCCAAGGTGGGGCTGTGGAGAAAGAGGGGGCAATGAACCTGGCCCTTCTGGGACCAGAAGAGATGGGGGGAACCTGGTGCTTTGAGCCAAACCACCTAACCCAGATTGCACTAGAGCAAGAGCCACAGTCCCTCTTGGGATAAAACCCAAGGACAATGTAGAGGACATGCCCTGATCCCTGCTCCCCTCAGGAGCTCCTCAGGTTCCCAGCAGGCACCAAGATTCCTCTTCCTACACAGACAAGAGCCTGGAGCAGAGGCTGAAGGAGATAGATGAAGAATGCAAAAGGAAGGAAAGCCAGAGGGTGGACCTGGAGCTGAGCCTGGTGGAGGTGAAGGAGAACCTGAAGAAGGCAGAGTCTGGCCCGGTGACACTGGGCACAGCTGTGGACACCACACACCTGGAGAACACAGCCCCACGGGTATGTGGGGCACCCCTGGGAGGCACAGCAGCTTTCTGGCAGCTAGGCAGTCACACGGTCTCACCCTGCTTAAAAATTTAATAATTAATAATAGCATCATTATTATGTGTAATATGCAATCTTGTATGAATGAATGAATATACAATCTTGTATGAATGTATAGCTAATATGTCTGTATTGACTATTATATATAATATACATTATGTAATAATAATCTAATGAGGTAACAGCAGTAATGGGGAAGTGAAAGGTGGATGGAGCTCTGGAGAGTGGTTGTATTTTCCTGTGGGACCTTGAGTGACACCCTCCAGAGCCATGCAGGTCTGGACTCAGCTCCTTCTGCACTTGACTGAGCTAAGGGATGGTTTTTTCAGGAGATTCAGGCATCTAAATTCCTTCTTGGGAACTTGTTTCCCATGAAATGGAGATCTCCACCACCTGCACCCTGCTCTGTATCTCTTATTCTAGAGTCCTCAAAATCCAAACACACCACAAGCTCCCCTGGTGTTTTTGTGAAATTGGCATGTCACTGAAAAAATGCACCTCCATGTGAGTGGGATGACACTGTGACTAGGAGATGGTGGGAAAAGGCAGCAATCTCTCTCATTAGTCTGTAGTCATAACCATTTTTATGATTTTTATTGTAGGTTCAGGCAAAAGGTGCCAGTCCAGCAAACAGCGCAGAGAACTCACCGGTCAACTCAGCAACGGCTTTAAAAAACCGGCCCTTATCTGTCATGGTCACGGGAAAGGGAACAGTCCTACAGAAAGCTAAGGTGAGGCACAGCAGTAAAATCTGTCTGGGACAGCTTCTGCTCTTCCCTTCTGGCAGTGGAGCAAACTGGCTGTGATGGGATGGGGTTGTGGGGGGGTCCCATGTCTGGGAAACACCCCTGACCAACACAATTCAGACACGTCAGCCTGGTTTTCCTCCAGTCTTTTCACCTGTGTTTGCCTTGCCTACAATTTAAATGAATAAATACATGCATTGTTTATAGCTTAAAGATAACCCTGACCCACCCTGCAGCCAAAATCACCTGGGCACCAGACAACCATGTTGATCCCATGCACGTTACGGTTGCCTGCTTTGCATTTCGACTAATTTGCCTTTATTCCCTGGCAGGAATGGGAGAAGAAGGGAGCTAGTTAGAAGCTCATTGTACAGAGATGGACTAAAGACTCGAATTGCCCACGCATGGCCCAGGGGATTCAACCATCTGTGGTGGAGGTTGGGTGTTCAGCACCACCACACACCAAGTGCCTCCTCCACGTCGCGCCCACGGCTCAGACGCAGCGCTGGAGTCCACAGCTGCTGACACGAGTTACCCCTCATGAACCTGCTCTTTCCAGACAAATCCCAATCACGTAGCTAAAATGATAACAACCAGTGGCAATCCTTCCATCAAAGTCCTAACCCAGCTGATGTAAACAAGAACGTTACTGTACATAGGGGGTGTTTTGTGTATTTCTACTCTGAAGGTTTATCAATGAGTTATTAAGGTTTCTATATTAGTGACTGTAGTGGATTCAGAAGGAACCTCTGCTGTTCCTCAGCCTGGTGAGTTTGTACCTGTCCTGATAAATTGGAGTCAACTAAAGTTCTTAACCTGTCTTGCTGCCAGTCATCACTCAGCTGCATTTCATCCAGCCTTCAGCCAAGGGCTGTCCCACATGTGAGCAATTCTTCAAACATGAGTGAGAAGCACACAGCAGCCTGTCCAGGGCATTTCTAATCAGTGTCCTGATGCATTCCAGCATCTCCTACCAGCTGCAGGTTTGCTAGAATATTGAGCTGCTCACCTTCTCATGCTGTAAGCTGTGTTACAGACTGGCAGCACCAAGAGCACCTGCCAGGCAGATTCAGTTAGCTTTCTTGAAGATCTTACTTCACCTGAGGAGTTTATTCTGAAAAAAAAAAAAAAAGAAAAAAAAAAGAAAAAAAAAGAAAAAAAAGGAAAAGGAAGAAAGAAAATAAAAAAGTAATATTTGAGGGCTTGCTCAGCTGTTTCATGGGAAAGCTGGATCCCAGTGCATCCTTCAGGGATCCCCTTTCCCATGCTGTGATGGTGTCTGATCCTCACAGAGCTGCAGCTGAAGCCATCCCTCTGCCCCTGTCTCCCTCCCCACTGCAGTAAGGCTGCTCTGCCAGGGCTCTGCTGGACCTCTTGGTGCTGTCACCCTTATTTCCTGATCATTAATACAGCCTTTGGGCCCTGGCAGCATGGCCCACAAAGCCCACCCCTCTCTAGCCTAGCCAAGCTTTCTAATGAAAGAGGTTGGAGATTTGGAACTGCTAAACTTAAAGACATTGAAATTTGAAGGGTGGCAGTGGGTTGTGAGAAATCTATGCACTCCTCCCCTCCCTGTAACCTGCTGACATGTGTGATGGCCTGGATACACCTTTTCCTGTCTCCTCTGATGGCCTTCAGACCCAGGCTCAGGAACTGGGTTGACTGGAGGGGCTGGAGCTGTTCTAACCCTCCAAAGTTAAAGCAGCACCAGTTCCCAGGATGGGTTGTCCCTGGGGTCCGGTGGCTACACCAAAGCCAATGTAAAGGCAGGCAGGATAAATCTTGTACGTCCCTCACCCCTGAAAATATTTGAGAGGCCTGAGACCTTCTCTAAAGGGCTGTTCTTTCTTCACACAAAGGCCAAACAGCCAGTGGGAGCACAGGGCTGATACCCAGAGCTGGTGCTGTCATTGGGGTGAGAATGTCCTGACAAGGACCACAGAGCCAGGGTGCAACAAAACACTTGGTCAGGGTATCCTGGAAGCAAGAAAGGTGACTGTGCTCCCATTTTTTTTTACCCTTTAGTTTCCACTGTGGTGCAGATGTAGGAGTTGCTAATGCCAGGCCTCTGGAGCCTCAGCTGGCCGGTTGGCCCTGTGCAAGGTTTTGCACATAGGAAAAAATCATGCAAATAAACTGCTGACTCTGGTTCAGGATCCAGGAAGTCTGGGGACTTCCTTCTCCAGAGCACCAGAAAGCCACAGACTCCATGAAGCTTTTGTTTTGGCCCATGATGAGCTGGCAGGAGCCCCTCTCTGTACCCTGAATATCCGTGACACCCCGCTGTCATCCTCCAGGAGTTGTCCAGACATTTCACAGTGCTACTGAGACAGCCGTGGACAAGAGCAGCTCTGCTTTCCCCTTCACAGCCCAGTCAGCTTCAGTGCTCCCGCTGGGATGTCTCCATGAGGGAATGGTAAACATAGGCAAGTCCTGAAGGACACACTTTCCCCAAACAAGAAATGTTAAACAATGTCTCTGTGTCCCCATTGTTTTCCTAACTCAAGGCATTTCCTTTGTTGTAACTGTGACCTATAAAGTGGCGCTTTAGAGGGTTTTATAATAAAATGTTGAGTATATTATGTTAGCAGTGGTTTTCTCCGTAATGGGGCTTGTCCCAGCTGTATTTTCCAACAGATTTCAAGTACATCAAATCCCCAATACATTAGTTACTACACATCCTTAGCTATGCAGTCTACAACTGCAGTGAACTATAGCTTAAATAGTAGTGATTGCACCATCAAGAAAAACAATTTTCAGAGATCTAACACGCTGAAAAACAGCAGTAACCCCGACAATTTACAGGAAGACACGTAACAGATATCCTACCTGTGTCTCTGTAGCAGCCCTCTTGCACAGAACCAGCAGTGAAAAACCTTCCACTACCATCCTCTGGCCACTAGATAGCAACTGTGTGCAGGCTTAGTGCCTGCTGCAGTCTGAGGGAAACCGGGATGGGCTTTAGCTGGGAAGGAGAGAAAAAAGTTATAAAAGAAAACAGTTGAGGTCTGTACAGAATGGACACCAAAACAGACACGTGTGAAATATCCCTTGGTGGCTCCACTCCCACAGACAGCCTGGGGAGGCACTGGAGCTGCAGCACAAATTCCTGGGCCAGGTCCCACTCCCTGCCTCTCCGAGCTGACCCCTGACACAAACCTGCCAAGGAGCTCCTTAGTGTCCTGTCAGCCTCTGAGCCCAGGAATCCCCAAATAACTCCATTTTGGGGGCTGGTTTTGTGCACTGAGTGCACAGCAGCAGCAGCTGCTTTTGTCCTTCCCCAGCATCTCTGCCCCATTGCCTACAGCTGCTTTAGAGCACCCCTGTATCAGCTCCAGCTGGTAAAATTGCTGCTTTGTTAGACGTTACACTGCAATCCTCCAACTGGAGCCAGGCCACAATGGGGCCTGAAGTGTCCCCAGAAAAATTCCATATCCTTCTGGAGGGAAATTTCCTGCTACCATTTTCTTTAGCAAGTTTCTCATTTAAGTACCTCCACATTTCTTGCTTTGGATACACAGAACCCCACAAAAGCTCCTGGGTATTCCTGACTAGCACACCAAGGCTGCTAGTGAGCATGCTAATTTCCCAGTAAGACAGAAGTGACAGATTTTAAAGGAAAGAAAAAAAAATTACATCATATCAGTGGAGAAGTTGGCCTGAATGTTTATGTAAGATGTCTCAGGTATGAATCAAATTAATTTACTTCTACTGCAGAGTGAGATTGCAGGGGGGTTGAAGCTGAAGAAGCCAGCTGGCTTTACAGGGAGTATCAGCAGACTTCTTGAGGCTGGCCTTGGCTTTTGGTATGCAGGGAGAATGGCACAGTGGGATCAAACCCCAGCTTCCCTGCTGCAGCCTTTGCAGGACAGCTGCCGTCCAACATTTACTCACCACAAACAGTTTGCTGAGGGAGTGTAAGACTAAAGGGGTTGAAAATCGTAGCACTTGCTTAAATCCCATTTTTAAAGGAGAAAAAAGCTCTCTCCTGGAGTTAGCAGTGGTCCAGGACCAGCCAAAGCTCACCCAGCAATCCTCCAGGATTCAGAGACTAATTCAGAGCTCCACTGGCAACAGCAGCCCAGACACTCATGACAAGCTGGCACAGACAGCATCCTCTGAGCTCCTGTGATGCCAGACAGGATTAGTGCTGGCTTTGCAGGGACCCCACCTCCCCAGAGCCTGGGCCAGCCTCAAATATTGACCCAGCCTTAAGGGAATGAGCTCCCATCAGGTAAAGGCTCATTAAAGACTTCTGATTGAATCATGGCAAGTCTGAGAGTGAACTGAATAAGGGATCATGTCAGAGACTCAAGCCACTTATCTACTTACTCTTTCTAAATTAAAATTTATAAGAAAAAGGGCCTACAGATTAGCCAGGAACTTCAAGTCACATTTTTAAGAAGAAAACAGCTCCAAAAAATGCTCAGCAGTGTCCTGCTTGCCTGTGGGATCAGCAGATCTCTCGACCATCCCATAGATCCTAATTATCAGGCTGGCTTTTCCCATCTCCTCCCAATGCCCGTGACTTTCTTACCTTGCAAAGTGCTTTGTCTCAGACAAAAGGAGAGCTGGTGGGTGCTGCTGCTGCCAGAAAGTGTCTGAGCATCTACCCAAGGCTTCAGGAATCACCTGCTTTCAGCAGGAATGTCAGGAGGAAGGTCACATGTAGATCCTTGACATGTGGGGATCCCTGGGGCACTAAGACCTCATCCAGCTGTACTCAGAGCCCAAAAACTCATGAGTTTCCAATCTCTCACATCATCTCTACTTGACAAATGGATGCACAGAGATAGATAAATCCTGCCCAGCATTAAATTCTTGACTCCAGCATGAGATTTTGCACTCTGCTTCCTAAATCACACAGAGATGTTTGTGTACCTGTGGTGCTTAAAGCCAGCAGGATGGTAAAAATGCAGTGTTTTTCCAGGTCAGGACCCAGCCAAGCCTGCCTTGTTCCTTGTGCAGCCCACAGGTATAATTAATACCTGTGCATTAAAATAAAGAACTCACAAACAGATTTCACCACATTAGCCACAAGCTGAAGTGCTCAGCAAACAGCACGAGGAGAAGCACTTGCAGAAGGCCAGGAGGGCAGGTCCCAGCTCCAGAGCCGTCCCAGGCAATGTGAGTGCGCTGCTGTTTGAGGGCAGGCTGATCCTGCAGAGGACAAAGGCCTGTGAGGAGCGAGCTAATGATGCTGTTAGGAAAATCCCCAGGGAGCTGCAAAGCCAGCAGGGTGAGAAGGGGGGTCCCTGGGACCCTTCACACAAACAGGATGCACTCTGCTTTCGAGAGCAGTCGGTCTGGACTGCAGCCAGCTCCACAGGCACCTCTGCACCACAGCATGAAGCACGGCTGTGCTGTGAGCCTGGCCAAGCCCATTCTCCCCACATCAGGAGAACACCGACAGGTTAACAGCAGAGGCAATGCTGAGCTACAGCCATGCCTAAGCAACATTAATAGATTCATTTCCCTTTCATCCCAAATGTCAGCCCTTCAACTAAGCCTCTGTTCAGCTGTGCCTTAGGACACAGACAATCTACCAAAGTGACAGTGAAAAGAAAGCAGAATTTCCTCTTTCTCCCAGCCTGGTTTCTCCCACAAGGCACGACAGTGCTCCTCCTGTCTCAGTGCCAGCTTTCATCCCTGAGAGTGCTTTCAGACCATTCTTCTTCTGACAACAAACCTGCTGAGCAATTTGTGTCTCTCTTTGTCCATCTAATGTTACTATTCAAACACGGGGCCAGGATTTCTGAGTGAAGGGATTTTTCTTCTGCTGGGAACAATAGACTCTATTCTCATGAGCACTGGCAGCCACAGTTAATATCTCTGCCTGGGCTCTCTACAGACCTGGTTGCGCTCTCCTGAGGTGACAGACACCATGGGAAAGTCAGCAGACAACAACCCAGCACTGGGAAGCATGGGCTTTGGGGGAGCAGTTCTGTAAATTTTACAGGTTTGGGGGAAAATTGATCTAGTGATGAGGTGAAGCTGATGCTCCAAAGGATGCAGGCATGTGGCCAAACTGTCTTTGGAGACATGAACCATCACAGCCCAATAAATTCAGAGAAGAAAGCAGCATGAGCAACCTAAAGAGAAACAGAATAAAGACTTGTAATCAGTTCTCCTTCCTCTTCCTCTGCCTTCCTGCATGTAATGAGCTATTCACTCCAGCACCTGGCTGCAAGTGCATCATCTGTTATACCCCTTCAGCACAAGCTCAGAATTGCTCAGATTTCTGTGCATTTTTAGACTAACAGATCTCTCAAAATCTGTTTTAAAACCCCAAAACAATCACAACCTTAAGACTTGCATGAGGAAATAAAAAATGCCAGAAAGAAATACTTAAACACAAATATTTACTTCAATTATAAAAGATAGAGAGTGCTCGGGGGCCCAGTTTGTGCAATTCAGGAATTGGGAATGGCCTCAACACAGTCCCTGTGCTGGAGCAACTCCATCACTGCCAAGGGCTGGATGGTGGCTGTGGTGGCAGGAAGTGCTCCTGGATGGAGAACTGCAGCACTCAGCACATCTGTGTCAATGCCTCTGATCCATTTGCCTTTTGCTGTGCTGGAGGGCTCTGGAGAAGTGCTGCAAGCCCCTTGGACTCCACTGCACATGGGAACGTGGAGGAAGGGCTGGAGATCTCAGAGAATCCCCCCGGAGAACTCCTGTGGCAGAAGAGAGCACAGATGGGGGATGAGGGCTTCAGGACCAAGGGATAAGGTCACACTCAGTCCACAACAACCAAACAACCTTTCCCTTAGATGACAGATATTAGAGGCCACAGGCTGGAAACCAGAATTCATGTAAAAAGCAAAATATTGGGCAAGGGGAAAACCCACTTAAATTGAGAACTTCACGCAATGGGCACAGGGTCACCTCTAGGGAGCCAGAAACTCCCCACCTCCTCCGTTGCTCCCCTGCTGAAGAGAAGGAAGGCAGTGGGGAGGCTTTTACACCATGGACAGCACTGAAAGGAGTAGCGAGGGAAACAGCTCCCTCCCATTCCAATCTTTCCACATGGGGAGCCTAGGAAAGATTGTTTCTTCTAGCACGGCAGAGGGAAAAGGGGAACAGAACAGAGTAGAATATTACCAAAATTATTAGACCTCCTTGGACTCTCCTCACAGTCAACTCACTCAGTGAATGTATAAAAATGCACAGCTTCTTGAGAGAAGCCCTTGCTCCCCTCAGCACCCAAACCTCTCCACTTTCCATAAGACAGAGACCACACCAGCACCAAGGCCTGCCCACCAAACAGCTGTCCAGGAGTTACAGCCATTTTCTGCTTCAGGGAGAGGTGGGATCAGTTTGGAGGGGCTGCTGGTCCTTACTGGTCTCGCAGTGGGGGCCCTCCCAGCCGTGGCACTCGCAGCGGTAGCTCCCCGGCCCGAGGATGCACACGCCCTGGTTCATGCAGGGGTTGGGCTTGCACAGGTTCACAGGGCTTCTGGCTTCTGCAACAGACACAAGCAGAGAGCAGGCTCAGGCACATCTGCATTATTACTAGCTAAGAGCCACGTCCATCAGGAATGCTGCAAAAATTGTCATCAGGGGCTAATGGGACTGGAGAAAGATTTTAATGTGGCAGAGGGTGCAAACCACAATTCTGGCTTGATGCTTTAACCCAGAGAACAGAATGGCTTTTCTAGGTGTTTCAATCTGGAAAAGAATATTCCTAGTAAAGCTTAAAAGAGTAATTTAATGAAAGACTGCATATCCCAGAAAAGCAAAATGGAACATCTGCAGTGCTGTGAGCACTCCCAAACTCCCCACACCAGACATGGACAACACAGAGCAAGACACATGCCCTGCTCTAACAGGTTCACAATCCCAAACGCCACTCAAATTCCAACCTCACTTTGCCCCAGAGAGAATAAAGGTTTCCACTGGAGAGGAATAAGGAGAAGTTGTCAGCTGGGAAGCAAGGATGGCATGAATGGAAAACAACACAGGGAAAATTTCTGGGTTTCTTTTCTAGGGGGTTTGAGAGAAGCCTGCAAGCACAGCCCAAGTTATTAGCCCTGTTGTTATGAAGTATGTGACAGCTTTCCCAACCCTCTCAACACAACAGAGCCCAGCTGTCAGCAGGGCTGGCAGTGTTCCACGCTGCCTTGCTGCCAATACATTAGGTTAAGTAGCAGCATCCCAGAGGAATTTGCTTCCAGTCTGCTGGCAACACCACTGCGGTGTTGGTGAGGGTGTGAAATTCCTCTGCTCAGCAACTAAGTGGTGTAGAGCTGCTTGCCTTACTCTTTGCTCCAGGGTAGAAAAATCACAGAGAAAATAGAAAAAGGGGAAGGAAAAAGAATACAAATCCTATCCCCTCTCTTAACAGACATTGTGCTCATTCTCCCTCTGCACATCAAGTCTCAACCCACACCTAACGCTGGCAAAATTATAACTGAATTTTTTTTTTTGTTTTTTGACTTTCCTAAACCTGACACATATCAGTCTTTAGCTCCAGTTGATTTTATAGGGAATCCAGCCAGGTTCAAAAACATTTTTGTCATCATGAGATTTCTGAGCTGGGACCCTGCCTGAGAGTGTATTCCCAGGGACTGACACTTTCATTGGGCTGGGAAAACCACTGGCAATGAAATGTGGATCTCTTGGACACACCACTCATCTTCCAGGTGCTGCTGTTCCCCAGGGAGCTGTTCCATGGTGCTCTGCTCCAAGGGTCATGTGCCCACCTCATTCCTCCAGGGATGCTCCACAGCACAACCTCACAGACCCTGCTGTGGGGAATCATTCTGCCACAATTCCTCTAAACTCAAGCCTGCTCTCAACATACCTTAAATCAGGTTCTTGCACTTTGATGATCCCAGTGACTTGTATTTCCATTAATCTGATTCATATATATGTAATGCTTGGGAACTTTTCTCCCAAACACTGGGTGTTTTTTTTCTGGCTCATCTTTTCAGATGAGCCTCAAAACTAATACCATATTCCAGGTATACAGAGGCAGGGTCTGTTTCTCAAATACTTTTATAATGAATCATAAATTTTTTAAAGTCATTTCACAGACAATGGTTCTGTTATTAAACCTTGGATTTGGGAGTAGAAGATGAGTGAAGGGCTTATCTTTACATCGCCCTTGGTCCCAGCCTATCTTGCACAAACTGTGATTTAACTATACATGAAATGAAAGCAGCAATTCAGTCTCAGGAAATTATATGTTATTACCCTGACTCATTGAACCTTGCTGTCTCTTCCCCTTCACCCCTGGCATTTCAGCTAATTCCAAGGTACAGTACAGTTTTTGTAGTAACACAGCTGAAAGCACCACTGCAACAGAAACACACTGAAAAGCTCAGGCAGAAACCATCTGCAGAGCCTGCCAGGAGAGCAGCTCCTCACCCCAAAGAGATGATGCTGCAGCTCTTTCTAAGCCTGAAGGAGACACAGGCGTGCCCAGAGATGGAAAGGACCTCTGTGCTGCAGCTAAAATGTGCTTCTTTTGATCTTATAAACATGTTAAAACAAAGCAAATGGATAGATGTTAAACTCAGGCTATTTTGAACGAGAAAACAAGGCATGGTATTTTAACTAGGAGGACTTTCATTGTCACTGTCTGAAAACTAGAGCTGATGTCCTTTCTGAAAAGCTGATTTCTACACAATGTGCAAATATTTCAAATTCAGTATTAGAGCCATATTTTTCACCAGCTGAGGACTGGCACTCATGACTCAAAGTTTTGAGGAAACTTCATCTTTTTTTTTTTTTTTTAACCCCAAAACAGGAGTTTTTACAGAAAAATTTGAAAATTCTTCCCTTCCATTTTGAGGATAAGGATTTGGTCCTACAAATAAGATAAATCACAATTTGTCTGAAGGCTTCAAAATGGACAGATCGAGATTTTGTGTTGCCCTGTATTTAATCTTAAAATCACAAAAGCCTGCATGATAATTTCAGTAGTGAGATATTAAGGATGAACAGGAGTGATGAGGTTGCAGACTCGCTTTACAAACACCTGGTAACAAACCTGTTGGACAAGACAGCAGAGACCTCACTCAGGACCATCACAAAAAAGGGGCCCATTAAGCCCCCCCCAGAAACACAGAAAGGGTTCAGTAATACACAGCAAATTCTACAGATTTAAAGCAACATCAGAAAAAGACTAAACTTCTTTTTCCTTCAGAGAAAGCAGAACCTGGATCTAGCAGGGCTGGAAAGAGCCAGTCACACTATGCCTACTCTCACCCACTGGACTAAATCTTAGGAAAGTTGGTTACTAATTCCTGCAGCATTGCTTTGGGCAGTCATCAGACCTCTGTGTCATAGCTTCCCCCTCCATAAAACGCAAAAGATAGTATCAAGTTCAGTCATTAAAGCATCAGAAAATCTACAACAGCAGCAGCTGGTGGCACTGACAGAGAGAGTGATGGCTGGAGGATCTCCTACCTTCACAGATCCTCTCGATGATAAGGCCTTGGTAATGCTGCAGGTCTTCGTAGGAGGAGACGTGGAGCAGGTAGTTGGGAGACCCAGCAACTCTCAGCAGCGTGTCCCTCTCTGTGTCCCCAACGACCACCACAAACACCAAGATGCCATTGTGCCTCAGCTGCTGAGCTGGGGCAGCTGCAGCCTGCATGCCCCCTCCATTGGTGAGCAGCACCAGCACCTTGTTGACGCCAGGTCTTGCTCCCTTCTGCACGGTCATTACGTCACTGTAAACGTGCAGCAAGGCACTGCCAGCAGAGGCTGAGTCCCCAAGGAAGGGCACCTGGTCGATGGCCTGGAGAAGAGCAGAGCTGCTTGTGTGGGCGTCCAAGGTGAACACGGTGTGAGCTCTGCTGCCATAGGTCACCAGGGCAATTTGGGTGACGTCCCGGTTGATGATGAAGTGCAAACAGCTGCTCCTGACAAAGCGCCTCAGACGCAGAAAGTTCTCCAGGCCAACTCCAGACGAGGCATCCAGGGCAAATGCCAAATCAAGAGACTGGGCCTGGCAGCCTGTGGAAAGGAGCACAGAGATGGTATCTCTCAGAATATGTATCTCGTCCTTTCTGACTGAAAAACAGCAGAGAGAGGAAATCGTGGGCAAAATTCAACACTGCTGACCACCGATTGTGAAGGCTGATCTTTGTCTCTTTCACACCCATAGGCAGAGATCCATCACAAAAAATTACTCATGGAAGGTTAGTCCCTGGATCTGTGACTGACAAACAAAACCAAGGACATTTGTCTTTCTGTCCTTCCCTTCTCCCTGCTGGAATTCAGGACACCTCTGCACGGTTTGGCAAACTTAGGCAAACAGTCTTACCTTCAGGACTGCCCACACCGCAGATTTTTCTCTGCAGCTCTGGCATCCTGTTGAAGAGGTCCTGAGGGTCAGAGTAGACAATGGTCTGCTGTGGATTGCCAGTCACCGTGGTCAGCTCTGCTCTCATGAAGCTGCTGCCTATGCCAATCAAGAAGATATTTTGGTCCTTCACATACTTAGCGGCTTCTGCCACCGAATCCTGGGACTTGGAGTCAGTGAGCAGGACAACCACACGTGGGAGATCATCCTGCACATCTGCAAAGACTGGGGTGCTCCTAAAACCGTGCTGTGCAATGTATTGCAGGGCTCTGCCTGTCAGGGTTCTGCCCCCACTGAAATTCAAGGCATCAATGCTCTTCATGAGACTGAGTGTGTCCTTGTGTTGGCCCAGCTCAATGGGTACCTTCACATCATCATCGTAGTGGGCCACCCCAACACTCATTGGCGAGTCCTGGCCCACCACGGCTTGGAGGAATCTCTTGAGGAAGGCCTTGAAGCGCAGGAACCCTTCCAGTGTGACCCCTGCTGAGCTGTCCATCAGGAAAAGGAGATCCATACTGCACTCGAGGCTCAGCTTTGCTGCTGGAAAGAAGATTGTTGAGTTGCTGAGAAGGCAATCAGTCATTTGAAGGGCAACCCCAGCAGGGGCCAGCGGGAAACCTTGTGGAGAGGGGACATTGTGTCCATCAACCCAAACATTTTGCCATTCATATCATGAGCTGGAGGACAAATGAGCCAGGAGCAGGCTTTGTTTTGGTTGGATGCCATATAAGCCTTTTGAGACAAGAAATATCTATGGAAATTCATGAACTTTTGGATGGCAGTCTTAAAATCAGAAATTACAGCTCCACTCTTAGTGCTGTGGGCAGAACACTCTGAATGACACAATCACATAGTAGAGAAAGGAGAGAGTCCAAGCAACAGACCCTCACCTATGACACCTTGAGACTCTGAAGCTGGAACCTTGGTTCTGGGGAAAGTAAGTACAAGCTGTTTTCTAATGATCATGAGCTTTTGGCTTTTTTACATTGAACCCCCAAAACCAGGAGCTCCTGGTGCACCCATGTGTGTGGGGAGGGGACCAACAACATCCATGTCTCTCCCAGGGACTCTGTTCTGATCCCATGGCACCTGCACTTAGACACAAAGGCAGCCGTGCCAGGGTGAGACTGTCCATACTGGTGCTCTTCACACCCACACGGTGTCTGAACAGCAGGACACAGCCTCTGGGTCTGACACAGCATGATCAGCATGAGAGTAAACTCAGCCTGCCTTTTGGAGCAAAGCACAAGGACTGTGGCCCCATCCCAGCTGTCCCCAGGGTGGCACAAAGGGTGTCACCAAGGCAAGACTTGGCTGAGAGGGAAGGAGACAGAGCACAGGTTCATACCCACCACAGTGGATGTCTCCTCCATAGCCCAGCAGGCAGAGGCAGTGGTATCTGTCCAGTCCCTCTGGGACACACGTGCCACCATTCTGGCATGGCTGGGAGTCACAAGGGTCTGATCAGGACAGGGAAGAGAAAGACAGGTCATCATCAGGAAGCCTGCCCTTCCCATCCTCTGCCAGCACGAGCAACACTTTTAGTGGAAAAAGGGTCACAGCTCTGCCCCTCTTGCTAGAGTTTGAACTAACACAGGGCCATGTATACCCTCACCTCCATGGTAATTTCCATTTGGGGTGGCTCTCCAGCAGGCTGTGACAAGAAAGCAAACCAGACTCTGACTTAATTTGATTTGGAACTATGCCAGTGACACCATATTCATATAAACAGAGAATTGTTAAAGGTCCTGCAGCCCTGACAGATTTTCAGCAGCAATGAAGAGGTCAGGGTCTGGCCTGCTGCTTGGACAGTATTGTACTGATAAAGAAAATGAAGCCGTTTTCACCTGAACTTGCAAAAAGGACTGAAGGAGCACAGCTATTTCAAGAACCACAAAAATAGGCTGATGATCATCAGGCTCCCCACTAACCTGATGCTCCTTATGGTACCAAGTACGACTGGAGCATCACTGCATGTTCCCCTGGCTGGAGAACAGTGACTCCCTGCAGGCACTGGGAAGCAATGCAAGACTCTGCCCCCAGGACATGAACAGATGAGAATTCACTGGCTCCTCAAGTGGAGGAGAAACTATGGGGAAACATTTTAATCCAAAAGAACTCTGGTCACAGATATCAGTGAGAAACAAAAAACGGATTAAATATCTACTGATCACAGAGTCTCACTCAAAACAAAATTTTTGAGAAGTGAAAGTAAATCCCTGTCTTTTGTTCTTTAGCTATTACCTTTCCTGCTTCATAAATTAAAGTTTTGGAAGAGCAAAATCCCACCTGGACATACAGTTCGGAAGCATCTGGATGGGTGTTTTATCAAGACTCGCTTCCACCTGAAACAGGAAGAATAAGACCTGTCATGAATTTAAATATTAACAAGGTGCCTTCAAGGTGGACCTTACTGTGTTTTCAATGGAACAAATTTTTCTTTTAAAACACAGGTTTTCAAAACAAGTATTTTTTAAAAAACAGTCCGTTCTAAATGAGATGGCAAAAGGAAAAGCGTAATTTCATTGAATCTACCTTTTTTTTTTTTTTAAATTCAACTGTAATCTTTACATTTTTAAATTATGGATGTATTTTTAAGACTCAAAAAATATTTTGTTTGCTTGCTTCTCTGCCAGTGATCAGAGCAGAGACACTTCCTAGGACTAGAGACTGTTTGCATCAGTCTTCTGAGGAATCTCCATCCCAGTAAAGAGCCAAGGTCAGATAAAAGCCTCATTGCTGTGTTTGTTATCTCTCAGGCCCACTCATTTTTAGAGCTGTGGGTGCCCAGCTTACCTGGTGAAAGGGCACAGTGAGGCCTGCACTGCATTGGGCTGCTTTGAGCCTTTCCAACACACATAGCTGCCAGCCAGCTCTTTCACAGTCTCCAGGGTCCTGCGTTCACAAGGGTGGGACTCAACTTTGCAGCCTGCAGCAAAGCAAAAGGCAAACTAGCCTCAACTGCCTGAAAATACAAAGGCTCTAAGAGCAGACAACTGGTTTCAATACCTAACAACAGACTGGGCAGAGCTTCCAAGAGCCTCTGTGAGACCTCAGAAGAGAGATTTCCTGTTGAAAAGATCACCAGCCTACTCCACTTTCTAGGAACCTAAATATTCAGCCTCTTTTGCTTTCCAATAAACCTCACACTGTTAAGTTCATGGTTCAGTGACAGCTTTTCAGCCCCTTTGGTGCCTTTATCATTCATGTGTTTGATTTTCTGCTACCTCTGGACCACTCTACTTCTATCCTTTCTAACTACTGCAAGCCCTGGGTGCCTTCCCTTAATAAACAGCCAAGTCCATTAGAAAATTTAACACAACTGCTTTTATCCTTCTATCCCCTGCCACATGAGCAAAAGCCAATCTTCCCATTTTCAGAGGTGAATCAGGATACAGAAAGATTTAGGTTTCTGCAGCTTGGAGGCATTTGGAGAGCATGCCATCCTGTTTGGGCACCAGAAGCAGATTACCTCGAAGTGCAACACCTGCTAATTCCCTGTAGGCTTTCTGACACTGTCTCATCTTCCTCACTCAGTGCCATGTCCAAGCTAAAGGCATGGGCATGGAGGTGTGGCCAGCAGGGTCACCTGGAGCAGTGGCAGTGCAGACAGGGTCACTCAAGGTGCTGTACAGGCCGTTGGCAGCATCGTCAGCATCTCCAGCAAAGAGCAGGTGCCGCTCAGGGGGCTCGCTGGCCAGCACCTGCAGCTCCTCCCACCTGCCAAGCAAGGCACAGGTCAGCTGCTCAGCCTCCCCCACAAGGAATTAAGAGTCAAAACCAACCCTGTGCAGCAAATAGAGAGTTGATGCAAAACCACGGCACTCCTCAGTTTCCATGATCCTGGCGTGTTCAGTCTCAGGCAGCAGCATAGCTCTACTAAGTGGAAAAGTTTCCTTCATCAGCTCTGGTGCTGCTTCTACATCAGCCACCAAGCCAGTCTCCCCCCCCTGCCTGTGTTACCCTGCAAATTCTTTTTTGTCATGGTTTAAGTATGGTATTCCCCAATTTAGTGGTCTCACTGAAACCAGGCTTCCCCTTGTTTCCCCTCTCACCTCCAGCTGGAAACACGAAAGGCAAAAATCATGGATTGGGATAAGAACAATTTACTGAGAACAAAAACGAAATAAGAAATCAAGCAGTAATAGCAGCAATAAAATTATTAATAACAAAAGATAAAAGACAAAATGAATTTACTAGGAAAGTCTGGCTCAACACTGATTGTTTTGTCCACAAGGAAGGAAGGAAGGAAGGAAGGAAGGAAGGAAGGAAGGCCCTTCCTCTCTGAAGGGAGAAAGTCCCTTTCCCCCACCCCTGGCAATAATAAAGCATATCAATGATAAAGTTACAGATTATCTCCTAGATACAACCACAGCTACAGAAGAAAAAAATTAAAAATCAACCCTGCTCTGGCAAAAACTAGGACACCTTTTCTCTTTCCAAAACTCATATCTATCCTGAGACAGCCCCTACTCACCAGGACTGGCCATTTGGCTAGCTGGGTGTCTACTTCCCACACTGGAGAGTTTCCTACCTTGGAAACTTGATTCCCACAGCAAAAACTGTGATGTGTCTCTCCTTCACCTGCATTGCAGGCATTGCAGTGCTGCCCTGGGACTTTCCATCCGAAATGATGATCAGGACTTCAGGGACACTTGAGTTTCTGCCACCAGGGAAACCCTTGTGGAGAATGTACTTCAGAGCCTGACCTGTCTCTGTGCTCCCACCTCTAAAAAGCAGGGAGATACAATCAGAAAAGAAGAAATCAGAATTCCTCGCCTGCTACTGAATTTACCATTTGGGTTTCAAAATTTACCCACTGGTAATGGGAAACATAGCCTATTTCTGCTTGTCACCACATATTGTATCCATGGGGATGTCTAATCCTGTCATTTTTCTCATCTTCCTACCCACTGTCCCATCTATTCACCCTTATGTCCCTCCTCTCCAACTCAGAGTGGTCTCCAAGAGACTTCTAACACACAGCAGAGTGTTTCTGAAACTGGTGCAGTAAACAGAACTCTTGGATATTTCAATTTTATTTCCATCTTTGACAAATGTCTCTACAGCTTCTGTTTTCCCATCTGAACATTGTGGCCATTCCGGCTGTTGAAGGGGTGCCGGCTGTGGCCCTTTGTGACACAGGTGTGTTGTGTCAGGGCCCTGGGTGATGTGGGACACTGTGGTGCCCCGTGGCCCTTGTGACACAGCAGAGCCCCCCCTGCCCTGTCAGGGGTATCCTAGAGGCACAGGGCCACGGAGAGCCCATTCCTGTGAGAGCTGCTCCCTCAGGAGGAAGCGGCTCCTGGGATCCCTGTGTCCTGACAACATCAGATGCGGAGCAGGACAAGGTGAAGCCCAGCTCTCAGCCCCCAGCCCCTTGTCCGGCTGGATGGAACACCAGCCCTCAGCGGACACTGGCTGGGGGTGGGGGGCAGCTCAGACCTGCCCCTGTAGGACACTAGGAGGAGGAGGGGGCCTTTGCCCACATGGACAAGGATTGGGAATATGACATGGATCAAGAGCTTTCCCGATGGCGAGGCATTGCCAGACGAGAGCTCTGCCTTTGGGAAGAAATGACGGCCCAGGAGTATTACCAGCTACAAGACAATGTGACGATCCAGGACACCTTCCCACGAGGAGTGGTGAGACACCAAGAGTTCCATCAGAGGTGCAAGTGTAAGAGAGGTGTAAGCGTGAGAGTCCAGTGGGGAGATGCCACACAGCAAGAGCTGCACCAGTGGGAAGGGGAGGCACACAAGGAACCGTCTCCTTTGGAAGAAGAGGTGCAAGGCCATGCGCACACATTCCAAGAGGAAGGAGACAAGACAGACCCAGAGTTGTCCCAAGTGGGAGACAAGAGGGACAAGGACCTATCACGAGGAAAAGACTACAATGTCCAGGAGCTTCCCCAATGGGAAGAAGACGGGAGCGAACAAAAGCTGCCCCAACAGGAAGGAACTGTCAGCAGCCAGGAGCTGTCCCACTGGGCAGAAGGCATCGATTACAAGACATGGGACAAACCCCTGCACCCAGAGAAGGATGAGGGTGCCCAGACTTTTGCCCAGGAGGGCCCCACCTCTCCCAGCAGTATGGGCACCGAGGTGGCAGGAGAGGCAGCCCATGAGCTGCCCAGAACCTCTTCTGCCCTGGGGAGTCCCACAGAGGATGAGCTGGCAGCAGCTGCTGCTCCGTCAGGAGCTGATGAGGAGGAAGAGCCCCCCGAGCCTCTGCCTGCTGAGGTGGAAAAGGCACCAGGTTCTCCTGCCCTCAGGGAGGAGGCAGAGAACTCAGACCCTGCTTCATGCTGCCCCCCAGACTGCAGCCAGGCTCTGTTGGATTTAGCGAGGCACATCAGCTGTGACATTGTGCACAAGGCTGTGCTTGTGATCCAGGAATCTGGCCAGGAGCCAGAGGAACAGAGGGACCTGGAGCAAAGCACGGCTGCTGAACTAGAAGCAGCAACTGCAGGAGGAAGAAGGGAAGAGAGCCCAATTTTGGCCCTGCACAGCCCCTTGCTCAGCCCACTGGGAGCCCAAGCCCCCAGTGAGGAGGAGGAGGAGGCAGACGAGGGATCAGTCCTGGCAGAGCAAGAGCTTGAGGAGGGGGCCTTGGCTGGGGAGCTTGAGCTTTCCCAGTGCGAAGATGAGGAACACACAGAGCTGTCCCAAGGAGAAATCAATAAATACCAAGAGGGGTCCCAAGGAGAAGCCTCAACTGAACAGGAGCTGTCCCTAGATGAAGCTGGTAGGTACCAGGAAGGGGCCCAAGAGGAAGCCAGCTTTGAACAGGAGCTGTCCCTAGATGAAGCTGGTAGGTACCAGGAAGGGGCCCAAGAGGAAGCCAGCTTTGAACAGGAGCTGTCCCTAGATGAAGCTGGTAGGTACCAGGAAGGGGCCCAAGGGGAAGACTACAGTGAGCAAGAGCTGGCACAAGTAGAATCCAGAATCTATCAGGAAGCATCCCAAGGGGAAGCCCGCCCTGAGCAGGAGCTGTCCCTTGAAGAAAGTGCTAGCCATNGCCCTGAGCAGGAGCTGTCCCTTGAAGAAACTGCTAGCCATCAGGAAGGGCCCCAAGGGGAAGCCCGAATTGAGCAGGAACTGTCCCTAGAAGAAGCAGGTAGGTACCAGGAAGGGTCCCAAGGGGAAGCCAGAACTGAGCAGGAACTGTCCCTAGAAGAAGCAGGTAGGTACCAGGAAGAGTCCCAGCAGGAAGCCAGCAGTGAGGAGGAGCTCTCTTTAGAAGAAGCCCAAAGCCACCATGAGCTCTCGGATTGGGATGAATATATTGGGGAAGAGATGTCCCATGGGGATGTTGGAAGCTACCAAGAAATTTCAGACTGGGAAGAGGCCATGGAGCAGGACCAATCCTTAGAAGAAGCCCGAAGCCACCATGAGCTCTCTGACTGGGATGAATATATTGGGGAAGAGCTGTCCCATGGGGATGTTGGAAGCTACCAAGAAATTTCAGACTGGGAAGAAGCCATGGAGGAGGACCTGTCCTTAGAAGAAGCCCAAAGCCACCATGAGCTCTCTGATTGGGATGAATATATTGGGGAAGAGATGTCCCATGGGGATGTTGGAAGCTACCAAGAATTTTCAGACTGGGAAGAAGGCACAGAGCAAGGCATTGAGCAGAAGCTCTCCTTAGAAGAAGCCCGAAGCCACCACGAGCTCTCTGATTGGGATGAATATATTGGGGAAGAACTGTTCCATGGGGATGCTGGTAGCTACCACGAAATTTCAGACTGGGAAGAAGGCACAGAGAAAGGCCTTTCCCAAGGACAAGTTGGCAGCTCCCAGAATCTCTCTGACTGGGAACTTTACAGCAAGCACGAGCTGCCCCATGGAGACATTACTAGCTACCAGGAAGTGTCTGACTGGGAAGAGTCCATTGGGGTATCCAAGAAACGTCGCTCCTTCCTGCACCGGGCGCTGTGGACGCTGCAGGGGGTGTTCTTCCCCTGCCTGGCCCCACAGCCCGAGGATTAGGGCTGGCTGGCAGCACCAGCCCGGGCCCTGCAGATGGCAGCTGGCCCGCGGCCTGCCCCCGTCCTGGGGCAGCCACACGGGCTGCCTTTGCCCAGACGTGGCCCTGCAGCCCAAGTGGCCTCCCCAGGACAATTATCCATGTGGCCAGCCCCAATCCAGCACCCCTGGGGGACACTTGGTGCCATGTGACTCACAGGTAAAGGCCACAGACTCATCACCCATCAGGGTGGGAAGAGACTTTGAATGTCATCCAGGCCCACCATGACCCTGGCACCGCCTCCATCACCCTGAAACCATGTCCCCAAGTGCCACAGCCAGACGATGCTTGAACACTTCCACAGATAGAGACTCCACCACCTCCCTGAGGAACTTCTTGCAATCAATGCCTGACCACTCTGTCAGGGAAACATTTTTGAATATTTCATCAGAACCTCCCCTGGTGGAATCCAAGGACATTTCCTCTCATCCCAAAAGGGTTACATGCTGATCCTTTGGGATTTTATCCATGGGGAATGGGCACAGACAGGTATTTTGCACTCTGAATTACTCCATTGCACACTGCATGACTACACCAAGCACAATTAATCCAAAACAGACAGAAGTTGGGTTTTAGAAATAGTGCAGTATTAAAACAAAACACAAAGCCCAACCAAAATACAACAACAACTACAACAAAAACACAAAAGAAAAAGAATAGTAGGACTAATAATAATATGAAGAAGTTTGAGAAGATAAAGAAGTAGTAGTAGTAAATAAGAAAAGAATTAAGCATAAGAATAAGAACAAGAAAAAAGTAAGAATAATGATAAGAATAAGAAAAAGAAAAAATAATAAGCATAAGAACAAGAACAGGGATAATAAAATTATTAAGAATAAGAAAAAGAAAAAAAGGAATAAGAATGCGAAAAAGAATACAAATAGGAAAAGGAATAAGAATAATAATAAGAAAAAAAGAAAAATGATAGGAAAAGGAATAAGAATTTAAACAAGAATAAGAAAAAGAAAAAAAGAATAAGAATAAGAATTAGAGTAAGAAGGAATAACAAAAGGAATAAGGACAATAATAAGTTGATGTAGAAGAAGAAATGGAAGTAAATACTAGGAAGAAGAAGAAGGAGAAGAATAACAGGGATGATAATAATAATAAGATGATGATGATTAAATAGTAGTAGTAGCAAATTCTTGTTGTTCTTGTTGTTGTTGTTGTAATATCAAGTTAAAATACAAACCTACACATCCTCTAGCATCACAGAATGGTTTCGTTTGGGACAGACCTCAGAGATCATCTAGGTCCAACAGATTCTCTTCTGCTCTTTTTCTCTCTCTCTGACACCTCTTTCCTATTTCTCTCTCCCTCACATTTCTTGTAAATAAAATCCATGCTAAATAAAATCTGTATGTTGCCATCATATGGTCTCACTTGTATCTTCATTCTGGCAGAGGCATCTCTCCATAAAACACATTCTCTGCCCAGCCTATCTCCAAAGCAGAGGTTCTCCAGCCCTCTAGGATCTCAGCTGCTCTCCTCTGAACTCATTCTAACAGGCCACATCCTTCTTATGCTGTGCCCCAGACACAGCTGCAGTGCTCCAGGAGCGTCTCAAACAATGAACTGAGAGCCACAATCACCTCCCTGACCTGCTGCTCCTCACTCCTTTCATGCAGCCCAGCCCAAGGGTGGCTTTCTGGGCTGGCAGCACAGATTGCTGACTCAGGCTCAGCTTCTCCTCCTTCTACACCCCAAGTGGTTCTCCTCAGCCCCTGCACTGCTCAGCTTCTCCCCACACATGCCACAGACCTGGTGGTAATAATGCCACTAGAGCAGAGTGAACATTTCCAGCTGCCTTCTAATTTGTCCAAGGAGTTGTGCTATAAATAATTTCCTGTAATTGCCCTTAAGGGCTGCTTTTATTGCTGTCCAGAGCAATCCAGGGGAACCAAACCACAAGTGTCACTCCTTCCTTGGAGCATTCACATTCTTTGTCTGCATTGACACAAACACAACCTCATCTTCTTTCTGAACATCCATCCTCTGCCCAAGCACCTGATTCCTGATTTGCTTGTTCTAGAAAAGCATTTCATCATGCCCAAGTTCACTGTTTTTCCATCTACCCTCTGATTTTCATAGAAACTTTTTTCATTCTGTACTTGCCAGGCCTCTTTGCTTTGAACTTCTCCCCTGCACTACATCATTTCCAAGCATACTCAGTGATCATGTGTTCATAGCAAGTCCAAATTTGCCTTTTTTTGACCGGATGTCTGTGAGATGTTTCACTGAATAGTGCTTTGCATGAGGAAAAATACCTGTGCATAGTCAGTGTAGTGACTAAATCTTGATGATTTAGCTCAGTACCCTGTGCCCATGTGAGCCCTGAGGATTAGAAAAAATTTAATAAAGAGCTCATTAAATTGCTTATTAATTTGCATTTGGAGCTTCACTGGGTTTGGCACAGTGCAAGTGTGTTTGAGGCATTATTCCAACAAGGATTTTCTGGACTTTACCTGCTGTCTTTCTTCAGGAACAGCACTAAGAAGGTTTCTCTCCTGGAACCATCTACTGACTGATATGAAAGAAATTCATATGAAATTTAGCTTGAGATTACCACCGAGTATGGCTGGAACTGGCCAGCGAATTCCAAAGCTATTTGGACAGCATTCACAGAGAGAGACCAGCAGTCTCCAAATAAATCACAAAAGCTTCACTTTAGTCTGGTGCTGCCTCCTTCCAAGCGCTGTCAGCTCCGGGCTGAAGTCAGGAAATGCCTCACTGGCCAAAGGCTCATCAGAAGCACATCAAGGAACCTCTCAACCAAGATGTCAAACACCCATTTCTTTTCAGAAGCCAACTGGAATCCATCCATAACTATTTTATCAACTGCAAAATGTCAGCTTTTCATTTAAACTAGACGAAATGGCCAGGCAAAAAGTAATTATTTCTGTTTGATCTGTCAGCATCCCTCTGTTGTCACCAAGGAACAGTGACACCAAGATGCAGTGCCAGCCAGCAAATGCTGCTTCACTTTCTCTGCTCTCACAGACTTTCAACAACAACCAGAGAGGGGAAATGCATCTTAGTTTTCTGTAAGTTTTTCCTGTAACTGTACAAAAGAGGTTTTCTTGATTTGCTAAACTCATCAAAAGAAATACAACAAAATCCAGCCAACTCATCTTGCTTGAAAAATGCAAAACTGATCACATTTGCTTGCAATATGTACAACATCCTGAGAGCAGCAGATATCCATGGGAAATGTTGATCTAACCCTTAGTCACAAAGCAGATCAGCTAAAAGAGCAGACATCCAGAGGCCTTACCAATACCTCATCTATCATCAAAACAAGTGCTCTTTGGGGGTGATTGTCAGATCCTTAGTAGATCCAGATGTATTTTTCTGAGATGGAAAGTTTGGATTTTGAGAGGTTCTAAGGACAGCTATTCCTTGAACTTCTGGCTCCATTTCCTGGGGTCATGGGAAGACATCCAAGTCCTAACAGTCACAAATTAAAAAGGTTTCCATCTGAAAACCTGATCCTCTTGAATTCAGCAAGCACCCACAGATACCTACAGACCAGCAGTTCATCACTGACTCACAGGACAAAGGAAATTGTAACCACCAAAAAATGAAACAGCACACTGCGTTGCCTTAGCTCAGCCATGAGGGAACAACACGCTTGCTTTTCCATGGAGAATGTATCCCACTGCCTGGCTCAAATAGACAGAAAGACCTGGAAAACTCTCTATTTACCACATTATAATAGGACACTGAAAACTGTATCTCCTATCAGCTTTCACTAAGACAGACCAGGTTTCACATTTTTAGTAATTGTGGATCATGGACCACAGTGTTCATTCACCTCCCTCCCTGGGGACATCACACTGGTGTAAGCACAGCAGAAGCAGAGATTTCTAAACCTCAAAAACCCCCTCAATCCATAGGTTATTCATAGCCCAGAAAGAGAAGAGCTGTAAAATAAGCTGACCTGAACACAGTCCTCTTGATTCTCTCTTTCACTTCTTGTTTGGTTAGATAAGAATCCAGTGGGAATTCAAGGTGGGGAGTTGAGCTAAACTGTATCATTCCCACACGGACCTAAAAGAAAAGGTTATGGAAGGTTATGAAAGGTGTCTGTGCCAGTTTTACTCTTTTGATCAATTTACAAACTTGGGAAGACTGAATTTTATGGAGCCAAACTGTTTTTGCTGTTGAGCCACAGGCAGTCTAAATGAACTTAGAGCAGGAACTCCAGTAGTATCTATACAGACTATAAACAAGGCAAAAAAGTTTATCTGGAAACAACAGGAGCCTCTGCTGCAGTTGGAGGCAGCTCAGGATCTATATTTATCCACTCAGAGCAGCTCACAGCCTCAGGGGCAGTAAGTTTATAAATAACACCTTCTACACCAACCCATTTAAGCACTGGGCAGGCAACCTTTCCGTTACTGACAGTAGCTCCCTCTGGCACTGAGCACAGCAGGCAACACAAACCAACACTTCTTCTAATTGCTCCTCTAAAACCTTTTGCTCTAGTTGAAAATGCAAAAGGACTAAATGGTCTGTACTGGGCAATACATCCAGAATACTTCACTGAAGCCATACAAGAAGTATTATGGAATGTGACAATTCCAAAGGTGACAAGACTGTCAATTTTCAGTCCAGCCTATGTGAGGATTAAGTGAAAGACTAGAGGAAAGATGGTGCTTAAAAAATAAAGCATACCACCAAATCTGCAAATATTAAATATTCACTGACACAACCTTCCCAAAGACCTGACATTTGTTTGGAAAGGCTCTGGCATGGAAACAAGTCCAGCAACCATCCCAGGCTGCTCCAAGGCCCTCAGCTGAGGTGGTGCTGTGGGACTGATGCACACCTGGAAGCGCTGCCAGTCTGGCTTAAGTCCCCTCAGATGAACCCAGGATGTGTCATCCAGGCCCAAAGGTGCCCCAACGCTGACTCCAGGGACCAAGAGCTGAAACTACAGCAGCACAGCACCCATCTCACTCTAGGGGAAGAGACCAAGCAGACTGTATCATTTACATCTGTACAGAAAGGTGGATAACTTCCCAGAGAATAATTCTGCAGCTTTCCAAGGAAAAGCAAGAGGAAAATCCAACTAATCTATGAGCTTCCAAACCAAAATAAAATCAGTAAAAAAAATCCCTCAAATTATAATCTTTAACCTGAAGGATTAGGTATTTTCTCAGGTTCAAAAGGAACTGCTTAAAACCTGAAGAACCAAGAAGCATCCTCCAATCCCACTGCTTCACAAACCACATCTTTCTGACACAAATAAATACTCTGCCCCCATGGCAGCTGGTTGGTTGAATTTTGCAGTTTCACTCAGCACATTACCACTGACCTTTAGATGCACTGCCAAGCTGTTTGAAAATTAGAGGAGATATTCCTGACACTCACTCTGTCTGGATGGATGTCCAAGGCATCACAGAGCTTGCCTGCAAAGTGCTTGGACCTTTCAAAGCTTCCTTTGCCAATGCTGTAGGAGCCATCCAGGAGGAAAAGGACATCTAATGAGGCAGAGCACTGCATCACTAGGAGAAAAAATATATACACTGTGAAACTGCCCATTGTTAGCCCTGCTTGGGAAGCAGGCAGCCAAGAGCTGAAAACCCAGACAAATTGCAGAGGGTGGACAGGGGCAGCCAGTGCTCACAACCCAAATCCCACAGGCACCCCTGCTCTGGCCTGCAGAGCTCCAGCTCAGCTCTCAGTCTGCCAGACTCAGCTCAGAGTTCAGAGCCCCAGCCTGGTCCTGGTGACACAGAGCAGCCAGGGCAGTGAATTATAGCAGACACAGGGAGAGGTGCTCTCTCAGAGAGGACACAGAGGGAGGGGGGAGCAGCAGGGAAAGGGAGCCCTGCCCAGTGGGACCTGCAGGCTCTCCCAGCCCAAGGCACAGACATAAATCCAGGAGGCATTTACAAAGTCCCACAGACCCCAGCATGTTTCATCTGCAGTACATTTTTCAATTTTCTTATTTTTCTAAACACAAATTCACTGAACAGCTCCCAGACTCAGACAGAAAGACTTTTCATTAAAATCTGCCTTTTATCTCCTCTTCAGAGATGTGTCTTTGCATCACCCCTGCCTGCATGAACATAACTGCTTCCAAGCAGAAGTTTCTGAGGTGCTTTTGCTGCAGTGGAAACCCACAATTTCACTGACATTCACGTTTAATTTTCATTCACTGAAATAAATAAATGGCAGATTGCAGACTATGAAGAGTCATTTTTCAAAGCGTTTAAAGGGAAATTTTAAAGCCTTCTCTGCAGCATTTGTCAGAATCAACTTCAAGGGAAAAAGAATCCAGAAGTTCAATAGAGATCAAGCACGCTAACCCCTAAAGAGCTGTTTCGGCCAGTGATGTTACTCTACCCCCATTATTATAATCTTTTTATTGTCACTACTTTTTTCCAAATCCTTCCTGCTAGCCAAAACCTGAATTTATAATTAGGGTTTTCTAATACCAGATTACAGGGATTGAAAGTTGTGAGGCATTCCCTTCTGGGTCACTGGCTCTCCTAAGGGGGCACCCAGCCTTGCCCTGGGGCTCTGTGTTGAGGACAAGCTGCAGCACAGCCTCCCTGCCAGCACTGTTCTGGCTTGTCAGCCCTGCCCTGGGAGCTGGGCTGAACCTGGAGCTGCAACAGGGCTGTTACCCCTGCCTAAGCATGCACAGAGAAAACTGCAGAGCCCCCAGACTGGGCTCAGCATGGAGAAACACTCCTCAGAGGGCTCTGCAGCTGAGGGGTGCAATGCAGCCCTTCCACAGGATGTCTGCAGCCCACCAAGGGACTCCAGGGGATGTGCAGCAGGGAGAAACACCAAACACTCATCCCTGGGATGGGAAGTCTGAGCTGAACACATGGTGCTGGTAGGGCATGCCTGGCATAGGAATGAATGCACTCTATCCCTTGACATACAACAGAAAAAAATGGGAATCAGGAGAGAATTCACAACAGAGTTTATCAGTAACTGATTGCAAGCACAACAAGGGAGCTGCAGGTGAACATGGGCCAGCCAGAGCCCATCACCCCTGCTCCCAGCAACCTGGCTGTGCTGGCTTTACAGCCTGAAAAAACACCCCTGTGGGAGGGCTGATCAAGGCTGTAATTAAACACAGCTCTGCAAATCAGGATTGCTTGGAGCAGGCCCTGAAGGACTGACAGAAACACCATCCAGCTGGCAAATAGCCAATTTGGGGAAACCAGAGTAGATCATGTCCCAGGAGAGCTAACACCAATGGGGAAAAAAGCCAGGCTGGGGTAGAGGCAGCCACAGTGCTGTGACTGTCAGAGCACTTCTGGGGACTAATGAATGTAAATAACTCCAACAACAACAACAAAAAATTAAAAAATGCCAAAACAACCACACCAAAACAACCAAAGAAAGAAGGAATTCAGATATAGAAAATGCTTCATAAAACAAACTTACACTTGCCAGCAGCTGAGATCTTGCCAGTCATCTCCTGGCCAACATGGATTTGTTGTATACCCAACGCCAGCAAAGCTGTGGGATCAAACAGACAATCACCCATGAACAAGATATACAGGGTTTAACCTATAACAGCAAAAATGCTGGTTTGCTGTATAGGTTTCACAGCTGCAAAACATAATTTGGTGACACAGCAGTGAATCTATGTCAGGAAATTCCTTCTGGCAGGGACACAGAGAGCAGGAAAATGACAAGGACATGACTCCAGCACACAGGACAGTCTCTCTGCTCACTGCATGCAGGGACACAGGGCAAGAATGAGAACTAGGCCGGCCTTAGGCTTCTGAGATTACAGCCATAAACACTGGCTAGATTTATGAACTTTCAATATAACATCACCTTTTCCCACATCAGTTAGACACTTCACATATAGATCAGTCACATGTTCACATTCTCAGAAAAGCTGCTTCTCCAGGTATTATTATCTCCCCTTTTGTGTGAAACTATGTTTCAGAAATTTATCCCTAAACCTCTGGAGAGGCACTGAGTTGGCTCTCATTCCTTGGAGTGAAGAACCCCGGCTGGAGATAGAGAAGCACCCCAGACAAAAACCACTGATGCAAAATGGCAGCTTTAAACATACCTTGGGAAAGCAGGAAAATGCAGATGGACTCAAATGACAAGAGGTTCATGGTGACAAATCTGGAAGGGAAAAAAACAAAAACAAAAAGAAACAAAAGAGGAGAGGAATAGAAATCCAATTCCCAAAGCCAATTTCTTTACCTGCAGCTGATCATCTTCTTCCTGGGTGTCTCAAGTGATGAGCTCAGAAACATTTTGTCAGAGGGGCAAAAGTAACTTCTGCCCTGGGAAGAAGGGTAGGGAAGAGATTGAAGGAAAAAAAAAAAACCATGAAAATGAGGGAATAATAGAAATGGAAATCTCTCAACATACTCCTCTCCTTTCCCATCACATGGAGAGAGCAGCCCTGGCAGGGAGGGAGGGAGGGAGGCAGGGAGAGAGATGCCTGCCCTCCTCTCCATGCCCACGCACACCTGACCTCTCCTCTCCTCTCCTGGGCACCTCCCTTTCCCAGCTGAGTCCCACCAGGGCGCGGGGAAGCCGGTGGAGAGCCCCAGAGAGCTGCTCGGGGCTCCACCGAGCACAGTCTGAGCTGCATCCCCCCGAGCTCCCCCCAGCCCGGCTGGGACGCCCCCGTTCCTCAGCCCAGCCCGGGGACCCGTCCCTCGAGCGGCGCTGCTGCCCATCCCCATCACCGTCCCCATCCCCATCCCTGGGCTCCAACACTCAGCCCCAGGCTCTTTCACGCCTTGTGTTTTACAAGGACTGGCTTTCTGGGGAGATGTTTTTATGCATAACTGTCCAGCAAAGTCAATTTTCTGCTCATTTTTCCTTTGAAATCAGCGAGGCTGCCATCACATCGTAGGTAGATTTCAGTGACACTTTCAAGCATGCCGAGATTTAGACTAAATGTATCTGGTAGAGCTCTTGGCTTTCTATTTCAAACATGTATATTTATTTTTTCTGCAGATTAAAAGCACTCACTAGACCAGATTCCTGATGGATCTCTGCCCCTGTCATTGCACAAGTAGATTTTCATTATGTAGTTAAAGACAAGTAAGTGTTCTTCTTGATAATCAGCTCTATTAGTTTTTCCAGAAAATGGGTGAATTTTTCCCAGGAAATACTTGTCTCTGCAGCAAATTACATATCACTCTCATCAGACAAGGCAAGATACCTAAAGCAGGCCATGCTCAGTTACCTGCACAGGTACAAAATGAAGAGGGGATTAAGAAATCCCCTCTGGCACCACCCCACCAGGGATTACAGACACAATAACCCTGTCCTGCAGTGCCAGGTGCATCGAGCATCTCCCTTCAGCAGGCTGTCCCCACCAAATAGACAGTAAGTAAAGGGAGATCAACACAAACCACAACTTCATTGGGCAAGCCCCACTGTGTGTCCCTCAGGAGCTTCAAACCCTGCAAATTCCACGGAGGAAAGGTCATTCTTCTGCCATGCCTCAAGGACATTTTTCCTAGGAGCAGTTTCCAGGGTGCACATCACCCAGAGCTGGACAGGCCTCTGCTTGCAGTCAGATGTGACAGGTATTGGGGATTTCACATTGTTTTCATACAAAACATTGACAGGTCAAGACGTTTCGCCAGCTTGGTTTTATCTTGGGTTTAAATCAGCTAATCTGCAGGATGAATTATTTGTCTTTTAGCCCAGCCAGACTCTCAGCAACAGGAATTGAAAGAAAGCTTCATCATCACCTGCTGCTCATTAGCATTAGCCCAGGATTAGCAGCAGCAACCTTAGCAGCTTTGCTGGGGGGGTGGGAGTGGGGTGGTGAGTGAAGGACATTTTCATTTTATCATCTCAGCCATTAACATAGGGAATTTTAATAATGTCTATCTCAATAATGAGTCAAAAATAAATATTTTTTAAACCACACTAAGTCAAAACTCCTATTTTTGTACCCAGATTCTCACTTGGACACATGAATATGACAGCAACTTACTCTTGCTAAGAAAGAGTTGTAACCATGTGCACTGTGTTTGGGGGAGTGAGGCCAGAGATGGGAAAGAGAGGTAAAGGGGAGAAAAGCTCCTCTTGACAGGTACCTTCCCAACATGTCTTTCAACATTGCAAAATATCACTCATTTTAATCAGGGAGAAATCAGGAAAGATTACACTGCATATTCATTAAAACATATTCTGAACAAGCCAAGTAGCCTCCTGTCAGTGCTGAGGAATGGCCCCAGCTTGCTGAGGGGAGCTCACTGCTACGTGCTCATCTGATGTTCAGATGTAGGGAGGGAGAGAGGGAACCAATCTTCCTGTCTCTTTTTTCAGTCTCTCTCAACTTGTTTTCCATAAAGAACTTTTGCTTTTTTCTTCTTGCCAAGGTTTGGAGGCAGTGAGCAACTTCTGTTAGGAGCCCCTCGCATCCCCTCTGCCCAGCCCCAGGCATTGCCTGGGGGCAGCCCACAGCGGGATCTGAAACTGAAGGGCGAGGAGGAAGACAACACACTTCTCCTTAAAACAAGCATCACAAATTTCACTCTAAAAGTTTTGACAGTGTTTTTCTCCAAGGGATAAACAGGATTAAATTTGCAGAAGATGCTCTTCAAAACCAGTTTATTTGTTCTCCCCAGCTCAGTTCTGCAGTGAGAGAGTTTTGAGAGGCTCTTTTCCCTTGTACAGCAAAGACTCCTGTCCATAAAGAGACCTTGATCTTGCAGCACTGCTCACATGGGGTACTGTCAAAACCAGCATGCTGCAGATCAGATTCTGTGCAACCCATGAGTTACAGAATAAAAGGCACTTTTCTGACCTGAGAGTTTTGATAAACTTACTGTGCAGTTTATTCTGACAGAAGTGCTTATGCTGCTGACTTTGCCTGTGGCTAGAGCACACACTGAAGATGACATGGGTCATACTCCAACACACAGACGAGAAGTGGGTCAGAACACACACTGCCTGTCCAGCACAGCCCTTGCTGAATAACGTGGGGAAATCTGATTGCATGGACGATTTATCTCACAGTGATGCCTCACCTCTACTAAGCAAAATAAACAAAAAGGCTACTCTTATTTATTTCATGAAGCATCCGGACACATTACAGGTATCAGTCTTTCCTCGATTGTTAAGTCATGATCAAGTTGTTATTGTGTCTTTTGCAGGAAGATGTCTATTACAGAAATGAGACACAACCTGTTGGAAAGCCAGCCCTGACAGGCTCAGCACTTCCCCCTGGCCGCACCCCAAAAGTGCTAGAAACAAAGTAATTAAAGCACTAGAGCACGGGCTGAGTCTGGTTTCCTGGGCGGTGGGGATTATTTTTATTTTACTAACGCATCACGGCCCTGTTTATTTATTGAAGAGATTCACGCCGTGTTCCTGCCGAGCTGCGCCAATCCCCGCACTGAGCTCGGCATTCCCTGCGGAGGACCAGAGGCACAGCAGCCGGGACTGCTCCAGAGCCGGGACGGGACCTGGGCTGCGGAACCGCCCTTGAGGGTGCCTCCTGTCCCTCCTCGCTGCCCCGGGGCTCGGAGCCGGCCGCCGCATCCCCGCCCATGGGACAGCAAGGTGTCCCGCCGGGACCGCCCGGCCCGCCGGGAGCCAGCCCCAGCAAGGCTCCCCCGGGTCCCATCGCCGCCCCGGGAAGGCTCCCCCGGGTCCCATCGCCGCCCCGGGAAGGCTCTCCCGGTCCCCATCGCCCCCCGTCCTGCTCCGCGCCGGGCTGGGGGGCAGCGGCCCGGAGCAGCCGGAGGAGGAGCCGGGCGGGGCTGCCCTCGAACCCCGCTGCACACCCGGCTCCGCTGAGCGAGAGAACCCCCAGCACCTCTGAGCCCACACGGCCCCATGGCTCCCAGCCGGAGGTTTAGGATGTTCTCCGTTTAAAAGGGTGGGGGAAAAGCTCTCCGAGCCGCACTTTACCTTTTCGCGGCAGACTCTGCCCGACCCCGGTGCACCTGCGGGGGTTGTGAGCAGCCTTCTCCCCACCTGGAGTTACACCGTGACAGCCTCTCCTCATCCACCACAGCCTGAACCTGTAACTACGAACTGGGGGGTGGGGAAAGAACCCCAGGAACACCCACATTGCTGTAGGTTACATTTAGAAGGAACACTGGTGTATCCACTCCTCCAATAGGCTCCGTACAGCCAAAACTGTCAGCAGCCCTGGAGCACGGCCAGCAGGCCTGGCAGCAGCACCGAGCACCACAGCCACACAGTCACTCTGCTCACAGCAGCCCCAAAGGAGCTTCATGTAGGAATCAGGCTTTTTCAATGGTTTTTCTAATGCTTTCTTTTCCACAGAAAACTATTCCTGACCTGTGAGCAGAAGTACCACATTCACACCTGCTACACCTGGAGGAATGATGTAAGGGGCCTGTTTTAAAAAATATGTTTTGTTATTATGCTATTATTATTATTCTGTGCCAGTACTAGCAGTTACACAGAACTGAGCTCTTTCAGTCAAAGAAGAGCTTGCACACCTCTTCCCACACAAAACCTAAGTGATCATTAATTTTTGAATTGTACAGGCAAAACACAACCTTGTGTCTACCTCACAGTATGCAGTTAGGAACACATCAACTGTTAAATAATAAATAATTTCAGCCAAACTTAGTAAGCAAAGTATACTCAAGTTTCCCCAACAGTGCTTCATATATCAAAACTATAAGGATAAAAAAAGCCTTGCTGCTTTGCAGTGCTAGGTAATTTTTATTAATTTCATACTACTCCCCTTTCAAAAGGGCTGTTATTCTAGATTTCCAGTTCACTTTTGAGAGAGGATGTGGACAAGTGAACAAGAGGTGTGGGAGTACTAAATCATCAGTGAGGTGCTTTGCATGGGGGCAAAGGCTTGTGCAAGTCACGCTGGTCCCAGGCAGTCAAAGGACACTTGACAAAGCCACAGCCTCAGTTCAGAACCAGGGGCACGAATAGAACTGCAGAAATTCAAGTGCAAGTATTCATCTATTATGAATACTTGCACTGCAAGAATATGATGCAACAAAAACTATGAGGCAGGAAAAAAACAACAAAACCTGAGGCAATTTGAGTGTAATAAAACTTTAAGTCAAAGGAAAATATTTCGCAACAATTTTAATCTCAAGATTCTTCCAATCTGCAAAAGCCCAAATTTGAAGTATGTGTTGTAAGTGGACAAAAAGGCTGACCCTGCAGTTTCAATCAGCAAATGTCTACTGTGTTCCACAAAAACTGATCTGACATTCCTCAATTAGTCAGAAATACTGATAATCTCTTAATAATTTGATTCAGTATTTTTGTCATAGCCGGGACTGGGTCTTTTTTATTACTATGTGAAGACCTGATGGGGTAGAAATCCTGATGATGTAGCTACACAAAAAACAGGTCCAATACAATTCACTTCAAAATAACATTCACAGATGCATATTATACAGCATAAGTGTAAAAAAAGAACTGTGCACATTGAAGTGTTTACTGATTTCAGAGAGAACTACCTGTGTGCAGTCCAAGACAACATTCAACCTTTAATGGTACTGAAATCAAGGTTATGAAGAACAAATGGCAGTCTAACTTCAGACCAGAGATTAGGCTGAAAGATGAATAATCAAAAGAAGATGCAGAGTTTTTCAAGTAATATAAATGGTACCAAAGTGAAGTGAGCCTTACAATTACAATAATTTCAAATGCAAGTCTGCAGAACAGACTCACAATGTAATGACCATTCCATAAACTTCTGTGCATTCAACAAGAAAATACAAGCAAAATGTTTACTAGCACATGGTGGCAGAAGAACAGAACGAAATTTTAGCTTGCAGCTTTGCAATCCTAAAAGTTACATACTTGTGTCACAGTAACAGTCAAGCATACAGATAAATGCAGGTACCTAAACAGCAGAGTTTCTACAAAGTCACCCTCATTTTTTAAGCTGATGCTCTTGATCTTCTAAAAAAGGAACTGCAGCAACTTGATGGACATGGAAATGAAATGGTGCATGTCAGAGACTTAGTGCTTCAACAGATTTTTCATATCAGTGAATCCATCTGGATTCCCAAACTTGTTTAAAAGGAAGAGTAGGACTTGTTTATGTTTTTCAAGCTGTGGAACAAGCAGAAAGAGTTAGAAGTATACAATTCTGGGGTTTATTAAATTGCTGATTTCAGATCAGGGTAGATGCTAATATGACAAACTCAGCTAAATACCATATTAATTCAATAAATAGATTTAGTTCCTTTCTGTTGTAGAATCTTCTGGAGGGGGAAAAAGCTAACAGAACTGTAGCTGATTTCCCCTTGTCCATGTATGTGTCACTCCCCCCCTTTTTCCTCCTGAAGCAGCTTCCTTAAACCAAACTGATTAAGTACTCAAATTAGAGATCAGCATCTTAAATTAGATAACAGAGAAAAGTGCCACTCCTGAGACTTCAAACACTTGAAAAATGAAGTAAGAGGTGTCTGTGGGGCAAAGTACAGACTAATGAAGTCTGAGTGCTCTAAACACCGTCCTCCCTCAGCTTCAGGGTGCTCTAATTATCACCATATATAAAAAAAACCTGAGAACAAGTGTCAGGATACATTTCACTGAACTTCCATGTTTCAGTAGCTATTATTCCCCTTAATCCCATTTGCTTCCTACACAGGGTTTCTTTTGAATTCTGGAAACATAAAAAAGGAAGTACAGCTTGGAGTGAATCTTACTTGCACTTTTAATTCCTTGCAGCAGCAGTTGGTCTCACCTTCATTACCTACAAAAACCAAAGTGAATGAGAAAAATACACACATACATTCCTTTCCTAATTTAGGAGGTGACATCTGGCATTGTCCAGGACTTTTAGAAGGAAAAGTCATTTAGCCACCCCGTGTGCTTACAAGTTCTTCAGAATAAGCAAACTGAAATAATCAAGCCAAAGTATGTACCTTGATGTTCACTATGTGAGTTTTCAGCACTGCAGGATGTGACCAAGCCCTCCTTTAGCAGTTTGTCAGCTACATTCACATAACCATCATCCAAGTGTTTCTCCACTGTTACTAAATTAACATTTCCATTAATCCCTTTCACTGTAATTGTAACATGTTGCTTCAATAATAGTTTTTTCAACTTGTCAAGCACTAATGGAGACCACTCAGCTTTCTCTATTCCTGCAAAAAAAGGAAAATCAAATTTGTTATATAAATAATTCCTTTAAGCTATAACTGGAATCATACATACATGTTTTGGAAAATATGATACTAAATTTTCCTAATATAAGTAGCTTAAATTCTAGACATAATAAACTAAAAACATGTTTTCTAAACCAGCTTTCACCATGCTTACCAATATCCTACTTCAGATCATCATGTTGTTTACCAGTATTACGGAATGAACACTACCACCACAACAGGTAAAAAATTATAATGTTCAAGAAAACCAGTCAGGGGTTTTTGGGGTGGAGTTTTTTGCTTATTTTGGGGAGATTTTTTTACCTGCAAGTGAACATGTAATTGTCTGAAAAGGCAGCTTTAAATAGGTATCGGTGATTGGCAGCACCTTTGAAAGGGGTAAAGTTTCTGTGTTGCCATAGTCTCCATAGAGAACTTTCACTGCAGACTGGGAAGCTTCCAGAACAACAGCTCTGTACCAATTGCCATTACCTGAAAAGATTGGGACAAGAATGGTCACATGTGACGAATCATCTTATAAACACAGATTATCCCAAGAACAAGAAACTGTAGAGTTTTTAAAGAATTTTTAAATACTGTGGTGGATATATAAAAGGCCAACTGACAAGAAGCACAATTAAGAGATCCATAGGCACTTTCAAGTTGGTGGTTTTCCTTTGTCTAAATCAAAAATGAAAGCTGTGTTTTACACTGGCCAAGGAAACAGAAGGACAAACGACTGTCTCACCTGAAAACTGAGCACAACAGGCTTCACCCAGTTTTGGTTGGAAGGGCTGTTTGTTGCAAGATCTACAATAGTCTTCCAGTGAAATCAGCTCCTTAAGGAGCTTCTTTTGATCTACAGGAAAAAACCACATTCACTAACCACATCTGGGTACAATGAAGAGCATACTTAAGCCCCCTGCTCTCACCTTTGACATTTTTTTATATTTTCCTACTGCCCAAGATACATTTCTTCACAGTTCAGTTCACTACACACATTAATTTTATTAATTAGCTTCAACAGTGACCTCCTACTGGTATTGGGAACAATGAACACTTTTCTTACCTTTATTTGGAACTGGTACAGCATAGAACAAGTCTGGGCTTACAACTTCAGTTACACAGACAGACATGGTTTCATCTACAGCCAATTCAATTGACTTCCAGTGCCCAAGTGAGGTTGCTAATAGAAATTGTAAGAGAATGCAGTGTTACCACTGTCCTCCAAGCATACATATATTTTAAGGAACTGTTATTTTATTTGATATTTATAATGATTTTTTGAATTTCAGACACTTCCCTTCAGGAAGACAAATATAAATCAAGATAAATAATGCTTACTTTGCTGTTCATAAACTGTTGGCATATAAAAGAAGCTAAAGTAAAAAACAGCTCAGAAAAAATAAGACCTTGAAAAGCAAACTTGAGAAAAGTTTCAGTCACAGAAAACTTTTAATTCTCTGATTCCTACAGAGTCAAACAACATTCATTTAAGACACAGTGATTTTTAACTTTCTCATTTTGTCTGTAATGCCACCTGCAGGGCAACTGGTGTTCAACTGTAAGAACTGACAATATACCCAAAACTTGCATTGATATTAACTGTAGTTAAACAAGAAAATAACAGCTAACGGCTGGAATACTGAAAATTATTGTTAAATCTAAAAGTTAACATTCCTTTAATTACCTTTTTGGTCAACAGATGTGTTTGGAAAGTTATTTTTATCTTGTAGAACTTCCTTTACAACCAGGTTTTCTGAACTTAGTATCTCATTGATAATTGCTGGACAATCTGTGGAATTATCAGTAAGCATTACACCTGCCCCAGCTTCAGAAAGGGAAGTTACTGTGGCTTGAAGCTCTAAGCCTGAAGTGTACATATGAAATCTTCTTGTAGCTTCTGGATTCCATTTGCTGTTTCCAGGCTTTATACCTGGGAAGTAAGAAATGTTAAAATATCTCCATTCATTATTACTGACTTTCTTCAACATAATGATTTCCTTTAAAAAAAAAAAAAGTACTTTAAAAAATTTCTTTAGAGCATACCCTGAAGTATCAAGGCTACTTTTACTACCCTAGGGCAACACATTGTTCTTCATCCTGTCAACTGTTCTCCCTCTTCCTCCTTTTTTCTAAATTCCCACATTTTCTCAGGAGTCCCAAGTCTCATCTTCTATATTTTATGATTCAACCAAGTAAATCCTTTGCCTCAGCATAAACAACATTATTAAAACTGGTTTTGGATCCGTATAATCAGGCCTTTTCATCAAAGGAGCAGACAAAACCTAAGTGTTTTAATGGTGGGTGTTTAAGGGGGAAACAGCACAAGACACTTGAATAAAATGAGGTTTTGAGCTTTTTCCTTTTTCCACATTTTTCATTTTTTAAACCAAGCAGACTACACCAGAAAGAAAGAGAAGCTCTGCAGAATTTTGAACTGTGTGGAAAAAGAATTTTCAGAATTGAGAAATAGCAGTACAGTGCCAAACTGTTCAGGAATCAAATAAAAGAGAACTGAAAGGCCACCTTGCTTCAGTTAAACAGATTAGCTCCATTGCCTGCAAAAATTTTGACAAATAAAGTTGCACAAAAACACAATTACTCCTAGGAAGGCAACAACCAAAAACCAGTAAGCATTACAGATGAAGCAGAACTAAACAAGCTCCTTTTGAGCAGTAAAGCAGTAAGCAAAGTCCATGCAGATCACTCCAGAGAACTGGCAGGAGCTCAGAGAAGAGAAAGCAAACAAACTCAGAAGAACAGAGTTCTGCACAGTATTCCCTGTCATCACCTCCTTCCCCAAAGCAGCAAGTCTCTAAATGCAAGAGCTCTTGCAAGAAAAAATAAGATTCACCTGAGAGCCAGCATTTAATTGCTTGAAATGGAAGTTTTAGGAATGAGGACGAGATCTGCCGGATATTCTCCCGTGGTACATCCTCAGTGTTTCCATAGTCCACAAAGCTCACTCGAACACTTCCATCTGAAGTGACATTTTGCACCACAGCACGGTACCAGTTACCATCCTCTAATTTCAAAGAAGATTAAAAAAAAATTTAATGATTACTTCACACATTTGCTACCAGCTTTCACTTGTTAGTAAATAAACATAATTCTTTGCTGTCCTCTACTAATGTAAACTACCAGCTAATTTTTCATGTTTACCCTATAAAAAACAAAACTATTTTAGTCTGTTACTTGCCAGAGTAAAAAGCACAGCAAGGGTCTCCACTCTCAGGCTCAAAAACATCTGGTGGTGTTTTCTGACAGTATTCAGACAATGATTTGTTAAGTGAGTTTAGAGCAAGTAACTCTGAAAATTAGAAAGAAAACCAAAGAAAATTAGAAAAAACCCCAAAGATGAGATCAATGAAATGAGCTGACTTGAACTTTATCAATGCTGTTCACTCTACAGTTTACTTGTAAACCTTCAAATGTATTCCTTGACTACGTAAGTCAAGGAACAAACATCCCTCATTTTAAGAGCTGCCCCTATTTTTTGTTTGAATGCCTTTAGCTCCCTCTTCAGCCACTGAATTTTGTCACATTCTTTTTCTAGCATTTAAAACACCAGTGGCTATCAGAAGTCTTTACACAAACTTCTGGTAGAGAAACAAGATTACTTTTTAACTGATCCAATAGGAAGTTGTGTCTCAATGGCTGCTAATTGTGTTGCAATTATTATATCTCTAAGTTTTTCTAAATTACAAGAGTGTACTAGAAGAGAACTCCAGTAAATATTGTCTTGGCACAGGGAACAAGTCTCTTATTTGCTTTTATTAACAGAATCACTAAATCCTGAAGATAGTTTAGTCCAGCATCAACCCAGCACCACACCATAGTCACCTAAGTACCACATCCAGATGCCTCTTGCACACTTCCAGAGACAATGACTCTACCACCTTCCTGGACAACTTATTCCAATGCCTGGCTACTCTTGCAGTGAAAAAAAAAAATTATATCCTTTGGCTAGGTTATGGTAACTCTTTCACTTTCCTCTACTGCTTATCTTCAACATTTTCACATTTCAATACCACGACCTAATTTCTTTGTCACTCCATTTGTATTCTTAGATAAACACCTCAGAGGTAAGCCTTCATGCTGTAAACTTACTTGACATAGTAGCCCATTAGAACTATACTAAATGACAAACCAGGAAGCAAAGAAACTATCAGAAAGAATTAAGCTGAATAAACTTACCATGGCTGTTTGAAATCTGACAGTAGAATTCCCCAGGATTGTACACTGTACATACTATGACATTGAGTGTTTGGTTAAGAGTTAATTTAATCCACTTGCACATTCTTTTGTTTGATGAGTCCTCTAGAAAGGACAAAAAAAACACAGAATGAAAAGAAATTAAAGTAACTTTTACAGGAAAAAAAGGAACATAGCATGCTTCATAAGAGAAGCCAGGAATCTTCCCCAAGATTTCAAAGAAATTCAACGTAACTTAAGTAAAAATCTCTTGCATTGAAGCTTTGGTCACTAAATCCAACAGGACAATTTAAGCATAGACTTGAAGATTTATAAGCTACTACAGTCAAATTTTCAAGGACTAAGTATGTGGGTTTATGCATAAAATACAGGACAATGAAGATCACAATAGAGCAAATATTATTTGCACTAATGGATTAGGGCATAAGAACAAGCAGGTAGTAACTAGTCACAGCCTACTTCAACTGGAAATTTTAAGACTTATAACAAGAGTAAGTACCAACTTCCAAAAGCAGGCAGTTACAACTTTGTTAAGCATGCACACCTGGACACACACAGACACACAATTCTTTACTGTTAAGATGCCATGGCTGAACTTTGGACTTGTGAAAGCCAGACTTGATGAGCCAGACTGAAAAGCTCTTAGAGATAAGAGCTTGCATTCTCTGCACCCACTCTAGTAAGAGGTAAACAGGAGGCAAACAATGCCAGGGCAGCAAGATGTGCTCACACTCACCCTTGGCTTGCTCAACATCACTCCCTCTGGCTGCTGGTAAGGCCATGCTCAGTTCCTCAGCTGCAAAGCCCTCCTCGATGAGAAGGCTTGATACATTTATTACTGGAGTACCTGATGCATCTGTAAGCTCCACCACGGATTTAGAACTCTCTTTATCCACTACTTTTACTATCAACACTTTGTCTTTCACCAGTTTTTTCATGTAAGAAATACCTTCTGAGGTCCATGCTCCTAATGGTGGCTTTACACCTAAAAAATCACATAGCATGGAAAGGTTCTGAGGTCAGTCCAATTCTCACCAATGTGTGGACAGGTACAACAACTGCAAGTACATTCTGAAATATTTGCCACATTTTGTAGATATGCCATGACAGTTAAGAATTCTGGAAATAATGCCTACCATTACCTCCATCCTTCCCCATGTTTCAACCTGAGATGCTACAGGTGTGTTGGTTATGTAATACCACTTGTTCTCCCTGTATCTAGTTTGAAACTGCTAATCATTTACTTCATACCTGCCAGGCTACATCTTATGGCTTGAGCTGGCAAGTCCATTAAGCTTGGAATTATAGGACGAAGTCTGGTCAGTGGAAGAGAGTCAGAATTACCATAATCCATATAGTCCACCAAAACAGTGTCTTCAGAAGCATAAGCTGTAACAGCAGCACGATACCAAAGGTTGTCTTCTACAAAGGAAGACAGAGATGTAATGTCTGAGAACAGAATGATTTTTTTTGACAGACCAATATAAAAATACATCAATTTCAGTACAGCTCAGGACTATCAGGTGTTGGCTAAAGTAGCATTTTGAGAAGAAGTCCATCAGAGTGGCATCATTCCATACAATCCCATTTCTTCTGTGCTTTTTTTGGGGACTGAAACTTTAAAGATATACTTACCTTAACCCTGGGGAAACAGTACTTAGCAACATAAAAAACCCAAACTTTCCATGATCTCTTAATAAACTATTCTAAATAATCTGAATCCAGTGTTAACAGTTTGCTCAATAAAGGGACATTTTAAAGTTGGTATTTTACAGATACTATTTTTCAAATTACTACCTAGCATTACCCACAGCTAAAAATCAGAGATAAATAAATTCTATATAAAACATTTCTAAACACAATTACAAAATGTATCTTTTTGATAACAAATTTAAGTGACATAACTTAGTATTTTGACTCCATTTTTACCTGTGAACTGGGCACAGCACACGTTGCCAGCAGCAGGACGGAAAGATGGACTACTGGGAATTTTGCCACAGTATTCATTAAGAGATACTTCAAGCTCAGCAAGTTGACCTGATGTTAAAATACATAGGTTTTGGAACATGGTCTGTCTTGCAATTACTACAAAATAATTAAGCTCAAAGCCTGGAAGAACATCTTGTAGTCTAATAGAGAGAATTTCAAATGTTTAACATTGATCAGACTAGGATTCTTCAATCATTAACATCCAAGGGAGTCCTCATGTGTGTCTGAGGAATCACAGCAGGGAACGGACAGAGAAAACCAGTGACAGATTTTTTCAGCAAAGGGACAAAGCTGAAGCCAGTGCAAATTGAAAGCAAGCTAGTGGAGGCATGCCAAGAAGAAACCAAGGAAGACAGCTCTTCCAACAACAGGCAGATGATGAGGCAGTTCACTTCTTCCCAAAGGACACACTTTGCTATTAATTACCCAGAATTAAAAGGCTGCACATGGACACAGAAGAAAAATTCACCTTCCTCCAGCCACGCCCTACGAAAGAGAAAAATGCCATACCAGGCACTCTACATCCCATTTCCAACCCATCACTTACGGGCACTTTGCATCCGCTGACAAAAAAAGGTGTCTGGATTTTGAATGTGAGAAACCACACCAGAAAATTCATCTCCAATACTTAAAGAGACAAACTTGGTAATCGAATTAACACAGTGAGAAGAGTCTTCATCCTCAAGTATGGTTTTTTCACCTCCCTTTGAATGGTTTTCTGATACTGCACATAAAAAAGAAAAAAGGTTGCCCATCAAAAGCTAGCTGACTTTGAAAATATAAACATACTGAAATAGTTTATTCTTTTTATTGATACTTTGGACTTTGAAGGCTCCTGTCACATTATGAAATTAATGCTCACATAATAATCACTATACAAATGTTTTATACTATTAAAATCTCTATGAGCTAATGTGAGCAGGGACTTGAAGCTCCATTAGCCAACATTTTTAAGTTTGAGGTGATGCTAGTGAGCAGCTAGAATATCATGCAGCACAGGAGCACCTAAAACTCCCCAAGTTTAGTTTGGTTTGCTCGCTTACCTCCTGGAGAGTCTACTTTGGCATCACTTCCTGAAGTTAAATGAGACTTCATTTCTAAAGGAACTTTATCTAGGCAGTCTTCTAGAATACAGATACAAGAATAAATGATTTATCACACAAAATAGCCATCAGCTTGTTTCACTTCAGAACCATCCTCTGAGCCAGATCTGTATTCTTATCACAGGGAGAGCATGTTCTACTTATTTGTTCAGCACTTAACATTTAAAATGCAAAACAAAGGTAATTCAGAGTAGCTCAGCTACTTGAGTTCTCTGAGCACATTCACAGCTCCAACTGTCTGACTTCATAAAATGAGCAAAGCAGTAACAATCAACATTTACTTGCAGTCACTAAAAACTGTGAGCTAAAAAACTCATTACTGCTTTTTAGACACCAGGATTCATAACTTACCTCATTATTTACAACACTGAGTATGTAATGATTTAGTCAAGATGTCTTTGTAAATCTTGGTTTCTCACCTGTTATATACTCCATTTCTGATGCATGAAGCAGCATTCCAAACTTTCAATACCATTACTTTCAAATTAAAACCTCAATACAGGTGTTTCAGCTGCTTATAAAGTCTGGAATGAATGCATGGAACATTTCAAGAATGCAGTGACATTTATGTGATCTTTTCTCCAAAAGGTTGGCAGGTTACACATCACTTCACCTCTAGTGTGCTGTGAAGCTCCCAAATGTGAAATATGCCCAGCACAATCCTTAATCAGTTGAATTTACAGGGGACTAAAGAGAACCATCCTTTGACAGACTGCACAGTATTACATGGAGATAAGCTTCCTGCACATGAGCAAGTCTAGCAAGCTAGGAGCACCAACCATCACATCTCTGAATGTTTCTGTGGAATGCAGATCAACTTAATGAATATGGTCTTGGCACTACATTGTTCCTGCTCTGCAGCCAGAGGAAAATCTAAACAATAGTCTTGCACATGACAAAAGGTACACCTTGCATGTATTGATCTGCTTTGACAATCAAACCCAGCTCAACTGAAAATCAGAATTCTTACTCCTCAAAGGTCTTGTGCTTGGCTTGTCTCTCATTGAAGCTTGCAAAGACAGAAATATAAATATGCTTATAGAGTTCTCCAACTGGCTACAGCAGTATCCAATGATTGTTCTTTGTCTGGAATACTTAGTGAGCATGTATGAAATATCATGAAAGCTGGTAAAATCCTGCATGGAACTAGAAATTGACACTGTAATTTTTAAAGAGTTAAAAATGCATGAGGAAAGAAACAAAATTGTACCAAATTTTCATGCATCTATTAAAACAGAAAAATAAACAAGATGATCCAGAACACAGTGAAGTTAATACAATTCTACTGGAAAAGTAACCTTACTAAAATTTAAGGTTATTAAGCTTAGCAAGGTATTTCAGGCACTGACATTTTATGGAAAGGTGAAATAAAGTAGAAGTGAAAAAAAAAGTCAAGGGAGAGGTTGGGAAAATGACAAGAGAGAGGAGGGCAAAAGAAATAGAGGGGTTATCTTTTACAGGTGTTAGGGAGGGGTGTGAACAGAAAAGCCTTAATTATGGTGAGTTTTTTTACCCACACAACCAAGCACTCACCAGAATCTGGAAGTACAACATCTACAGCAAAACTCAACCTCACTTCCTCCTGCAATATATCAACACCAGTTAGTGAATACTGCTTTCCTATGAGCTGAAAAAAAAAGCTGGCAATGCCTTTATTCCATCCTTTTCCTTTTGGATCAAAATGGGCAAAGAAACACTTAATGGCCTGGAAATATTATAATTAGAACAAGAGGGGATTATTTCCCCCTATCTAAGTGACTAAATAATTAAGGCCTTCAGTAATATCACCTTGCACATTAAAGCTGCTGTTGGGGCTTCAATTCAACTAACTTCTGCACTCTCTTCTAAAGCACTGGGAAATTAAGGCAAAAATAAAGAATCCCCAGAAGTTGAATTACCCTATTTAAAACAGGTACAAGTTATGTTTAATATGAAGCTATTCAGCTGTAGCTCCTTGTAGTAACAAAGTTCAAGAAACACTGCAGAGATATACTGAACATCAATGAAGAACAAGTGCTGAAGACTCACACATTCACCTCCTCACTCCTGTCTTACAGGACAACTCAGCTAAAATTCCCACTTATGATGCTCTCATAAATAAGAATCTAATTCCACTTGCTTCCTCATAACCTTAACACCTCAGAGTTGATTAGAACTCCTGTTTTATCTGCTGGCATCCATTTTTTAAAAGTCTAATAATTTAATGTAAGCCACCTTAATACCCTTCAACATGTAATCTCTTACTTCTGCAGAATTCATGAGAGCTTCAGAAGGTGAACAAGATAACAAAACCCCATCTGCTCTTTGAAAATCAAGTGATTGCAAATTTTTGATTCATATTGTACAACCATTTGGTATAAAGGGCCCTCATCATCAGTTGATCAGTTTCATTAGAACCCAGCCACAAGCACACACACTACAGGAACTAACAGCATGAGCTAACAGAAGTCTCATGACATGAAGCCTCCTTTCCACATTCCTTCAAAAAGCTAAACAGATGAATAAGCTACTTCAAAGAAGTACATGACAAAGGAGTTCTGCAGTGCAAGCAAGAGGCTAGCTGGAGGTATGCAAACTTATTCACCTTCATAAATGTGATCCAAAAAAATCAACTCCTGCAGAAGAATTCATAGAAAGACTGGAAGAAATGTTTGGCTCAAAGTTCAAGAGAGGCTTCAACACATTACAGAGGAGAACTGTGTCATCTTCAGCTCCTTCTACAGCAAAGAAACAATAGCTTATCTGCATCTGTTACTGTATACTACATTAAATGTATTTGTCTAATAGATTTCCTAGACTCTAAGAGCCAGCTCATTATTTCTTTACAGAAACAAGACACCAGAATTTTTCTGAATTGGACACACTACATCTGCTTCCTTTCCACACTATTTCTCTAGCAACATCATATATGTCTTGATTTTTAACTTTTTTCACAATTTTTTTTTTTTCAAAAAACTCCCAAGGTTGTCTGATAGTGCTTCTAGGAGCTTCTAGGAGCTCCAGAAGTAACAATTTTCTGAATGCTTCTCCCAATAGCTTTTCATTTGAAGCACTGATCTTTCTAGAAGGAGCAACTTGTTCCTTTCCTGTCCAGGTTAAATGAAGCACACTGCCACTCACTCACAGCACATCCAGTCAAGACAGTCAAAATTGTATGACATACCTTAAGATAAACTCCTGTCTTGGTTTTGCTATTACTTAAACTGTAATCAAAGAAAAAGATGTCAGTTTGAAGAACCAAAGACTGGCAAGTAGCATTAATAATACAATCTACTTGCAAATAGATAAAAAGCTGTGTTTGTAGTATGTGATTTTTGCCAACCCTTATTCCTCATCCACTAAAATGCAGAATTACAAATATGGCAATATGTAATAATGACAAACATAAGATAATGCAGTACTAGCTTAAGAATAAGCACCATATTTTACTGTAATAGTGCCTTCCCATGGTCGTTTATGTTGTAGAGGCAGGGACATTGTCTTCCTGCGAAGATTATTTGGCAGAACTTTAAACAAACTTACTTCTGTTTAAGGGGATCACAAACTACTCTATGTGCTGGCCAGTCTTTTTTCTGACAATCTGCAGAGCAATAGTATGTTTGCAGACACTGTGAGCATCTGAGCTTTCCTAAAACCAAAAGAAAAGACAAGAGAAGTCTGAGCAAAACACATTTTGGAAGGAACAACAGCTGTTTAAATAACTGCTTTACAAAACAGCTCCCCTGCAATTCTAAGCACATACAAATAGGTATTTGTATTGACATACAGCTATCAGACCTTGCTGCCCAAATATCCCAAATTCCTTCTATATTTAAGGGGAAAAACCCACCACTTTTGATAAAGAAATGCTCTCTTCTGCTTGTCAGTTCTGTTACTCCAACTATGTTCTACACTTGTGCCTGAGAGTTAAAAATATTTACCCATTTAAAGACATTTCTGAGCAAACCTGATCTGGTTTCACTGATAGATGTACTGTGTGTCACAGGCTACAGGACTGCAGGCACTTACCAAACAGACCACAGCGATGGCAAGTGCCCCCTTTAGGGGGTGGTACTAACAAACTCAAGAAACTCTTATCATAGCAAATAGAAAAAGCACTCTTAGAGGAACATTGCAATTTCTTTGGCTTCCCATTAATCCAATTAGAACGTGACACCTGTGGAAGAAAAACCTGAAGTCATTCTTACAGGAAAAAAACCTCCCCATTAGGGTAGAAATATTCTAATATACAAAAACATGACAACAAAAGGAGAAAAAACTTCTAAGTTCTAGAAAGAGAAATACATGCTGATAGTTCCTGCTACCTAGAAATGCTCAGAATACTTGGGGCAACTATAAAGTGAAATAACTCACAGTATTTCCTTTATCAGCTGCAGCTATGCAGTTCTCTCTACCAGTTTTGTCTTCCATAGAACTTCCTAGAAGCAGAAGTATTTGCAAAGGGATCTGATTAACAACACCAACACATGGCTATGTTATGGAATAATTGCAGGAAGAAACAAGGCTCTTGGCTACTCCTACTATTCTGCCAGCCCATTTGAGTGAATGGAGATGCTTGGACACACTCTGGAAGTCACTTGTTTTTGTTCTGATACCACGTTTACTCAATCACGCAATCAGTGGTATTATTAAAACAACAGTTTCACCTTCTGTGCTTATCACTCAATACTGAGAAACAAAACACTCTGACACGAGATTCTGACTTTCCAGTGAGTGCCTTATAAACCTTGTGGTCTTTGCTGTGAGTTTTTCTTTACCAAACAACTCTTAGAAGACTTTCAACTAAGCCTGCATATCAATACAGCAGGAACTCTGTTTTTATAAGTGGGCAACTCATCCACCTACAAAGAATTTGTTTCTGTGCTAGGCTACGTAATGCCCTCAAATCTTGTTCCAGTCTGGCAGGCCTGTCCAAGGTCTCCACTGAGACAACATAAAGCTTACACAGCCTTTTTTCCCACTTGGAAGCAAGTAAATCATGTAAACTCTGCCTGAACTAAAACCCTTGCCTAACATGAAACCAAATTTCATGAACTCTCCAGACCCAAAATGTTTGCACATAAAGCTAGTTCAGGTCTCCCAAATGAAGCCTTTCCTTCTCCCCAGCTTGGAGTAAGAGAACATGGATCAGACAGTACTGAGGCAGTTAAGAGACAAGAAGCATTGCTGAAGGAACTCCAGCTCCCATGTATCGCTCCAAATTCCCTGACACCTCAATTATCCTGGTGGGTTTTTCAGTTTCTGAGGCATTTCAGCAGGCACAAGTTTGGATAATTAGGAATTATATTTACAAGCCATACTCATAGTCATGATGTGTATCAATAATAAATCATATACACAATCACAGAAGAATAAAGTCAAGATCTCTGTCAAGCTTAGGACAAAGTCTCTCTTATTCCACTTGTGCTGTTGTTAAAACTTTCTGTACTGCTTCTACATTTGTCAAAAATACGCTGTATTGTTTGCTTACAAAATATTGGATTTTGTTAAGTATTTCAGAAACTCAGCCTCAAAACTCAAAGCTTTTTAACAGTAAGTTTGTACCTGTGACCCAGTTGCTTAAATCTGCATCTGCAACTTCATTATGTTGACGATTAAGTGGTTCTGCCATCATGTAAAGGTTGACATTAGAGTATGACCAAAGGTGGCTGTGGGCCAGGTAACTGCAAAAGCATGGATTTAAAGATTAATTCAGGCAGGCACACAAATTAAAGTATTTTTGGGTCATATTCTGAAGATATATTTAAGCATTCATTCTGTAAGGCTAATTTCTCTACAATCTATTACTTTTGTTTGCACAGCAAAACACTTTCTGCACTAAGGAACTCAACAATTAATACTGCAGATTAAATGATGAAAATTCCTTTAGAAGAGGAACACACTGACAAATAGGAGCAGCCATCAACACCTGCACATGAAGCTCACTGTGTGTCTGGAGGAGACCTCGCTGTACTTTTGTTAAAAAAATCAGTAGTAATAAAAAGCAGAGGCTGCATTCCTGGGTTGCTTATACCCGGGAGCCTGAGGGGAACCACTGCCCGAAGAGTGGCTGCCTGAGGGGAAGCAAAGCCCTGGGCTCTGCCGAAATGCATTTTCAGCACCTGCTTTCTAAATGCTAAGAAGCAATATAATTGTTTTAAATTAAAAATACAGGCAAAAACAAACTAAAATGAACCTGCGAATAAAGCAGAGTAGTCTTCTAAGTGACACTGCAAACTAACTCCACCAGAAATGTGCTTTCAACAACCTCAATTAAAGAGGTGTTATTAAAATTAACTGATTCTAAAGTGATTTTTAAGTGATTAAAATTAAGTGATTTTAAGTAACTCAGAATAAAATTAGACAACCCCGTCCCACGGCCTGCACCCAACCCTGCCACCTCCGGCCTCTCTCCCCTCAGCAAAGCGCTCACCCCCGGGCCGTCTCCGGCTTCTTTCTCGGGGGAAAGCGAAGCGCCCACCCCCTGTCCGCCGCCCCTGCCCCTCTCGCCCCTCAGAGCAGCGCTCACCCCGGGCCGCCCCTGCCCCTCTCGCCCCTCAGAGCAGCGCTCACCCCGAGCCGCCGCCCCGCCGTCGGCGCTGCCCCACGCGGGAAGCAGGGCCGGGCGCGCACTCGAGGACCGTCGGCGGGATAGAGGAAGCAGCGGCCCCCGCAGGCCAGCGCCGTCTCCAGGCGCTCCGGCGGGTCCGCGCCGCTCGTTCCGCCCCGCCCAGGCGGGACCCGGTGCTCAGGGGCGGAGCGGGGCATGTGCTGCCCGGCCGCTCGCAGCCCGCGGTGCGGCCATCGCGGCCAGGGAGGCGCGCCCTGAGGAGCTTCCACTAGTCCGGGTTATTCTAAACCCCATTCAATCTGGATTTGAACATTTTCAGGGATAGGGCATGGGGCATCCACACCTTCTCTAGGTAACCTTTTGTCAGGGCCTCACTACGCGCAGAGCAAAGCATTTTTTCCCAATACCTAATCTAAACCCATCCTCTCTCAGTTTGAAGCCGTTCCCCCTTGTGCAGTCACTACATGCCCTTGTAAAAAGTCCCTCTTCAGCTCTCTTATACCTTTAGGTACTGGAAGGTGCTCTGAGGTCTTCCCGGAGGCTTCTCCAGGATGAACAGCCCCAGTTCCCAGCCTGAGCTCATAGCAGAGGTGCTCCAGGCCTCTGAGCGTCTTTCGGGACATAACTACCCATGGTTGAACCAGTAACCACAATTTGTTTCCTACAAATTCAGAAAATGGCTGTGAGAGCTATGCAAAAATCTGAAATTTGATACATAAAATTGATGCATTTGTATTTTAAAAGTATTTGAATTTTGCCCTGCGTCTGAGAAGACATATATATTTTCATTTTCCTTTGTACTTTTCCCTCTTTCTTTTCTATACAAGGTGTTTTTCCCTGTTCTTCAACTTTTGTCTCCCACCTTCATGTCTCTATCTTCATGGGAAAATATACTTCATCCTCAAGACTGCTGCAGTTTTATGCTACTCCTCAGACATGATCTCAGATGTTCTCAGTGCTGTGCAATTAAGCTTTCACCAAAAAATAAATTAATCTGATCTATTTTAGTGCCTACATTGTTGTACTTATTATTAAAGTGTATAAAATCAGTGATGGATTTTATTGTTACATGTTCTGTACAGCAGGGGAATAATTATCTCTGTTCACAGAGAAGTAGCTGAAGCACAGCTATTTTGCCTTAAGTCATTTGGCATCTGGCTGTGACAGCGTTTCAGTCTAAATTACCTGTATTTAAGTCTAGGATCCTGTCTGCCAAACTAAGCATTCTCAAAAGAAAAGTGAACAACACACCTGATAGCTGCTGAGTTTTCTCTCAGCGGTTTAGATACCGCCTACTAAAGTCAGAGGAAAGACTCCTCCTGCCTTACATGAACCTCCAGCCCCCAGCTCCAGCCTGAGCAAAGCTGAGTGGATCAGAGGCTGCTCTTGCAACAAGAAGGAAAATTAGGTAGGAATTGGTGGGATTTCAAGAAACCCACATGCCAAGTTGCTCAGCATTGCATGTCAGAGTAGGCACACCTGTATGTGGGAGACTGGGGGATTGTGGGATTGTGAAATGCAGGAATCATACAGCCTTCATCATCTCCCTGCCCCTTGTTCCTCTGTCCCTAAGATCAGCCTAGTAATCCTCATGCCTAGGAAGAACTAATACCAGTAAGGCACTAAGAAATACTCCTCTGTCATTCGAACCTCTCTCAAAAAAAAAATTAGGCTTCCTTGTAGCTTAAAACATCTAGACAAGATGACCCAGCACCATGTCCAGTTGAATCTTAAAATTGTCCAGCCATTGGGGAATCCACCACTTCCTTGGGGAGATTATTCCAAAGCCTGTTTTTTCTTATTGTGAAACATTTTACTCCTGTGTCTAATAGGAATCTTTCCAGAAGTGATTTGTGTCCATTACCCTTTGTCTTTACCATGGGAATCCATGTAAAAAAAGAATTTCCATCTTTTTTGTATGCACTCTTTAAATACTAGAATGTGGTGATAAAGCCTCCCCTGAGCCTTCTCTACTGACAGCTGAGCAATCCCATTTCTCTCAGCTGTTCTTTCCATGCCAAACTTCTGAAACCTTGATGTCCTTTATGGCTCTTCGCTGGTGCCTCTCCAGCCTGTCCCCATCTCTGTTATGTAGCAGGGACCAAAAGTGAATGCAGCATTTCAGGTGTAGCCTGGCAAGCACTGAGTGGGGCAAATACTTCTTTATCTGTGCTGGTGATGCCCTTGTTGATGCAGCCCAGCATCCTGTTGGCTTTCTTTGCTGCAGCAGCATCCTGTTCACTCAGGGTGAGCTGCTTGTCCACCAGGAACCCCAGATCGTTTACACAGTGCTGCTCCTCAGATGGGTAGATACCAGCCTTTGCTGCACTTCTGGATTATGTTGTACAAGGTACAAGACATTACACTTGACCTTGCTGAACTTTATGATGTTCTTGTTGGCTCTCTGCCAGCCTGTCCAGGTCTCCCTGCAGGGTAACTGAGTGTCTGTCAGAGGTAACTGAGGAGAATGCTCTTAGCACGGTGGCTGATCAGGAGCGACATCCCAGGAGCTGCACGAGGCTGGTGTGACTGGCCTGCAATTGTTAGAAAGAGCTTGAGCTTACCTGCATGTAGGTTCTGTAATAACTGTACCAGTGTGTCACTAGCTCCAGGATCTAAATGCCTAGGAACCAGCTGAGACACCAGTGTGCTACATGCTGAAAAAGGACAGTCCAAGCAACATAAAATGAACAGAATTTTTCCCAAATGTAACTTGCTTAGAGCATTTGAGTGATCATAGTCACACTTGGGATTTGCCATGTATAGATCAGATGTGATGGTGGTGGCAAGCAGCTTCAGCAGAAATGCTGTCCTCACCTGACACGTGGAGGGAAGATGGGGCTTTGTGAATGGTGCTCCTTGAACACCCCTGGCAAACTGTGCTGGCTCAGAATAAAATAGTTACACAATGAAAACAATTCCCAAATGAAGAAAATAATAACTCTTTGTGTAGTTTTGTCATGATGTGAAATGCAGGAATCAATTCAGCCTGCAGTAATTACATTCCAACAGACCAGTCCTCTGACAAATGCAGAAGATGGGAATTGAGCAAGCTGGACTCTGCTGCCAGCTCCTCCTCGGCAGTGCCAGACATGGTCCTTTGACACCGGTGGTCTCAGAGGAGTGTGGGGTATCACTCAGCACATCTGCTGTTTAAGCCACCTCATTGTTCTCCCTTAAAGTGGAGTTGCTAACACTTTAGCTGAAGGAGAAAAAAATAGCTTTGTAAGCCCTTTCAGTGGGCAAAGTTATAGAAATACTCTGGGTGAGTAACAAATGTCATCTGTAAACTGAGCAATCAGATGAACATTTCCTTTCCTTTTTCTTATATAATAAAGCATAAGCCAAAAGCCAGAAGTACAACCTTTTGAATATGTGGGCCAAATTCTGCTTCTGCCTCTGCAATGCAGAGCTTGTCTGCAGCAGACAAATCTGTTGTGTAGGACTGTCTGTCTTTCAGATGGTAAATTCTCTCAGGAATTGTTTTCCTCAGCATTTGTACATGCCAAATAAGAGCTATGGCTGGCTAATTAAGAGGTACAGTAATTAATTTTGATTTAACACCATGCAAGTGGTTTGGGGAAGGACTCTCTCTGTGACCTGTCATTGTCATTCTCTAAGTATCTGTGGCTGCCTCCTGGGGATAAGATACTCTTCACATGAAAATGGGGCTTAAGCACAGGTATTATAAGAGTCAGAACTGTGAGCATCAGTTCTAGGACTGAAGCTGTGGGCAGTCTATTCCTTTTCTTTGCCTTTAAGGAAGAACTGCACTAACCAGGCTCTATTTTCTTAACCTGATTTTAATCCTTCTCTAAAAAAAGCCCAGAATAAAAGGCAAACATCAGATTAAATTCTGCCAGGTCTGTTGGAACACACTAAACACATACAGGTAACATCAGTGGGACTGCAGACAAAGTGTACAGCAAGGTAAAAGCACAAATCTTAAACAGACTGGGGCCAGAGTATACTGATGTCTCTACAGTTGTCTTTAAACATCTAGAAGACCAAATAAGAAAAGAAGCATTTGGGCACTGAAGTGACTGTGTTACAGAGCAGCAGTGTGACCTTTGCAGCTCAGCTGCAGAACAGCAGCAGTAGTGGCAAAGAGCCCTTTCTGAAAGCAGAGCTTAGACTTGTGCTGCATGGCAATTAGCAAGTGAGTGTTGCATGGCACTGCTTTCTGAAAAGAGACAATTTTTACTTATCTCTGTTCCACATCTGATTTTTTATGTATTTTTAGAAAGATGGAATGCACAGTGTAATTTGAGCAGAGCAAGGGCTAGACACTTGCCTTTAAAGTGTTATTTGGAGGTTTAATTTGAGGGCATGAGTGCTCTCTGCAACCTACTTCCATTTGTCTTTTCAAATTAATGTTTTTAAAGACATATGACTGACTCCTTTGCTGCTTAGAGGTGATGGCTAGGACATTGCTTAATTACCTGAAGCAGTATTATCTTTCCCAGAATAATGGACACTGAAAAATTTATAGTTATGATGGCACTGAAAGGTTTACAGATTGATTTTTTTTCTAAGATCCCACTGTTGTTTTTAAGGATCAGTTAAAATGTTTTGTCCTGGTTTTGGCTGGGATAGAGTTAATTTTCTTCCTAGTAGCTGGTACTGAGCCGTGCTTTGCATTTAGGATGGATTTAGAATAATGTTGATAACACACTAATGTTTTTAGTTGTTTCTAAATAGTGTTTACACTATTTGCAAGGACCTTTCAGCTTCTCATACCCTGCCAGCAAGAAGCTGGGGTGGGAGGTGGGGAGGAAACACAGCTGGGACAGCTGATCCCAGCTGGCCAAAGATTATTCCATACCAAATGGCATCATCCTCAGGACATAAACTGAGGAATAGCTGACCATGGTTCAGTTTGGGAACTGTCTGGGCATCAGTCAGTAAGTGGTAAAAAATTGCATTGTGTATCACTGGGTTTGTATACATTATCATGATTATTATTTTATTTTCTGTCACATTAAACTGTCTTTATCTTGACCCACAAGTTTGAGTCTTCCATTTCTCTCTCTTGCCCTGCTGGAGAGGGGAATGAGCCAGCAGCTTTGTGGGGCATAGTTGTCGGCTGGGGTTAAACAGCAGGTTTTCAAGTAGCATTTTCTAGGACCCCCAAATTTGCAGTTGCAGCTCTAAAATTCCAAATATCTAGAAAGAATATGGAGAAAAAGAACTTGCTCTGAAATAATTCTCTCAATTAATGTTTGTAAGTGAAGTTATGCAGCACATTCTACTTTGAAGGTCATCCATGATACAAACTGAAGAAATCATCACTGCATCATTGGGTAGGTGATGTTTTCATGCATGTAGGTATGTGTATGCTTTTATCCATATATAAAAATAAATTAGTCAAAATAAAGCAACAATCTGATCTAACATTAAAGTTAGCCTTGCTATGAGTAGGGGATTGGACTAGATAATTTACTGAGGTCCCTTCCAACCTGAATTATTCAGTAATTCTAACTTGCTTTTCTATTGTTATGTTTAAGATGTTAGTTCAGGAGAGATGCCAATGCTCATTTTAGCTGAGCTGCTTTAGCAAATACAACTGCTTTCACTTAGCAGCTTGTCTGCTAAGGTATTTTTTCAATTTCTTTTTTATTAAATAAAATGTGCCGTGCTCCGGATTCCAAAAAGCTTTGTGTTCCACTGAAAAACTGCTGATCCCAGCATTGAAATGTAGTCCAGATTTTTGATGCCCAGCAAAATTTTCACTTTTTTTTTTTTTTTTTAATCCAATCAGAATGAAGTCCCAGCAGGTGCTAAGTGCTAAGTGAAGCTGTTTATTAACATTACTGGATTGACTCTTGCATGGCATGTGGGCGCAGAAGGTTTGACATAATGTGCAAGGTTTGGTTCTGGAGAATGAGATGTGGTTTACTTAAGAGAGAAGATTCTATTTGTCATTACTTGTGCACTGGATCTTGCAAAAAGGAGAGGCATCTTCATAACCATCTCTCTGAAAACTGCTGCGGTGAAGAATCCCTCCTGTAAGGCAGCTGCTCAGGGCTGTGGGCTTGGATAGTGCCATGGAATGTCTGACACGAGATCCCTTCTTAACATAAACACGTTTAAATAAGAAGAGAAAAAAAAACTCATCCAGACTGAAACAATTTATAGACGCATGCCTGAAATTGTCTTGTGTGAAATCACAGAATTAATTAGCTTGGAAAACACTTCTGAGATCATCGAGTCCAGCCTATGACCTAACACCGAGTGCCACGTCCAGGCTCTCCTCAAACACCTCAGGGACCGTGACTCCACCACCTCCCTGGGCCGTCCGTTCCAGTGTCTGATCGCCCTTCTCGTGAAGAAATTCTTCCTAATGTCCACCCTAAACGTCCGCTGGCGCAGAGTGCACTAGTACCGCAGCATCATGTCCTACATCCAGCCGCTCGGAGCTTTTAGCACCGTCAGTGGCTCGCGGGCTTTCGGCGGCGCGGGTGGGACCGCGGCAGCACGAGGGCGAGGGAAGGCGGCGAGACGGGTCCCGCGTCGCCTGCTGGTCCCGGTGGCTGCCACGATCGGCCCCGGCCCACACCGAGCAGCACCGCAGGGCCCGCAAGCACCGCGGCCCCGCGGGGCTGGGCCGGCCCCGCCGCCCGGGGCTGTCCCGAGCCCGCCCCTCCGCCGCCGGGGCCCGCCCGCCGCCGCCATCTTTGTTGATGTGTCAGCGCGCCGGGCCGGGCTGCCGGCGGGGAGTGGGACCGCGCTGCGCCCGCCATGGCCGCGCTGCCGCCGCTCCTGCCGCCCGAGTAGCGACCGGGTGAGGGTCGAGCCGCAGCAAGGGCGGGCGGGTGAATGGGTGGGTGGATGGATGCTCGGAACCGGCGCCTTGGCACTGCTAGCGTCCCCCAGCCGCGGGCACTGCCGGGCTCCTCGAGGGACCGGCGCGGAGAGGCCGAGGGCGCCGGCGCTGGACGGGACGGGACGGGACGGGCGCTGCCCGGCGGGCGCGGGAGGGGCCGCGGGGCCGCTGATCCACTTCACTGTCAGCGGGAGATAAACGCTGGGGGACGCGGGGGCGGGGGAAGGACGGGCGGGAGGCAGAATTCCCCCGGTGGCGAGGGGCTGTCCCTGTGCAGGTGGGGGCGCTGGGCTGGCAGGGTCCCGCCAGCGCCGTGGGCGAGGCGCAGGAGGAGGGAGCGAGGTGACGGCAGGGCCGGGCTGAGGTCCTGCCATAGCAGCACCTTCAGGTCAGGACCTCCGAGCGGGTAGCGCTGGCTCCTGTGCTGGCTCGCAGTCTCTTTGTTTCTGTACAGCTTTCTTTTCCGTGGTGTTAATTACGTTGTGCTGTTTCATTGACTGCGTGTTGATTTTCTGTATGGGTAAATAATTAGATAACAAAGCCCAGCAGCTGTTATGAAGGTTATTTTCTAGAGCCGGCTGCGGTGTTGCGGTAGGGTACGTGTCCTTGTTTTTGCAGATTTGTAAAAGCTGCCTGTCCTTATAGGTTTGAAAGAAGGACTTCAGCAAAATGATTATGATGTAGGCTTGCAGATTTTGGCTCTTGTCCCAGAAAATAGTCTGCACAGGTGAGTCTGGTACATGTGTACTTCCAACGAGACTCCCTGCAGACCAAAAGAGTGTTTCTTAGGGAATTGAAATGTGTGAAGATGACAAGTATGGCATTCCAGCTTCAGTGCTGCTTTGCTTTATCTTCTTGTAGAACTGCTTTTCAGAAGTTAAAATGTTGCAAGCAGAATACACTAAAAATCCAGGTATGGCACCTATGTCAGTATGTTTTGTTGTATAAGGAAATGATTGAAACCGTGAGCCACAGCTGTGTTTCTCTGTGAGCAAGGAAATGTAGTCACTGGCTGCAGTAAATGCTTATGTTGCACTTGACTTTAGGGAGGAGATGGTTAAGCTCTGGAGATATGAGAAACTGAAAGTATGAAGATGTTTCAGGAGGCTGTTAGACGACATTTCAAATGTCATTTGTTTTATTTAAAAATAAGAACTAGTTCTATATTGCCTTGAGCTCTTTCTGAAAATCGTCAATCATCTGTTCTTGTCTGGTTTTAAAACGGTGTTTTTCTGTCATTTTATAAGACTTGATTTGGAGTTGTTGAGAGATGTTCGTTGGCATTGTGAGGCTCACTGTTTCAAACTGTTGAGAAGAGGGCTGAAGAACCACATACAGAGAGTGGTTAATTTGTTTCTAATTAGCAGCTCTGTTCCTTAATACTATATGAAGCTAATACTGAACTTCCTGAAGCTGGATTTTAAAAGAGGTATGGAAAATAGAAAGGCAGTGTTTTTCTGGATTTGTGTTATTAAGCATGTTAAATTAGTAGATGTGGGGTCCAAGAAGCAATACCCTCTACTTAGTTCTGGACTGAATTGTTCTGAACTTATTTTCCAGTTGCCAAAGACAATATGGATAGCCTGATGGATAATACTTACCTTCAAGTCATAGTCCAAGACCTGCTGCCTCAAAATGAGCATGAAAAAAAACTAATCAGAAAGAAATCAATGTCAGAATAGAGGGGAAAATCATGACCCTGATTTCAAGAAGTACATGGAATACTCACATTATAATAACATTGTCTATAATACTGCATCTTAGATTAATTAATCCACAGTCTTCTGTAGAGCTCACAGTTGACTTTTTCACATCCTAAAGGATTAAAGTTACTTACTTGTTTTCAGGGATACTGAAGAAACTCTAGGAAAGTCAGGTTTGAAAACAGTAGAACTCTGCTATCCCCCCAAATAGTGTTTTTCAGTATGTAGTGACCATACAGACAGTAATTCCATGGCTGGAATTTTACAACTTTTGACATGTTCTGGAAACAACATTTGAAGAGAGCCATTGAAAGCAAACATGCTGCAGACTCCAGTGCCAAATATGCCAAAATCCATATCTTACCAATGCCATGACACTGCAGGTTTGTAGGAATGTCTGCCACAGCTCTGCCTTCGGTAGTGTGAACAAGAGTTATGGCTCTGTCACAGGTGTGGAAGAGCTGTCATAGAAGGTGTGTTTTGTCCAGGTTGTGTACTCAGTCATAAATTTGATTTCTTCCCCTCCCTTAAGGCATTCTTCTTTGCACAGGTGATGTTATCAGTGTCAGAAGGTGAATGCAAACTGGGTTCCAGTAAGGACAGAGCTGCTCCTGGCCTTGTTGTAAGCAGAGCTAAAGGCAGGGCGCTAAAACCTGAAAGGTGACAGTAGTGCTGTTGCTGACATTGAATTCATGGGTTGCTGAAGCAGAGACTTATTTTAGTGACTTGGAAGAGTAAGAGTTGTTCTGTGCTGAAGACACACAGAAGATTGCAAACCCTGAAGTATCCAAGGCTCATGTAATGTTCACAGTAAAAGGATGCTCTTGCTAAGGTGTTGTTTTCCCCTGATATATGAGCTTCCAACGTTGGGGCTCCTGTGACAAAAAATAACACTCTCGGAGTGTACCCCATGACTTGTGTTATGATGGGAGCAAATCCAGCCTCACTTGTTAAACCTTAACTGATGAACTTTATTTTGGAGTTGTTAACTCCAGACATGGAGTTAATATGACCATAATATTAACCATGTGCATGAGTTTGATAGAAAACTTGGTGCTGCCTTTAAGGAATTGTAAATTTCTGTTCAGCTATCTAACTTGTGATGTAAGCAAAGGAAAGCAAATATAAAATCTGAGTAAACCTTATCTTCTAAAGTACTTGTCTGATGTTGAAAGAATAGATAGAAATGCTGAGCTTTGCACCTTAGCATTGCCATTGGTGTTTATTGAAGTCACATTAAACCCTGAGAAGAATAATTGAGTTGAAGTGTTAAACTGATAAAAGCAAGGAAATCCTGCAAGTAACCACTGTGTATGTTCACTGTTGCTCTCCTTCCCTTCAAGCACATGCATCAAAGCAGGTCTTTGTGTGAGTTGAGTCAGAAGCTGTGTCAAGTTCTGCCTGGGCTGGAGAACTCGGTGTCCCAGTGTACAGCCAGCTTTTCCATTTCTATTTGATCTTGGGCAAAAGTGAATTAATACTGGGACACCTAGTGTGGGTGAGACTCTGGTTTGTTTCTTGTGCTTCCTTTATGTGCTGTCTGTAAGTACAGGATGGCTGTGAGTGTGTGACATCTATGGCCACCCTCTTTTTTGTGTGGAGTACAAGCAGGGGTGATCAGCATCATCTCTTCTTCAGTTGAAGAATTCTGTTTTTTTCTTAGGCAGTGTGATGTTCTCCCATCCACTTCATCTCCATTTAGTGGGTTTCATAACTTGGGTGGCTTGCTACTCTAATTAATGTTGGATGTGGAATTGTAAGCAAATACATAAACCTGAAGCCAGAAGGAGTTTGAAATTCACCTCACATTAGATTATGTAAAATATCTGGTTTTTTGGATCTTTTTACCCCAGTCCCCTTCAATTTAGTTCAAACCTTTGTTTTGTCTCTCTACACAGCTGCTATACAGTAGAGCAGCATTTTGTATCTTATGTAAACGAGAACTTCTTTAGCAGAATCCTTTTTTTTTTTAAACAAACCAGTTGAAAATGGAGTTATGTCTAGTACTTGAGCTTCCCTGTTTTGCAGTGTTACCTGGTGATGTAGTGCTTAGTCTGAGCTGTTTGTGACAGAGCTCTTGTGAAAGATACCATGCAAAACACAGGTAAGCTGGGTATTAACTGGAAACAATAGGAACCTGTGTCTTGCTGATCACTGTGTTGACTAGTAGACAGTAGCTATGGAAAAAGTAGCCTTAGGAAAAAGAAACCAAAAACTTCATCCAACAATTGAAGTAAAAAGGTGTAGTCAGTCTGTTCGTTTAGGTAAAAGTACTATTAGGATTACAGTGAGCTAAAACAAACTATAAAATTTCTTTTCAATTTTGTTTTTAGTCTTACTGTCATGTAAAATTCTTACCAAGAGTTCTGATGCAATGACAGGTTGGCACTGACTTGAAGAAGCATTTTAGTTTGCTTAAGTAATGATTATTGTGTAATAAAGATGTGAAAAGTTCTTGAAGATTTGAAGACAGGCATTTTGCGTTTTGCAATGAACAACACAACTGTAAGAAGCTAGAAATGTTTTCATACCCCAAAATTATTCTTTAGCAATCTTGTTGGGTTGTCATTATACACGTGGTAGCACATAAACTGCCTAACAGGTTCATCTCTGACCTGAGTGTAATAGGTTGGAAATTGAATTAAAATGGCAACTGATTCTAACAGTTGTCTGGCTGTTAATGGTTCCTTTAATATCTCTGGCTTAGGAAAATGTCTTTAAAGGTAATAGAAAGTATTTTATTTTTCTGTTGTGATTCATCTGAGATTGTGTTTCTAATGGAATATTTCATAGTATGATAGGTAAAGGAGACAAAGAGATCTTTGTGGAACAAACTGTTCAGGCAAGTTTTGTTCTTTCCAATGAATGCTGGGCCATTTGTGAAGCTTTTTTACATTGGGTTGCTGGTTGCTTCATATGTATGTGACTTGTCAAGAAAACTCTACAAATCATTGTTATTCTCTCCGGTATTCTTCAGCCAATAAATCCTAGTTAAGTCTTTGAAATACAAAGTCCATCTCTGGTGTTAGACTGGATTATACTGCATCTCACATTAACTCTTGAATTTGCAGTTGAACTGGCTAAAGCACTTGTACTGTCTCCTTTTGCTACTCAGGAACCTGCAAGAGGGAAGTGGGTCTGTAACTGAACTGTGCAAATGGTGCTCATGTGCAGCTTTTGCTTTTAGTGGGGTTTTCTGATGAGCATCAGAGCTTTATCATGAAAGTCTTTTGTCTGTTGACATTTCAGTCATATGTCACCTGATTTCATCGATGCATGAGTGGAAATGTAAGGCAGTATAAAAAATCTCTTCAGCAGAGCCTTTAGTCTGTACTGCAGTGATTGGGAAAAGAACCAACCTGTTACTGCACTATAAATGATAAATGTGCTTTTGGTAAAGTTATGTATTTATATTTGCTTCATGAGCTTCAGTAGCTGCTTACATGAAGAGAAGTGCTTCCAAGGTGGGATTCTTGAGTGTAATGAACCATGTATAAAAATGAATATGTGGATTGGAATTTAATATTATATATTCTTTAATGTGAATGAGTAGGAGGCAGAGTAGTTTAGATGGTGGAGTATATATTGATTCTGAGTTGGCATGTACACTAGCCTCCTTTTTAAAATCCTAATTATTGTTGAATAACAACTTCCAAGGGTTAAATGTAAAACTGCTATCTCAGGATAGGCTTGGGACATTGCTGATCCTTATAAGAATTTTTGAAAATCATGTCAGAAAAAATGTATGTTTTGAAACACTGCTCAGTATTACTGAATAAAAGGCAGTCTTTGCTTGCATGGGAAGTAAATCTTAGGTTCCATTCCAGCAGAAAGAGCTGAAGTCTCAGCTCACCTCCAAGTTGTTGCTAAGATGGGGAACTACTTGTGCTCAGTGCTTTTACAGGTCAAGACACAGAACACTGTAAGACATAGTGGATGCTTTATTTGTAGCTGAGTCCAGTCCATGGGTGTGTCTGGGCAGGTTCCTGAGTAATGGGAGTGATTTACAGTGTGAATCTTCAAAATAGCTGTAAAATGCTCATAACTTCCTCTTGCAAATTCACAGGACTGCATTTTAATTTGCTATTGGGTAATACAGGAAAAACAGTCAGTATTTTCTTTGTAGTTAAAATTTTATGAGGATAATGCTTTTCATTGTAAAAAAAAAAAAATCTGTCTTCCAGACCTCCCAGTCCTAGATTTAGCTGGTAGTTTGGAGTTTTTTAGTAGCCTTTTGGTGTGTGTATCTTGGCTTTCTAACCTGTATTATTTTATTATTGGATAATCTTTGAACGATTGTACAGCTAAGTTTAAAGTATTTACTTTTCAGATATCACACGTATCAATGAACAGGCCTCTTGATGGAGGGCTGTAAGAAAGCCAGAGTAATAAAAGTGAACAGTTCCTGGGATCTCTTCAGACCAGCTTCAGTTTCAAGCTCTGCTTTGGTTTCTGAAGATTGCAGGTGAACAAACAGGGCAGCCATTGTGAAAGCATTACATTTCTGCCTGGTTTAGCTGGGGTGTAGAATTTTCTAGTCTAGTACTGGGCTACGCAGAGAGAAACCCCACAACTTTCTATATATGTAGGCAACCTGTATGTCTGCTTTCCTAAATTCAGTTTTGCCAAAACTGGAGTGATTCATAGATTCACCCAGCCCCTTCAGTATCAAAATGGAGCTATTTTTACCCTTCTTGCACCCACAACATTGGGATCAGCTAGCAAACAAAATCTCTGTAAACCCATAAAGAGGCATTTTTGGTTGAATTGGAGAGAAGGATGCAGAAGAGCAGAGCTGTTTTTAAAATCAGTTGGAATGTGTTACAGAGAGCAGTAGCAGTGCCTGGGACAGACAGCTGGTTATTTGAGCTATGTGTTGCTGCCCACTCTTCCAGTGTGGTACTAGGGAAAATAAGTCATTATTAGCTCTCAATGGGGAGCCTGAGAATGTTAAGAATAAACCCCTTTTCTAGCTGTCTCCTTAAGAAACTCTCCACAGGACAGCCAATCCTTCTCCTGATTGCTGCCACTGGACCCTAAACCTGAACTACAGAGTTCAGGAACCAGAGACAATATGGAAGGATAGTGAGTGTTACAGGGCATTTGCTTGGATTTTAATAATGAATTTCCAGTGGAACTGATCTTCAGAATATGCCATATTGGAAAAGAAAATAAAGAGTAACAGCAGGAATTTTGTGAGTTATCATCCAGTTCTTGACAACCAGGAAGTACAGATCACAAATTACAGCGTGAAGAGAATTGCTCTGAAGCAATTTCAAGTGCCTTATTTTCTAGATAGGTTTCTCCTGTAAATACCTGGACTTTGTTTAGAGGTGTGCAGTGATTCCTTAGCAAGTTTACAGCACACACTGCAGTGAGAAAGCAACTCTGACTCCTGAGATGACATCAGTATAAGAGCAGTAAGGACTTCTGGGGACTTGGGCTGCTTGTGTTGGTGTCACCAGGTTTTTCTGTCACTGCTTGCCAGGCCATGTCACAGTACTTTGGACACTGCTGAGTGTTAGGGTCATCTGCCTGTGACTGCTGGAGCACTGCATCACCCTTTCTGTGTCCCCCATTTGCTCTCTGAAATGCATCACAACTCTATGGCAGCTCTGAGTAGTTTTGAGACTTTAGTTCATTACTAAAGGAAATTTGAATACTCTGCTGTGACTGATGTGAAATGGAAAGAGGAAGGCTACCTTGTACTTCTATTTAAAAATGAGTTTGTTTTGTATCCTATAAAACCTGTCTGGATGATTTTTACATATCCAGAGGTAAAGAGCAAATATAGTCTGAGCTGGTGTGAGAAATGCTTTTTGACAGTTTTGTGGATTGCACGTGCACCTTTTTGGAGAGTAGATGATTCCTGAGCACAGCCAGGACTGGAAACATTTGCCCAAAGATGATGCAAAATCCTTTCGTGTTGAAAGGAACTAGAAGAATTGACTGCTACTGGCCATTATATTATGTAATGTGTAGTTGAATGTGTCTGGTGTCCAGTAAACTGCATTTGTTGTATTAAGTTTTTATTACTCCCCTTTCAGAAGGTTTTGTGCCTCAGAATCACTTAGCTCAATGCTCTTCACTTTCATTTCAAGCCTGAGTTGAGCAAGGTTTTGTATATGCACACACCTGTGAAGCATTATTCCTTCCTGCCCTTTTTTCCCCCTGTCTCTACAGTATTTTTAGGCATTGAGGTGTAAATATATATATTTTTTTCTCTTGAAGCAGTGATTTTTGTTTCTCAGGACCTTGACCTTAAGTTTGCTTACAGAACCACCCCAGTCATCTGTCATTCTTTAATCTGTTTGTTGTAAAAATACCATTGTGATAGTTACTAGGTGACAAGGCACACTTTCTTTTTTCCCCTTGTTTTTAGTGAAGTCTTCTAGAGAGCCACACCTCAGTAAAAGTTTCCTGTAGTTATCATTTAATGTGTTTCTTTAGCTGTCATCTCACATGTGTTTTGAAATTGGCTAAAACAAAGTAATTTTCCTCCTTCTTGAATATTTACAACATAAGTATTGAAAGTTTAGGTCAAATTCTACCCATTTTATGAAATTAAGTTCCAGCATTAGTAGTGCATCTGCTTAGGAAAGACCTTTGTAGTGAGGGATTTAAAAGAATCATGTTTGCATTAAATAGGAAGATTGAAAAGACAAGCAGTTTGAAATGGCATAATATTGAATTAAAATAGACCAGGACCTTGGCACATGCCTGTACTCATTGGATAGAGATGGAGCTGGGAAAGGTGGTGTTCCTAATCAGAATTAGCAGTACTGCTATGGTAGGAAGGATTTCAACCAGTACAGTGGATGAACAGCCAAGGGACAAGGGTGCCAACAGCTTCCTTAACAAGTTAGGAGTGTCAGTACTTTCAGCAGAGGAAAGAGGAGGACTGGGTGTCACAGAAACTGCTTTTCTCTGTGCCAGTGGATGGACTCTGAAGTGAGAGTTTGCTATTACAGCATAAGCTTCTCTGGACTGCTGCTGAAGGTAGCTGCAGGAAATTTTTTTCTTCCTTTTGTTGGCATGTTACAGGAGTGTGTATTGAGATTTTGATGTTCTCCCAGGATAATCAATACTTATATTGTGTCAGATACTTCCTTGAAGAGCTTAAATGACTCGTTGTTGTATTTGTTCCTATTTGTATTAGCAGTTAATAGTAGACATCTCTGTTGTGTAACAGAAAGTGAAATAAAAAATTGTTTTTTCATGAGTCTTTGTATTCACTGCCATACCTGGGAGACATTTGTATTCCAAAGCTGGTGTGCTGTTCACGTGCTCCCTTGGCAGGCTCTCTGCTCCCTGCCTCTGATTCCAGTCAGCTGTGCTATCAGCAATTTAGCTGATAAGCACATCTTAGTTTAAGTAGTGTAATAAATGGCTGTAACCCTTGCCAGTACCAGCCTTCAATGTTGTGTGTCCTGTGCCAGCTATTTAACTGCTAACTCATTTTTGAAGTTACATTGGAGCTTGGAGATCATCTGTGCTGATGCAGATTTAAACTTGGTTTTGTGAATAATGATGAGAAGTATGTATGCTCTTTGCATCTTTGAAGGACATGTCTGTGATGAAAGAAAACAATGGCTGTTAAAAAAAAGGCAGTTTTGGTTTTGAAGGGTACAACTTGCCTTTATTCTGATGTATAGGGAGATGTTTTACAAAGTTGGCTGAGCTGTGCTCCTGTTCCTCATTCCTGCTGCTCTCACCACCAGGATCTGAAGTATTTCCACTTGCATGGCTTTGTGTCACTGCACTGGGGAAAGCACAGCCAGCTGCCTCCTTTGCTGTGGAACAGGAGCATGGGGACAATGTGTTCGAGTGTCAGAGTAATTGTGAGCTGTAAAACAGAGGAGGACAGCTGGTCAGACCAGTTACACAAGTCCAGTCACAGCAGAGTCCTGTCACAGCTGCAGAAAGTGTCACAGGGCAGTGACAGAGCTTTTCTCATGCTGCCCGAGATGGATGGCAGTCATTCATGGCATGTGGGCAAGCAGGCTTGGGCTGGGCCACTCTGAGTGCTGCTTTGGGAAGCTCCTGTGGCACAGGCAGCAGAAGGGACTTACACCTCAGGGTGAGACAAACATCACACTTCTGCCCTGGTCAGGATGATCATCAGGCCTAAGGAAGGAGCAGAGCAGGTGGTTCAAGGTAGAAGCTTTGCAAAACAGTGCGAGAACCCAGCACTTCGCTGTCACTCAACACACTGTGTGCTTGTTTGATGTTTAAGCATATCATTACATAAGCCAGTTCACTTGCTTCAGTCAAGATTTGCCTTTTTTGATTGTTTTTGATGCCTTCTGAAGACATAAGAGGCACTAAACTATTTTGTTTCCTTAATGCAGTATAAGTAACCTTTGTACATTCCTGATTTTGAAAAAGTAATTTGTAAGGATGTGTAGGGTAATACAAGATGGATATTAAACCTGAGAAGTCATGGAGCTTCTGTCAGGTGGTGTCCAAATATTATCTGGTGCTTGATGGATTTACGTCTTTGATGTGAAACAGTCAAATGTTAGCATGTTTCATCTCAGCTGGCCTACTGCTAGACTGACTGATTCTTCTGTCACACAAAATGCTTTGCCTACAAACCACGAGCCTTTTCTTTAGTGACATCACTGCAGTCTCTGTCTCTGGCATTATATAGGAAGTAGCTGTTATATTCAGTTGCCTGAGGTAGGCAGAACAAACTTTGAATATTCAAGAGATATTTGAATATCAGTATGAATTTGCATTGACAGCTGCTCCACATGAGTTCTTTATCTGCACATTTCTGGTGTGAAAATAGACTGTGATGCTATGATCAATTATTTAATTTCTGTTAAGAGTAATTAGAACGTAAAAGCTAATATTACTCATTGACAATAGGGAGAAAAAATCTATGTATGTCATGAACAGGAGCAGATAGGTGCAGGTAGATTTGGGCAGATAAGGCTAAATCCAGTGTATTGGAATCATAAAGACTGTAAACTTCATGTGGTAAATTATATTCTAGGTACCACTGAAAATTAAAGTACAACTCCAAGGAACACTGAATCATCATAATTTACTTTTCATGCTTTAACTGATTTGTATAATCATTACTCAAATTCCTCATGTGTTTGATATCAAACCTACACTTTTGTAGGATTAATAATAACTAAGTTATTTGGATATGGAGTCAGTGGCTCTTTTTTTTCACAACTCTGTGACTGAGTTGTGCAAATAATTGTATTTCTGCTTCCATGTAGATTAGTCTTTGTAATACTGATTCACAGTATTATTTACAGAAGGAAGTAACACAATAAAAAGAAAACTTTGTGACCTTCCTAATGTACTCTTCAACAGGGCTGTATTTTTCACTTGTTGCTTCCATATGGAGATAAATATGTCAGTTTGCTGACTGGACTGGAGATTTTATGTGTAACAACCAACATGGAAGTTCATGTATCCAATTTTACCACTCCCTTTCTTGTGGTAAAGGTGAACTGCAGCAGCTGGGCAGTCACAAGCAGGTTTGGGGCAGTAGTACATTATGCAACTGCATGCACATTTTGGGATGTTCTGTAATACTTCAGAAGGTACTTTTAAAAAGGCTTAAAATGAGATTAAAAAAAAAAACCCTTTGATTATTCCAGACATCAGAAGTTTGACTGGAGTAACTACTAGAGAAAAAACCAGTTCCTCGGCTTTATGCTAATACAGTATCTTTTACAGCTGAGTGTGAAGTGGATTATAAACTTCTTTTGACAAGAGGAACAGATACTAGAAGGTGAATTTTTCTTCAGTCTTAACTGCATAATTGGCAAATTATCTTACGATTATTGATTGTTTAAAGTGCACTAGTCTGAAAGCATTGGTTTTTAACAGTATTTTAATTAAGTAGGAACTAATGTGTTCTGCAGCTATCAAATTGAATACTTTTTCTTGCAGTTATGTTCACTTTTACTTTCACATTGAGACTGTCAGTTGGGTTTGTTTTGTTTGAGAATAATAGTAGTACACTGTGAACTTTCATTACTAGCAGAAGTTAGCAAAGGATAGATGGGTTCCAAAAGAGCATTTGTTTGGACTGCACAAACCAGGTGGTGGGATTTGCTGGTTCCAGTGTTGACCTAAACATAAATCTTTTGAAACAAAGGGTAATCAGGGATTTTATTAATACCAAAGAAGATCTGTTTGTGAAATGGGGAATCCTTGTCACACTGTATAGACTCTCATTCCCCATCTATCCTTGTTTGTACCTCTCTCTTCCCACTTGTGTTCTGGTTCCTGCTGATTTGTACTGGGTTAGAGGCTGTAGCATTGGCGATTTTTTATTTTTTTTTTTTTCTTGGATACCAAAACAGGAAAAGTTCTTTGCTGATTGCTTAAAAAATGTGTGATTCTCATTTGTGATTCTTGTCCAGTTGTGATATGTTCCCTTCCATACTCCCAGTTACCTGCTCAGTTTTCCATGTGCTTCCCTCCTGTTGATTGAATGCCAGTAGTAGTCCAGTTGTAGGCTTCAGGTACTTGTGGGAGGTGTTTTGTGGAATGCTGTTTCCTGATAGAAAGAACTGGGCTGGAGCTGCTTTTTGTTTCTAACTGAGAAAGGTGACAGTGGTAGCAATTGGTGACAGGCCTAATGGGATTCCTAAACCCCTCTGCTTTAACAATATGAGCCTCAGTAGGAAGTGTTGGTTAATAAGGCAGCACTCCGGGAGAGTGGAGTGAAGCCAAACAGCACAAAGGGTTTCCTTTCAGGCCGAGGCAAAGGGAGGAGCATGGAGCAAGTAAGTACCTGAGTGGCTCAGATGGTGTGGCTGTGTAAGGGAGAGCTGAGCAAGTCAGAAAGCCAGGATGGAAACAAGTTTGATGTGACAAGTAAGCACTTCCTTTGAGATAGCTCTTGGAATAGCAGAGTTGAATTTATAAATTAAAAGTTTGCTTTGTTTATAAATAGCCTAAATTATCCAGTGTAGGAGGATAGGGTTGCATATAAAAGTTAGGACTGCTGTAATGAATTTCTCCTAATGGAAATAAGGGCTTCCTTGCTAAAAATGCCAGTAGTCTTTTCAGATACTGGACCATCTGGGGTTCCTGAAAAAGTGTTGTAAGTAAAAAAGTATTATACCCAGGCTCTTCCATAATTATTCTGGTTATTTGGTTCTCACTGTGGTGTCCTTCTGGAGAGCTTCTACTGAGCTTTTCAAGTCCTTTCTCTGCAAGCTACTGTTTGAGAGAGCAGATCTGCCACAGACCATCTGTGCTCTTCCACAGGGGATTTTGGTTGCTTGAAAACAGATGGGAAAAGAGAATCTCACCCCCATCCTCCCCCAACCCCTTCCCTTAGTTTCCTGGGTACAGATGAATTTTGCTGCATGAATGCTCAGTGAGGACATGACTCTGAGGAAATTGGATATTCTGGCTGGACCAGGGAGTCACCCTGTGTTGGAAAAATTAATAAGTCAAGACATATTGTTGCTTTCAAATCATGTAGAGGGAAGTGAAAGCTGTAAGACCCTGGATGCTTAATCTTTTCGGGTTATTTGTTGTCATGAAGTGTTTTTTAGAAGTGATTACTTGGAATTTTTGTGGATTTAAATGGTATAATTATTAATTCTGACAAGTTCTGCTTTTTTATTGTCTTGGCATTTACTGTCTCTCTGCTTCCTGTTCACTATTCCTCATTTCTCACCTTCTCTTAGAAAAACTTGTATTGGAGCATTTACATAAAGGTTGGGCTGAAAGATCAACAAACTCTGTTGATCTTTATATATGTAACGTGTGCACTTTGAATTTTACTTTCTAGTAGCCTTTATTTCCCCTACCTCAATCTCTTTTGATATTGTATGTGATATGTTGTAATATGAATTCTCCATCTAGATTTCCAGAGGAAGATTATGGAGGAATATTTACCAGAAATGCAGAGCACACTAGAGCCAGTCAATCTGTCAGATGATGCCTCTTTCAAATCCCCAGATAATGAGAAAGCTGATAAAACACCTGGAATGGAGGAGTGCCCAAGCACTGGAAGTGATGCTGGTGTCTTGGAGAGGGAATTGAGTTCCTTGCCCTCGGATCAGGATGCAGCAGCTGTCGGCACCAGCAGCACTGGGGCTCCAGCAGAAGGACAGCAACAGTGTGGAGGGGCAGACTCCTCTGCCAACTGTGAAACAAAGGCAGAAGGCTCCACAAAACCAGAACATCTACCTAGTGAAGAACTTGAACGACCCGATCCAAAAACTAACCAGACAGAGCAATCGTTAATGGAAATATTACAGGATCTGAGGGAGGAGTCTGACTTTGTGAAAAAATCAAGTGATAAAATCTATTCAGAAAGCCCTTATGACACAGACTGCACAAAGAAACTTATTTCCACAATACATCAGACTTCCTCACAGGAGGATTTGTTAAAGGAAATAGAGTCTGAACTGTTATCCACAGATTTTTCAAAAGAACCAAAGCTCCCCAATGGTGTGCAGAAGGGTGAACGTGCCTTGGCTGTGTTTGAAAAATGTGTACAAGATAAATACCTACAGCAAGAACAAACTATTGCAAAGTGAGTATTTGAATATGTGCTTCTCAGTTGGAAGTGTATGCTGAGCAATTTTGGCTGCATGTTGTGTGCACCTGCATACAAAATTTTGGTATGAAGCAACGAGTCTTGAGTTGGTATGAGGATAGTTAATTAGATTTTTTAAATTGTTTTTAAGCAAGGAATCATTTTTACTTGTGGTATGTATTTGTAAATAAAATTGTGTGCTTAGATGTCTGAATTCTTGCAGGATTTGGCAGGAGCTGAATAGCCAACTGTGTCATTGAATAGCTTGCCAGTTTCTAGAATTATTTAAATACTGCAGCAGTAATGGTGATTTAAAAATAGTCCAGGATTCATTCAGTCCATATGTGTCTGTGGAGAAATGAATCTTTGAAAGTACTGTCTCCCACAATGGGCATTTTATTTATATTCAGAATTGCTGGTTTCTTTTTCCAGTAGTATTCAATCTCCTGTTGTCATCCAGCAAAGTTGTTAATCAGATGAGAGTATTGTTTGAGTTGGAAGTGGCATATATAGATAAACTACTCTGCACATTTTATAGGAGGACTTGTGAAATAAATGGCTTATAAGTGTTGTTATAATTAACTGGGCTTAATAGTTCTACCCGGCAGTATTGAACATGAATATTTTTGTTCATCAAAAGCCAGTTCATTGCTTGATTTCATGATTCCTTACTTGGTGTTTAATACTCTGTTCCTCTTTAGAAATGTTTTTTGCTAACAAAATGTAGCCTCTAACTTAACATTTATTCCTTTTTGCAGAGCTGGAAATGAGTCCTGTTTTCATATAAGGCTCTCCAGTACCATGATACAGGAGGATATCAAAGGAAGGGAAGCCAGACAGGGGGAGAGAGTCCCAGTAGGGAAAGGATTCTGTTGCACTTCACCAGCTAACCTCTGACAGAAACCATCCATGTGAGGAGAGTCAGCTGATGACAGGAAAGCTTGAGAATGCACAGTTAGACATTCAGAAGTTACAGAGGAGGAGTGGGAATCTGAAGTGGTGGGTGTGTAGAGAGGGGTAATTCCAGGAGATCATGAGGTAAAGAGTTTTACTTACCCGTGGTAAACTCAGAGGCTGGGCAGCATTTTCAGCCATTGACCAATTACTTCCTCATAGACAAGTTTTTTTTATATGTGTGTATGTTATATATACATACAGAAGGCTTTATGTGAAAACATGTCTCTTTCTTTTGGCCAGCTGCAACCATTTGACACTTGGGAACTCACGTCCAGAGCGTGAAACTGCTGTGGAGCATTTTGTGTTTGGTCCAGAGGGTATTCTGGGTTTTGTTTGTTTTGTTCCTTACTTGATGATCAGCAGAATTTCTTGTAACATCATTCTGGAAATAGCTCAGTTGTCTCCTGTGATCAGATATAAATATATATGTAAGCAGCTGTGCCATGAATTAAGAATTTGTAATCCTGGAATATTCATTAATAGATTAAAAAGCAGATCACAAGTGCTAAGTTCTTTGTAACTGATGGTTTTGAATTCCTCATAATTTAGGAATAATTTAGGAATTTAGTTTGTTCAGAGATTTTTTTTTTCAACAAAGTGGGGGATAAAGGGATAATTAAGTATCTTTTTCAGGTAAATGCTTGCCTCCCACAAATTGATGCATTTAGTGGCCTAAAATACCCACCATGTAATAGTATCTGCAGACATGTAAATACATGTGAGACTGTTCATTCAACAGTTCTGAAAATGCAACTTCTGAGTTTTATGTTAGAATGTCAAACTAGGTCTGAATTGGTTTCAAGCAGATGAACTGGAACTATTGCTGAAAATTAAACTTTATAAAGGGCATGGGCACAGATAACTTGTTACCCGCATAAGACTTTAAAAAATCAGGATTCTGTTTCTTACCAGGGTGTGAGGTTCATGGGTACTCTGAGAAATCTATGAAATTTATAAAATCTCTGTGTTTTCAGACAAATGACTGGTGAGACTGTGACTGTAATTTACTGCATTACATCACCTTAACATTACTAGCATTTACAGTTTCATAGGGTTATCAAATGTCCCATGTCATTATGGACCACAACAACCCTAAAAGGCTGGAAACAAGCAGTTTCCTCACAAGGAGGTTGCTGCTTGATGTTTTGGAGTTATGTTCCACATGCAGAACATTTTTTTTTTTTTTTTCTTGTAAAGCTTTCATGGATTTTTTTAGGGTTTCTGCCTCCCAATAAAACTTGCAGATCGAAGAGCAAACACCATGTTTCTCGAGAATGAAACAACCAAAAAAGCCCCAGTACTGATGTACTTTGTTTTTAATTTTTTTCTTTACAGATTGATTAAAGAAAATAAAAAGCATCAGGAACTGATTTTGGAAATTTGCTCAGAAAAGGACAACTTAAAAGATGAATTGAAAAAACGAACAGAAACAGAAAAGCAGCACCTCAGCATTATTAAACAGGTACAGATAACAAAACAGAAGTGATGGTTATTTCACCTGTGTATGATGTCACTGTTGCCACTATTGATTCCCATGCTTATTTTCCTAAGCTTTTTAAGAGGATAAATCTACTCTTGTATTCCAAGAAAATGTCTAAATGCCTTTAGTGAATTTGGATAAATGGATTTTCTGGATTCCCATCCCCTAAGTGTGAAGTCTCTGCTGTGGTAGCAGCAGGTACTAAATACAGACCTTTTCTCAGGGGCTTGTTAGAACCACAGCAGGCCAAGGAGGACCATGGTGTGTGCATGGTGGAGGCTGGTTTTAGTGTGGGAGGAAAAGGTTTCACACCAGGTGTCACTGCTTGGCTGTTATCAGCTCTCTGCTAATGTCCCTGCATCTGGCTGGCCAGCTTTGTAAACTGATTACAGGTTATATCCTGGAAATCTGGCAAGAGAAACATGTAAAATACTAATTTCTGTTTGTCCAAGTGCTGGTGACTGTCCTGGTTGTCAGGTTTCTTTGTTGGTGTCTGCATCACACAGCAATCTGTTCACAGAACAGGATGTCAGGCTTGAAGTGTTCTAGAGGAATATATTCATGTAATATATTCATATATTCATGGTTGATTTCAGAGAATATTTGAAAATCCATGATGTGATTGAAAAGTGTTATTTTTAGGCTACAAATTGCAATTGCTTGTGCCTGAATAAACGAGTGTGAGCAGCTCCCTCATCCTTTATTGTCTGTATTTCCATGATGGCCCTGTCATGAGTCATGTATGATTTCTTGAAGCTCTGTCATGCAGCAATTGCTTTATTCCATTCTGAAAAAAAAGTATTTGTGAGGTTGTTTGTGATGCTACGTGCTTGCAGGTGATTCCAGAAAATATTCTTTTGGACTATAATAGTTTTATATGGCTGTTGATAGCACCTGAGCTGTAAGAGACATTGCAGTGAATCACTTGCATTTTTTCATTTGTTGGAATATTGTTGGAATTTCTGTATTAGTGCTTTATGGTTACTTTTATGTAAATGAAAGCTTGGCTGCACTCACAGCTCTAAACAAACTGTGCCTGCCTGCATGTACATCTGAAGCTTTTTCTTTGGCAAAAGATGCATTTGGAGAGCTGAACAAAGTGTGGTCAAGTCATGGTGTGGTAACAGAAGCAAATTAGGTGGTTCTTGCCTCTTACACAGCAGCTTGGGATTGCACAGAATGTACAGTACTGATGCTCAGATCCTGCCCCTTCTCCTCCAAAGCAAACTAAACTCCCTAACCTGGGTGAGTTGGCTTTCTCCTGGGACAAGAGTAGGGTCATGAGGCACAATTTGAGCAACATTTGGGCAGCATCACAGCCTTTGCAGCCACCACTCTGCTCCTGCTGGACTTGCATGGCTTGGCAGGGAGCACACTCTGGGAAGTGTTCCAGTTAACACTGGGGATTATTCTTCAGCTGATCAGGTCTCTGACTTGGTTCACTAGGTGTCTAAAAAAAATATCAGCATGATGACTAAGCTCATCTTTATTTGCTGAGTGATTTTTTCAATGAATTAATTCTCAGTCTATTTCAGTATGGATGCATGGCTGCTTTGCTGGCATGGTGAAGGATATGGCACAAGAATAGGAACAAAAGGATGGAAGGTGAAGCAACCTCAGATAGCAGCCAGGTCTTCTCTGGCACCCCTGACTAGCTGTCAGTCTGTTATTTTGTGTAGTAAATTACTGTGCCTGGTGTTTTACTTGATTTGGAGCATCTTCAGTCTCAGTGAAGATGAGAATTGACATCTTTCATGCTTTTGCTAGTCATGCCAAGCTAGATGTTGATATGGGTGGTTGCAGCCTGACATGTAAAATACAGGTAAATATCTGTTGAAGCATCTAATTTTGTGTGAAATATGCCTGCCTGTATAAAACATGAACAAAGAGTTATTTTCCCTATAATTTTATCATGATGTTGTATTTTAGCTGGAAGCAAGAATAGAAGAGCTTAATAAAGAAGTGAAAGCTAGCAAAGACAGACTTGTAACTCAAGATGCAGCAGCCAAAAATACTATTCAGCAGTTGCATAAAGAGATGGCCTTTCGAATGGAACAGGTAATATAGAAAAACTTAAACTATTCAACGTCTACATTATTAAACAAACTTGGTTCTTGTAAGAAACATATTGGATCACTATGTTAGACAGAATTTTCAAAAATTGGAACTGCTAGTGTGCAGTTATATATGCATTTTTGTTAACTGTCAGCAGTGAATTTCCAGATAACTGTTAACACTTCAGAGTGCTTGGTAACTCTTTTAAAAAATACCTATTTTTATATGTATTGAATTCAGCTCTCAAGGAAATCTCATTTTCTTTACCTATAAGCTGAACTTGATTCAAAAGGAGCTAAAAGCTGGCAGTAGCTTTTTTCAGACAGGCTGTCACAAAATTAATATTTTTCTCAATTTCAGCACAAAGCTTTTATTTTATCTTTATGTATTACTGCAATCTGGGATATTTTTTTCCTTTTTAATATAATACTGTACCAAATATTTTCTCAGTTGCATTTATTCTAAAGCTCATTGTCTGATTTTTTTTTTTTTTCCTAATTTGAGGCAGAACTTGTCAGTGCTGGGGTGGGGAGAGTCTGTAAAAGTAAGCCACTGGAAGGGATCCATCTGAAAAATAAGCCACTGGATAATGATTGTGCAGTTGGCATGTGGATGAAGGAAGACAGAGTACTAGTACTGAGTATTTGCAAAATTTTGTTCCTAAACATTATACTTCTTACCTTCTAGAAACCAAATTACTAATGTATTGATAACTTGAGATGTTCAGCTGTGAAGATGCAGCTGTTAGAATATTTATTGTTAGGAGTAGGAGTAATTTCAGTGCTTAAGAGGAATTGAATGTTAGTCTTTGTCAAACTGGAGCTTTTGAGTCCTACCATGTTATGCTGCTCTACTGCAACACTAAAAATACCTGGTTAATTATGAAATACAAGGTTTGATTCTTTGTGTTTTGGTGTTTTTTAAGGCAAACAAGAAATGTGAGGAAGCTCGCCACGAGAAGGAGACGATGGTGATGAAATACGTCCGAGGGGAGAAGGAGTCGCTTGACCTCCGAAAGGAAAAGGAGGGCCTTGAGAGAAAACTCAGAGATGCAAACAAAGAAATTGAAAAGCTTACAAATAAAATCAAACAACTTTCTCAGGAAAAAGGAAGATTGCACCAGCTCTATGAAACAAAGGTACTCCAAGTACTGTTGTGACTTGATTAAAAGCACCGTCAGAACAATCTGGTTACTTGTTTGCTGTTGTACTTGGTAAAAGAAACCTGTTCTGATTCAGTTTCTGCTACACAGCTGTGAAAGTGCCTTCCTTCCAAGGGAAGGGGAAAAAGTTGCTCAGTTCTCATTGCAATCCTTTAGAAGTTCCTTTTAATATTTCCCTGAATATTAGTTTGTGAAACATTAGGGTTTTTTTTTTTTTTTGACAAAATTGAGAAGACAGCTTGTTTTAGTTGTCTGGATTTTGAAGTAATTTCTAGCATCAGATTTTTCTTAAAGGCTGCAGTGGCATTAAATTGTTGCAATCTTTTTTTTCTTTGTTGTTTTTCTGTGTTTTCACTCTGTATTTGCTCTTTTTACTACTAAAAATTGATAATAAAGCAATAGAATTTTTCATCCAAAATTTTGCCACTCATTTTTACAAAGCAGTAAGATTATTATTAAACGATCCAAGTCTTTTGGTAGTCCTTCACAGCTGTGTTTTACAATTCTGTTTCATGTGGAATATTCAAAAATTAATAAATGACTAGAAACTATGCTTCTGAAACAAAAATTGCATCTGTGGTGCTTTGTCTTTTCACAGATATATAATATTAACATATACTAACAGTAGTGCAACCTTATCTTGCTATTCAAACCACAACACTAATGGGTTTTTTCCCCACTGGATTAAAGCATTATTGGGCATTCTGAAATATATGCATGATTTTGCAAAATCCAGACATTAAGAAAAAAAACTCAACTTGATAACTGGACAGGAGTTTTATTCTAGAAACACTAGATAATTTAACTTTACAAAAAACCTATGAAATTTTCTCAGGATGGTGAAGCCACTCGACTCAACAGAGAAATAGAAAAATTGAAAGAAGAAATCAATTCTCATGTTATCAAAGTAAAATGGGCTCAGAACAAATTGAAAACAGAAATGGATTCACACAAGGTGGGTGAAGTGATGCTGATACCATTACATGAAAATATAGTCAGAGTAATGTAGTTGTTACAGAATTTACTTTTTATGTACTGCTCCTAATGTGTTTATGTTTAATTTGAGTACCTGCAACAAAAGTCAGAATAGTACTCTCAAATAGAGATACTGAAATGGAAGTGTTCAAAGGATGTGAAGGGAGGATATACTGGAGGATTCTCTTTAATTTGGTCATCAAATTTAAATTTGTTGTTAAATTTGTGGGTTTGGGGGTGGTCATTTGTTTGAAATAACTGTTAACTTAGTTTTTAAGTGGTAGCGTTAAATCTGCTGTCTGAAAACGTGCATGGTACATAAGCAAGAGATCCTTTTGTTGTGCCTTCAGTGTTGGGTCAAATGGAATTACATAAATTAACAGCTGAATGGAAGCAAGGGGAAAAATAGTGTTGGACTTTGTTTTGTTAATTCTTTTCAGACTGAAAGTGAAGTTTTATTATGAGAAATGTGCTTCTTAGATGAACTTAAGTAAATGGATTTTACGAGGTTTAACCCATTTTTTTAATTACTGTTTTTGTAGGAAACCAAAGAACGCCTCAAAGATGCAATGACAAAATTATCTGAAGCAAAAGAAGAAGGAGATCAGATAAGGAAAAACTGTCAAGAAATGATAAAATCATATCAAGTAGGCACATTTTCTCAAGAGGTCAAATTATTGTTTAGTGCCTGAGTCGTCTTTTTCATTTCTTTCTAGCTTAAGCTGTAGCAGGAAAGAATTATCCTGTGCAAGCTCCAAAGCTGAGATGAATGGGATGGGTTTTTTACTTTACTGAAAAATTGTTAAATAAAAGGGTAAATGTTTATCTTGATTGGCATGCAGTGTGGGGGTCTTTCTTGGCATCGTCAGGACTATCAGAGGTGTACTTACAGGAAAGACTCAGTGATGTGGAAAGCTTCTGTACATTCATAGAATAGAAAGGGAAACATAAAAATCTAAAACTTCACTGACATTTCTTCAATCCCTTTAGGAGTCAGAAGAAATCAAATCAAATGAATGGGATGCAAAATTCCGAGTAACTAAAGGAGAACTAGAGAAACAAATTCAGGAAAAGTCTGATAACCTGGAGGTAAATATGTGCTGTGTGGAGTCCACTTTCTGGTTAAGAATTCCATGAAATTATAATTTTGAGAATCTTATTGCTTACAGTTATGCCACATTCTTTGGGTTTTGTCTTTTTTGGTGGTCTGATACTAAATCCCAGGTGTCTGCCCTCCATTGCATTTTTGGAGGATATCTTCAGGTACTACCTTGGATATAGTGAAGGTGAAATAATTCTCTTTTAATAAACATGAATGTTGCTGTAATTAAAACCACAAATTCGCTTGAATCAGGCCTTTCTCTGACCAGTATTTTGCCAAGATATCTGGCAAGGAGAGACAAGGACCAGCTTCTGTTCTTTGCTGGCCCCAAAGTGAAGCTCTCTAATGATGTGTCTGCTCAGAGCTCATCTGTGTACATGCCATCTTCAGAGGTGACAAAGTGCCAGTTTGGTCAGAGCTTTCCTTGGGCCTGTTGTGCCATGGATCTGTGTACCTGAAAAAAGAGAGTGTGCAGGCTCGCTTTTCTTTTCAGTTCTCCTGAGAATAAAGAAACCTACCTTCAGGTTTTGCTTTCCTTTTTGAAGAAGTAAACCCAGCCTTTGGGGTACCTGTTCTGCCTCAAGCCCTCTCAGCTGTTGTGATGGCCTGTATTGGCCTAGATTTTTTTTTTTTTCTGTTTTGTTTTGTTTTGAGGTGGCACTGTTCATTTAATCTTAAGTTATCTTAATGAACTTTTTACCCTCTAAAAAGGTGCATCATGCAAAAATAAAAGAAGTGGAAGACTTGAAGAGAACATTTAAGGAAGGCATGGATGAGCTTCGAACACTGAGAACAAAGGTAAAGTGTGCTGAGTTGGATTGGAGTAGGGCTGAAAGCACAGGGCTGAGTTTTTGCAACTAGAATACATTCCACTCCTAACTGTACTTTTACTTCTTCAGGAATAAGCAGTGTGATTAGAGATTGACTGGCATGAGACTAGAAAGGATCTCTAATTGTTGACTCTGCTTAGCATTTTTTAGAAAGTAGGAGCTGATCTGTAACACAACAGTGTGTTACTTCATCATGTGCACTTCATTTGGCTGAAAAGTTGAGAAACATTTTGGATTTGTAATCCTGCAAATATTTTAAATCTTCTAAATTTAGTATAAATAAACCTCTGGTGAGGAGGTTATGCTGTCCATAGCTTGTGGACAGTCTATAGAATAGCATGCCAATCCCTTTTTCTGGAGCAGCTCAATAGAACTGTGCAAAAAGAGAGGGAGGCAGAGTAAGGGGTAGCCATGGTAACTGGAGAAACATCATATCTGTGGACCTTGATCCATTAGGCTGATCAGTTCAAATCTTCGGATAAAACTAATGTTAAGCATACATGTTGAATTTAATTTTGTTTGTTCGTTTGTTTTTCTGACTCTATTTGTTCTGAAATACTTTGGGATATTGGTCTAAGTTACTTGGAACCACGAAAAATTAACACATGAGCTTTGTACAACGGTCTAGACATATGATCAGAATAATTTAGCTCTGAAGTTTATGAAACTAAATAGTTTCTGGTTTTATTTTTTTTTTTCCATTTAGGTAAAGTGTCTAGAGGATGAGCGCTTAAGAACAGAAGATGAGTTATCCAAGTATAAAGAAATAATAAATAGACAGAAAAGTGAAATTCAGAATTTGCTGGACAGAGTCAAAACTGTAGATCAGCTGCAGGATCAGCATCAGAGGTACAGCTGTGCACTTTGAGTAATGATTTAAAAGATTATCTGAGATGTGGAAGGGTTTGTTTATAGAGGTTATTGATGCTTTAAATGTATTGTAATTTGAAGAATGCCTGCCCTCATTTAAATCAGTGTTGCTAGTATTGAAGATATTCTTGATGGTCTCTTACAAAACAAGGGGATTGAGATTGATAAATCTAATTTAGTGTCTCTCATTATTAGAATAACAAGTGCCTGATTTCCAGCATACTTTACAGGAAATAGTCTTCTAGGTTTCTGCTCAGTGCTTGTTTTATTGAAAGATGGAGGGGAGCAATTAAACTGGAAAGATAAATTGCTTTAAAATTGTGATGGATGAATAGAAGTATTTAATGGAAAGAATTTTATTTACTTGAGATATGCTATATTCAGACAGTGTGAGGTACTTGTCTTTCTAATGGGCTGGAATTCATTCTGCTGTGTTGAAGTTCACTCATTTAAGAATGTTAGGGAAATAATCTCAGGGGAGGGCTGGGCTCATGCACGACTCAGGAGTGTCTGAGCATGGTCCTGTGTCTGTGGGTTACACATGGAGTGGGATATACAAATGCTGGCCTCTCTGCTGGTTCCAGTGGTGCTGCATAAGTGGAGATAGACAAATGTCAGGTAGGCAGAACCACCCCTGTGTCTGTCCCTCTCATACTGTTTTTATTTATGATGAAAAAGTGTTTCCGTAATTACAGGCCTTCCTCAGGGCTTAGCAAATCAACCACTTTCCATGTGCTGTGTGCTGGTCACCTGTAGTGTCATGGTGTCCTCAGCCTTTCCAGGGAAACTGCTGTGTGCTGGAAACTACTGGAGCCTACACTTGGACCAGTAACAGTAATTTTTCGCTTGGAATCTTGCCAAATGAATTAAAGTTATTGTGATCAAAGTGTGAAACTACAAATGTGTGTTTCCACTTATCTTTTCCTCTCAGTAATTGAGACATGCTTAAATATGTCTCTCATTCCTATTCAATTTGGATCATTTTTTTCTATATCCTTCCCATACAACATTTATTATCCCTACATTAAATTTCATATTGTCTTTTATTTCAATTTCAATGCAGACATCCTGAAATGTATAAAGGCTATATTGTAAAGTGAATCATCAGCTATGTTTGTTCACTGGAGGAATATGATTTTAGGTTGAATGCTGGGAAGAACTTAATGGCTGAACTGGATACTGATCACCTCCAGTGTTCCCTGATCTCCTTCATTTGCAAATTTTTAAGGATAATCTAGACATGTCTTTTAGAATGGTCTAAACCGTAAATTTTGTCTGATCCAACCTTGACTGCTAGGCAGATATTTCTTCTGTCATGACGGAGCAACATATTTGAAAATGTAAAACACAACCACACATGTAACCTTCTGGCACAGGTTTTTAAATGGGAGCTACAGGTGAGATACTTCACAGCTCAAATGACTGGGTCTCAGCTCTTCTTGGAGAAGCAAACAGTACAGGATTGTTGATTTAAAGTGAATTGATCCACCTCATAATTACACTGTGTGTCAGGAAATTAAATGAGATGTGTGCTCTTGCTTTGTGTAATTTTAATTTTAAATTTGATTATACACACTCCCTGTGAGAAAGGTGAAGTTTTTTCTGCTGATGTTAGAAAGTAAAGTTTTAGAAAGGTGTATCAAATTTGATAATGGAAGAATGAATGAACTAATATTGCAAGAGCAAATAAGAGGGAGGTTTTTAGTCTGTAACAGTTTTAACAGCTATTAAATTTTGGAATTAATTTCAAACATTTTCTGTAGAATGTTGATGATAACTGAAAATGCAGCATTTTTTACTCAGATTGGATGTGAGAGTCTTTCAGTAGAAACAAACACTTGTTTTGTAGAGGGGAAGGACTTGGTTTTTTGGGGAGGAGTAGTGGAGTAAGACAGGCCCTTTGATTCAGAGCTGCAGGGCTTGGATAAGGATGTGTCAGGAATTGCCATACTGCTGTCCCAGAGAAAGCCAAACTGGAGTATTTCCCTGTTTCTTAAAGAGAAGGCCTCTTACAGATTGGCCACTTAGTTGGGTTTGCAAACCTTCCTCTCACCCACTAGGTCTGGTTTTGAGGGTTTTGTTTGTACCCTGATCTGAAGGTCGTATGGAGAAGTTGAAAATGGAGAGGTGGCCTTCCTCGAGGAGCTAAGGCCTGAGTGTCCTCTGTGGGATGCAGAAATCTGTCATTTCAGCACTGCAGCTTGTTGTGAAACATCGCGAAAACTCCCTTGACATTTAAAATGATCCAGTGACTAACAGATACCCCAGGGTCATTCCCCTGCCTTATTTGGACTTGACCTCAGTGCTTTTATTGCAATAAATTTGTATCTTTAAGCTCAGGTTATCCCTAATGTGATACAATTGTTTTGACAGAGATGAACAAGAAATCAATGCTTTAAAGGAAGAAATAGATGGCTTCAATTCTCTGGTTGCTGATCTTCAGAAGGACATTGAAGGTAGTCGGAAAAGAGAATCTGAGCTATTGCTATTCACTGAAAAATTAACCAGTAAGAATGCACAGCTTCAGTCTGAAAACAATTCCTTACAGAGCCAGTTGGATAAGCTTTCTTACAGTGAAAGAGAGCTGCAGAACCAGCTGGAGTGTGTTCAACAGACTAAAGATGATCTGGTGAGTACAGTGGGCTTTTTGTTTTTGCTCTAGTAAGATGTCTGATGCAGATAAAGATGTAGCACATGAATATCACCTTATGTCTTCATTTACCTGACTGCAATTTCTCCTTGAGTTTGCCATTAGTAGCAGTGGGATATGAATACTTCATGTTCCCAAGCTGAAAGAAATCTTGAGGCACACTGCACTGGAAAGAGGAGGTGTCACTGTGTTGCTCTTTCTGATTTTTTGGGAGCAGAGAGTTATTCACTTTCAGATTAAGTGAAACAGACAAAAGGTTCTAATTTGCCTGTGAAGTTTGTTACTGTAAATTGTTCCTTGGGTCCTGTTTGTACTATGAAATAAATGTAATTTTTAATAAACTTAGTGTGTCCTGGATGGTAGTGTGACTTTGTACTGTATCATGTAGAAGTTTTGGAGGTAGTTGAGGAATCTTACTATGCACATGAAGTGCTAGTGTCCAGCCTAAATAATAAATACAAAGTGTGACTGATCCCCAGGTGAAAAGTGCAGTTAGAGATGTTGAGCATGCACTATTGTTAGGCTTGAATTTTTTTGTGTATGACTGAAAATAAAATCCCAATTTCAGGCCATCAGGTTACAGAAGGAGGAGGATCAGCGAAAGTCAGAGGTTGAGGCCCTGCAGGCTCAGCTGGCCTCAGAGCAGGAAGAAGTGTCAGCCCTGAAGACCCACGTGGATGAGCTGAAGGATGACCTGGCTACCCAGAAGCGCAAACATGCAGCAAACCTGAAAGACCTCACAAAACAACTTCAGCTAGGTGGAGATTATTTTCATTTATGAGACAGCTCCATCTATGACCTCCTCAGTGTCTGATAGAGATTCAGGTCCTGTCTGTGTGTGCTCACTGCTTGAGTGTCACCCTTCAAGCTCTCCCTGTTCCTGAAGACAATGAGAGTGAGCAAGTTAGACCTTGTGAAAACTTCAGTTGCAGGCCTTTGTGTTAATTTTAAATCTAAAATGTAACTTTAGAAGTGGGCTTAGACATGAAATATTTATTTCAAAAGAGCTTGTCTTTGTTATGATAGATCTGACTACTGAAATGTCACCATAGGTATATATGGATCCTGGTCTGTGTAGGAGTATATTCAGAAGCTGCCAGAAGCTTCCTAGTTGCTGACTGTATCAGGAATTGCTGGTTATTTTTTCAACAGAACACTTCAGTTTTTAAAGCTGGATATGGAGACACTGATGACTAATTTTGTCTACAAATAGAAGTCATCAAATACCCAACAATGCATAAATAGAAAATAGATTTGAAGATAATCAAGTGTGTTTGAAAGAAGAGATCCTATTGGCACTTTGCAAGACAAGTTCCATGTCCCTTTTTGTGCGTATAAGAACAGCTGTGTGCTGTCCCTCTTGATCCCTACTGAGGGAGTGGTGCTTCTGGCACAAGTGACACAGTTATGAGAGGCTGGAACAGAGTTGCTGACATCAATAGTGATTTACATGGCAGACCTAATCAAAAGTAAAATCAAATTGAAGTCTTACTGGTCCCAGTTAATCCTATATATACCATTACCCCTTCAACTGGCAACTACAGCAGTGTGTAGGGAAAGTGGTGGGTGTTACATCCAGCTGCTGCATGGCTGTTTGGGCTTTAATTTTAGTTGCTACCATTGTCTTTCAGTTGTCACATCATGTTAAATTAGTCCAGGTCAGAGATGATTAGAGGTTCTGGATGTTGGGTAACACTGTAATTTTTAGTTCTTACTCTGCTGTTGGTAATCATAATTTTGTTAATACTTTTAGCACGAAGGAAATTGGATCAGATGGAAAATGGTAATTATGACAAAGAAGTCAGCAGCATGGGGAGCCGTTCCAGTTCATCAGGTAATGGAGCACATAGCAGGGCTGCCAAACAGCCCTTCAGTCTTAACAAGGCTGCCACAGAGTGCTTGCTCTTTATGTGGTTTGTGCATATGCAGTGTGTGGGCAGCCTCCCATTAAAACTGACAAAATAGCCTCTAAGCACCAAAATGCACTTGACTGACTGCAGTTGTAGGTGCTTTTTATGAGATTAAAGTGTAATGTTTATGATGTTTATATATTTTGGTTCTTTTAAAATACCTGCCTTTTCTATTTCATTGCTTTTATGTTTGGAGGAAGCTCAGGAGGACTCCAGTTTATACATGCTCCTTTTACATGCTGCCAGAGGCAAAATAAAAATGAGCAATGGCTTCCAACATTGTTTAATTGCCCTATTGACAGTTGTGACTGTGTAAATGAGAAATCAATTAGCATCATTAGAGACATCAGTAGGTTTATGTAATATTCATTACTTTCTATCCAGTTAGAAGTAGAGGAGTGATCTTTAGCACTGAAAAGAGCATGTTTCCTTCTTGGATATCTTTGGTTTTCAGGTTGGGTTAGTTCTGTCCAGATGTCCTGTAATCTCACTGTGTGAGAGAGACAAATGCTTAGAAAGAACAGCAGAAAGTAGAGAAAATACTGCAAGCTCGAAGTGATCAGTGCTGCAGAGTGTTTATATGTAGGGCTTTTGTGACTCTGTACAGTTTTCATAGTATTGTAATTGTAGTCTACTCCAAAACACACATTTAAAATCAGCTCAGTCTTGTGGAAAATAAATGGACATGAAGGTGTTTAAGTGGAATAAGCATTACACCAGAGGCAGTGCACCCACAGGACGGGACTGCGCCGCTGTCCCTGCACGTCTCATTTAAACACTGCAAGGATGCTTGAGAGAAAACCCCCTAACATAAAGAGAAACTCCTCAGCTCCTGACAGCACTGCTCTGCTGGGGGCACTTCACCTGATGTAATATCCAGAGGAGTTTTTACAGACACTGCTGTGTTGGCAGGGTCCCTGAACGCGCGCAGCAGCACCGAGGATCGCTCGCCTGAGAACACCGGCTCTGCGGTGGCTGTGGACAGCTTCCCAGAGGTGGACAAGGCTGTCTTGGTTGAAAGAATACTAAGGCTGCAGAAGGCACATGCTCGAAAAAATGAGAAGATGGAGTTTATGGAGGATCACATTAAACAGCTGGTGGAGGAAATCAGGAAAAAAACCAAGTATGTTCTGGGTTCTGTTCCTGTGGGTTTTCAGTGTTGAGCTGATGCACTAGACAAGGAAGAAAACAAATTGTCTAAGTGAAAATGTTTAAAACAGTAAAAATATTGCAGTATTTTTCGAAGATGGAATTAGTTTTGGAGGGTTTTTTCCTTCTTTTTTTCCCAGCAGTTGTAGTAATTGCCAAGTTTTTGGCAATTAGTGCTATTACTGAATTTTTTCAGGAGGAATAAACTGGCACAAGTGGGTTTTTGGTAGCAAAATGGTCAGCAGGTGGCTGATTTGTGGTGGACTGCTGCCACTGGCTAACAGAAGAGTCCATTCTCCTCATGTGCTTAAAAGGGTGCTGATTGTGTTTGTTTTGGAAGGAGAATCTGCATTATTCCAGATGGTAGTCTGGTATACATATCAAACAAATGATGTATCTGAGCCAAAGGTGGTTAGTGGTTAATGTGTGAGACAAGATTCCACTTCAGTGAAAATCTCATCTTACAGATAATGTCTGGAACTTCAGTTAGGAGGGTAAGAAATGCTGGCATAAAGCTGCTTCTGGAAGGTGCAGTTGCCTGTTAGGAACAGCCCTTGCTTAATGAGTCCATACATTTGTGCCCAGCTGGTACCATTTCACAGAACATGATCACAGCTTGGGAAGACTCTTGAGAAGTGGCTTTGTAGTTTTTTTCTAATGTGTAGAAAGCTCAAGATTCCATGTCTGGAGTCCTTCAGCAAAGAAAAGTAGACTTTTAAAACTACCTTGCTTGTCCCAGTAACTTTTCAAAATACTTTTAAATAAGTAAACCCTGCACATTGTAGTCTCTTGGCTTACCAGTGTTTCCTGTATCACTATTGGTATCTCAGGTTTTCCTCTGACATAGAAATCGCAGGAGTAAATTTTTACTGCTTTTTTGGTAATACAGTATAGCTTGAAAATAAAATTACTCATCTCAGGAATCTGAAGTTACTTCAGCATCTGACTCTTCTCTGCCTTGTAATGCTGTGATGTTGTTGGTTTATTTTTATCCTCCAGAATTATCCAGAGTTACATTTTGCGGGAAGAAGCCGGAACACTGTCATCAGAGGCCTCTGATTTCAACAAAGTACACTTGAGCAGGCGTGGTGGGATCATGGCATCTCTGTATACATCTCACCCTGCAGACAGTGGGCTCACCTTGGAACTCTCCTTAGAGATAAACAGGAAGCTTCAGGCTGTGTTAGAAGATACATTACTGAAGAATATTACATTGAAAGTGAGTAGCTGTGCCAGTTCTTCTGCACGTTCTTGTGGTTCTCAGGTGCTCCCTTCACTGCGTGCTGTTAAAGGCTTTTCAGAAGTCAGCTCATTGTGATTTGGTGCCACTGGTAGCACTGGGGTTAACCAGGGAGTTATGTGACATCATGCCATTTACCTCCAGTTTAGGACCCTCAGAGTATGCTGCATTAATGGGCTCTGCTTGAAATGAGTTCTGGAGTGCCTGTGCCTTACCTCTCCATGCTCTGCCCTGGGCATGTGGAGCCAGGAGTGCAGGCTCTGCTCCTGGGGCAGCACATCTGCTGCCAGGGAGAGGTGGAAGGCTGGAAAATGGTGTGCAGGCTGCCAGCTGGGCTGCAGGGCTCTGCACAAGCTGGAGATCTCTTCCTGTAATCATCATTCCCCTTGAATGCTAGGGGAGCTAGCATTCTACCTTGTAGACATCCTCTACCAGTTACAAACTGGTAATGACAAAAAAGGACTTGCTCTGAGTTTCTTACTGAAATGAGTTTGTTTTTTCTGACTAATCATTTGCATTTTTTCTGGATACTTGAAAGTATCAAGCTGCTGACATAAACAGTAATTTTGACTTACTAATGCATTTTGTGTGATGGATTAATTTCCCTGTATAACTTAGCTTATCATTTTTCCCCCACTTCCAAGGAAAACCTGCAGACTCTAGGAACAGAAATAGAACGGCTTATTAAACACAAGCATGAACTGGAACAGAGAATAAAGCAGACATAACTAAAACTTCTGGGACTAACCAACCTGAAGATGCAGAAGAGGCAGGTGCTACAGACCACTGTGTTTTACATTCTGCCTGCCAGCACAAGCATCTGGGTTTTTGCAGAAGAAGCCTTTGGCCACACAGGCTCACTCGTGTGAGATCAACAGGGTTTGGCATCTGTGTGGTTCTGTCTGCCCAGGACCAGCCTGAGGCACTGCTGGAATTCACTGCACACTACATTTATCTGAACCTTCTATTTCAAATACAGATGCTTTGCAGTGCAGACTGTTTGGAGTGAGTTGCCATGAGATTTTAATTTCTGCACTGTGTAATTAATCAGTCTCTTAATGATGGAGCTTGAAAAAAAAATAAAGCCAATTATGTCTTAGTTGCTATTGAACATATCCAGTGTTACTGAGCTTTAAGGGCTTTAAGACATTTATTTCCTTTCTTGCATATTATTTCTGATCTTTGGGTTGATTAAGCATTTTTGACATATGCATGGAATAATGCTTTGTTACAAAATTTTGGGTTTTAAGTGGTGACCATGATATTGCATATTTTCTGCTTTAGATTAACATTTAACTGGTCAATTTCTTTATTCCAGAGGAGTGAAGCAACAGTTAAACTAAGGAATTAGAAAGTGTTCTGATTCAGTTTTTGAGTTTGAAACCAATGTCAGTTCAGCAAATTTTGTAAACCCTTGATCCTTAGACATATGGATCAAAAGAAGTCTGATATCACATAATGGGTTAATAAAGTTCTCTGGGCTTCTGCATAACTAACAGCATTTAAGGAGTTTAAGCTGTCCCTTATAGATCTGTAAGTACATGTAGACATGGTGATTGCATCTGTTTTCAAAGACAAATGGAAGCCAATAAATTTTCTCATTAGCTGTGGCTAGACCAACTAGTGACAATAATGGTGAGAAATAGATCTAAATGGGATTTTAATATATTGTTGGACTGTGAAAGTAGCACAGAAATCTCTACAACTGCTTGATTTTACTGTTGTGAAGAATTAGTTGGTGAAAATACCTGAAAACTGTTACTTAGTCCTTCAGTAGCTGAGAGGATGATGGAGGAAGAGTATCAAGATGACATGATTGGGTTAGTCACAACATCATGTTCACATTTTAATTCCAGGATAAGTAATATACAGGATCTGAAATATCTTTATTCCAGCAGTAAATGCATAGTTTCTGTATCTATCACCTTTTGACCAAAATCAATTGATCAGATCACCCTGTAAATACATACTTCAGGTTTTTATTAAATACTTGAACTTCCTATTGCCATGAAAAGAGTCAATGTACATTTACAATAGCAATGCTTTAGCTACTTTAATCAAAAAGGGGGGTGTGGGGAGAATCTGTCTTACTGCAGGTACTGTTTGCATCGTACACCAAACGAGGGACCTGAATTTGGCAGCACAGAGGAGGATAATTGATCAGACAGCTGGGTGACTTAAGGATGTGAACTCCATTTTCACATGCCACTGAGTTGCCTGAGCTTTGTAATAAAACAAATTGAGCAGAAGAGCCCAGTGTGATTTGAATAGTTTGGTTCAAAAAAGTGGGACTTCCTTGTTACTTTAAAGATAGTCATCTATGAAAGTCCTTGTTGGGATCAAGACCTGGTTTGTGGCCCAGAGAGCTTCAAGAGTCTGGGATGGCAGGTCCCTTCAGTGTCAAAGGATTAAGTATTCCTTTGGAAAGGGAGAATGGGAGCAAATAGTTTAAAACCTGAGCAAGTATTATATAGAAACTGCAAGCCTTTAATCTGGGTGGGTTTTTATACATCTATTTTTCTAATTCCTGAGAGCAATGGTTATCTGAAATGTTAGGAAATATGGGCCAGTCCAGTCATGGGACTACTGCTTTACTGTTGTTTAAGTGATGTGAAGAGGCAAATACCTGGCTCTGCTGAAACAGATTTGTCACAGCTTCCAGGAAGCAAACAGACTTGTTCATGACTGAGCTTGGACCTTCTGCTGGGAGAAGGTACTTTAGAACAATTTGCATGCTAAAACATAGCTTAGCTCTTGTATGTTTGTGTTTTCATGCTTTAACGTACCAGATCTCTGGATGTTTTCAGGCATTCAGCTGAATGATTCCAGTATTTTAGATACTATGTTAATATTGTAATCTTTTAATGTATGTTCTCCCGGTGTACAGTGTGAATGAAGGAGGGGTGTGGTGCAGATGGAATCAGTGCAATGACTTTGTGGAAATTCTTATTTCTTTTTGGCATGGTTATTCTCCTTTTAAGTTGAGGAACCTAGTTAGCTGTCCTCCTGCCCTGCTGAAATGCTGCTGGCTCTTTGTAGCACTAATAACTTCTCAGACTTTTTTTTCCCCTTGGTTATGGAGACACACAAAGCAGCCAAAATACCACGTTGTTTTTTGTGCATGGTGTTTTCATGGACCAAAGCTTCATCCACAGGTGTTACTTTAAACATATCTGTTAGAGGTGGAAAAGTCATTCTGGCTTGCACATTGCCAAGTGACTCTCCAGTGAGCCTGGGGTATGATGAGTACCTGATGGGGTCAGCCAGCAACTTGGCATAAGGATGTTCCTCCTTTTTGAGAGGCAGAGATGTATCAGCCATAAAATGTTGCTGGCCCTGTTCCCATGGGGGGGCTTGTGATGCTCTTGGTGCAGCACTGGGAGCACTTTCTGTGGAAAGGTGTTTCTGTGGGGTGGCTCACACAGGTGACCCCCAGCTGGTGCAGGGTGGGTGTGAGCCTTGTGTAATGATCTCATCCCGCTTATCCTTGTTTTGGGAATTGTATTATGGACCTGAAACTGAAAACTGTCCTCAGATAAACTGAATTTTAGAGACAAACGGTGAATTCATAAACTAATCATGAAGGCAGCCTGGAGCATGTAGCTCCAGCCTGTCACTGAAATTCAGTGCCCATTAGATGTGGAATTGCCACAGGCTGCTTTTGAAAATTCCAAGCTTGTGGCTGGTTGTGTCTTACAAGCTTAAACATCTGTTTCTTAAATACTCAGGGTGCTCTTTTCATTCAAACATCGCACAAACAGGTGTTGCTAGAGGCCCTACAAGAAAGCTGCCTATGCTTTTCCACCTTCTGTAAAATCCAGCACCGTCATTGTCAGAAGCCAGACCCTCTGACCTGAAGAATACAATTTTGTGCTACAGAAATCACTGGCTTGTTGCCATGCAGACTTGTGCAATATTTTTAATTATAGTGTCCAGAAAACTGGAGGTTGATTTCTTCCTTGAAGATTTTCTCATTATCTTCACTTGTTGCTGGCAACACCTGTAGTATCTCTCTCAAAATATTTTTAATTGCAATGTTTTGGTTCATAACTAAAAAAGAAAAATATAAAAACAGTATGTCCGGCTTCCGGTGCGTGGAGTGTAAACCTGAGCGTCCCCGTGCTGCAGAGACCCGAGTGTAGGGAGGGGATCAGAGGGCAAGGCCTGTCCCAAGGGGCCTTCACCCTTCTGTGCCACTCACTGTCACAGTGAACACCAGCATGGGTGGCACAGGGAATCCGGTGTGCCCTGTCTCACCTGTCCAGGGACAGGTACCTGTGTTGCAGAGGGAGCTGGGTGGTATTTAGAGCTTTTCCAAGATGGATGGGTGTTACCTTCCCATTTTCGTGTTCTAACTGAAACTGTTGATTCTTCCAATCTATGTGTGTAAGTCCTATACACAGAATGTCTTGTTGATTTAATTTTGTAGATACCTGTTTCTGTATAAAGTTTTCGAAGGTATTGCTATACCTTATGTATATACTGTACTTTGAAATAATAAACATACAAATGTATGAAAGCCTGGTTTGGGTCTGATTTGTCCCACTTTGGTGTTTGGAGGTGTTTTACTAACAGAATGGGACTGCTGGGATATGTTCCTTGAGCTTTTATTGCAGCATCAGCCTCATTACATAGCTGAGACAACAGAATGATGGCAAAAGCTCATGTACAACCAGCAGCAGCTGAAGATTTCTGTTACAGAGCATTTTAAAAACTTTCTAACCAATAGCATATTGCCAAAGCTTACCGACAGTCGTTCTAGCCAGTTACTAAAAGTACACGTACACCTGCTTCACACGATGCTTGCTTGTCTTCTTTATATTAACAATACACAATACTTCATTATTAAGCTTAAAACATTCTACTATCTTACATATTTTACATATTTAAGCATTTACATATTTAAGCATATTTTTCTGCAGTCTTAAGGTCTACCTTAGCTAAGCCTAAAACTCAAGCTATTGTTTTATGTCCTTACTATACTATTGTAACTTTTTCTACTTGCAGACTTTGCAGCTGCTTTATATTGACAATACACAATACTTCATTATTAAGCTTAAAACATTCTGCTATCTTACTAAGCGTATTTTTCTGCAGTCTTAAGGTCTACCTTAGCTGAGCCTAAAACTCAAGCTAATGTTTTATGTCCTTACTATACTATTGTAACTTTTTCTACTTGCAGACTTTGCAGCTGCTTCTAGTTCTGAGTTCTCTGTTCTTTCTATTTCAAAGACCTGCTTTCCCAACTTTCTGAAATTCTTACCTTTGCTGTTTCTCACACACCTTTTGCTGCTGCCTGGCTGCAGCCGTGCTGGCAGCTCTCAGAGGGTGCTGGGTGCTCATCCCTGGCAGTGGGAGCTCGTGTGCCTGTGAATAAACACCCTGGGCTGCCTGCACCGCCAGACCCTTCTTGTTCCCCCCGGTGGGTCTCGCACACCGGAGATCGAGCCGTGCTGCGGCTCTGCCCTGGGCGCTCGCTCCTGCCTGTGGCAGCCGGGAGGTGGCGGTGCCTCTTCTCCGGTGCTGCCGGCGGTGGGAACAGCACAGCCCGGGAAAACACCTCTCCCACTGCATTCATCCCTTGGGAATGGCGCTGGACAGGCTGCGCTGCAGTTAGGGACTGCAGTCCCTGCCAGTGCCCTCGGTGCTTTTCCCTTCCATAACGTGAATTTTGGGAATCCCGCAATCCCAGCAGCAAGGAATGGTTCCTTGGCTGTAGCTCCACATTTGCTCCTCTGATTTATTTATTCTCTTGTAGAGATCTAACAGAGTTTGTTTATTAGCCATGATAGTGTTTCTTAATAAAAGCAGTAAGTGATCGTGTCTGGTTGCTGGCAGTGCTTCTATTAAAAACCTGGGAATGGGGTTGATATGGGTTGTCCTGCCCTTGCAGGGAGCCAGAAAAAGGGGAAAATAATACTGTAAAGGTGATAATTTATGGAGTTTATTCTAGTATCTCCCAGAGTACCTTAAATGAGAGAGGGGGCTGTCCTATATTTTGCTGAAATTTAATGGCAAAGAGCCTCAAGCTTTCCAGGACCAGACCAAGGGCTCCCAGTGATTTTTCTGGTTACAGTTACCTGCATGACCCTATGCTGAAATTGTTTTGCAGCTCACTGCTTTTCTTCCAGCTTTTTCCACTGATAACTGGTACAGTTGTTGGTGACAGATGTGACCAAAAATCAGGTTTATTTGTTCTTCCTGGGTATTTAATGCTGCTGCTTGGAAACAACAGCCTGAAGCTAAACTTCCTCAATTTTGTACAGCTTTGGTGCTATTTGCAAGTGGCCATTTGGCAAAACACTTCCCACCCCTGTTTTTGGGTCTGTGTCTGAGCCTGACCCAGCTGAGCTCTGTGTGCAGAGGAAGGGCTCTCATGGCACGTGTTAAGGGCTCAGTGCTGAAGTAAGCCAGGCTGATACTGCAGCTACTGTCTGATAAATATCTCTCCAAATGCTAGCAGCTCTCTCCTCTAGCTGATTGTGAATGAGGAAATCATCACTGCTATTTTTTTTTCTCTCTCTCTCTCTGCTTTATTTTAAGGGGATTTTTAATAGTGAGCTCTGCTGGAGGTTTTGTTGCTGCGGTTGTTTTTAGGCTATTTTACATCAAACCACAGTGGGTCTGTGCCAGATTCTGTGAGATTTTTGCATGCATAAATGTAACTGTTGCAGTAGCAGAGTGCTGCTGAACAAGTTGTTCTCATCTAACTGTGTATAAATATGCTGTTAGATATTCGTGTGTTTGTTGCTGTTCTGCTCCAGTGGATGCCCTATAGCCAGGAGATCCTCTGGCCCTTGGCTTTCCCTGGGCTCTTGACCATGTGTGGCTGCCCACTGATCTCAGCAGGGCTGCTCAAATGCCTCAAGTGAAGCACCTTGCTCACTAACAAGCTGAGTCCTATGAATATCTAAGAGCTTCTTAAGAAGTTTCTATTTTGAAATAACCACATGTGCGTGGAATAAGGAAAAGCAGCAAGTGAAAGCACGAAGTCTGTGAGCTCTGCCTGAAGTGCCCTGGTGTTTGACACAAGGTGAGTCAGCACAGCTGCTCTCTCTGGGGTGGTTGGTGTGTCCTTAAACGCTGCCCTGGGCCATCCAACCTGCGGTTCTTTGGGAACTGCTGCTGCCTTTGGAGATGGATTGAAGCAGGGTGCAAATGCAAGGCAGTCTGTTCAAGCTGTGATCTGCAGTCAGACAGAAGGGTTTGTGAGGCTGCACTGTGAAAGGAAGTGGTTAAAAATACTCTGAAAATGATAGATCTTAAATTATTTTAACTCCAGTCAGTACCTAGCACAGGGGAGAGGAAGAAGGTGAGAATTACTCATATCAACACTGTGGGTAAAAGCAGAATATGTCTGAAAAAATAGACCTTGTGCTGGCCAGCCTAGACCTGTGTTGTGGTCCTGCAAATTCTCTGAAAACTTTTCAAGTTCAACCTTCAAAGAGGTTGAAAAAACCAAACTTGGGCTCAGAGCTCTGACCTGTTCATGCTGTGAAGTGGCTTGTACTAATCAACTGCCCTGGCTTCACCTTAGTAATTAGATTATCAGAGCAAGTGATTAGATGGACTCTTGAAAATATTTAAGGGCTTCATCCCTCTCGAGAAGGGATCTTCATCCATGAGGTAAAATGAGAAATCAGAACGAGCTGCTATCAGCTTCTCATGGGCTTAACATGTGGGCTGACACAGGCTGCTGACAGCCAGACTTGTGATGCCCTTTCCCTGGTCCCTTTCCCTGGTCCCTTCCCGTGGTCCCTTGCCCTTGCCACGTGTCTGCTTTGACCCAGGGCTGGCTCAAGGCCCTGGGGGTGGCTGGCACAGGGGCAGGACTGTCCCACAGTGAGGTCTTTGCCTGCCCACCTGCTCCCAAAGCTGTCCAAGCAGCTCCTGGTGCACTGCAGGTAATGGCTCAGCCTTTTGAGGCAAACAAGGATATTTGTTTTCCCTGGCAATGCTGCTCTGTGACCTGCAGGTTGTCTGGGGTGGTTGCACAGCTCCCACATCCCCTGTGCTGTGCAGCCAGAGTGCCTTGAGCGAGGCAGGACAGCTGGCAGTGAAACCCATCCACAGCTCCAGGTAAAACCTCCCACAGAATCCACAGCCCCTTGTTTTGCTTGGCTTTAATCAGGCATTTCTGGGATCTAGAAAGATCCAGCTAGTGCCAAGCAGGTGTTTTCTATCAGCAAGGACTGGCAGAGGAAAATCTCTGCTGCATAAACCAACCTGCTAAAGAGAGCAGCCATCAATCCAGGTACCTGTGACCTTGGACACTGCTTGGGAGCCCTCGTGGTCTTTCTTGGGCTGTCCAACCCCAAAACCAAGTGCATCAAGGTCTCCTGCCAGCAGGGCACGACTGCCATACAGGCACTTCAAAAATACAGGCACACCTCTAAACCACCAAACACAGGGTGGATGGAGTCACCTTTGCTCCTCAGGCAGGTGAAGCCCTTGGAAAAGAGATTTGGCAGCAGGCCTGTAGAACAAGGCTTGCAGATTGCTTTTTTTTGTTTACCTCAATTATGTCAAAATATTTCCCTCTCTCAGAATTTCCTTGCAGTTTTCCAAGGTTGCTTGTTGATGCTGAAAGATCAGTCAACTATTTCAAAGTGATTTGACCTTGCTTGGGTTGGTGACAGAGCCCAGACCTCACAGGTAGTAGTCACCTTGTAATGCTAGAGCCACTGTGGAGTGTCTCTCATTAAAGTCAATGTTCAGGCAACCACAAGCAATGCCAGGGCACAGTGGCAGGTGAGCTCCCTGCCATCACACTGAAGAGAGTGTGGTTTGGCTTCCCTTGGCTTTGGTGGCAGCTGAAACAATAGAAATGTCCCCAAAGGCCAGGACTTGCAATCCAAGGGATTCTCTAGGGAGCAATAAATGGAGGTACTTACGTTTCATTAATTGTGTATCAGAGCAGACACTGGAAAAACACCAACCAACCAAAGCAGTGAGTTTGCCACTGACTGCTGGCAGGAGGCCCCTGCCAAGACAGCAGCCTTGGATCAGAGAGCAAGGAACTGAAACCCTTCCAGAGGATGATTCAGAGCAGACTCACAGGCTCCTGCACTGATGCCCTGTCAGCATTGTGCTGAGGAGGCACGGAGCAGTAGCTCCTGTCTGGCCACCACCCTCTGTGTGGATGCCTTGGGGCTGGTGAGGAGCAGACACAGCTGCCAGGGAGGTCAGCTGGGGCTCTGACCCCTCATATCACAGAATCACAGGATCATTTGATTGGAAAGGACTTTAAAAGCCATCTATTTCCAAGCCCACTGCCATGGGGACACCTTCCACTAGACCAGGTTGCTCCAAGCCCCATGCAGCCTGGTCTTGAACACTTCCATGGATGGGGCATCCACAACTTCTCTGCTCAGCTTGTGCCAGTGCCTCACCAACCTCACAGTAAAGAACTCCTTCCTAATATCTACCAAAACCTGCCCTCTTTCACTTTGAAGCCATTCCCCCTTGTCCTATCCCTACTAACATTTATAAGAAGCCTTTGTCTCTCTTGTAGCTCCTTTAGGTGCTGGAAAGTGCTCCAAGTTCTCCCTGGAGTCTTCTCTTATCCAGGCTGAACAATCCCTACTTTCTCCACCTGTTTTCATAGCAGGGTGCTCCAGCCCTCTGAGTATGTTTGTTGTCCTTCTCTGAACTTTCTCCAACATGTCCTTATCCCTCTTCTGCTGGTCCCCAGAGGTGGATGCAGCATTCCAGGTGGGGTCTCACCAGAGTGGAGCAGAGGGGGAGAACCTGACCTGCTGGCCAGTCTCCTTTAGATGCAGCCCAGGACATGACTGGCTTTCTGGGCTGCCAGCACATGCTGCCAGCTCATGCTGAGCTTCTCATCCACCAGCACCCCCAAGTCCTTCTCCTCAGGGATGCTGCTTGCCCCCAGAAAAGGCCTAAAATCAACATACAGGGGAGAGGAAGGAAAATGGCTAGCTGGTTAAAGACTGAGGGATGTGGAGAAAGAAAAACTGTTTTTTTAGAAAGGCCATCCTGGCACAGGAGCAAACCCTAGTTGCTTTTGGAGTGTCATGGCTTTCCTTCTCCTCTGCAGAATGAGCTCAGGGTGCTGCGTGCCCAGATCTGGAGTGCAGCTGACAGCATGATCTTAACTTCTCTTTGTTCAACCCTGGGGCATCCAAACATGCACTTCTGAGTGGCTACATGCGAAACAGAAAAGTCTCTCTTTGGAAATGTGGCACAGGAATGGCTTGCACAACTGTATTTACTTTGGAGGTTCCTTTTGGGAAGCATCTGCCTGTTCTGGTCTGTGTGTCAGCTCACAGCCCCATCAGTTTTCCCTTTCCCTCCTTCCTCTCCATGGTTCTGGGACTTCACTGCCTGTGTGCAGCCAGGGACCCCAGCCTGTCCAGACCTCAGCTTCCTGATCCCTGACATTGTGTTTCCTCCAAGGAGCAGGACACAGCACTGCAGGACCATCCCTGGGCAGAGAGCACAGAAATAGAAATGCATGGGCAGGGGGAGATGGCAGGAAGATGCAGATTCTCATTTTTGATGGGTTTAGAGAAGAAAGAGGTTGTTTTGGGGAGAGCTGATTGCTTTGTTTTTGTTATACAAGCAGCACAGACAAGAAATATAATTGGTAATATATAAGAAAACACAACTCTCAACTGGAAAAACATACATGTATGATTTGACTGTCAGCTCGCACATGGGCAAATTGTGTTATAACAGTACTGGGAATACAAAACATGAGGATTTATATGAATTCAACAAGAGCTCTGCACTACTGTTTTAGGTTACCTGTGTTGCTGCAGATACCTTGAAGGCAGAACTATCAGGAATAAGGAATGGCTTTGCTAAACAGCCCAGGGAAAAAATATAATCCTAAACTCATTCTGTTGGGAAGATGTGCATCCAGAAAAGGACAAGAAAATGTGACCACTCAAAGGTATCTAGACATCCTTCCAAGTTCCTCTGAAAATCCTTAGCACAGCTGCTGACAAAGGTTTGAAAATGAGTGATGCCAAGCATATGCATCTATCATGATGGGTAACACCGCATCATCCTTTCCTGATGATCCTATTTTCCTGTCCTTATCCCTTTGCTCTCCCATGTGAAGGTTAGAGCAGAAGCACTTGACAACCAGGAATGTTGGGTTTTGCCTGTGCAGAACAAATTCTTCCTGATCCTTGCAGGCATCTTCTAGGCACTGCTGTCATAATGAAAACTTTTCACGTAGAACAGTAACAACTTTTTCAAGTGCTGATACATGAAAAAGAAAGGAGCAGAGGAGTGTGCTGGCATTGTGAATGGGCAGGGGGGGATTGCAAAGCCAGTCCTCTGCAGTTTGGGTTGGCAGGGCGAGCGCGAGGTGCGCGGAAGGGGAAGCGGCGAGTGCAGCTATCGAGTGTCCGTGTCTGCAGAGATGCCCTGACTGCAAGGCCAAGAAAATCAAACCTGCAGCCAAGAAAAACACCATTAAAGTGATGCAATGACATAAGCTGAGCGCCGCTCGTGGAATCCAAATTACACGCAGAACAATCAAGAAGGAAAACAGCGACGACATTCGCTTGTGTAACAGGGGTGTCGACCTCCCAGCTCAGGCAAGGGCACAAGTGCAGGCACAAGTAAAACCAGAATTAAGAAGAGGGATTTGACCCTACTGAAAGCATCAACCAGGCCTTTCCATTAGGGGTAATACTGCAGTAACCATGAAGACTTCATGTTTAGGTTTGTACATTTTAAACTGGTTAGTTTAAAATCCAACACATTTAAAAACCCTACTAGGACAGACCTGCCTGACGAGGAAGGCAAGGTAAGAAAGCTGCAGCTCAGCACCAGAACATGGCCTCTTGCTCAAATAAAAAGCTGAATAAAGAAATGCTTAACGTTTTTTTTTAAAAAAGAAGAAATACACTTTACCAATGGATCTTTGAGATCTGTGTCAGGACGGGTTGTACCTGTAAGATAAATCCTGGTGGTTGCACTGCAGGCAGCACACAGGTGTGGGGTATATTCTCTAGATTTCTGCTCCATGTCTTTTACAGGGTCTGAAAATGCTGTGATTGTGATGCCCTTTCCCTGGTCCCTTTCCCTGGTCCCTTCCCGTGGTCCCTTGCCCTTGCCACGTGTCTGCTTTGACCCAGAGCTGGCTCAAAGCCCTGGGGGTGGCTGGCACAGGGACAGGACTGTCCCACAGTGAGGTCTTTGCCTGCCCACCTGCTCCCAAAGCTGTCCAAGCAGCTCCTGGTGCACTGCAGGTAATGGCTCAGCCTTTTGAGGCAAACAAGGATATTTGTTTTCCCTGGCAATGCTGCTCTGTGACCTGCAGGTTGTCTGGGGTGGTTGCACAGCTCCCACATCCCCTGTGCTGTGCAGCCAGAGTGCCTTGAGCGAGGCAGGACAGCTGGCAGTGAAACCCATCCACAGCTCCAGGTAAAACCTCCCACAGAATCCACAGCCCCTTGTTTTGCTTGGCTTTAATCAGGCATTTCTGGGATCTAGAAAGATCCAGCTAGTGCCAAGCAGGTGTTTTCTATCAGCAAGGACTGGCAGAGGAAAATCTCTGCTGCATAAACCAACCTGCTAAAGAGAGCAGCCATCAATCCAGGTACCTGTGACCTTGGACACTGCTTGGGAGCCCTCGTGGTCTTTCTTGGGCTGTCCAACCCCAAAACCAAGTGCATCAAGGTCTCCTGCCAGCAGGGCACGACTGCCATACAGGCACTTCAAAAATACAGGCACACCTCTAAACCACCAAACACAGGGTGGATGGAGTCACCTTTGCTCCTCAGGCAGGTGAAGCCCTTGGAAAAGAGATTTGGCAGCAGGCCTGTAGAACAAGGCTTGCAGATTGCTTTTTTTTGTTTACCTCAATTATGTCAAAATATTTCCCTCTCTCAGAATTTCCTTGCAGTTTTCCAAGGTTGCTTGTTGATGCTGAAAGATCAGTCAACTATTTCAAAGTGATTTGACCTTGCTTGGGTTGGTGACAGAGCCCAGACCTCACAGGTAGTAGTCACCTTGTAATGCTAGAGCCACTGTGGAGTGTCTCTCATTAAAGTCAATGTTCAGGCAACCACAAGCAATGCCAGGGCACAGTGGCAGGTGAGCTCCCTGCCATCACACTGAAGAGAGTGTGGTTTGGCTTCCCTTGGCTTTGGTGGCAGCTGAAACAATAGAAATGTCCCCAAAGGCCAGGACTTGCAATCCAAGGGATTCTCTAGGGAGCAATAAATGGAGGTACTTACGTTTCATTAATTGTGTATCAGAGCAGACACTGGAAAAACACCAACCAACCAAAGCAGTGAGTTTGCCACTGACTGCTGGCAGGAGGCCCCTGCCAAGACAGCAGCCTTGGATCAGAGAGCAAGGAACTGAAACCCTTCCAGAGGATGATTCAGAGCAGACTCACAGGCTCCTGCACTGATGCCCTGTCAGCATGGAGCAGTAGCTCCTGTCTGGCCACCACCCTCTGTGTGGATGCCTTGTGGCTGGTGAGGAGCAGACACAGCTGCCAGGGAGGTCAGCTGGGGCTCTGATCCCTCATATCACAGAATCACAGGATCATTTGATTGGAAAGGACTTTAAAAGCCATCTATTTCCAAGCCCACTGCCATGGGGACACCTTCCACTAGACCAGGTTGCTCCAAGCCCCATGCAGCCTGGTCTTGAACACTTCCATGGATGGGGCATCCACAACTTCTCTGCTCAGCTTGTGCCAGTGCCTCACCAACCTCACAGTAAAAAATTCCTTCCTAATATCTACCAAAACCTGCCCTCTTTCACTTTGAAGCCATTCCCCCTTGTCCTATCCCTACTAACATTTATAAGAAGCCTTTGTCTCTCTTGTAGCTCCTTTAGGTGCTGGAAAGTGCTCCAAGTTCTCCCTGGAGTCTTCTCTTATCCAGGCTGAATAATCCCTACTTTCTCCACCTGTTTTCATAGCAGGGTGCTCCAGCCCTCTGAGTATCTTTGTTGTCCTTCTCTGAACTTTCTCCAACATGTCCTTATCCCTCTTCTGCTGGTCCCCAGAGGTGGATGCAGCATTCCAGGTGGGGTCTCACCAGAGTGGAGCAGAGGGGGAGAACCTGACCTGCTGGCCAGTCTCCTTTAGATGCAGCCCAGGACATGATTGGCTTTCTGGGCTGCCAGCTCATGCTGCCAGCTCATGCTGAGCTTCTCATCCACCAGCACCCCCAAGTCCTTCTCCTCAGGGATGCTGCTTGCCCCCAGAAAAGGCCTAAAATCAACATACAGGGGAGAGGAAGGACACTGGCTAGCTGGTTAAAGACTGAGGGATCTGGAGAAAGAAAAATTGTTTTTTTAGAAAGGCCATCCTGGCACAGGAGCAAACCCTAGTTGCTTTTGGAGTGTCATGGCTTTCCTTCTCCTCTGCAGAATGAGCTCAGGGTGCTGCGTGCCCAGATCTGGAGTGCAGCTGACAGCATGATCTTAGCTTCTCTTTGTTCAACCCTGGGGCATCCAAACATGCACTTCTGAGTGGCTACATGCGAAACAGAAAAGTCTCTCTTTGGAAATGTGGCACAGGAATGGCTCGCACAACTGTATTTACTTTGGAGGTTCCTTTTGGGAAGCATCTGCCTGTTCTGGTCTGTGTGTCAGCTCACAGCCCCATCAGTTTTCCCTTTCCCTCCTTCCTCTCCATGGTTCTGGGACTTCACTGCCTGTGTGCAGCCAGGGACCCCAGCCTGTCCAGACCTCACTCAGCTTCCTGATCCCTGACATTGTGTTTCCTCCAAGAAGCAGGACACAGCACTGCAGGACCATCCCTGGGCAGAGAGCACAGAAATAGAAATGCATGGGCAGGGGGAGATGACAGGAAGATGCAGATTCTAATTTTTGATGGGTTTAGAGAAGAAAGAGGTTGTTTTGTGGAGAGCTGATTGCTTTGTTTTTGTTTTACAAGCAGCACAGACAAGAAATATAATTGGTAATATATAAGAAAACACAACTCTCAACTGGAAAAACATACATGTATGATTTGACTGTCAGCTCGCACATGGGCAAATTGTGTTATAACAGTACTGGGAATACAAAACATGAGGATTTACATGAATTCAACAAGAGCTCTGCACTACTGTTTTAGGATACCTGTGTTGCTGCAGATACCTTGAAGGCAGAACTATCAGGAATAAGGAATGGCTTTGCTAAACAGCCCAGGGAAAAAATATAATCCTAAACTCATTCTGTTGGGAAGATGTGCATCCAGAAAAGGACAAGAAAATGTGACCACTCAAAGGTATCTAGACATCCTTCCAAGTTCCTCTGAAAATCCTTAGCACAGCTGCTGACAAAGGTTTGAAAATGAGTGATGCCAAGCATATGCATCTATCATGATGGGTAACACCGCATCATCCTTTCCTGATGATCCTATTTTCCTGTCCTTATCCCTTTGCTCTCCCATGTGAAGGTTAGAGCAGAAGCACTTGACAACCAGGAATGTTGGGTTTTGCCTGTGCAGAACAAATTCTTCCTGATCCTTGCAGGCATCTTCTAGGCACTGCTGTCATAATGAAAACTTTTCACGTAGAACAGTAACAACTTTTTCAAGTGCTGATACATGAAAAAGAAAGGAGCAGAGGAGTGTGCTGGCATTGTGAATGGGCAGGGGGGGATTGCAAAGCCAGTCCTCTGCAGTTTGGGTTGGCAGGGCGAGCGCGAGGTGCGCGGAAGGGGAAGCGGCGAGTGCAGCTATCGAGTGTCCGTGTCTGCAGAGATGCCCTGACTGCAAGGCCAAGAAAATCAAACCTGCAGCCAAGAAAAACACCATTAAAGTGATGCAATGACATAAGCTGAGCGCCGCTCGTGGAATCCAAATTACACGCAGAACAATCAAGAAGGAAAACAGCGACGACATTCGCTTGTGTAACAGGGGTGTCGACCTCCCAGCTCAGGCAAGGGCACAAGTGCAGGCACAAGTAAAACCAGAATTAAGAAGAGGGATTTGACCCTACTGAAAGCATCAACCAGGCCTTTCCATTAGGGGTAATACTGCAGTAACCATGAAGACTTCATGTTTAGGTTTGTACATTTTAAACTGGTTAGTTTAAAATCCAACACATTTAAAAACCCTACTAGGACAGACCTGCCTGACGAGGAAGGCAAGGTAAGAAAGCTGCAGCTCAGCACCAGAACATGGCCTCTTGCTCAAATAAAAAGCTGAATAAAGAAATGCTTAACGTTTTTTTTTAAAAAAGAAGAAATACACTTTACCAATGGATCTTTGAGATCTGTGTCAGGACGGGTTGTACCTGTAAGATAAATCCTGGTGGTTGCACTGCAGGCAGCACACAGGTGTGGGGTATATTCTCTAGATTTCTGCTCCATGTCTTTTACAGGGTCTGAAAATGCTGTGATGCCAGCACTATGTATACTGGCAATGCAGTCAGGTTATAGAATAGCTATGAGAAAATGCAAATGTAGATCTACACAAAAATAAAAACATTCTGGCTCATATCCAACACTAAATTATGCTGAGATGCAGTGGATAAAAACTTCTCCGTCAGGGAGTAAAAGGCATATTATTCACTCATCACCCCTTATTAATGGGATGTGCTTCTGGGGTATTTACTGATGAGTAGCATTTATTGTTCATGCTTCACAGCTTCATCTGTATGTAGGACTTTAACATAAGCAACATGATTCAACACCTGGTAAGTGAGAGAGAGGAAATAGATGCACAACACAAGGTGTTCCCATCAAAATCTCAGTTCCTCTTAACGCACAGAGAACCTACAGGACACAGTGTTGCTCAAAAGCAAACATCCTACTCAAGAAGCCCTCAAATTGGGAAGAAGAGGTTATCTGGTGCCTTAAAACACAGCCTTCAGTTACCACATCCTCAGGACCTCCTGGTGGCTGCTGTCCTCACCCTCAGACAGTGGGATGCAGCTGCAGGTCATTTGAGGCCCTTTGTGGTGGACCCCAGGCTGCACTCAGAGCCTCACCCCACACCCAGACAGCCCTGCAGGGAGGCTCTGCAAGGAGCTTTCAGGGGAGCCTCCCCACAGGCTCAGACCCCCAGACAAGCCACTTCCCACCCTGACCTCTTCCCCCTAAAATGCCTCTTTACTGGCAGCCTAGGTCAGTGGGTGAGAAAGGAGCAGCACCCAGAGTCACCAAGCTACAGAAAGTCCCCAAGAACAAAAGATTAATTTGAATGTCCTGGCTGGGAGCAGCCTTGGCCGTTAGCTGCAGGAAGTCTTCATCAGTTGTGCGGAGGAGGAAGCACCTGGAAATCACAGAATTAATTTGATCTGAAGAGATTGCTTTCTGGAAAAAAACATGTGTCAGTCCCCATTACTCAAGATTGCAGGGGCAGGGATGGGACAAGGACACGTGGTATGTGAATATGCTGGATGCCAGGCTGGTGACATCAGCTGAACCAGGAAACTGAACCAGGCATTTCCTCAAGCCAAAGGCCGGGTCAGCGTGGCACCAGGCTGGGCTGTGCCTGCCTGGCAGGGCTGACACGAGCAGGGAGCCATCACCTCCCCACAGCCCTGCCTCCGGGGCTGAGGTCAGAAACAACCAGAAAAAAAGGACAGCAGGTCTGGAAGGGAAGTTCAGAGCTTCTCCATGGATGGGGATCCCAAGTGAAGGCCGTGGGAGATGCAAGCCTTCTCTCCAAGCCCACACGTGAGCTCAGCAGCTTGCGCTGCACTTGACATCACAGGGAGCAATGCAAGCCTTGCTGCCCACTGCTGTCACTGCAGAGTGAGAGCCAAGCCACAAGGTGACAGCTGCAGTGACAGCAGTGAACAGCCAGGGTGGAGCCGGGGTGTGCAGTGCCCTGGGAGCTGAGCAGAGGGGTTTGGAGGTGGCAGCAGACCCTGCTGTGTCCCTCTCACTTCACAACTGCTCTTAAAAACATTGAGTTTCTATACCATTTATCCTCAACTCCACTCTCCATGCTGAAGACACTGACCCTGACCCCTTTTAAAGGGGATGTATCTCACTCCTTTTGCTAAATTTGCTTGAGTCCTTGCAGCCAGAATGCCCACCTGGTCTCATAGCTCACATTTAGGATGTTTGCAGAGGCACCTGCAGTGCAGCAGATGCTGGAGAGAGCTGCAACCTACCTACTGTGGCCAATATGCTCCTCATTTGAGGTGCCACTGAGCTGGGAGCTAAAAGTACTCTTAATGTGCAAGATTCCTTCTGTAGATGATACTGATGGCTTGGAAGAGAAAGTTAATTTGAACTTTTCTGTCTCCACAAAATAAGAAGCTGTGTTTTGTTGTGTGACAAGCAGACACAGGACTTCACAATGCCTTGGTGTCATCTCTGCTCACTCTGCCCCACCCATGCTGAAGTGCAAAGCCAGGACAGGGTCTGACTTGTTCTCAGTGCAGAGGACTTGTTCTCAGTGCAGATTTTGGGAAATCAGAGCCAAGGGATTTGTCTAAAAGGGGCTAAGGGCATGTGTCCCACTCATGATTTCAATGATACTAAGACAGGCTAGTGGCCAAGTACCACACTAGGTCAGGGAAGCAGGTTTGATTTCCCATTGCAAACTGGGAAAACATTGCAGACTACCAAGTCTTGCTTTTGGTGGGTTTGAATGCAGAAATGTTCCTCCAAGCCCTTGTTTTGGCACCATGATGTGCCCAAGCAGTGCCACATTCCTGCAGGGAAGCAGTCAATGCTGCACCTGCAATGGAGTTAAACAGACTTAGCACAAAGCTAAACATCATGTGTGTGGCTGCCACCCCTGTGCTCTGGGTGCCTATAAATAGGCTGTGCATTAATTCTCACAAACAGTGACAGGCCTTTGGGTCGTGGCCTGCCAGGCTGCTGTAACTCAGTTGTACTTCCTGGCTCTCCCTTTCCTTGAGTGAGGAGCTGCCTCAGTCCATGGCTGCCAGGGAGAAAGGCCTGTTGTTGCAAGTCTGAGGTGTGTCAGATAAAGGAAATGTGAGGCAAATCCCTCAGTTTATCCACAAGGCCAATTTCACCTGGCAAACTCTCATTGTTTGGAGCATCACCTCTGTGCTGGAATGGGCAGGGGAGGCAGAAGCAGTGGAAGGGCATCCAGAGCAGGGCTGGGACCACCCCTTCTCCTCTCACCCCAGGCTGTGGCCCCAGAAGGGCTAAGCACATTGCACCCATCAGGTACCTGGTAATGGGAGCCCGGAGAAAGGCAGAGCCAAGATGGGCAAGTGTCTTCTCCCATTTGGCACAGCTCAGAGCATGGTGCAGGATGCAAAGGGGGTTGGTGAGCATGGGGAGCCTCTCAAGCTGCTCCAACCTGAGGATCTGCCTCTCTCTCAGGGCAAGAGCATTTTGAGCATTTTGTAAAATGCAGCCGCTGCTTGAAGTGACCCCACAGGCATTTTCAGTTAAGTGGTCTTAAGTTTTGAAGCAGTTGGACAGTTATTGGGAGAAGTGTATGATAAAAGCCTTCCCCCCCCATCCCTCCCACACCTACATTTGGATCCCATGATTTCTTCCTTGTTTGAAATGATTCAGCAGTAGACTCTCAGATAGTCTCCGATCTGGTTAAAAATAGTTACTTGCCTCATATGGCTTTAGCATGGTACTGTCAACTCTAAAATGTTCCACCTTCCAAAAAAGTAGAGTGAAAAATGAAAGTGAGCTTTCACACATCATTACTCTCGGCAGTTAGACCTCCAGAGCTCATTCCAAACCCATCAAAGGAGGAGAGGCGAGCTGGGAGCATGGGCAGGCAAGATGCTCCTGTTACTGCTTGGTGCCCTGCAGGTCCTTGTGAGGCTCTGCCCTCTGCACACCAGCAGCCAGGAAGATGGTTTGCTCATTTCCCAAAACAAAACACCCGCTATTTTCAAGAAACATTTATTTGTCGGAGCTCTGGAATGTAAGAAGAGTTTAGTCATCGCAGCTGGATGTCTCCTGATGTCAGCTGGGGGTCAGTCAGCCAGTTCCCCGCTCCAGCAGGGAACCAGTACAGCCCAGTTAGCTGAGGAACGTTCCACAGTCACCCCATAATGCTGAGGCAGGAGACCATGAGAGCCAGAAGTCCATCAGCCATCCCACAGCTCTTCTCTGTAAGCATGGGGTCGGTGATGGCTTGCACATGTGGCCAGCTGTGCTGAGCTGCACGTGCTCTGGGGAGAAAATGGGTCACCTGGTGGCAATAGTGGACAAAAGGTCCAGGTGGGCCATTTCACTTGGCTCTCTGGGCTGTTGGAATCTTGAGTGTGTTTACATTCAGGCCCAGCTGCTGGAGGGTGTGTGGTGGGATCCTTCTGGCACAGGGGTGTCACAGGGAGGGGACGCTGAGGCATTGCAGAGTGATAAATGGGAAGTGTGTCAGGTCCACCCCAGGAGGGGACAGGCAGCACCTCTGCAGTGCCCTCAGCCAGCTCCTGCTGCTCCCACCCAGGGAGGGAAGCATGGCACAGAGGGAAAGGCTGAGCTGCAGGCTGCCCCATGCCCCTGGACAGAGGTGGGACAGCAGCAGCAGCTGTAGTGCTCATCCTGGCTTCTCCCTTTGCTGGGCAGTGAGCAGGCTTGGCGGTGTCCACCTGCTCCCAGGGCTGAAGAGCTTCAGAGAAGCCAGAGGAGGTACAGAAGCATCCACTGCTTTTCACAGCACACTTCACATCATCAGAAGCTAACTCTAGAGGCTGTATGACAAATTGCTGGTTAATATCCACATTAATTCATTTTTTCCCCTCAGAGTTACTTTTGCTGTGCCTCTGCTCGTTTCCTCAAGGTGATATGCTAAATCCTGCTCCCTGGACCATGGCACTCAGCTCTTGCTGGAATGTGATCAAGCTGCAGGTGTGGGCTGAGGAAATCACAGGGAATCTGCACTGCTGAGCACCATGGCCACATCCTGGCCAGCTCCAGTGGGGCAGGATTTGACCCCAGACTCAGACCTCCCACAAAGAGCTGAGGGGCCAAGCGCTGCAGCCTGGCCTTCTCCCTTTGCTGGCAGTGAACAGGCTTGGCGGTGTCCACCTGCTCCCAGGGCTGAAGAGCTTCAGAGAAGCCAGAGGAGGTACAGAAGCATCCACTGCTTTTCACAGCACACTTCACATCATCAGAAGCTAACTCTAGAGGCTGTATGACAAATTGCTGGTTAATATCCACATTAATTCATTTTTCCCCCTCGGAGTTACTTTTGCTGTGCCTGCAGAACCATCCTCTGCTCATTTCCTCAAGGTGATATGCTAAATCCTGCTCCCTGGACCATGGCACTCAGCTCTTGCTGGAATGTGATCAAGCTGCAGGTGTGGGCTGAGGAAATCACAGGGAATCTGCACTGCTGAGCACCATGGCCACATCCTGGCCAGCTCCAGTGGGGCAGGATTTGACCCCAGACTCAGACCTCCCACAAAGAGCTGAGGGGCCAAGCGCTGCAGCCTGGCCGTGGGGTGCTCTGAGCACCAACCCTGTCCCAGGCAGCGCTCTCAGCTGCTGCTGCTGTATCTGTGAGCTCCTATGATGATAGGAAACACCTACCATCTGCCTCATCATCGTCACTCCATCCTAACCATTTACTCTTGACAATGCAAGGGATTAGTCTAGAAATTACTCCTGCAGAAAGGGACAGTTTTGAAGAAGAGCAGAAAGGGACTAAGATTCCCCATTTTGGATGCCTGCTTGTGTAGCAGACTGCAGCTGTGTTTATGGGAAGAGACATTTTCACATGCCAATAATTTTCATGCACACCAGGCCTTGTGTAATTTTTTCTTTCCATTTACAATATTATGTATTTTATATGATAATCTTGAAGTGAGGCTTTTGTGCATGAATGATACAGTTTCCATAATATTTTTTCATATGCAGAGACATTTTGTTTTGATCTCATGGGGCATGAGTCAACTTGTATTTCGAAGCCACTGGAGTCCGTCCAGTGACTTTCCCAGAGCCTGACTGACTGGGAAGATGAAGCCTGATGCATTGTAGGTGCAAGTCAGCATGCACTGTCAAGGCTCAGGGCAGCTTGGCAGAGCAGCTCAAACAAAAAAGGCTCGATCAAGAAACTGTGTCAATAGCATTCAGTGAGCTTGGTGCAAAACCAGAGTCTCTGCCCCAGAAAAGCACATGCTGCAACATCATGAGCCCCTTGGAGAAGCTGGCAGCACTGAGAGTTCAGCACTGCAAGATCCACAAAGTGCCCATCCAGAAAAGGTGCCAAGTCCCTTAACCTCAAGGCTGCAGGATCAGGGCCAGCTAAAGAACTCATCTGAGTGGGACAAACACGACCTGGGTATCCTGGATTGTCCAGCCAGGCTCTGCCCCCCACAAATGCAGCAGCTCTGTGACCTGACCTGGCTGCTCGTGAGTGCTGCCTGCACAGTGACACTGCAGGGTGACACTGCAGGTGACAGTGCACAGTGACACTGCAGGGTGGCACTGCAGGATGACACTGCAGGGTGTCACTGCACAGTGACACTGCAGGTGACACTACATGGTGATACTGCAGGGTGACACTGCACAGTTACACTGCACGGTGACATTGTAGGTGACACTGCATGGTGACACTGTAGGTGACACTGCAGGTCACAGTGCATGGTGACACTGCATGGTGGCACTGCAGGGTGGCACTGCAGGGTGACACTGCACGGCAGAGCCGAGGCCACACGCTGCCACCATCTCCCATGGACAGCCCTGAACATGCAAGGGTGTTTCCCATGAAGACTTTCCAGACTCCCTGTGCAAGCATGGGATCCCACACAAACTCAGCCATGTGCCCATCCCATACACATGAATTTTATTCCCCTTTCTACGGACTGCTGGAAAAATAATTTTGGGTTTTGGCAGGAGCAAGTTTCAATGGGGAAATAACAGGTTCCCCAATTCAGCAAAATTTTAGCGATTTGCCTCAGCTCAGAAAGATGACCCTGTTCTGTGGGGTCAGCAAGGAAGAGAAACAGACTCTGGAAGACCTAAAATGAGCAAGAAACAGGTCAGGTGCCCAAAGCTACTGACTAAGCATCCTCCCTGTTCACAGGGCTGACATGTGAAGCTGCCAGTGACACAGGGCTGGCCAGAGGGCTTTGTGCCTGCACACAGTGCTCCTGCCAGGCAGCAAGTGGCACCGTGCAGAGGGGCTGAGCAGCACTCCCCAAGGAGGGCCCAGCAGCTGGTGGCCTCTGCCTGGCTCTGCTGCCAGCCCTGGGGCTGGTGCCCTGTCCTGCACCACCGGCCCTGCTGAGGAAACCACGTGGTTTGGAAATTAAGTGAAGTACTTTGTGTTTATGAAACAACTGCTAAGAGTTTGAAAAGGGGACTAGTGGTGTTTGCACACAAGCTGGACAGACTCTAACACGGTGCATGCTCTGTTGTGTCAACTCCTGCACCTGTAGCTATGCTATTTTATTAAAAATCCTTTCCTAGGATTTTTCCCCTCCTGAGGAGCTGGGAGCCTCAGGAGAGAAATGTAAACAATAACTATCTGCTGCTGTAGAATGCAACAGGTGCATCTTCCATTGGTCCATGTGGATTGTTTTCAATTGATGACCAATCACAGCCACCTGTGCCGGGGCTGTGAGCAGTCACAAGATTTTGTTATGCATTCTTGTTATTTGTAGCCTTCTAATCTTTCTTTTCTCTCTATTCTTTTAGTATAGTTTTAATGTAGTGTTTTAGTATAATATATAACATAATAAATCAATCTTCTGAAAGGGAGTCAAACCTTGTGTCTCCACACATAGAATGTTCACCTCAACATGAACCTGCATAAGATATTTTAAAATATCCCTGCGAAATGAAGGAGCCAAAAAACTGGGTCCAGTCAGCCCTGCCTGTGTTCACACTGGAGCCACACTGAACATTTTTGCTAATGGAGCTGTGGGATGCTGTGGGAAATCTGCTCTCCAAGGAGCCTTTGCTCCTGTCTGAAGTTAAGGCTGGCCAAAAGCAGGGCGTGGAGCTGCAGGGGAGCAGGTGCTGGAGCAGCCTGGGTGCAGAGCTGAAGGAGTGCTCCTCCAGAAGAGGGGGGACCTGGGGGGGAGCCCAAGTGTGGCAGCAGTGCAGCCCACTGCTGGCACAGGGAAGCAGCAGCTCAGCTAACACCACCTTCATCCCCTCTCAGGCAAGGAGGAGGCTTGGCTAAAGAAGAGTGAAGTTGAAGCATATTTTCTTGTGCTTTCCCAAGCTACCAGAGTTACCAACGTGCTTCTCATTGTGTGTTTTGGTTTCCTATGCCAGAGGGTGCCTGGACCCCTTCTTAAAAGCTCAGGGTCTCTTTTTTGTGCCATCTGGCCTGTGTTTGCTTGTAGAGTGACACCAGGATTCAGTCCATAGAAGGTTGTTGACCTGGGAAGAGAGAGCTTCTAGAATTTAAGGGCTGGGCAATTTCTTGGAAACTGCCTTATCAGCACAACTGCAAGCTGGAGCTTTGACAGCCCTGCACGTCCCTGGCTCCTCCTCATGCAGTTCAGTGTCTATACGCTTACACATATGTTTATTTTGCATTTTCCACTTAAAATAGCCTTGGGCCCAGATTGGCATAGAACCATGAAGCCAAGATCAGTTGCTGTGCTGATACTGAAATCAGGGGTCAGGGAAGTCCTGGAACAAAGCAGCAGTGGGGAGCAGGTGTTTGTGCACAGAGGCTGTGAAGGCTGATTCCAAGAACCTCACGTGCCCTTCCTCCACTGGAGGAGAGGGGAATCATAGGGGGGGTCAGAGGTTGTTATCAGCAGGGCAAAAGGTGGTGAAATGGGAGCAGAGAGGCATTGGCTTTGCAAGGCGAGGACAGTCACCAGGGTGCAGGCTGGTCTAAAGCAGTGGAGCTGGGATGAGAGGGGATGGATGAGTGCAGCCCTGCAGGGATTTAAAACAAAACCTGGCAATACATTCAAGTCTGCTAGAGGCATGAGCCTGCTCTTACAGCTTCAGGCACAGAAGTTTCACAGGGTCAGGAGAAGCTGGGTCACTGTGAGCCCCCAGGGTGTCTGTAGTGCCTCAAACCTTCCAGGCTAGAGAAAATCTGGCAGCCCAGGTAGAGCTGTCACCCCTTGTCATCCCCCAGCTCCTGCTAGGTTTTGGGACAATGCTGGGCAGTCTCCATCCCACATTGTCTGGGTTTCTGGGGAAGGCATCTTCCTGGGAGAGCTGTAGAGAGCAGCAGCTTTCCATCTGGGATTCAGCCCTCATCCCTGAGACCCAGTCTGAGTGAGAGCCTCGGGAGCAGCCAGCCCAGCCCACCTGGCTGCCCCCAGCAGGACAGGCTGCTCTGCAGAGCCAGCACCTCCCTGGGAAATAAATGTCACCAGAGCCCCAGGCACGCAGCACCAAAACCTTCACCTCCTGAGTCGCTGCTGTGATAATCCTGTTTGCTCTGTCTTAGTGACTGGAGAGAACCATAACCAAGAAAAACAGCAGGATTATTCCCCAGCACCTGTTCCCACTGAAAGGATTATCGCAGCTGGCTGCATCAGTGATGTCCCCTGGGTATCACCATGAAGGCAGCCTGAGTGACATGGCAGCTCACCAGAAGAAGACCTCTCTCCACTTCTCCATGCCCCTTTCCTGGGTATTTTCAGCTCCTGAAAGCTCCTCACAGACAAAGGCCAGCCCATATAGATACAAGTGTCAGGGTTTTCATGTCTGCAGAGCACAGACTTGCTCTCCAAATAGCTTCATCTCTTGTTTGTCTGTCAGGCAGGCAGCGTGAGAAGTATGGGCTGTAAACCGCAGGGCTGAGAAGACAGACAGCACCTTTAAAACACTTTAAAAACAAGCTTTTTTCCCTGCTCAACATTCCCTGTGTTTTTGTTGTTCCAGCACAGTATCTGACCCACTCACCTCACAACATGGTAGGGCTCTGTTGTTCTGCTTTTACACCAACAATACAATGGTAGCTGATGTAAGAGCTATTTACTGCAGAATGAAAATGATTGATTGCAGAAAGAGACATCTTCCTCAAAGCTGTTTACATGGGAAGCAGGAAAGCTGGAGAGGAGCCAGAAAAATTTTGAAGGGACTCAGCTCATCGGTGGACGAAACAGGAATGCAACCCTCCTGTAGATGGAGGACTTGTGTTTCAAACTCACCTTCCAGACATGAAACCTGCTCCCCTGTGCCCTCTTGGCTCTCCTGTGGGGACACCTGAGACACCAAGGTTTGCTCAATCGCTGTGAAATTGCCAGTGGGCTTTGCAGCAGTGCCCTGAGGGCTGGTTCTACCTCAGAGAGGTGCCGCAACTGCCCCAAGGCCTCTGTTAAATGAGCTGACACCTCATTCCATGGGTCTTCTCAAGGAAAATCCTTCCATCTCTTAAGCAGAGGTCTTGCAGAATAAATTACCACAGATACAATTTTTTTTTCTGTAATGGAATGTAACATTAAACTAAACACTGGAACATGGAGAAAAACAAAGCAAAACACCCCACAGAAATTATCTTTAGCTTCTAATGATTTTTGCAAAACACTGCTGAAATTAGGTTTTATAGAAAAAAAATATTTATCATATCTGTCAGCACTGGAAAGCTATGGTTAAATTAAAACTTTATTTTAAACTCTGACTATGATCCAGCAGTGATATGAAATTTATAAATAGCTTATCATACACCACAGTATAAAAAGTACATTTAGCCTCTTGTTATTGAGACTAATTCATTGTTTTATATGAGATGGGAATTAGCTTTGCCCCTCTGACCATCAAAACAGAGAAAAAAATTAAAACCACAGGGAGGAGAGCAAAACCAACCCACACATCAGAGTCTCCTGTGAAAAGGACCACAGGAAAATGGTCCCTGTTGGAAATGCCACCCTGATGCTGAAGCTTGTCTACATCTGGGCTGAGCAGGCAGCACCAAGCAGTAGAGGTCTCTGATCCCCACAGTGGTGCACAGGATCTCAGCCTCTGACCTGCATAAAAGCTGTTCTCAAGCCCTGGGCCAGCCAGGTCCCCAGTTTAAATCAGTGACACTGTGCATGGGTGGCTCTTTCCAAAGTCTTCACCCTGTTGTTTTTGGCCATGGCTTCGACAGGATGGCTGCAGACAACTTCTTGTGCCAGCTGAGCTTCAAAGCAAGAAAAGTCCTGTGGCCCTGGTCCCAGGGCCCTGCAGAGACTCTCCTGGCACAGCTCAGTAACACGGGGTACAAACTGGGCACTCAGTCTGACTGTGCAGCTGTTTAACTTGGCCAGGAATTCCCACATGGCTGATGATGCTGATGCCTCTCCTGTGTTCTTGCCATGCTCCTGGTGCTTCCCAGTGGCTCAGGCACCATGTTCAGCTACAAGAGTAGAGCCTGCCTGGGTTTTTAAGGTGCTCCTTGAGATCTCTTAGCAGCCCTACATCAGTGGTGTCTCTGCCAGAGGGGACCAGCAGCTTCCAGGTGGGAGAGGATCAGAAGTATTCTTCTTGGATGTTTCAGTCTTGGAACCTCAGACAGAGGAGACAGCATTCCTTTATCAAATGGGAGAGGATCAGAAGTATTCTTCTTGGATGTTTCAGTCTTGGAACCTCAGAGGAGACAGCATTCCTTTATCAACTCCTCATTAATATCCCATAAAAAAAGGCAAATGTTCCTCATTCTTGGGGCCAGGCAGAGTCAGTGTGCTCTGCTCTGGCCATACCCCAGACCCTGTGTGTGTGTGTGTGGGGATGCAGACCATGGGCTGTGACACAGCAGCACAAATGCAGCCCATCAGCGTGCTGGCTGGCTGCAGAGCTTGCAGCAGCACTGCCTGCTGCTCCTGCATGCAGCGCAGAGGCCATCACTCAAGTGGCAGGGGGTCTGTGACCACAGGGTGGCTCTGGAGAATGCTGTGGAGCAGCACAGAGAGGGAAGATGGGAAGCTGGTGGTGGGAGGCTCCAAGCAGCAGCAGCCAGGAGCCAAATTGTGACATGGGGAGATAAGGCTCTTGATGGATAGACCTCAGAAGGTTTGAAGGTTTTTGTTCTGCTTGAATAAGCAGTCAAATATTCACACAGATAAGCTTCAGAAATGCATCTGCTCTGAAAACCTTTGTGTCTTAAAAAGCAGGGCTGGAAATAGAACAAGAGAATTCCTCTGTGGCTTTTGTGGCTCCTGGGCTTTCCTGCCCCAGCACCAGGATGACCAGAATTACCCACACAAGCAAACCAAGAGTCAGGACAGCTCTCACAGTCAGACCTTCCCTGAACCTCAGGCATTCAACTGTGCCTGAGTACCAGCCCAGCTGAGGGCTGAAGGCAGCACTGAGGATGGCCAGCAATTAACCTGCACTTCCAACATCAGTGCTTGAGTGGAGTGCTTTTGGAGGGTGCATCACTTCCTTGGAAACAAATTAGAGTCCTGTACTTTACTCCAGCGAGTTTCCTTGTACCATAAGTTGTTTAAACTGTTTGTCATTATGCATTTCCCACTCAGACAAAAACAGACCACAAAGCCTGAGGCACCAAGGCTGGTAGGAGAGCGGAAATCCTGCTCCAAGTGGGCAGAGAGCAGCTCCCTGGCTCTGGGCAATGCTGGCAGACCCAGCAAAGGTTTGGGGCAGGAAGTAGCAATTTCTGGCTCTGTAGAAACCTTTCAGGTTCACCTTTGAAATATGATTCCCAATCAGTTCTGCAGGATTTCTGTCTGAGCATCCCCCAGCTTTGGCATGCTGAGGGAGGAACCAGATCCAAAGCCTGAGGTCAGAGCAGCAGAGGGCTTCCAGCAAGACAGAGTCCCTTTAGGGTCCTATTTGGGGTCAGCCCATCTCTTCCCCTGTGTCTCTCCCTGGGCTTTTCAATTTGCAATTTATTTTTTGTCCTAATGAGTCTCCCCATCCACCCCCTAGCTTTAACCTCTTCCCTGCCAAGCCGTGTCTGGAGTTTACAGGAGAAAGTTGTTTATGTTAAATTGCTTTGTAATAGTTTCCTCCTCCGCCACCTCCCTTCCTTCCCCAATAAAAGCCCTACGGCATGTTTGGCAAATCCTCTAAACAAAGAGGAGGGTTTGGAGACCCAACAAATATTTGGTGAACCCAGTGGGGAAATAATGTCTTTTTCTGAAGGACGTTACAGCCTGAATTCATAATAGTAGGAAACTAGTGTCCACCCTAGGTAAGGAATTGTCTACTTGCAGCTACCAGGCATAAAATACAGATGCCCAGGCAGCCAAAAGTCATCACTGGGTGCAGGGGGTTAACCCTGTGTTTTCCTCCCCAGTCAAGATGGTGCTGATGGCAGCAAACCTATGTGTTTGCTAATCTCCAAATGCTTGAAGTTGTCACAAGTGGGCAGGGAAAGGAGAACATAAAAGGGCAAGAGTGTTTTGAACTCACCTAGGCTGATGAACAGAAGCACAAGGCAATGAAAATCCATTAGCCTGACTGCTCCCTGCAGAGGAAAACCAGGCACACAAAATCCAATTCATTATTCTCTTTCTTATTTAACGCTAAGTAAGTCATTGAACTTTACTACTTGATCTATCCATTTTCTTTAGTAGTAGGTCTGCAGGAAATCTTTCTCTTCTCAAAGGGGGTTTCAAGTTTCTCACTGATATCACATAAAAAATACTTGGGAGTGTATGAGTAAAAAATAACTGCATTTCAAAGAGAGCATGAGCCATGCAGATAATGATAATTTTTCTTCTCTGAAGCACAGAACAGAAGCGTGGAGGCCCCTGGGAGCTGGGAGCACCATTGTTCTTCTTCCAGGCCATTATCTGGAGACAGGCCTTGAGATAGACTCTGATGAGGCCATGGGAAGGATTATCTGCTCCAGAGTGCTAATGGCATGCATTTGACAACATCAACCTTTTAATTTATGAGGTGCCTTGTAACCTAAAGGCAAAGAAATTCATACCATGCAATAGCCCAAACACATCCGGTGCAATTAAAAATTGTCTGATCCAAGCCCAGCCTGCTCTACAGCCCCACTTTCCTAATTGCAGCTATGTAGAAAAGTTCCACCTTCCTAAAGGCACCTTACTGGATTTTGTACTGTGATGGCAGCGTTATATAACGAGAAATATATTAATGGAAACTATCCAGCACTGAAATCATTCCAGCCTTTTTATCACCACATTCCTTGCACCCACATAAGTGAAGTGTGCAGGAATAAAAGCTGCTCAATATCATTCACCAGCAGACACACATTATGGGGTTTGCTCACAAGCCCCTAAGAGCTCAGTGGTGCCCATGAGTGTTGGGATTCATATATACACTCTGGGCAACACAGAGCTGCCCTTCCTGGGAAATTATTTTTCCACTGTCCCTGGCTTGTGGCCATGTCACCCCTTGCATTTAAGGACAGTAAATGACAGTAAATCACAGTAAAGTGACCCACAACAGTTGCTCTTTTAGCTGCCCTGGTCCCAGCCTCTGTCAAAAGTTTGCCCCATGCTCCATGCTCTGGTCTTGGAAATAATAGACTTAAATAAATTTTTTTTTCTATTGAACCAGTATTTGTAAAAGACTAAATTTATTTTGACTTTTCACATACAGTGAGAAGCTTAATGGCTTAGTCACTGTGCTTCTGAATAGAATATTCAGAGCAGCTTCTGAAAGGGTTTGGGTGGCAAGTTCTCTTTTTTCAGCACCAGTCAAGCAAAACAATGGGCCAGAGAGGGCTGGTCTGAGTCTCAGCTTCTGCATCACCACTGGGCATGAGACTGGTGATCACAGGGATGGATCCAAATCAAGGCTGCTACCAAAACAGATGAACCTGAACCCATCTCTCTGCATCTTCCTATTGTTACCCCTGTTTGTGCAGCCTGCTGGGTGAGCTGAAACAAACCTTGTCTGCAAGGGCTTGTTTCCAGCCACAGGAGTCCACTGCCCATGCAGCAGCACAGCAGCAGAGCCAGGCCGGCAAGCAGGACATGCAATGGGATTTGAGGGCTGGGGAGAAGAGGGGGCAAGCACTAGCCTTGCCTTGGACAGGCTGATGTTGAAAACCACAGACAGGCATCTATCTACCCTGTTGCCAGACTGCTGGTAACTGCCTGGCAGTGAAACAGGAACAAAACCTCTCCCGTGGATGTTCTCAAGGTGGTTTAGAGCACTGCTACAACACCTGTTGTGACTGGCAATTACTGCAGCACCTGCCTTGTGCTGCATATGAGATAAAAGCTCCAAAAAGCCTGAGTATTGGACACAAGCTGTTTTGAGAGCATCCCCACAGATGCTCCCATGTCAGATCCAGCCTGGGTGCCCTGGTGGTGTGGCTGTCCCAGACTGGGACAGGAACTGCCGGGGTACCAGCGATGCCTGGGTAAGGGCTGTGTGTGAGCAGCAGGTCCCACATTGCCCTCCTGCCTCCCTGGCCATGGCGAGGATGGAGGATTGAGGATGGAGGATTGAGGATGGAACATGGAGGATGGAGGATGGAGAATGGAGAATGGAGGTAATAGACTTAAATAAATAGAATGGAGCATGGAGGATGGAGAATGGAGGATGGAGGATGGATGGAGGATGGATGGAGGGATCAAGGATGGAGGATGGAGGATCAAGGATGGAAGATGGAGGATGGAGGATGGAGGACCAAGGATGGAGGATGGAGGATCACTGCCTGCCAGGGAGCTCTGCCTGCCAGCACATCCCACACCACCCCGAGCGTCCTAAGTGAGCTAATTGAGATTTTATTTGACGGCTCCCAAGTGAGCAGTTAGGGGAAGAACAGACAAACAAAACACCCGTGGCTGAAGGCGGGCTGTGGAACAATGGGAGCTTTGTGGGCCATGTCCCAGCTCACCTGCTGCAGTCCAAGAGGAAGCGCTCCTCCCTGCGCTGCACAGTGCGAGGGTGGCGGCGCGGGCTGGCACTCACCTTTGTGTCTCAGGACACCTCTGGGTCCCTTCTGACACTCGGGAAAGGTGAGAGGGGCACACACTGTACACCCAAACAGCAGCAGACTGGGGGCACAGAGTGTCCCTGGGGTGGCTGTGGTGGATGGCATTTGTCCATCACCAGGGTGTCTGTAACCCTCACTGGGCCGGTCAGCGCGGGGCTCTCCATCTGCACATGGAAACTTTAACCCTGAGCACTGATCTCGCTTCCCCACTAGGAATTCCCACCAGGGGCTTTTCTTGATTGCTTCTTCTTAACAATAGGTATCTACATTTTGGCAGCAAAGCACTGTTCAAATTTTACCAGCTGGAAAAAATCGATTTGTGATGAGGTCTTGTGCTGCACTTGCAATTGTTCCTTACAGTGGCAGGGTCCCCCTCTGAGGGAGGGCAGCTTGTACATTTTAACACTCACCTGGCCCTGCAAAATGGCTTGTTGGTAGCTGAAATACTTATACACCTAGCAGCTGCTGAGGTTTTGAGCTCTTTAGTGTCTCTATTTGCCTCTTTGGTGTATACACTTAGACCTGCCTTTAAAAGCATTGTGCCAATGAGCTTAAAAGCAATTATCAAAATAATTTTAGTAGGAAGAAGCCAAATATCATGGCTTTGAGAGAGACACTGGGCCAGGCTTGCAAAGGTACATCACTGCCTAGAGACACACAACAGTTGCTAATGGCTAAGGCAGTGAACTAGTAAAAAAATCCTCATTTAATCTCATTAAGGACAACAGGATTCGGTGCATTACACAGGATCAGATGGGAAGGGTACAACATTACATCTGAGATGCTCTGTTAATCATGCCAATAGCAAAAGTCTGCAAATGGTAAGCTTCTGTTTTCTTCTTTAGGTTGTGAACCTGGAGGTCAGGACTCATTTCCTATTTGTCTGGGAATTTTGCACTCTGGTGCAGTCAGTATTAGTAACTCTGAGCATCAGTCCTGAAAGGAATAGGTATAACCAGACCCAGACACTGCCCAGCACCTGGTACAATTCATATCTGGATTCAAACAGCTGCCAGGGCACAGACAAAAAAACTTTGTGCTGCTGGGTGCTAAGGCCAAGCAGGCAAACATTACCATGAAAAACCTGGAAGCTGAATGGGGCAGGGAAGAAAAAAAGTTAACTTGTGAAGCAAATGTGAGTACAAGCTGCTGGTTTTGGTGAACCAGGAAGCTGATTGCCAGTTTACATAACAAACCCAAACTCTGCTCCATTTCCAGCACAGCAGGCCCGATTCTGTGGCTGGTTGGAAGGACAGAGGATGAGTCAGGGCAGGGGCACGGCTGGCAGCCAGTGCCAGCATGCCAGGGGCACACCCTGCACCCACAGCACCTGCCCACAGCAGTGCCACCTCCCGAGGCCATGGGGCACCTCCTGTTTGGCACCACAGAACAGGAGGGTGGCTCCAGGCTGGGGGATGGCTCCAGGTCCAATGAAACTCAGCTGGAGCCACTTGGAGAGGAGGAGGGGATGCTGAGGGGGTCCCATGTGTCCGTGGCTGGCCAGGGAGCTGTGTGGCTTTACAGCAGCTGAAAGCTGCTCAGGTGTGCTTTAGTTTGCTGCTGTTATCCACAAAGAGTAAGAAAAACTTCTAGGAATGTTTTGGGCATATTTCAGCTGCCAGTCCTTTGCTGTCATGGTCCTGTATGGAATGTCTGACCTCTCACACTTCTTAACCTGTGTTTCCACAGTGCCTCTGCCTGGTGTATTCCCCTCCAAATCAATCACACTTTACCATTAAAAGGCAACCCCTTCAGCATTGCCAAAGACACCCCAGTTTTCCTGTTTGCATTGACAATCCTGTGTTTGCTTACCAGCATCACATTTTTTATCCTTTTCCCATCTTGGTCGCTTTTCCCAGCAGAGTTTGGCAGGCTGAAGTTACTGAATTGCAGGGATAAATCACCTGCTGTTACCATGGGCGGCTGCTCCTGGCGGATGGGCAGGCATACAAACACCTCAGAGAAAAAGCAGATCGATTTCTTCTGCCACATGATTGTCAAAAAATATTGTTGATCTTACATTATGCGTGATTGTTTATATGAAGAGAAAGAATCCTTACTTCCTCCTGGGGCGTTTGGGAATTTGGCAGGGTCTGAAAGCGAGTCAGTGGTGCATAGGGTAATGCTCCGTGGGGAGAGTGTGCTTAGTGCTATTGCAGGAGATCACATTAGTGCTCTTGACACAATCAAACAGAACGTCCCAGCTGAACAATGAGTTTTTAGGCCGAAAAGTGAAACGTTAGCAAGGTGTGTACATCGCCGAGAATTTGCTTCATCTTGCTCGTTGATGTGGTGGTAACAGAACTATTTTTAGGTATAATCCTTCAAACAGAACATGACTTCTCCTTTCTGATTAATACAAAGCTGGCTGCTAGTCAAAGGATAATTATTTCCCAACACATCACCTAACACACACCAGCAAACAAAACACTCATTATTTGAACTATCCAGCACTAACTGCTGTTTAGCAGTTAACATTTTCTCGACAGTTTTAAAGGACTAATTGCTCCAGCTTCATTAGCAGAGGTCATTTGCTGTTGGTAACAATACTTTTCTGGAGATAGCCTCTCGTATGAGATTAGATTATCAGGTCAAATTCTGCTCCCAGTGGCAATGATGCCTGACCGCATTTGGCCTCATGAAAGTCTGCTCTTTTCAGTTCATAGCTGCCCAATTTCCAGGCCTGCAGCTGATATATTACATAAAGGAAGTAAGTGCACTCCACCAGACGGGAAATTACAATAAATTAGGAAAGTGTGCAGCACAAGGAAGGTTTGCAAAATAGCCACTTCAAGGTTGTTAATAAAATCTCAGCCTCAGATAGTGTTTAGGAAAAAAAAACAAAAAAAGCTGATAAAGAAGTTGTTCTTATAGTTGACGACACATGGATACCCAGGAGGGCAAGCAGCATCTGCATAAGAACCAGTGCATGCAGCAACTCAAACACCCAGCTGATGTTGTCAAATGCACAGTTCAGATCATAATCCACCTTTTTTGCACATAGTTCCATGCTGCTTGGAGCTATAGACAGTGGATGCTGAGGGCTGCAGTCTCAGAGTGCAGCGGATTTGCAGGAGGGCTTCTGTGCAGCTCTCACCAGTGGGGAGTCCTGCAGAGCCTGCTGGGTGTCTGAAACAGCCTCAACTTCCCTGAGCACACGCAGAACTGAATCCAGCCCTTCAAGCTGGTCTATTCCCATTCAAACACATGGAGAGAGGCAGGCTTCTTTTCAGAAGTGCTGAGCAAACACTGCACGGAGTGTGGCCGGCGCCTTGGACAATCAGGCGTCTTCCATGTGGAAGTCTCCAGGCATCCTCGCCAAACAATTTTGGTCCTGGCAGCTGCAGGACATTTTCTCTGGGCGGATTTCTGGTTTACCTGTGTCTCCCTTCCCTGCAGGCCTGCAGCTCTTTGCTGTTGCTTTCCTGCCCACGTACGTGTGCAGCCGCATGCCTACCACCTTTTCTTTCTGACTTGCAGCTCCAACTGCTAATCCATGTCTGGTTTTCGTCAGAAAAAAATATTCATCCTGAGTGTTTGACTCATTGCCTCCGGAGTATTTCAGCTGCCCCACAACGCTTCTCAGAGTATCCTCCTTCCCTGCAGAGAACAGCGTGTTCTGAGTGTGATCCACAGCAGACTGCTCGCCAGCAGCCTCCCCTTCCTTGCACACGTGTGTGCCACATGTCCTGCTCTGTCCTCACTGGTACTGTACCACTGCCTTTTCCACGCCGTGCAAGGTGGACTGGCATCCCCTGTGCAGGCTGCCACTGGGATTGTTTCAGCTCTCTACGAAGGCACTCAGCGTGTCAGCCTCCAGACTCTTCCAGCAGGTCCTCAACTGGCAAAAATTCAACAGCAGACAAATCCTGACTGCTTTGCTGACACAGCTGGCCCTTCTGGGGTCAGTAGGCCAAACTCATCCTACTTCAGTGCCATTACACTTGTCCAGGAGATGCATCACTCAGTACAGCTCTTCAGCAGGGCAAGCAGAGCAAGTTCTGGCCATAAATTTCCCACCTAAGTTGGACCCTGTTGATGCAAAAATGTCACCACTTTTTAAAGCCTAAGGACAGGAGTGTTTGGATAGTTAAAACTGAGTGTATGGACTGATTTATAAGCTGAAGAGCCAAGTCCATCGGGCTGTCCTGCTCCATGCAGTAGGCCCTGTGCTTCTCCAGGATCTAGCACCCTGCTGAGGATGAGGGCTTGACAGTCACTTCAGTTCCCAGCCAGGTGCTGGGATCCTGTCCTGCTCTATCCAGGAGGCAGGGACCTGGCCCTGCCCTGGCTCTGTGATCCACAACATGCACAAGGAGAGCAGTGCTGTCTCCCCATCCCATCCCATCCCATCCCATCCCATCCCATCCCATCCCATCCCAGACGTGCACAGCCTGTCATTGCAGTTGCTGGCATCAGACATCACCATTCAGGGCACACTTTTGGGCACCCTTTTGGTCTTGTTATGTTTGCTGTAATCAAAGATAAAATCAGATTTTTTAAAAAATCATTTGATGGCAGAGCCCACTTCACTTAGCTCCTGATCTGATGTCACCCCAGCATTTTAAGGAGCCCATTTCACTGTTATCAAGGAAGACACCATTAACTGCAGCTCACATCAAACTCCAGTGACATCAATGGAAAAGTATTATTTACTTCTCCAGTCCCTTTATTTTGTATTTGCATAAAAAGAGTAACTTTTTTTCCCCCCTGAAAATACAACATTAGAAATTGCAAAGGACAAATTCCTTAACTTTGAAAACAAAATAAAATGAACAACTGGTTTCCAAAACAAACCGTGAGCCACCACCCTGAAGAACTCGCTTTGGGAAGTGCTGTTCCTGGGAGCTGATATTTAATTAAACTACACTCCTGAGTTTAATAAAGCCAAAAAATACTTCACTTTTATTCTGCACTGTCTTTTTGTTTCTCTGTCTGCCATTTATTCATTTCAGTAAGGAAAAACTTTATGAAACCACAAGGATAGAGCACACCTTCATAAAGTAATAAAGGAAGACAATCTTTCGGAGCAGGGACACAGAGCTGCAGCACTTCTGCTCTCTGTAACTCTTTGCTTAGATCAATGAAAAATACAACGTTCAGTTATCATGACCTGCTTGGGCAGGATCAGGCCTGCTGTCAGCATGAGGTGGACCCACTTGTGGGGTGGCATGTAATGCTTACAGAGATTTCTTTCTACTCAAGACCATTTTAAGCTTTCAAATTAAGTGTCCTCTGTAATCTTAAATATTCTGGTCTCCTGACTCCCAGCCATGTACTCCAATGACAACAACAACAAAAGGGGAAAAGAAACAAAAAAAAGAGAAAAAGAAAAAAAAAAAAAAAAAAGAGAAGAATATATTCCAGAAAGGAATAGTTCAAGAAAATGAGTATTCATTATCAGAGTGGAAACACCTTGTCATTAGCCATTAATTTTTTCCCATTAATAAGGGAAGTCAGTGGATTTCACTGCAACAGGAACACAACCATACTGGGTTTCAAACAGGTTTTTTACAACACTGTGTCAGGAAAAGCCATTAGATCAAGTTGTATTGGTAATCTGAGCCATCTTTGGAGAAAAACAAATGCTGTTCTTCCCATTACAGGTTGGTATTGTTTCAAAACCTATAGAGACACACTTGCTTGTGCTGCAATGGTATTTATTGCACATAGACCAATTACTTACACAGTAGTAAATTGCACCAAAGTATAAATATGTTATAAAACACACACAGAGAGAAAAATGGAAATGACACACAAGTGCTAAAATAACAGCAGATTCACGTGGGCATTTGGAAATAAAAATAAAAATAATAAAGTCTCTTAAGATATTTTAATTTATAATATGGATATATTTACAGTACCTTCAAAAAATAATATTAAAAAAGTCACTCTCTCGATAAAACTCTAACAGATCAGACAAAACCAGAAATCAGGTTCAGGGTCGGTGTTACGCAAACCTCCGTTTCCTTTTCAATCTGCATGTGTGTATGTGTGTGCAAGTAATATCTTCAAATAACTTTACAACTCTTTAACACTGTGCAAAAAACGACTTTGTCGCCATTTTTTAAAAAAAAAATGTGCAGTAAATTTTTGTTGCCAGGATTCTCCCCCCTCCCCCCCGTTCATCTGTAATTACAATGAACAAGCTGCAGAAGGTTCCTCACCCCCCCTCCCCGGCCCTTGTCCTAAAACCCCATTAGTGGTATGTAAATATGCTGTTTAATATAAACATGGTCCGTTCATTCCCCTGTACAATATGCACAGCTTGAGGTAGAAGTTTCTCAGCCTGACTGCTATTGTCTGGCCGAAGGAGATAAGCACAGTAAAACTCACTGCTGGCTGATGCAGAGGGAATAAGCACAAGAGTGTGGGTTGGGTTGTTTTACCCCCTTCCAAAATATACCAGCGCTCCTCACTGCTCATTATTTTCTCTCTCGCTACTCTGCAGGCGAGCAGAGCAGGGCTACTCCGAGCTTAAAACTCATCTTGCCGGCAGGTCTCCGTCTTGCCGGCCGCGCTCTGTGCCCGGAGCACCTGCAGCACCGACCCCGCGCCTCCCAAAAAATCCCGGTGCCCTGGGAGAGGGGATGAGCCCCGGGGCCGGGGCCCAGCTGAAGCCGAACTCGGCCGCCAAGGGCCAGCAGCACCCGCTGGCTCGGCCAGCAGCACGGTCCTGGGACAGCCACCCGAGCGCGGGCGCTGCCGCCACAGTCCCCGCGACAGCGCGTCTCCTAAAGACACGGCGGCTGTCCCCGGGATGGGCTGCTGGTTTCCTCTGCTGTCCGCTCAGTGGGTTTCCTGTTTTCTGTAGTTTCGGATGAGGTATGTCGTACACCAGTTCACCTGCTTTTATTCCTAAGTAAACACCCGCACTCCCCCTGCCAAGGCAGGGATCGTTTCGCTCGGCAATAGCATTACCACCGGGCAGCTGCCGCGGCTTTCTCCGCTCCTGCGTGTCTCCCTGCCTGCCTTTCCCCCCTGTCCCGGCTCCGCCGCGGCCCCCACGCCCCCCTATACCTTGGACTCCGAGTCGGAGGCTTTGCTATGTCTCTCCTCCAGGCTGGACTCGCTGCCGCCCCGCGTGCCCCCGTTGCAGTCGGACCAGGTCCCGGCCAGGCTGCGCTCGGGGGAGCCCACGGTGCTGATGAAGCCCCCGGGCAGCCGGGCCAGCTCCCCGCCGCCGCCGTGCAGCCACCGGTCGGCTTTCCGGCGGCAGCAGAGCAGCCTCTTGAAGGCCTTCCGAAAGTCGGGGCTGCGGCAGTAGATGATGGGGTTGAACGCGGAGTTGGCGTAGCCCAGCCAGTTGAAGAAAACGAAGAGCCAGTCCGGCACCAGGTCCCTGTTGAAGACGTTGACGATGTTCACCAGGAAGAAGGGGAGCCAGCAGAGGGTGAACACCCCCATGATGATGCCCAAAGTCTTGAGGGCTTTCTGCTCCTTCATGGCCATGATGCGGGAGGTCTTTCGCTTGCTGGCCCGGCCGTTGCCGAGGATGGGCTGGTGGTGAGGGTGAGCGGGCAGGGGCGTCTGCGGCTGCTCCTGGCTGCCGTAGAACCGGCCCTCGCACCTATCGATCTTCCTCATCTGCTCCTTGGCCTCTCTGTACACCCGCAGATACACAAAGATCATGATGAGAAGGGGGATGTAGAAAGAAATGATGGACGAGGCGATGGCGTAAGCCCTGTTGGTGACGAAGTCGCAGCAGCCCGGATCCTGGTAGCACTCCAGCGCCTGGGGGTCGTCATCCCGCCACCAGTGCATCATGATGGGCAAGAAGGAGACCAGGGCAGAGATGGCCCAGACGGTGCAGATGATGCCCTTGGCCCGACCCTTGGTCATGAGGCTCTGGTAGCGGAAAGGCGAGGTGATGGCCAGGTAGCGGTCGATGGCGATCACGCACAGGGTCTCGATGCTGGCCGTCACGCAGAGCACGTCCAGGGAGGTCCAGCACTCGCACAGGAAGGACCCCCAGAGCCAGGTGCCCCGCACCACCAGCGTGGCCCCGAAGGGCACCACCAGCAGCCCCATCACCAGGTCGGCGCAGGCCAGCGAGGTGATAAACAGGTTGGTGAGGGTCTGCAGCCGCTGCGTCCTCCCGATGGCCGCGATCACCAGCACGTTCCCGGCCACGATGAGCAGCACCACCAGGGCCATCAGCAGGCTCATGCCCACAGCCCACTGCTGCGACAGCTCGGCGGCGGGCAGCTGCCTGCTCCCGGGCGGCACGGCCGTCACCCCGGCCACGGAGCGGTTCTGGGGGCCGCAGTCCGGAGGCAGCCACCCATCGCCCATGGCTGTGCGGGGCGCTCCGGCCGCCGCTCCGCACCGCGCCGCCGCCGCCGGACGGACCCGCCCCGACACCGCCCTGGCACCGCCCCGGTACCGCCCCGGCACCGCCCCCGTACGGCCCCGGTACCGCCCCAGCACCGCCCGCCGCCAATCGGCACCGAGGGAGCGGCACTGAAGCGCCCCGCCCGCGCACCGGCGGTACCGCCGCTCCTGTTCCTGCCCCTGTTCCTGCCCCTATCCCTGCCCTATTCCTGCCCCTATCCCTGCCGGTATCCCGCCCGGACCCCCCGGACCCCCGTCTTTGCTCTGGCTACGCTCTGCCTGCCCCGCGGCTGCCGGGCACAGAGCCCCCTTCCCGCACGGCAGCGTGGATGTCCCGGGCAAGGGGTGTCTGTGCCCGGCAGCCGCAGGGCAGGCAGGGGATACGGGCAGGGTGGCTCCTACCGGCTTCTGGAGCAGAAGTTACTTCTGTTTATCCCTGAAGAAAGCAAAATGCCAGCACTGTCAGCGTCATTCTCCACTGGAAAGTAATTGACATCCCCTCCCATTGGATGTCCCCATCAGGGACAAGTGTCGCGCTCGCAAGCCCCCTGTCCCCAGTGCCTCCTCTCCCAGCCTCGCAGCCCCAGAGCCCCCATGTAAAACCCGCTTAAAGGGATGATGCTGCCAGCTCCGTGCAGGGACTGCGGCTGCCGCTTGTCCCCTGCATCTCCCCACTGCGAATCCTCTTTTCCCCTTCTCCAGCCCTGCCAGACCAAGGCACTGCAGAGTTGAGAGGTGGGAGCCCCAGCTCCCTTTTCTGGCTTTTCTCTGCTGTGTGGAACAGATCTCTGTGGACTTTTAAAAATGCCTGCAGTAGCTTTTACACAGTCTGGTCAAACCCATGAAATCTAGGGACTGCTCGAAATGTTAATACTGTTAGTACCATTGTTTGGTAATGAGCAGTAAAGTACGTGAAACATCAGGAGGCTGCAATGCCCAGATAACCAACTGGGCAAATCCCTATCCAGGTCCCATTCCCTTCTGTGAAACCTGCTGCTAGGAACTTGTTTGGTTATATTTCCATATACCTGCTTAGCTCTCTGTTCTGCTCTGAAGCTGTAAGACTGCATTTTACTGCATTTTACTGTTTTAAACTTCTTAAAATAATGTGGAGCAACCACTGAGTAAATGAGAACAATGTCCCCTCTCTCCTGCCTTTTAAATCATTGGCATGTCTTTACAGCAGCACCAAATGTTCCCCGCAGCACTCTGGGAGCAACTGGAAGTCACAGTTATTTTCTTCCCCCTATATATTTATTCTGCTAAGACTGCTCTGCTGTTCCAGCTGGCCCATAAAAATCCCTTCTAGGCTTAGGCTTGATTTACAAGGTCGCAACCTGGGAAAAAATTATTTATTTATTTACACACTGTTTATTTAACCCTGACTAAAGGCCACACACCAGCGTGGACCTGCTGCTTGGCAAACCATTCCCTCATGTTCCCATGGACTTTGCTTTGCTGCTTGTCATCTGCTGGACCAAAGCATGACCCTCTTTAGTGGGAAGGGAAGGAGGCATGACATCTTCAAGAACAGAGGGAGATCTTAAGCCAAATGAAAAGCAGAAGGGTTGTTTCCAGGAGTATTTGCCCAGGTCTGGGATCTGTAATTCTGATCTAACAAAAAAATAATAATATGAAACCAGGTTAGTGGAGCTGTGGGATAGAAACAATTTTTTATTTTCTGCATTTAGCTGGAGCACTTAAAGTAAATATGAGGCCCATGGTGCATCATTGCACCAAAACCTTCACAGATGAGATGCTTGGATGAATTTTGTGAATGTGTACAATCCATTTTAGCATAAAATCAGCCAGAAAAAATTCTGATAAAATCTTACATATTTTTCCCAAGATGACACTGAAGCAGTGGTGGGGATACCCTGCAGCTGTTTTGCTTGCTATTCCTGGAGCACCATCCATCTGTCATCTGTCCAGATCCATTATTGTTGTAATATCTTTACACAGTTAATAAATACCATAAACTAATAAAATGCCAGCTCTTTGCCTATCAAGCTATCCTATCAGATCTCCAGCAGGAGATCTCTTCCCACCATAAGAGAGCTTAAAGGTTGGAGGACTAAAGGAAATTATTAACAAATATGCAATAAAGCAGAAGACACATAATAGTGTGTTGCTTCTCCGTGTCTTTGTTGGTTCCACACCCGTCAATCTGGAATGTCAGATCAGAGCTGGAGCCAGAATGTCTTTGGGAAACAATGCATTTCCAAAGGAAAAAATAAGCAAGTTTACGGATTCTGTACAGAATATCCCTCTGGCCCTTGCAGAACAGAGCAGCCAAGTATTCACTGTGGGCTTAACCCCTTTCAGAGCACTACCTTTTGCAAGTCTTCTTTAACTCCAAATTTCCTTTTTTTTTTTTTTTTTTTCATTTCAGACAGCTCTTTAACATGATTTAAATATTTCCTTTCATTTGCATACTATTTAAGGATGTTCTGTTAGGTCAAGAGAAGAGCTTACAGCACTGAAATGGTTTCTCCTTGCTCTCCAAATCACAGTTTTTTAATGAGCAACAGGTAGATCTGATGAGAACCAAAATGTATTGCATTTGAGGAACCCTGTTGGCATGGGCTGTGAAACCTCAGCATTTCAGGAACTGAAGTGAGCCATGTGGGTGTTTTTTAAACACACTCAGTCCTTTGAGATGCTTTGCACAACTTCCAGCTTGGCTTCATGCACCTCCCTCCATGCAAAACAGATTGCAAGAGGAGGGTCCTGCTGAATGGGTTCTGTCCCGACCAGCAGCACCAGCAGTGAGGCAGGAGGCTGGGAATGGTGCTGGACACTGGGACTAACCCCTTCCTTCATTGTAGCTGTAGCTAGGGCAGTGGATTTGCTGTTGCCACTCTGACTTTCTGCTGTAAGCCATCCCTGAATCTCCAGGACTGCTCTGAGCTCTGTATGCCTCGTGATGCCCTTAGACAAGGATCTTGTCTTCCTTGCCCAGTCTTGCTCCAGCTGTGCCTTCATGAATCAAATTCAGGGACCACTATTATTAACATAATTCCCTCTAAAAACATGAGCTATTTGTTCTCTTAAGGCATTTATCAAAGTCCACTGAAAAGCCTGGAAATCCTCCCATTGATTTCAGTGAGCCTTGTGTTGTCACTCCTTCTCTAGAGAAAAAGAACCACCAAAAAGCAAATTAAAAATGCATTTGCTGTCCATTTTTCTTCCTGCTTTCTTCCTTAATCTCTTAGCAAACTTAGCATGCATCTGGTAAATAATTTTGTGTTTGCTACCTCAACAGTTGACTAAAACCTTCAGGAAAGTAGGTGAGAAACAACTCTGAGAATCCTCATGTGAAGTGATCAGGCTTCACCCTCTCCCTGCTGCCCCAGGAAGAAATCATCACTTGGGTATATTCACACTGGACATTTGTTATTAGAGAAATAGAGACATGATGGAACATTGCCACAAGATCCATGTCTCTTGCTTTTAAAATAAACATCTTGGCTTTGACTTGACGTTTATTTTCCATAAATGCCTCAGCTTCAATTTGGCATTTCAAGCAGCAGCAGGAGGCTGTTATCCTGTGACAACACGCAATTCCATTGACATTATCTCCTGAGCACGTGTGACAGTGCTCCAAATACTGTATATAGGTGATTTTAGTTGAACAATATCAGAAAAATATAAAGCAAAGGTATCAAAGAACTGAAGTTCCAGCCCTATGCTGTGTGTGTGACACTATAATTCCATGGGGGATGCTGTGTACAAGTGTGAGCTACCATAGGAAGCACACCCTGAATTTGACTTTGGGGGTCCAAAGCAGTGAATGCTTATTAATTCCTTTTCACTCAAGGGCTGTGGCTGATGTGATGGTTAGCATGTACAGGACTGAGCATATCAGTGTTTTGAAAAGCTCCAAACCAATCTGAACACAAATAAATAAACCCTGATGCTCTGGAAGACCCTGCCACAGCAACCCAGCCATTGTTCAGAGTATTTTTGTCATCAGGAGACTGTCTTACAGTCATGTTGATTCATTAATTCCATTCAGGTGATAAAAGAGATGCAATATATCTTTCTGTCTCTCTTTCACACACTGAGCAAAACAGTGCTGAAGAACAGCCAAGTCATGTTTCTTGTCTCCTGAAATCTGTGTTTCTTTGTGGTTAAAAAGTCAAAATTCAGAAGACTGAGTTGGACCAACACCATTCAATTCTCCCAGAATGGACTTCATTTGCAATCTGGACTAATATTAATCTGGACCAAAAATAATGTGCTCATTAATCCAGATTACAACTGACTGTAATTGCTCAGGTTTCTGGGTATTCCTGGCTGCATCCCCCTGTACTTTCTTGACATCCTGACTCCGCTACAGAGACACTGGCACTGTGAGAAAAGGCTGCCTCTTTTTTAAGCATCAGCAATTCCTGTGAGAGGGGTGGCAAAACATTTTACAGCAGGCCAGAAAACCCTGCAGTGGCCAGAGCTTTTGTTTATACGGAGAGATTGTGGTCAGAGATGACAGCAGAGGAGTGATGACTGAGTCCTCTGAGGCTTCCTGTTAGTCTATTCCTGCTTCAATGCATACTGGCTGCAAGAAGTTGCCTTATTTCTCCATCCTGATGCTTACCCATCCATAGGATGACAGTAGCATGCTTTGGGAAACTCCATCTCACATTTTACCTGGGAAAAACCTGGTGCTTCAAAACCACATCTTAATGTGTGGGCTTGATGAAAAAGCACAGCAGCAGCATTTCAGTGTCCAGCAACGTGCTGGGTGCTGAAATGTGGAATTCACAGACCATTTCTTTCCCCTTCACATCATGGGTAACTAGAGCACATAAACAAGTGCCTGGAATGTTAAAAAAGACTCATTCAGTGTTTTTGGATGTGTGGGAAATCTGTATCTCTGTTCTGAATGGCAGAAGACTGACTCGAGCAGCATGGCTGAGGGTCAGCTCCAGCTGGCTGTGATGGTGGGTGATGGTTGAGGCTGATTTAGGGGTCTGGTCAGCCCAGTGCTGCTGGCTGAGTGTCTCCAGATGCAGCTCTGAGGCCTTGGATTCTGTAGGAACATGGGTTAGGGCTCCCACTGCGAGAAAATACATTCTGGATTTTTTTTTAAGCGAGAAAAGTCAGTTGTGGTTCATGCTAACTTAGGCAGTGCCATGGGAAAGATCTCTGAAGAGCTGAGGTTGTGTCACTAGATGTGAAAAAGTTAAATAGTTGTTCCTTTTTCTGTGGCATTAAGAGTGCCTTTAGAAGGTTTGAGGGATTCTGAATTGCAAATTTTAATTTTGAAACCTATCTTTTTGGCAGTTTAAAATATTCAGTGACAGGCTTTTTCAGTGACTGCTTTTATTTGGTGCAAATAAATACAGGATTAGCTAAAAGAGGAAGAAATAGTAGGATGCATCAGTGTTAGATGGGGGTCTTGCAGAGCCATGCAAGGCTGCTATCAAGTAGCATAGGAAAACACAAATATTAAAAATAATCTTGGAAAAATGTATTGCAACAACTTTAATTCTGCATTGTTCTTGTTTTCCCTAACCTGTTGCTTTATACCTGTCTGATAAATGTCATTGATACCTGCTTCTGGAACCTGCTGAAAATGTTTAAACCTCCTTAACATCAACCTCAGATGTAGTCAATGCCTGTCACAGAGTGAAAACTGCTGGGTTTCAGTCATCACAGAATAAATGGTTGATTTGCACCCACGTGGGTGAGCTCACCCCTTACCAGTTAATGCACTGCCCTGACTGACTTGCAGACCAGCTGAGCCTCTGGCAAGTGGGGAAGGAAAAGTGCTGGAATCCTGTGGTGCCTCCTTCTAAACGCATTCCCAGTGTTTAAAGCAATGCTTACAGTAACACATCTGCGGCTGATAACCTCTGCTGACCATTTCTTGGTGGAACTGGATTCTTGGGATTAAGCTTTTTGTCACCTCTGCATCTTTTGGTTTTCAATAGTTGTGGACCAGGGCATGCACCTTTTTTATTTATTCAGTCTATCATAAAATAATTTTAAGATGGTGATAAATTGCCTCACTTTTCACCTGTATGCTTATCAATTTTTTACTACAAATTAAATTATGATATTCCAGCTCTGCAAGTAACATTTCTGATGGCAAATCCCCTTTTAGGTACCACCTATTGGGAAATATCTCTTCAGTCTGCTTTTGGCAACAGACACCTGGTATGGTAAGAAGAAGTGCTTAGCATTCCCCTGTTTCCTGGAGGTAAAGTGGATAAACGTGTTCTGTACTTTTGGAAATCTGGTCAGAATTTAAAGCTATATATCTACATCTTTCAGTAAAATAATTATGGTCTAAAAATACAGTTTTAACTAAGGAAAAAAAAGAAAAAGCATGCTGAAGTGACCCTTTAATCAGTGAGCCTTCCTGTCACATTCCTCTCTAGCTTTGTTCAATGACTGATGAAGCAAACTTAATATTGAGTCTTATCTCAATTTTTATTGTAAGAGCCTAATTTTGAAGTCAGTTTGACCAGACCTTCCTTTCCCCCATCCTCTTCAATCAACAAGACATTTAGCAATATACAAATACCTCACTATGGCTTCAAGCTAAACTCATTTATGACCAAGTAACATAACTTGATATGCCTGTTTTTTATATACAATGGTTTTGGACAAAAAAGAGGATAAATATTTTTTTTTTTTAAGGTTTTCTCTATTAGCTGTTAGACTTAATGCATATAACTCCTCCATATCTGAGTAGCAAAATCTTGCATCTGCCAACAAATTTGTAATGCATTAGTAACAAAGCCATAATTGTATCTAATAAATACTCTCTTTGCTGTCACTGGGCTTTTGTGAGTCTGAAGAGCTGTGAACCACTTTGCAGTCCTCATCTGAAAGATCTCCTATAGACAGAACATTATGACTATTTTAAATAGAAAAGCTGTTATTGAGGCACCCCTGTGTTCAAGCTGTTCTTGACAGTAACCACAGGCTGCTCACTGCAGCCTTGCAATCTGAAACTGCTAAGATTGTAGTTAGCTTAGCTGTTGTCACTCAGCAAACACCTTGTTCCTTATGATTTATTTATCCTTCTATTCTGCAGACTGTCCAGGAATGAGTTTGGGACTTTTCACACGTTAATTATTCGTAATGATTCAGGGAGATTGTTTATGCAAACACATTTCAGGCGACAGGCTCTCTATGAACTCTTTTCCTTCCTGATGTCTTTGTGTATTTGCTGTTCCTCATGTATTGTCCACAGAACCCATGGATCACTGCAAACCATATCATGTGGCATTGCTTTTGTTCCCCAAAGGATGAGTCTCCAACCCATGAGAGGCACTTCTGGAAGGAACACAGGAGAGCCTCTGACATGGGCATTAGGGCATCTCACTGCTCCCCAGTCCTAGGCACCTCTCATCCAACTCTTTCTGAAATCACATGTTTTTGGAGACTGGGTTGGGCAGCTGGCATTGCTCTCAACTTTTTACTTAGTTGCTACTTGCAGTTGTCCTACAGAGGGTTTGGTATTTTGATTAAGGTGGGAGAATTACTGAATCTGGCCTGTGGTACAGAAATGCCCTCCTGCAGACTTAATCACACTCACTAGGTGCAAGTTAGGAAGGGATTCAAAGGGACAGACAGGAGAAATGACATTGCCCAGAAGGAACTTTGCAAGGTGGGATTGTTACAGGCAACTTCATCATCTCCACTGGTGTGTGGCCTGTGGGATTGGTGCCTCTGATTGCAATGAACTTGTCTTTTCCTCTTTATGCCCATTTCCTGCTCTTATTACTCTTGGCACCAGTTACCATCCCATGAAAAGCCATTCTTGTGGGAGCAGGACTAAGAGGGCAGGGCCCTTGTTTCTCTCTGAGTGAAAAGGCCTGATGATCCTGACATGCTGCAAGGCCTCTGGGGAGCGGCGGCTGCGCTTGCACAATCGCCAGGAGCAGGAGATACATGCATACATAAAGCAATCCCTCTGCTCTATTGAAAATAGAGTAGCAAATAAACACCTGGCACTGGCCTACTGGCACTGCCTGTGTCCATGTTCAGGTGCCAACTTTTAGAAATATGTGAGCCCAGTGGCACGATCCCAAAAGCAAGCAATGAGAACAACCAGAGGCCTTGACACTGTAGCTGGAGTGGAAAGACTGAAAGAGCTGGGTTTGTTTACTCCAGAGACATCACTAAGGGGACACAATGACAGTGTAAAATGTTCCTGCAAAGAAGAGAGGAATAAACTGTTCTCTGCTGGATACAGGAGAAAAAGGAATGGACATACATTACAGCAAGAGGCATTGGGGCTGCAGTGCAGACAGCTGGACTCGAGTCTGGGGAGGCTGGGAAGTAACTTTATGCAATTAAGTGAGGTCTCAGGTTAGAAGCATCACTGAATTTTAGAGTTTAAAGTTCTCTTACATGTAGTAAAGAGAAATGTGAGTTCTGGCTGTGCTTCAATTCTCTTTGAAGAAGATTTTTTCTCTATATTGTCTAATGAGGGAGCCCAGCTCCCTACATTAGCCAATTCATTTAAGTGCCTGAAGTTAAATGGGATCAATCTGGGCCTCAGTGGCTGGCCTTTAGCCTATGGCTCATCCTCAGAGCCTGTGGGTCCTGTGTCATGATCTCCAGTTTCTGCTTTCACCATTGCCTTTCAACTTCTTTGATGCAGTGAATCTTTGCTTCACAAAAGCTTGAACAACCTTAACATTACACATATTTTCTGTTCTTCAGAAAAGTTAAGCATTTGTTTACAGTGCCAAACTGTTTAATTATTTGCCCTTTGAAAATATAACCATTATTCTAAAGGCTTTACCAGGTAAATAATTTTCCTTCCAGAATAATTGATAATGAGTAGCATTTTGCCTACTGGGTCATATTCCAGTGTAAGTCCTAAAAAGCAGATGAGGGAAAAGAGGTTTTAGTCTCAGTTTTCAAAGATTCTTTAGAAACACCATGAAGTAGTGTAAAAAACCTAGAAAAAGGTGCCATAGCAACACCATAATAACCTGACTGTCCTACCAGGTCAGAAGATGTAGCACTAACAAAAGTTTTTCTATAACCTCATTACTGTGAACTAAAGAAATATTGAGTCATCCTCTTGGTTATTTAACACCAAACACTGTCTTGTGGCAAAGGTGCCCTCCCCAGAAAAGTCATACTGGCCTAAAACTCTTATGCTTTTACATTTAGAAAAACTGAGGTCTTTCTTAAATGCTCTATATTCTGGTTGTTTTTTGCTTGTTTGTTTCCTGGTTGATTTTTTCCCTTGAGCTTTTAGGGTGTGCTTGCTTTGCTTTTCATGTTGTAAGCCTGCAAGAAAATAAAAGGTGAAGGTCTTCAATGAACTTTGTGGAGCTAAAACTGAAAAAACTCATGGAATTGATATTTCAAACTGGAATCAAAACACTTGCATTGGAAAAGCTTCTGCAGCATGACAGAAAGTCTGTTACATGGCATATGTTATAGCCATGCTTCCATGGTCCGTTCATGGCAGGAATGAATGCTGATGGAATGACTGCAAAGCATGAGGAGGATGATGATGATGATGATGATGATTCTAACCTACCTTCTCAATCTGTTGTCTAATTTCAACCAGGGCTGACAGAGGGCAAAAGATCGCTAGTAGAACAATCTCCTCTCAATGCTACTGAAAATGGTATTTGGGTAGAATGAAGAACGCCCATCAGAGCCTCACTCACAGAAAGGCAGCTGCAGAGATGGTTTCACAGCAGATATCCAAGAACCCACAAGGAGAAGTATATTTGAAATGAAGCTCCCCACAGTTTTAATTTTCAGAGGGGTAATTGCTTAAACAATATGTGGTTGGAATTAAGGCACTTGGAGACTCAATTGCTCTATTGCCACCTACTCCTCATCCTCAGCCCCAAGTACTTTGAACCTCTTTGCTTCCTATCAACAAATTAAAACTAAAGAAAAGGTTAAACACCACCTGGGAATTATGTTTCTCAGTCCTGTGCTTGTTCTCTACAGACAATCTTTACTTCATACTCACTGAAGTTATTGTTACAAATCAGGACTGACTTTCTAATTTTGATTGCCATCTCAACAAGGTCTGCTTGATCCCTTAGAATCAAACACTATTTTTCTTCCAGCGAAGCTCCTGGGCTCAGCTAGACAGCAGCTCCTGCTCTCACACTGCTGTAAAGGCATGAGCTGTATCAGAGCACAGCTTGCTCCTGCAGCTGCCTTGGCTCCAGAGGGGTGTTTGTGTCACTGAACTAATCACACATGACTTGGACAAGAGGCAGGCAGGAGCAGATAAGGGGCTGTTTTTGCAGAGTCCGTTCTTTGTCCGGGGCCGTGTTTTGGTGAATGAAATCATTGCAGTGCAGACAGCAGTGTGACTGAGCAGGAAGGGAGCCTGCTTGCCCCTTACTTACAATCCCCACTTGGATATGTGCTCCCAGCCTTGGACATTTAACCCTTATGTGGCTTCTTCTCTAAGCAGTAACATTTTGTGTAAGAACAGTGGCGTGTTGTCTGGAACTGGTGAACTTTTATACCTTTTAAAACAGCATATATACTAAACAGGCAGATACTTAGCAAAACGAAGCAAAAACTTCCCTGGCATTTTCCTCATATGTGTGACAGAATAGGAAGAAATAGAGCTTTTTCTGTGCAAGATTTGTCCCTCCAGTATGAGTGGGAAGCCAATAACTTGGATATTTTTAGTCCCAGCATGAGCTGCTTATGGCACAGAGTAGCTCCAATACAAAATTATATGCTGTTTTTCTTCCCTAGGTGCAAATAAAGCTGTAGTTTCTTAGCTAGGCAGTTCCCACATTTTTTGGTTTGGTCAGTGCAATGGAGATGGTCTGTCTGTGAGTGCTGCCCACTACCCAAGCACTTGATTCCCAGCAAGAGCCATTCCCAAGAAACCCCCTGCTGGGCTTGAAAGCAGGTGTGCCTTCAAGGGAGGACCTGGTTTTGAAATTTTAATTGGCTACATGTTCTCTTAATTTCACAGGAAGATGATTGCAGGAAGGAAATGGGCTAAGGTGAGCTGTGAGGGGAAAGAAAATAAGCACTGTGAGACAGATGACAAACCTGGTGTGCTGCTAGAAAGGATTGCTGTGAACACGGATGGGGAAGAACTTCTGTGCAAGGGAGTGTGTTTAGCACATAATGTGAGATGTCCTGAGGAATGGCTTTGGACATGACACTTGAACATAGCAGCTGAAAAGAAGGAGGAATATAAAGAAAAACTTCCTGATAGTGTGATCTAGATGGCTATGGAGCAGCCTTGGAGAAGAGCAGAGATCCAGAGATCTCAAAGCAGAAGACAAATGTGATCAGTTGTGCTGAGGCAGAAAGGTTTGGACTGTTCCTGCCTTTGGAATTCCACATGGCAAGGATTGTCGCCTTCAAGACAGAGATGACACTGAGTCTAGAAAAGACTAGAGATTTTATCTTGTGTAAACAGAAGACCCCAGGATGAGCTGATCCACGCAATTCACTAAATATGTCAGGCTGGACTCCATTATTCCTTATTGTTGATATGTCTTCCCTGGAAGCTCAAAAATATGGCTCTTCATCAATTAAAAAATGCTGGATGGAGTTTTAAAACCTTGTTCAAGAACCACATCCAGAAACTCAGGCAGCTGACTGGATCTCAGCCACTGGATTTTGATTTGAAAACAAAGAAAACCCTGCTATGAATTGAGAGATCTATTACTATCAGTTTGTCTTTTGTCTGAAGTGAACCATTATCTGCTTCCTTAGGATCAAAGGTAAATAATTCAGGAACACAACAGAGAAGGAAAAAAGGATCCTTTAGCAAGACAGCTGCACATTTTGAGGCAGCCTGTTGTCAGGTCATGGCATGGCATGACATTCCTATGTCACTGATCTGAACAGTGACAGGGAAAAAGGTTTAAAAAAAATGAATGAGCTCAGATTTTTTTCACAGACAGCCTTGCAGTGATGAGCACACAGGGTCTTCAAGCTGTGACTGTCGGATTTGTCCACTGTCCCTCCAACTCACCCAGCCTGAGCAGATGGAGAGCACTGTGCTGTGGCTCACTCTTAGCATGTGCAATTATTAGCACTTTTAACGTGTTCTCTTCTACATCTCTCAATTTCTCACCTCTTACATTCTCAAGGCATTAGACTGTACTATATGTTTGACCCACAGGTTCTCCGTGCATCTTTCTTGGTTGGATGGGTAGTGTTGTGTTGCAGCCATGCAGAAGAGTCAGTTTGCAGGTGTTAGGTCAGGCTGGAATAGCTTACCCTGTACTACTGTCCCTCAATGCAGATAGGAAAGTTTGGATCATCTCATCAATAACAAATTATTTGTCTCTAATTATGTTTCAAACTCTGTGCTGTCTTTCTCCTTGACACAGTGAACTCTCTCAAGTGTTTGTCGCTGTCCTGGTTACCTTTCCCTCACTGCATCAGCCATGCAAAGAAACCCCCATTTTTTATCCCACTCATTGTCATGACAACACGTTTGTGTGCTGCTGCTTGTCATTTTATATCTCTAAAGCTGAGGAAACAGCACTGCTGTACTTCAGCCCTGTGAGCCCCAGTACTTTATGCTCTTGTTCTGCCCTGAGCTCATTTAAACTTCTACTTCCCTCCCTTTCTCTAGGGAAAACAGGAGGAAGGGGCCAAACTGTTAAAGCATGGGTGATGTCAGGATGGGCCAAAGGGGGAATGAAGGGAAAACAAGAAGCGAGATTAAAGCTGGAGACAAACCTCTTCTCTGTAGCACTGATACACGGGATAATTCCTCCCATCCTCTTCCCACTTTGAATTCATAACCTCAGCAATATGTTTAGGTAAATCCATTGTCTTTCAGCCTTCCCTTTGCTGCAAGATATTAAAATTTCATGGAAGAAAGAAATCCTACTTTTTTAGTAACTTTTATATTTCTTATCCTCAGATTCTCCATTGGTAACTGAGGAAGCAATTTTAGCCTACTTTAATATGGTGTTTAATATGGAGAAATCTTCCATGGGCAGGGGTTGTCTTCTGATAACGGGATCCTGGCTAGCACTGTATTCTGGCTGGTGTTCTTCTAAGCACTAAAGACCCCATCTAAATTATAGAAAAATGCCAGTGATTATGTTGATAAATAGGACAATCCCAAAGGGTTTAAAATAGCACTTAACAGCTTTGACAAGCTGCCTCAAAATTTCCTTGCAAATGAGAAAGTTAACACCTGGCTGGGAAATTTATTAAAATTGCAAATGTTAATTTGCTTCTGGCTTGACTTGGATCACTCATCATCTACAAGAAAATTGCACAGAGAGATTTGACCCAAAACACTGAATTATTTGAAGAATGCTTCCATTTCAAGAGCATCTGAGCTGGTGAAAATTTTACTGGAAATAATTATATTCTTTAGAATATATTTAGAGCCTACCTTGATGCTACAGAATTCTCCAAAGTGGTCTGATGGCTGTCTCCAAGGACTTTACTTGTAATCATTGCATGGAAAGTTCCTGTTACACAATTATACTTTTTCTTTTTTCCTGAGAGAACTAGTGCCTCTCCTGGCACTTGAAGTGCCATAGCAAAAAGCACTTGAGATCATCTTGCATGACAAAATGAAGCTGTGCTTGACACATAATTATATGTAATTGGAAGTGGAGTTATCTCTGGGAAAAGAATATGCAGACTTAACCTTCCTCCCAAACCACTCATGACCATAGGGCTGCTTCCTGCATTACTAAACAGAACACAAAGATTTGTGTTACTTTATGGCCTCTGAAAGGGGGCTGAAAAGTCTTTCAGACGCTGGCAAGTGAAAGGAGACACACGATAAAATCAGTATTTAAGATCAAGACAGATGGAGCGTCCTTCCTTTGGCCTGATCCAGTGAGGATGTGAATCAGTCATGGCTCTGAGTTTCCTTGACTGATTTGGTACCTCCACCCACAGCTGCTGGGTTTGGGAGGATGCTGGCGTGCAGTACCTGCAGCTGTTCTCACCTCAGCTCTCCTGACTCCCAGCCACTGCAGCCCACCAGGGTGACAGAGCAGAGTAAGGCAGGTGGATTCTATCTTATGGTGACTTTCTTGACATCCCTGTTTTCTGAAATTTTGTATAAATGCAACAGAGTTTGGCCCAGTACAACTATCTGGGTTGAATTTCCCCAGCCCACCACAAGTTCTGCCCATTCAGGTACATGACCTAACTTGTTTCCATGCCCCAGGGACACCCACAGCATCCCAGCAGATCTGTTCATATCCCTCCAGCTCCCTCCCTCTCCTGGGTGAGGCCACTTGTGTTCCAGGAGTCACAGATCCTCCCTCCTAGCAGCTGATGTTACTTCAGCATGAAGAAGAAACAAAGTGGGTTAAGCTTGATTTTAATTAAACATTTCCTGCTTTCACAATGAAAGTGGAAAACACATGTGGGTGTCTCCTCACACAGTGAAGGACAAAACAATGCTCTATAGGAATGGTGTAAATGTTAATTCCTTTGGCACATCTTGTCCAGCTCACTTTCCTTAAAATGTTTTCCTCCTGTGTGTGTCATAGAGTCCTGCAGATGATGAGGAGAAATGAAGATTCATGCAGTCTCTTTCAAACAGAAAGGATTCTTCACAAAAATGGTCTGTTTTCACTAGTTCCTAGCCCTGTAAGGAACAATAGGATGTGGAATAGCATCCAGATTCAGTCTCAGAAAGAGGTGTGATGCTTTGATTTCAGAATGGCTGTAGGAATCAATTGTTTCCTGTAACTCTGTGTGTACAAGTTGTAAAACTTCTACCTGGGCAAAACCATTAATGACTGCAAGATTCCTTTTTTGCCTTGCTGCAGTCTTGCCACTTGCCAGTATCTGGGACTACATCCCAAGGTGCTTTTCTGGAACAAGAAACTGATTTAGAGGCAGATACTTGGGGCAGTCAAATAGCAATCACAGCCTGGTTGACTTGATGGGCTGCAGGTGTGGCTCAGTGTGACACTTCATAGGCTTGCAAATCTCATGGAAGTGATGAGGAACTCTGCCATGGAGGTCTGTATTTCCTAAAAGATGTGGAGTTAGTGGTTGCATCTTTTGCATTTTTGGCTGAAGTGCCGTGACTGAAACCAAACTCGTTGCTCATGTGAACTGGCAGTGCTCTGGCACTGGGCTGGAGTGAATTGGCCCCAGGAGCAGAGGGATTAACTGGTGGCACTGGAGGTTACTCAGGGATGTTTTCCTTGGACTGCTGCCTTCCTCTTTCTGTTGAGCAGCCCTGTGGGCAATGAATTAAGATGAAGACACTCTGAGGAAGCACATGGAAAACACCCTGTTCTGCACAACCCGTGATCCTGCACAGCTTGCATGGCTGCAATTGGCTCTAACTCGTTTTGGCTCTGAGAACTCAGGCCCAAATTCCAGCATGGCAACCATGGAAAGCAGGAGAAGAACCTCTGGCCCATGGCCCTCCTCCAGGACAGAGGAGGCTTGGCCCTTCCATTCTCACCCATTCCCACTTGTTTTGCACAATCTCTTTTCATGCAGATTCTGTGATATCCTCAAGAAATCTGCTGCACTGCTTCCCTACAACTTCAACCAAAAGCTTTTCCCTACTCTCTGCATTTCCCATGTGGCAGCTGATGCTTCAGCTCAGATGTTCCCAGCCCCACCTGGAGCAAGACTACTCCACCAGTCTTAGGACCCAAAGTTTCCAGCCTGGGCAGCCCCACCTGCTGCTCACCTTTTTACAAAGGGGCAACATGAAACTCAGCCTGTAATTCAGTTTTTCCCTTTTTCTGCAGTTAGTTTAATTATTTCTGCTCTGCTGTATTCCCTCCAGAATTATCTTTTTCCCTACACTTGTGGGTTTTTTTTTCCTATCTGCCAAGACATTTTAGCCTTTTAACTGTGCAGCCCCTCTCAGTTTACCGGTCTCTGCAACTTTGGTCCCTCTTGGTGGAATTGTAAGGTTTGAAATCATCTGTATAGCAAAGCTCTGAAACTGGAAGTGAATCTGACATCCAAATTGTACAGCTCTCCTAGAACCCAAGGGGTTTTGGCTGAACTTTGTCTTTTAATAGCTTGCATTAACATCAAGGGCCACAATTGTGGCCTGACACAAAGCTATTGTTAGAGATGTTTGCACTTTCCTAATAGAATATAAATGCTCTCAGAAAACAAAGCTCCAGTGAAGCTTCATTAGAGCAGGCTAGAAGCTCAGGGGATGGAAAGAGTCACCAAAGGCTTTCAGGTATGAGCTTTTTTTCTTGTCTGCTTGTAGTTTTATTTGACTGCCCATATTATGATCTTGGCACAGATAAAAACCCCATTTGTGTGTGATCAGGAAGCAGTACTTACTACCTCATTGTTGGACTCTGCTGTAGGGCACAAAAGCATATTTCTTTCTTCTGCATTCAGATGGATGTTCCTGAATAAGGTAGATTACATCCAAATATTAAGGAAACAACTTCCAAGAATAATTTCTATCCTTCCTGGTACTAATCTTGATTTTGCTCTTTCTTTAATTTATAAAGGCTATTTGCTATTACTCTGACAAGGTTTGGTGAGATGTGCAGCCCTGCACTATCAGGCAAGAAGAGTTATTGTGACAGCACAAGCTCTAACACCATCCATCCAGCCCATCAATCACGTTTCCCAAAACACCCAATGAAACAAAGCAGTATTCTGTCCACTTCCTCACTGTTTTTACTCAGAATGAGCAGAAAATAGATGAGGCTCTGTGAGGCCAAGCAGACTGAGTCAATGCAGTCCTGAGCTCCTTGCCACAGACACAGATCCATTGCAGGGGCAGATGATGGTGACATTATGGTGACATTCATTCCTGTTAACAACGTGCTGCACTTCCACTCTCATCCCCTGGGCTCCACTTTCTCTCTCAGTAAGGCAGGTCCAGGGACATGGACAAAGATCTGAATTCTCCTCTCAGGTTACCCTGTGGGTCTCCTTGCCAAGTAGCTGAAGAACCTGACTTGGAAAAAAATTTGTCAGAGCTCTGTTGATTTCTGTGAAGCCAGGATAAAGTGCGCCAGCACAAGCTTTCTCAGGACTCTTAGGAGGAAATAAACTTGAGGATTACTGGGAAAACTGTACTGATATTCACAGAAAGAGCTAATCTTGAACATGATTGGCTAAAGGAATTGCTGGCACTAGAGAGTAGTAGAAGTTAAGAGTCTGTCATGAGGAACAATCTGTCCTGGCTCATCTTGCTCTGGTTATCTTGAGAGCTGTGGGCTGGGGAGATGATGCTGACCCAGCCCCACCTGGCAGGGCTGGCCTGGCTGTGGTTTGGTGCTCTGGAGACAGCACTGAAGGGGTCAGCTCAGGAAGCCCATTTGTCCTTTCAGATCAACTTATCTGCTCTCCCTTGAGCAGTTTTCTCTTCTGCAGAAGGCAGCAGCAAATGGATGGAGGGAGGAGGCAGGAGATGTGTGGTGTCTGAAGACACACAGGCTTGCCCATGGCTCATCAATGGTTTTAGTGGGGCTGAGGAACTGAGGCTGACAGGGGCCTTGGGAGGAGAGAATGAGAGCAGAGGAGCTCTTGCAGTTTTCATTAGAGTAGGGCCCACTGAGGTCAGTGTAACACAAACACGGGCAGGGATAGCTATACTCCAAATTAAGATGGAAAAACAAAGGCTTAGTAAATGTCCTGAGATACCCCAAGTTCCATCAGAACTCAGAGGCAAAGCCAGGAAGAGAACTTTTCCAATGATTGATGGTTCTGTTTATTTTTAAAAATTATTAAAATCTCTCCAAATCCCTACCCCACAAGTTTCTGGAATTTGATGTAAAGAAAACATTTCATTTCAGTTTCAAGCATTGTAGGATGTTCTAAAACCTATTTTCTTGAACAAAAGGGAATGAAATTTCTAAATGAAGACCTATTTCCAGCTGGAAACCAAATGTTCTGGCTGGAGTTGCCAAGAGGAAAATTTCAGCTTTCACCATTTATTGTGGTTTGTTATTCATGGACAGTTGAATGCAACTGAGAGAAATTCACAAAACGTTTACGTTTGCTGGCAGGTCTCCTGATGGGTTCCATCATGAGGGGCTCCTTCAGCTGTGGCCTGCCAGGACAACTTGCTTAGTCTACTGTTTTCCAGTTGGCACCTGCCTTTCTAATATATGGTTGAAGTTTTGTGTGAGGAGACGCGAATTTTAACTCTATGTTTCAGAAGGCTGGTTTATTATATTATGATATATATTATATTAAGGTGTTATACTAAAACAATACTAATATAGTAGAGAGAAAAGGATTCATCAGAGGGCTAGAAAGAACAGGAATGGAATTAATAACAAAGGCTCCTGACTCCGAGAGAGTCTGAGCCAGCTGACTGTGACTGGCCATTAATTAGAAACAACCAACATGCCCCAATCACAGATGCACCTGTTGGTAAACAATGTTCAGACTACATTCTACAGCTATCAGTTAATTGTTTACATTTCTTTTTTGAGGCTTCTTAGCTACAATAAGAGAAAAATCCTAGCAAAGGATTTTTCATAAAATAGCATAGCTACACTAATATTGTTACCTGTGGTGTGTATCACTTGACAAAGGAGCAGCAGTGGACAGGAGCCCCTTTGTAGACCTTTCTAGACCTGGGGGCTCTGGAAATCCAAAGAGCTGTCTGTCCTGGGTGTGTTTTCAGCAGGGATTGTCTGTGTGAACTTGGGCTGTGGTGTATAACCCATGGCAGCACCTGTCCCAGCTCTGGTGGGTGTTTCTGCCCAAAAACGTGCAGCACTGGAGTGTCTCTCTCATTGCTGTTGTGGTCCAAGCTGATTTCTGGCTGGATGGAACCTGCAGCTCAACAAGTCCCCAGTTTGCTGGAGCGTGTCATTCCAGGGACATCTGCAAGTTGGACTACCCACAGGCTGATTTAGCTATGCCACTACTTATTCTCTACTCAGTGAATGCCTCCTAGGCATTCAAAACCCTTCACCTTCTTAATCCAGGGAAAGGAGAGATTAAACACTCAGCAGCCCATATCTTTATTAGCAATTTCATTATTAAATGATTTTTAAAGGAGAACATGAATCTGTCACAAAAATATCCCCACAGTGCTAACAGAAACTTATTATTCTGGATATTTGAGTAGAAGGAATGTTTAGCAACTCTTTGCAGGTGCAGGTGGCTTGATGGAATTTAAAAAGACATAAAACGGTCTCCTCCTTTAGACAAATCTTAAAGCTATTTATAGCTACTTATCTATTATGTTTTAGCCCTTCCTGGCTGTTTATAGCACCGTGTAGGGCACCACTGGGTGTTACCATGGTGCTTGCAGGGAACAGAACACGAGGATGTGGGTTCTGGTACTGCTTCCATTCTGCAGCACTCTCCTGCACACACATGCACACACATTTCTAGTGCCAGTGGCTTGCCAGTACAAAAGAAAGACTCCCTGGTGTGCCTAGAACATCAGCCCTTCACATCACAGGGCATTTGGGCTCTGTGATTTATGCCATGCTGCTGCAGGGTAAGGTATCTCCTGCAGATGGGAGCGAGAAGCCCTGCATGACACACAGCAGCTGCAAGAGGATATAGCAAGAGTGCATTAAAGTTTGTGTCAAGCTTTCAACACCTTCAAGAGTGTTCTGTACATGCTCCTGGGCATTTTTGTGTCATAAAAAACATCAGAAATTTGAATGAAAGAGGGATCTTCATCTCTGCAGAGAGAGGAAAATCTTGAAAAAAGGGGAAATGGGTTAAGTTAGTCCAACAACAATAGTATGTCCAACAACTGTTTAAGGTGCTCCCTGTCCAGGAAGAGGAGAAACACTTTTAAACATGGATGTTGTTAACATACTCCTTTTTTTTTTTTTTTTTTTTTTTTTTTTTTTTTTTTTTTTTTCTCTCTTTTTTAAAAGCTGAATAGAGAATTCTCATAAGTGAAGCAATAGAGGTTTTTCATACTTTATTTAAAAATCACTTTTTTTTATTATTCTTTTTTTTTTTTTTTTTTTTTTTTTTTTTTTTTTTTTTTTTTTTTTTTTCCCTCTCTGTAATGCAGAAGGACCTTAAAGCAGAGGCATTGAACCTGCTGTGGTGTCCACTGTTGTTTTCCTTCTCTGACCATTTTGGGCAATGATACAGATAAACAGAATTCACTGGAGTCTGGGTTTAAGCTCCTGGCTCATTTTCCCAGGACTGTTGCCAACTGGATGAACTTTGCCCTGAGTTCTGTTTGGAGTTTTCACCCATGATTTGACAAAACGTGAAAGGTATTAATGATCTGATGGCTTAGTGCTTTTCATCTAAGATGCCAGTGTTATAACATGAAGCTTCATAAACAAAGGGCCAGATTCTTTTTTATAGTCCAGATCCTTATCACACAAGTCAGCTTTCCTTGCACAGGAGCTGCATGAAGATTGCTGCCATATTCCTCTGATTCTGCTCCTTCTTGTGTCAGGCTGGTTCACCTGTGCTGCCTTTGAACTGTCAGAGCTGCTCCATCTTACAGTGCCCTTCAAAGGCAATAAAAGGCCAGAAACAATTCAGTCTATGAGCAAGCAGAGGCCATGCAGTTCCCATAGCCTCCCCCACAGAATAGAAATTCTCATTTTACTCCTACACGGCTGGGAGATCATCCTTTCCCTGAAGTGACCCACACAAGCCTAGAGAGTTGTAGCAAAGTGAAACCATGGCTTTGCACAGGAAAATCTAATGTTTATTTTCTGGGCTAATTAAAAAATATACTGATGCTTCTTTTAAAACTCATATGGTTTGGTTAAGAAATTAGGCTCGTTATTTCTCAGCTTTGTGGAACAGACTGTACATTTGGTTAACCCAATGAGTAAGCAATCTTGAGTTTGCATCTCTGAAAAGTAGTTTGTTTGGGCACTCAGAGTCTTGCTTTCATGGTGAATACCATGGTCATTTGCCACTTGCTAGAAAATAATCTCTGTTAACATATTACCAAGAGGGCAAAATCCAGGTATGTTCCTCATGTTCTTATTTTCATTGCCCAGTCAAGTAAAGAGCTGACATTGTCCTAAACACTGGTCACAGCTACTTGGAAAACTTTTTATTCCCAGACACATTCCTTGGATAGCATTGCTGTAATTCTTAATAATGAAATACTCTCAAAACCTCTCCTGAGACATGAGTAATACAGGCAAATCCTACTATATGCAGTTGTAGATAAACCTAGGAGCTAAAGCCTCCTAAATAATCTGGAAATTACCACCATCTGCCTTCTGAGTGCAGGGAATTGGGACCTGCAATGGTTGGTGCTCTGCTCAGGTAATTCAAATCAAAGAGCCTTGCAGGAATGGCTCTTCCTAGGCAACAGTGGCATTACAGTGATCCAGACACATATTTTTTTTCCTTTCCTTTAAGGTAAAGATGATTCAAAGATATCCAGGTGTGTGAGAATAGTTCAGAGACGTGATGGGTCTTCTGTGAAATGTTGTGTGTAGATGTGAGGAAACTGAGACTCCTAAAATCAGCAAAAGTTGGTGTGACATGAAGCCCATGCTCCTGGCACGACTCCCAGCAGCTTCAGAGAACTCTGGGATGGGGACATCCTCACAGAGCCCGTGGGGAATGATGCTGTGGGATACAGAATGGGAACTGCTGGGAGTGCTCCATGACAGATCGTTGATTTCCTGCTGTATTTCCCAGCTTATCTGAACTTCTGGACTCACTTGTGTGGAGAAAATGAGGGGAAAATACAGTTGGCACTTTCCATTTTTTTCAACAGCATTAAAAAATAAAATCCAAATAATCTCAGAATAGCAGAAATGGTATCAGAGAGTTTACAGACAGAAGGAGCTATCTGTTTTAGACCCCATTACATTTAAGTGGATTCTTTTCCCTGAAGCAATTCACTCTCTACATTTTCTTCAAGTTAGCTCACAAAGTGGAGGTGTTTCCCCTGTGCAGCACCTGCAGCAGAGGATGCTGAGAGCTCATTAGCCCTAAGTGCTATGTAGCTCCACATCCATCAGCATGCCAGGTGCTTTCAGCAGAGCACAACTGCACTGTCAGTCAGGAGAAGGAGAGCTCACCAGAAACTAGAAAATACTTAGGAAAATGAAAAGACAAGATTTAAAAGTGGGAAATGGAATAGGACATAAATGCTGTCAGATGTGAAGAGATACAACAGAGATTTGTAGGATAAGGTTTGGAAGGTCCTTCCAATTACAAGCCTCCACAAAGCCCAAAACAAAAGGGCCACAAGACCCAGCTGGGGACTGTCATTCTCACATAACTCTTCAAACTCAGTAACTCTTCCATCAAATACAAGATTCCTGTTCAATGAGTTATCTCACCTCCACTCACACTGTCTTTGCATAAACAACACTTTATGCAAGCAGAAAAGTGTGTTGTTTATTAATGATTATGTGGGTGGTGACATTTTTACCAAACATCCAATTCAAAAATTCCCCTTTCACAACAGGTTTTTGCTGCTGGTATCTTGAAGCTGTTTTCCACAAAATGTTAAGCTTTTAATTTCTTTCATGAACAAATATTACCCAGGTTTATGTAACATCAGCAATCTCAGGTCTTTACAAAAGAGCTTGAAAGAGTTTTAAAAGCAGGACTTGGCAGAGAGGGAAGTTAGATTCCCTTCAAGTCTACAAACACAGAAGTTCTAAGAATGCACATATGTATTTTCCATTCTTACAGCACTTCCTACCTAATGCTAAACTTTGTCTGACTCCCTTCTCTTAATGAAGAGTTAATATCTGGCACATATTTAGATCCACATAACATTAATAAGAATAACAAATAACAGCCAGGTCTAGAGATATTAAGCAAGATTAACAAAGTATTAAAGGCTATTTCTATGCAGAAAGAGTAGAACCCATTCATCTTTAACTGTAAATCTAGATCCAAGCACTTATAAAGTGCCATGGGTATTCTTTTGGTCTGTGTTTTCCATGGGAAGGAAGTGGGTGCCACACTTGCTGTGAGGGTAATGGCTGAAAATTAGCAGCCTTAGCTCAAGTTTTTATTAAATGTGCAGTGGCAATCATGCGAGATGCTTTTGGTGCACAAAAATTTTAAAAAATGTCTGTCCCAAATAGTTTTGTGCCTTAAGCCAGCTTACAATGAGGAGGAGGAGGAGAATGAACTGAATTCAGCTGTCACTCTTAGCAAAGTGTGGCTGGGGACCTTTGGTATTAAAGATCACAACAGTCATTAAAAAACAGGCAGTCACTGCCCTTCCCTGAAAGACTACTTCTGTGACTTTTTGGATTGCAGAGAAATGTAAAAACATCATCTATGAAGACAAAATATAGGGTTTCTAAAAACACATTTTGATTTTATGTCAAATTTTTGATGTGCAGAAAGCGTGAGGGGAAAGGCAGCACATTTTGTCTGCGTGATGTCTGTATACTTACTGTGCAATTAGGGGTTTGTTTGGTCATGGAGTACAAGTCTACTTGGAAACATTTTTGCAATTTCTGTTGAATTTGTGAATTGTGCAGTAGAAAATTGAGTTACAACAACCTGTAGATCTTTGAAAAGCAGCAAGTGTGTTTTTCCCATCCAGTTCTATTTATAAAAACACGCAGCAGCTGGTGAAAAATGAAGTCTGTGTCTCTCACACTGCCCCAGAAGTTGTGAACAGCAGCTAAATGCAATCCTGACAAGCCACAGAGATGCTGTGAGCCAGAAGCTGCATCTGTTCACTTCTACCCTGTGAAATAGATGAGTATGAAGGCAGGGAGTGGGAAATCTCTTCTGGTCCTTTCTTTGCCATTTGTTCCAAGGAAATGGTGGAGGAAAACTAATTTCCTTAAACTAAAGAGGGCATTTTGAAGGTAGGAGTGTGGCAGGACTGATTCTCTTCTTTCTGGCTGAGGATTTTGAGTCTTTGGAGTGGTGCTGCAAGAAGCTAAATTATTTCCACGCTTGCAACACTGAAACAGAATTAGAACATAATTCAGAAGCCTTAATTGGGATCCCAAGTGGCTGTTGCCCACACAGCTTTGAATTGGCAAAATCCTCAGAAGAGCACAGGAACACAAAGCAGTGCAGGAAAGCCCATAAGGTATCAGGAAGATGCCTCTGGTCTTTGCCTCACCTCCTCCCACTGCAAAAAAAGGAAGTTAATTTGCAGTTTTACTTTTCATTTGCTAGTTGCTGTTTGCTACACCTAATCTGTAATTGATGACATGGATCTTGCATTCTGCAAAGTTAAAATATCACTTATTTCACTATTAACTGACTTTGTAAAGCTTTACTATGTCACTGCCTGCCGTTTTAAAAATATATGGGTGAGTGCTGTATATTCTGAGTGCTGCTTCAAAGGGAAATGTGAAGGTCTCTGTGGAGTTACATCACCAATAATATCACCATCACAACGTTTAAACTGCAAGACATGAGAAGTTAGAACCAAAATCCATTGCCCTTCTCCAATTTTTAAAAAAAATGTTAATATGAGTTTATAAAAATCTCACATGACTCACTGAAGTGCAGGGCAAAATTTATATCCTGCAGACAGGATATAAGAGAGTTTATAACATTGCAGTGAGCTATTTTCATCTCAGTGATTCTTCTTGCAACCTGGGCCTCTTTCTGCATTCAAACAGGAGCCTGGGAGCCTGGCATGCTGTCACTCCACAGCTTCCTGGCTCTGCTGCCAGGTCTCCAGGGCATCAGGATGTAGACTTAGAGGGCTGATATGATAAATTTAAGAAAACTCATCATAACCATAAAACCTGTGCCTGACACTGCGGCCTTGCTGCATTGTGCAGTCCTTGTGCCAAATCCCTGGACCTCTGTTTGCCTCTCACCCACTCACCTCCCCTTGGATAAGCTTTTTATTAACTCACCTCAGCTCTGGATCTGACAGCTGACAACTGCTGTGCCAGCTGCAAGGGCTCCAAAGGCATTTTTGTTATCAGATCTGGCTAATGCACACAGCTCTCACTGTGCTGTGGGGAAACGTCACAGGGAGGTGTTGGGGACCCACTCCTTCATGGGTCAAAGCTGCATCAGGGCTTAGGCTGGACATGACACAGCTTTTCTTTAGAGAGAGGGTGGTCAAACACTGGAGCAGGCTGGTGGTTGATGCTCCAAGCCTGTCAATGTTTAAGAAGCATTTGGACAATGCCCTTTACACACTTTAACTGGGTCAGCCCTGAACAGGTCAGAAAATTGGATTGGATAGCTGTTGTAGGTCCCTTCCAACTGAAACATTCTATTCTATTCTATTCTATTCTATTCTATTCTATTCTATTCTATTCTATTCTTTCTTATGCTTATATGCCAAATAAAACTAAAAAGAGGCTGTGAATGCATGATTAAAGATTTGTGGAAAATATGTTTGTGCTCATCCACTTATGTTGAATGGAGAAATTTGTTCTCACCCCTGGCTACCTGACGTCCAAAGTACTCATTTTCCATTTTCCATTTGCACATGGAGACTGCCTTCTCTTTCCTTTAATTGTGGTTGGCTCCATGGTGTCTTTTAGTTACCATTACTCACAACTAAAATCACATGAAGATGCACAGTGAGATCCTTTAATTCAACATAAGCTTTTCACAGCTTGGCCTCCCAAGGACTTGTTACTGACCGAGTTGTGCTGACATGTGGGATGACTTCTGCTGGCTGGAGAGCCTAAGACTTGAAGGAACTTCAACTCAGATTTTCACATGACCTTCTGACACATTAAATGTTGAGGATCCATCACCTCAAGCTGTAATTCCAGCCAAGGGTTCTGTGTAAGGGCCACACCAGCCCCTCAGGCTGTACCAGTCCTGTACAACCCCAAGATGCCAGAGGAAATATCACCTTTCATGTTGAGTCAGTGTCACCTCTCCATGAGACCTCAGCAGGAACCAGAAGTAATTTCCTGGCTACTTTGTGTTACTGAGAGTCAGGACCAAGTCAGACTGACTGGGTGTTAAGCTTTGTGATTTAAGGCTCCAGTTTACAAATGCACTTGTACTGTTTTATACACACAAATCCCTAGGAAAGAGGAGCCAAATCCTCCTCTCCCCCAGTGTAAACCTTGTGCCATCCAAGGTGCCAGAATTCCGTTTTCTTTGGATTTGTACTAGACAAAGCAGTATTTGTTCAGTGCTTTTCCTGTCTGACAGTTATTTCTTTCTCCTGTTTGCTCCATCCGTCTTTGGTAGGAGTTTAATACAGTAAACTAAATAAAAAAAAAGAAAAACAGCTGCTGCCCCAAACTACTCTAAACCCACCAAGTGTCCTAATTCCTTCACCATCTCACAGTTCTTCATATGGTAATATTAATGAGGGCAAGCTCTTAGGGGCTTAAAAGGCAATCACTTTTTACCAATTAAAAGGAAATTAATTTGTCAAGTGGGCTGACAGGGAAGTCAATCCCAGCAGCTCTGTAATCCTACCAGGGCAAGGTCCCAACTCTGTGGCAGCACTAATAATGTTGAATCTGCTGAGTTTATTACATTGCTGGTATGTCAGACTTAACTAAAGAAGGAAAAAAGAATAGAAATTTATGTTGGCATCTGCTTGCTAGAAAGATCAGCAGTAGAGCTTAGGCATTAAGGAGTAGAAAGGAATAGAAAACAACCCCAAACTGATATTGCCTGGATTGCTCATTATAATTCAAGAAGCTCCCTCTGGTCTCCTTAAACCTCTCCATAAAAACCTGACACATAAAAAGCAACACACCTTATGGCTACAGATTATATTCTTCTAGTACTGCTTTTACTCCAGAACAGCAAGGAACCAGAGACTGAAGATTTCTTCGGCATTTAAGCAGGCTTTTAAATCATAATGGGGTTCTCTGCAGAAAAAACTTGCTGAAGATGCAGCTGAACTTGCTTCTTTAAAGTTCTCTGAACACTTCTTCTGGGAGTGGGTGTCATCAGGGAGTCCTCATATTATAATTGTATGAACACATCCTCTGGTTATTCTCTGACCCCTCTCAGACAGAGAATGATTCTCTCCTCCTTCAAGGAGAATTGAAGGTGCAGAGGAATGAAGTTACTCTTCTGGATGACACAAGGAATCCACATAGGAGTGGGAATGGAGCCCACAATTCAGCACTCAGTGCATTGTATTTATGGATGTGATTGTATTTTTCTGGGGTATAATTTTTTTTAATGGGGCAGCAATGAAATCCAAAAACAGTCCATCCCAAATCAGCTACATGATCTGTCTTTGATGGGAAAGGAAGGATCTTTATTTTTGAGATCTCTGCTATGCCAATAACCTGGGTTATTTTCTAGATCATTTCATCTATGTGCCTTGATCTATGATACTGTTTTCAGCCACAGGAGTATTTCCTACCTGGATGAAATATTTCCTTGAAACTGTACAAAAATCACGCTTCCTATAAATGGCAGAAATTGATTAATTGATACAAGAACTAGATTGGTTCAACAAGGGTTCTAATATTTCAGCCCACTGAAAAGTACATCTTGTCTTTAAGAGAGAATTTATAGCAAATTTGTGATTTAGTCCTCCCACAGCATCATATATAACCAGCTGCACATGGGAAAATTCTCCAAAGGGTGACAAATCTTTTCTTGTGGTAGCTGGGAAACCTTAGGCTTCTTAGCATTAGAAGCATGGAGAAAAGTTCACACAGAGTTTGGCTTGCTGCTGAAAATTCAACACCTCCTTGATATTTGCAGCAATTTTTTGCCTGTCACTGGGATGTTTTGGATGTGAAAAAATAAAATATAATAAAATCACTCCAGAAGCACTATAAATGGGCATGCAGAAAGAATTTCAGTTTGTGTGGCGGGATGTTTTCTGGATCAACAGCATGTGCAGTGCTGCAGATGATCTATGAGAAGAACCAGAGCCTAAAGAGATCTGGAGATGGAAGGAGGGAGCTTTGGAGGAGCAGAAAGGCAGGTATCAAAGCAGGCAGCCTGGGAACAGAGAGTCCCATGTGAACAACTCCTTGTCTGCTTGGCTGGCACTGTGCATGAAGTCACAGGGAGTTACACTGACACTGGCAGTGAGCGCAGAAAGGCTTGGCATCCCCTCTCCTTTACTGGAAAGGGATATCATGTGGAAATATGGAAAAAAAATAAAACCGTAGGCAGCAAAGAACAAGCCAAATCCTGAAATATTAAAAACACTTTCCTACTGAAATTTAAAAGCGTACCATAATTGGAAAAAGAAGAAAACAACTTTCAGCTGATCCAATGAATGATTGGAAGGAGTGAAGAACTGCAGAGCTACTATTCATTTTCCTTGTCTTTTAAAAATATAATTTAAAAATTCAAGCATATCTTTAGAATTTGTTACTAAACCAGAATATAAATATATCTGACACTGCAGTCTTGCTACTTTTAATCATACTAGAATAAGCACAAGTCTTAGATTCTTGGGGAAAGGGGATTTTACAGAACTACAGAATGGTTGGGATTGGAAGGGGACTCTGAAGGTCACCTTGTCCAGCCAACCCTGCTCAAACAAATCCCTCAGAGGAGGTTGTCCAGGAACATGTCCAGTCTCTGCTTCAAGTGCCATGTGAATTTCTGTGATGGGGATTAATATCACCATAAGAGTTTTCATCCTGTTTCTCACTCACGCCTTCTGCTCCATTTGTCTGTAAACTCTGCTGAGATAATCTGATGTTCTAGATCAGCAGAAGGAACAAGAATGACAACGCACATGAATGATGCTTTAGGACATGAAACAAAACACAAATCAGCTTTTAAAGTCATTACCTCTGAATTTTCAGCATGTGAAGCAGAGCATGCTAGCCCTCAGATAATTTGTTAATTTGTTCTTATAAAAGCACACAGAACATTTAATACTGCGTCAGCCAGTCCAACTTGCTCCATTTACAGCATCAAAGGGACGTGAACTTGAACCTCAGCTGAAGCAGAGACCATTCTAGATAGTGCCCCAAGATTAGGCACTGTTTTGAAATCAAGTTCAACGTAAGCCTTCTGTTCTCTGTGGAGCAAGTTATCACTAGCTCTGCAAACAGAAAAAGATATCTTATGTTTCCCAGAGTAAAAAGGGTCTCACAGACTGAGAACCCAGCCAAAATCAGAACAACCTCACTGTAGATCATGTTTATTTCAGCTGTATATCTTGGGCTAATGAAGTAATCACTTTTGCATTGGGCAGAGGCACAATATTTATACAGTTTGAGGCAATCAAGCATTTATGATATTACTGTAGATACATACATCTTTCAGAGGCAGAAAACATACAGCACACTGAATATTTTTCCCCACTTGAAACAAGATGAAAGCTGAAGAGGCTGAAGAGCCATTGTATTTTAAATACCATGAAAAGGGTCGGTGCTTTTCACATCTATATTTAGCAACAATAAATATTACACAGAGATTCAGAAACCTAAAGAGGGTACTGAAACCCTCTTGTGCTCTTGTAAGAAATATAGAAATACCTGTTCTCTTAGCAAGGAAAAAATGCAGCAACTGTTTAACACGAAGTAGGAGACATAACAGTTCCCCAGGAAACTATCTTGTGGTTAACACAGGTGTTAAAAGATAGGTTTAATTCATAAATCCTGTTAGAATCCTGCACATCTCTTCTTTTTTATTCTAAAAGTCATGATATGAGTTGAAATTTCTTCACATTCTTACTTGGTTTGAAGATACTAGTTGTCCAAAAATCCTGAGCCAGAGGCTCTTCCAAGGAAGAGAGACCCCTAATCTGCCTGCCTCTGACACCTAACCTGAGCCAGACCACTCAAAGTCCTGCACAATGTGTGCCAATTCATGTGATGGTGCTTTTTCTGGCATGCTGTAACTCCCACAGATCTCAAAAAAGGGGTGTCCAAACACCTTTGTTTTGCGTGGATGCAGATGAGGCACTTCCTTGCATGTCTAAATTAGTTAAAGGAGAGCACAGAATCACAGAGGTGAATCAGCACTGCCAGGTGTGGTCACTGGTTTTCCACCTGCAGGTATTCAAGTGACTACACAAAATTCTGGACATGCCTCCCAAAGTTGCTGTCAAAGTAAAGGAATTGTTCTGAGTAACAGCATGAAGTGAAATCTTTCACTAAATGTAACCATGCAGGTTATTCAGTATTTCAGTATTTCAGTATTCTGTTTCACCTTTGCTCGTGTACAGAGGTATGACCAGTGTGCCTGGTGACTCACACCAAGAGACCAGAATAGCACCAGTGAATTACTGGAGTGTTTACTGCAGAACTTGCCAGAAAGGTGCCCCATTCCCAATTTTAGATAAGACTCCAGCTGCAATTTGTAATGTGATATCCAATTGCTCTGAAACCTGAAAAACTGACTTTATTAAGCTTGTCTCAGCTAAAAGTTGCTATTTCCCTATCTTACACTAGCTGAACATCCACACGAGGCTTTTATTATTGCAAGACTGTCAGAAATCTCTCAGCAGGAGCTGCAAATGCCAGTGAACTGTAGAAGTGAACCATCCATTTCTAATAGCATGCTGAAGGAGTGTGATAACTTGTTGAGTAGCTTATCAGGAAACTTTCTTACATGATAAATCTCTTTAGTCATTCAAAAATATGGAGAGGCTGAAATGGTCTGGAGAAAACAACTTATGTAATGCAGCTCTTCCCACAGCCATCAGATGTTTCAAAAAGGTTTTTCCCTCTTTATTACCAGAGCATTGCTACAACTCTCCTGAGAAGACTCTGCACACCAGACCTAAGAGCAGTGTCATTGTAAAACAAGGGTACCAGCTGAAATGTTTTCCATTGTTCCAGGTACTGAAGCGGAGACTTCCCTGCAGAGAATATTCTGGTTAGATGCAAAGACACTTTTGTTAGAATTTAATTTGAAAAATGTTTTAAATTAAGCTAAGTATGGTGGTAATAATCCTCTAAAAAGGCAATGGACTGAAAGTTATTAAATCTGTGAGCATAAGGCTAGGTTTATCTTTAGGCTGCTTCTTAGGGAGGTGGCACCTGGATTCCTCTTAGGAGAACAACTACATCCACAGATGAAAAAGAACTATTAAATTCTTCCAGAAATCTCCAGAAAAGTGTAAAATATCTATCTGACATTCTTAGTGGTTTGGAAATATACAATGTGCCCTTTTCTATTTTCTTTCTCATGGATTATTATGAAAAATAACTCACTTTGAATTAAAATTGATATGATAGAAAACTGTGGGAACTGCAAAAAGGCCACTCTGTGACTCAGTGTTTATAGGAACTTTCATTGAGGGATCCCTAATTGCTCTCTACAATTACCTGGCAGGAGGTTGTAGTAAGATGGGTGTCAGTCTCTTCTCCATGTAGCAAAGACATGGCCTCAGGTTGTGCCAGACAAGGGTTAGATTGCATATTAGGAAAGATTTCTTCACAGAAAGGGTTGTAAAGCAGTGAAACAGGATGCCCAGGGAAGTGGTAGAGGCAGCATCCCAGGAAGTGAGATGTGTGCATGGGGCACTGGAGGATGTGGGCTAGTGGTGAACATGGAGATTAATAACTGATGAACTTAGAGCTGAGCAATTCCAAGATTCTGTGAGTCTAATGTCTCCATGCTTCCTTGATCTGGACTGCTCTACACAAATGTATCTGCTGGCAGAAAGGCTGCTCAGGCAGAGCTGCTCAGGTCTGTCCACATCGAATTCTTCTTTTTCCTTTTCCTTTTCTGGCAAGGCCACTTTGGAGCTGCTGCTCCTTGTGACCATTGCATGGCTCTTTTGAGGTGGAAGCCAAGCCTACTCATCCTGAGTCTGCTGTGGAGCCTGTGGTTTCATAGCTTAGCAACTTCAAACAGAAACAGGTATGGTCCTGCTCTTCTACCTCCAGCAAAGTGGACAGCAAGTGCCTGGATGGGCTGGGACTGGGCTGAGACAATCAGGTGTCATGGAAAAAAACAGCATCCTCTTTGCAGCCCTTCATTGCATTCTTTGATTTCCCAATGCCACCCACATTTCTATGTTGTCCAAGATCTGATCAGTCTGTTAAACAACATATTTTATTTCTCGTGGATAAACAACTCAGAGAATAGGTTTTTAAGTGCTGTGAAGGGTAAGAGCATGGAACAACAGACTCACCATTCCCAACATTTCTGCAGCCCTTAGCTACCTCTTGTTTTCCTGTGTTTCTGTCTGAATACTGGATTTTTTCAGTCAGTCTAACAAAATTAGAACTCAACTCTGCATGTGCTTTCCAGCACTTCACCATCCTTAAATGCCCAATCTCTTTCCTCTCACTTTTTCTGATTTAGTTTTCAGTCACCCCCACCCCACGAGTTCTGCTGGATCAGTGAAGACTGGAGCCTCCTGTGAAGGTACCACACCCTCAGCTTTTAAACACCCCCTCTGTCTTGGAGTTCTTACCATCTACATACATGAGGCAGATAAAGGAAAAGAAGTGGACAAATGGTGAGCTCTGCAGTATGGTAGGACCTTGGGTGAATTCAAGTCCTCAGTAGACCCTACTTCTTCTTCTGAAATCCATTTTATTTATTATTTTATTTTATTTTATTTTACTTTATTTTATTTTATTTTATTTTATTTTATTTTATTTATTTTGTTTTATTTTATTTTATTTTATTTTATTTTATTTTATTTTATTTTATTTTTCTTGCAAGACTTTATTCAGCTCTGATGTTTTCTGCTGACTGTAGCTCACTTTGAGTGTTTTTGCAGTATGAGTTGAACAAGTGGGAAGACCTAACCTGAGCTGAGAGAAAACTGTCACCAGTGTCAGTGAATCACACAAACATAATTTGCATTTCAAGCAGACCTGGTGCATTTAGCTGCTTTTTAATGAGAAATTTGCTGGAATGATGCTGTGCCTGCCTACCCAGCCCCCCATGCCAAGGGGCTGATTGCACTGAGTATCAGGGTGAGAAACTTTCTGCTGCATGTTGAGATTCTTGCTAGTTAAAAAGAAAAGAAAAAGAAAACAAGTCTGGGCTTTTCATTTTAACTGAAAAAAATTGTTCCACAGAGGAAAAGGAGCAGAGTTGCTGGTCCACAGAGCACATTTTTCCTTCGTACCTATTTACCCTTCTCCTGCCCCTGCAGCAGCAGTGAAGCAGCAGGTGGCCTTAGATACTGCAGGCAAGAGGGCATTTGGTGGCCATGCAGCCACCACATTTGGGAAAGAAGGCTCCCATTTCCCAGGGACTGTGCTGTCAGGGCAGCAGTTTGGATGCCACCCCCTTTCCTCATGGTCACGGGTTGTTTTCATCTCTGAGGCTTTGTTGGATTTACATTAATTCTTAATGGCTGGCTGGATGTATTACAGGAGATTTTTATCAAACATGCACTTTTAGCAGAGGATCTGAAGGAAAAAGGGCAGGAAAACCGAACTGCCCTGTCACCTCCTGTTAGGGTGGGCAGACAGAGGTACCAGCAGAGGAGGGAGGTTTGGGCTGCCAGGGGGTCCCATCCCAGGCAGGTCCCAGAGCAGCAGCCCTGTGCCTCCATGGCTGCTCACTCATCACTCCTCCAGGAACTGCAGCCACCCAATTTCCTCCCTCCACAGCCCACTGGGGGTGTGAGACACTGAATTTGCACCTCTGAGCCTTGGTGGCACCGAGAGAGGCTGAGGGAGGGCAGGCACCTGCCTTGAGTGTGGCAGTGCTTACAAAGGGTGAGGGGGGGAAAGAGAAGAAATCACATGGAGTGAGGGGATCCAGTCTGTCCCTACTTCTGGATTACAATGGGGAGAGCTCTAAAACAAGAGATGTGAAACTTCAGGAGGATGGTGGCTGAGATATCAGTCAGCACCTATTTCTGCAGCAGATGACTTTTAGGGGGACTGTAACTTGTATTGATTTAGATTTTACCTCCCAGCTGAAAAAGCTGACCAGGGCTTTTTTTACTAAATGCAACCACATTTTCCTTTGACAGGTTTTTAAATGAAATGTTTCCTTTTGGAAATAGTGAAACATTTTTTTTTATTTTGATGTTTTCCAAATGTAACTCACCCTTTTGAAAAAGCTTACTTTGCTAAAACTGTATTTAAAACTACATGTATCAAAAGAGAAAACTGAAAAAACTCAACTCTTCAAAAAATTATTTTAAAGGGGAATAAAACAAAATGTTTGCATCCCCAAAATATTACTATTTTGTTTTGCCCATGATTAAACCACTTTCCTCTAACTTTCTTTTAGAATTGGGATACTGGGTGAAAAGACCGTATTTACCTACAGAGTAAATGGCACCATAATGCTACAGAACAAGAGTGGAGGTTAAGCTGAGCTGAGACAGATGGCAGCAATAAGCCTTTCCAGAGACTACTGCAAAAGCACACCCTTGCCACTCTTAGATCATTTTGTTTGAGGAAAACAAAGCAAAATGGCTTGGAAAGATGATGGGCTGTGTGTCATTGGCAGTAGGAGCACGCAGGAGGAGATCAGCAATGGAAAATGTTCCTGCAGAAGAGGCTCTGCCTGCAAGGGCTCTCTTCTCCTCACAAGCTAAGTGTTAATCAACACAGCCAGTGGTGAGGGCTTCACTCTGGAGTTTCATATAGCTGAAAAACTTATTGTAGTTGTGAAGCTGACTTGTAAAGTACTCGGGGAGGAGAGGGATGTAAAAAGCTCTGTGTTGTTTTTAAACTTACTAACTTACCTCAGAAGGTTTCTCCCAGATATAACTGTGTGTTCAAAGAGTTAGACCTAAGCAGAATTTGCCTTTTAATTAACCCTCAGCAGCAATAAATAATATGAAGAGAAACCTGCAAGTGGAAGGCAGTGGAGTAGACCAGAGCAGGGTCAGGGAAATCCTGGGAGTCAGCCAGCCTGGCTGTACCACAGTCACATTTTAGATGGCTTGCTGTGCATGTCACATTTCAGTGAGAGCAGTAAGTCATAGACCAGGAAATCGAGGATGGTGCTAAAATTAATAGCACATGGCTAAAATTAAAAATTAAGCATGGCCAGTGTCCATTATGTAGGAATATAAATGGTTCAAACTGTTTTTCTTAGCAAAAGAATTAAATCACAGTGAGCTGAACAGTTTGTGGTTACTTGACAGTGTGGCTTTCTCCAGCAGAAGCCAAAGGAGTCTCTTTTAACTGATGTCTGCTTTCCAGAGAAGAGTGTGCACTCTCCCAGCTCTGGGATAGCACAAAGGCCTGAAGCAGACCACCGAGCTGGTGGCTGGTAGAAAAGCAGCCTCAAATCCAGATCTACAAATCCAGGATTAGGTTCCACCCCTGTAGTTTGCCAGGTTCCAGCAATCTGGGAGTGCACAAGCTCCAAAGCTTGTGAAATTCCATTGTTTTCTCTAAAAAGCCTTAATAGGAACCTGGAATTTAAATGCTACTTCATATATACAGAGTAATGCAGGAGTAAACAGATCTCAGGAAGAGATCCCAGACTGATCCTCACTTCTTAATCTCTGTATTGACCTTCTTTTCAATTTGCTTTCTGTAATGAAAGAGAAAAAAAGATAAAAGCTCATCTTCTGATCTGAGAACTTCTTTGGAACATAAATGGAGGTATAAATGGGGAGATGGGCACACGTTCATCCTTGTCTGGTTTCTGACATAAATAATCTGTTCTGCAGATGCTCATCAACGTGAGAATCCTTCTGAAATAATATGTCTTCTTGTGAAAGGCAGGAAAAAGGCAGCAGCAGGAGCAGCCCAGAAACAGCTCTTCAGAAACCAGGTTAATTTCTCACTTGAGCTTGAGCTTGAGTATCACTTGCTTTCAGCCTCAGGCTTTAGAAATGTTATTGTCAGTTATACTTTCTTTTTTTCCCAGACAGAAATGGTGAAGAAAATATGGAAAATTATTGAATGAGCTCTTCAGTTTCAGTGACACAGACTCCCACCCTAAAGAGAGCAGGTGGGAGCAGAAAGCTCCATTCATCTGTGAGCAGCAGAGTACCCACACACAAAGTAGAGTTGATTAAGCTTCAGGAGCCATGTCTGGCTGGGATGGAGTGGGACAGTTCATGCTTCTCAAGTTTTATTTCTTCTCACCAAGCACCCATCACTTCAGCGTTTCTACCTAGATCCTGGGGAGGAGGAACCCCCTCCATTATATTCAGGTTGTGTTTGCAACACAAAAGGATGTAAATAATTACTTCAGCTGGACTCTTCAGAAGCCCATTGAGCCACTGGAGGAACATCAGCAGGGCAGTATCACTTCATCAAACATGCACACCCCGAGTACAAAGGGCCAAAGAAAAAGGGAACAAAGAGATTGCAGAACTTGCCTGATAAACAAAAATATGTATGTTTTATCAGGGTGTTTAGATGCAAAGAACAGTAAAGAGGAATGAGACCTGGCTTTTCAAAAGGATTTATTTCAGCCTGTAATGGTTTGCAGACATATCCAGCAAATCTCCAGATAATTAAAGCTATCTCTGGCATACCAAAGCAAAATGTTTACATCTTTTTCCCTTTAGAATCACATTATCTGGAATGCTTCCATTGATAGCAGAAGCATGAAGCTCAGAGGTAAAAAATAATTTGTGCAAGACAACACAGTTGTAATGGTCTTTCCCATTCATTTCTGTGAACTTCATCCTTTTCCTTGGACATCACCTACTCCTGCTGCAGCAGCAATTTGGGGTAAGAAGGGGCAGCTCAAAAAGTGCTGGCAGATCTCTGTTTTCTCCCTCTGCCTCCTCAAAGCCCTCTAAAAGTATTTTTCACTTCCATTACTACCAAAAAGAAAACACACAGGGCTTTCCTGCTTATGGAAAATTAATGTATTCCCATCTATCACAAGCCAAGCCAAAATTAGCAAGAACTTCATTTAATACCATGCTGAGAGGGTTTTATTCACTGAGACTCCTTGACTCAAGACATACTGCTGCCTTAGAGCAGAACTCCCACACATCCTGGTTTATTACCAAAGCTCTCATTTTATAGGCAATTCTTAATCCTCATGTTATTTTGTTACTCAGACAAATTTATCTAAATCTATCTGCAAATTCTTGCAAATACAGACTGTGCTGTCTGAGGATGGAGGAGTCTGGTACTCACAGCATAAGGGAATTCAAAAATCATGGGTTTTATTTCCTTAGAAGTTGCAGGCCAGGAACCTCATTAAGATGCTTGAAAACTCCCTTTGCTGCACTCATGGAGGCAAGGTCTGGCAAAATAAGGTCTATGAACCCCACACCAGGTTAATTCCCATGACAGGAGTTACTCTAAATTTGTAAAAATGGAACTCGTGGTCTTTCTTCCCTCTGGTCCCTTTTTAATTTTGGAAGGAAATGCTCAAAATTCTTTATAACTCAATTTTATTACCTCTGAAATGATAGATCAGCCTGCATTTTTAGCCTGTACATTGACCTCCTCAGATGCAGAGCATGTGACTTAGATCTCCCCTTGAGGTATGTGTTGACTTCTGGCTGATTTTCTCAGTTTACCACAGCTGAGGATCTGTCCAAAGAAGTGTCAAAATTTTTTGTTATAGCTCTTCCTTCATTATTTAGGTGTGTCCTTCTGTTGTGCCTAAAAAGGTAAAAAATTCTATGCTTCATCAATTCAGAAGGATGCAGGACGGGGGTGTTAAGAACAGATTTGATTTGCTAGTGTTCATTTAAAAACTACCTAAAATTTCTTTGGGGTCTATCAGAAAGGTTGAAAATGGTGTCAAAGCTTATACAGATATTTGAAGTGGAATGTTTATCAACACACAGATAAATAAATAAATAAATATGCAGTGGAAAAAAAAGCGAACTAAACTATTGCTTCACATATTTTTCAGAGTCAACCTGCAGAAGCTGCTCTGAAATTAATGGATTTGCACCTGCATGGTTGGAAGTAGAATCTAATTCTCAATCTATAATTTAAAGGAGGATCACACTGGTATCTTGCTATTTTCCACATTTTGGATTGCTCTAAAGTGCATTCTGAATCTTTAATGTGCATCATTGATTTGTGGAAAAGGCATCATCATTAAAGTAATTTGTTTCAGACAATTCTGTTCACCTGGAACAGATTTCTATTTCTATTCTTAAAGAAGAGAATGTCTGGAAAATCAGGGGCTTGACTTTAGCCATCACTTAATTACAGTGTGGGACTAAACCATCAGCTTTTCTTCCCAGGCTTGTTCAACAGAGAAGCTGTAGAAGAGTGGGAGGAACAGGGTATGGTAAAAATAAGGATCTATATTGCAGATACTGTCTTGTAAAGATACACAAAAACAGTTAAGATATGGGTTTGTGTATAACATATTGAAACTGAATAGGGGAATCTCAGCTCTAAGTAAATGACAATGCTCTGGGCTTTCAAATTCTCAGAGAATTATTTCTAGGCTTACATGAAAGTAAATACAATTATCTTTAATTTTCAAATGTGAGACACAGAGGTTAATCAAATGATACAGCTTTTAATTTTTCTGTTTTAATTCTCTATACAGTGCTTGTGATTTGCTATTTCATCTCTAACAGTCTGCCCACTGGGAATTGCTGATGTGTAATGGGAGGTTGAGTTCTCATTTTCAAACTTTGCAGCGGCCAAACACATACACAGGAAAAAAGCTGTAAAAGGAGAAATAATCCATCTGGTGCTGCTGCAGGTTTCCCACTCAAATTCTATAGAGATGGACCAAGAACAAAAATAGCATGTAATAACCAGTCTGGACTTAGAGTAGAAGAGAGAAAGATCATATGAGTGTTTGAAGTTCTAAAGCCTTAGGCTGAACTTTGATAAACTAGAAACAATTGAACCAAGTTTAGTTGCAGTGTAATGGAGAAAAAGGAAGCTCTCTCCAACTCTACTTGCTCTTGTCCATTTTGTTGATGTTTATAGAGTTTCATCTTAGTAAAAAAATCTGATTTTAATCATCCTCTATGACTGCCACAAAGAGTAGCATTTTCCTCATGTGGACTCATATATTTCTGGTATGAGGTAAAAGGATAAAAACATGGAGCCACTTCCTAATAAGTAGATTATCCTCAACTCCTTCATTTACTGCATGTTGTCCAGGGATGGCAGTGGGGGGATTGCTCCTTTAGATGGAAGCAGCCAACCCCCTCAGACACTCAGACTGAGCCAGGGAGCCCAGGCTGGATGCTCTCCCAGGAAAACAAAAGCTCACTCTGGAAAGTTACAGATGGCTTTAGGATGGAAAGCCTATGGGCTGGGCCTGTCCCAGTTCCCAGATGGATGTCGGATATCTCTCATAACCGCTGATATTGTGCAATGCCACTCCAGCCTCCCACCTCCATGGACCTGCTGGAGCCACCACCAGGGACAGGAGCGACCTCACAGCTGGAGCACACCAGCTCTGGCAGGCAGGAGAAAGGGGGAGGACGTGTTTTTATTTATTTGCAGCAATCAACACACAGAGGGCAGGGATCCTGTGTGCAAACAGGCTTCTGGATGCAGCTCTGTGGAGGAGCAGATCAGAAGAGCAAACAGCCCTTGACACAGCTAGTGAGTCACTCTGGGCTGCGTAAAGGACAGTGGCTTTGTGGAGCTGCTGTCTCACAGCTACTCTACAGAAGATAAGATCTGCATTAAGCTATATTTCTTTTGTTCCGTGAGTCAGGGAAAGAAAAAAGTGCAACAACAAAAGGAAGGGCTGGAAAGGAGATAAGGATTCCGTTCTGAATTCTGTTAAAACCTTTCTTTTTTTGAGACAGTTATTTTCTCCCTCCACAGCTCAGTGCCCGAGGTACACCCTTCTGAGAGCTGTACCCAGGATACAGCTGGAGTTTGATGCACTAATATTTGAAGAAATATTTAAAGAGATGTGAAGGACAAGTCTGCATATAAACTAAGACATATACACATAATTACTGCATTGATTATTAAGTTTTGTACTCAAAAGGAATAGTATTTGTACTATTTTGTTTTGTGGGGCTATTCTGTATCTTCACTGTAATAAATAAGATTGAGATTCCATCTTGATTAAGAAGTGACTGTAAGAATAAAAGAATAAGGCATCTAATTCTCACTCACTTGGTATAGAGATATAAGAATAGAATAACATTACTCCCAGGAAACCTTCCAAATGTCTGATTCTGGGAAATTCAAACTTTCCTTATTCCTTTGTATGCTGTTATTCTTTTGGGGTTTCATTTGGAACCAATAATGTCTATAGAAATGTTGTTGGTGTTCATGTGACCTAAAGAACTGAAGGCCAAGCCTTAAAGCTGAATTTAAGAAAGCAAATTTCAGCTTAGTTTCTGCTTCCTTAGAAAGCTGCCTTAGCTGATTTTTCCTCCCAAGAAATGTTGTAAAGTTCATATTTTTGATTTGTTTGTTTCTGCTTCCCTTACTGACATTGAAGGATATTTGAGCAAAAATCATGGCAAGTTCAAGAAGAGAAGCAAATATTTCTGTCTGGGCTGGAGAACCATGGATTCTTTGGAATTGCTAGCAACAAGCCAGCAAATCCAGAAGCCAGAGAAAGAGCTGCAGTTTTACAATTTCTAAGCAGCTCTGACTGTCCCTGGCAGTCAGCACTGCTCTCAAACCAGCTGGGGATGGAGAATGGAGTGGCAGTCCAAGAACCTTTGGCCATGCCATTCCCCTCAAGATGATAATGACCCACAGGCAAAGTGAAGATGAAATATTCCAAATGTTATGGGCAAGCAGCACACAGAGATTTTTAAAGTGCTTCTATCTTCACTATGGGGGCCATGTGAAAAAAGAAAGGGAACAAACCAGCTGTAAAAAAACTTGGTAATCCTAAACAACGCACTGCTAACTTTGATGTGAAGTGACTCCTAAAATGTGCTTTGGTAAAACTTAAATCTTCAAAATATACTGTATTATTCAATGTTAGAAGCAAGACCTACCTGCAGAAAAACTCATTTCACTGGTGCCAGAACTCAGCAATGGAAATGAAGGAGATGTCCCTGCATTGATCAGGACCATGTTATTTTGTACCTTTTCTAATGCTTTGTTTAGCTTCATTAGAGCAAAGTGAATTTCCACATTACACTCATTTCCATACACCTCAGAAACAAAATACTTTTACATTTAAAACCTTGTTCCAATGACAGAAAGAAAGAAACCTGTAAGTTTAATAGAAAATGTCTCTAGTGTCTAGAATATTTAAATAAAATGGCTGTATTAGAGAAGTTAGTAAGGTGCTGCTTTCCTGGGCTCCTTGTAATGGAAAGGATATTATTCTGAAGAAAAGAAGGAGAAAGAAACAAAAAAAAGAGAAAAGGCACAGACAGAAATAAAAAAGCCAAAAAGTCATAAAAACCAAAAAAAAAATCTATAACTGAGCTGGCAAAACTACATGCCAAGTTTCAGCTAAAGGCATCAAATTTCCGCTGACTGGTTCATCTAATTTACTGCTTTGTTTTGGACACCAGGTTAAAATGCTTCAAAGGAAAGCTGGACCAACACAGCTATGTCCTGAATTTTCCAAGTGTGATGAGCTCAGTGTGGAGAAGGAGCTGAGTATTTGACCTTACTGTGCACAACTTGGGTTCTCAATTTTTTTTTCTTCCTTATTATTTTTAAAAGGGTTATTAAACCATGTATCTTATCAAGAGAATATCTTTTCAGGGCAAAGGTTTAAAGGCTCAAGGAGGACTTCAGGGAACGCTGAAATGAGGACTTGTGCTTAAGGGTGATATTCAGACTGTGACCCAGATGCTGTGTAAGTCTGGCCTTGGAGAGCAACAAGATCACCTGCACCCCAGAGGAATCTAAACACCATGTCCAGATTTGGCTGCAGAAATCTCTACATTCATGTTCAGGCACCCACATGTGTTTGTGAGGGTCACAGCACTGAGGTGAGGGAGCTCCCCTCTACTGGGACAGCAGCACTGGCCCAGCAGCCCAGCCCTGCTCCAGGAGAGGGTCCCCCACTGGCCTTTCCTAAAGTGTATGGAGATTTGGGAATCAGGAGCCCAGGCTCTTGCCTCTCTGCTGCTCATTCCCTTGTCACAGCAGCCAAGATTTTCAGCTCCCAGTGTCACCCCCAAGCCATGATGAGCTGCAGGACCTTCAGCTCCTGTGACTCCTCTGTGCAGCTGATGTGCATCCAGGACAGGCTGGGCATTGCATCCTCAGTCCAGCCCCAAGAGCAGAGCAAAAAGGCAAATGAAGTTGCTCATCCAATGACATTCTCTGTGGGTATATGTCCTTGGGGGATAAACAGCAAAAGCCAGCTGAAATGATTTGGAATGCTGCAGCATGACTGAAGTGCTCAGCCCTGATGATTTCTAGTAACCGAAGAGCAAATGATGCTGCAGATGATGACTTAGATGAGCTGGCAGAACAGCCTAAGGTCTGTACACACTGTTGCCTAGCCACGTTTTTAAATCATTCCAGTTACCAAAATAGCCTAGAAAGTCTGCTCTGTCTTTCACCTTCCCAACATAAATAAAGTAATGAAAATGTTGGCTGGGTTTAATTTGTGTATCTCTGCTTTCTGCACATTCTTTTTGGATTGGAATAGAGAGGGACAGTCCTCTCATCCACAGGACAGCCCCAGTTGTGAGAGCAGCTATTCAAGATTAACCAAATCTGGGGATGAAATGTACTGCATAAAAATGTCTGTTATTGTCTTTCCAGCACTATATTTTGCATCAGTTCTGGAAAGACCTGTTGGAAGGCACTTCCCTTCCCAATTTCCTCAGCATTTCTCCTTTCTGCACTCAGCCAAATGCCAGTCAGCTTTGATCTGACTGGAGCCTGGCTGCATGACCACAGCAGAACAGACTGACACTACTATAAAGGGTATTATATAACTATGAAGTGGACAATTCCTGTTTGCTCCCTACTTGGAAACCTTCTGGCCCACAAATTTCTGGTTTCTAACAAGCAGAGTTTTGGGAGATATAAACTGAGTGAGAATGATATCTGTATGAATGAAACTCACAATATTATCCCTTCCACTTGAAATATTCTAATATTCTGTGAATGTTTCAGTCCTCCCAAATGCCACACACACTCTCAGAAGTTTTGGTTTTACTGTTTGTGGATATTGCTGCATACCTGCTGCAAACTCTCTGCAAATGTTGCTTGTAGTCTTTCACTCAAGAACTGCAAGTGTGGTGATTTAATCAATTCCTGAATGTCATATCCAATATATATTTTCCCACAGCTCCAATAAAAGTCTTTCATAGCTGGATTATTTATTATTTTGTCTGCTGTATAAGTTTATTGATGTCACTTGTTGAAGAAGAAAAGCAGCAAAGGTCAAGCTTTAGCTGGAAAGCAATACATTTTTGAGGCACTTGCAATTATTAGGGGAAGTAATATCAAAAGAGACAGTGAAGTGAAAATAATTTTGGGATTCCAAGGTGTCTAGAATTCACAAATGCATTCAGGTGACTTTGTTTCTATTATTCCTGCCCCTTGAGGCTGTGCTTTTCTAGTTCACAGCAAACATAAAGTAACCTGAGTGACTGTGGCCTTTGCTCAGATAACCCTGCCGATGACACAGGCAGCAAAATGCCCAACTGATCTTTTTAAGTCACTGTAACTTGACTTAGGCATAAGAATTTTTAATTTTTTCTTTCTAAGTTGCTGCCCTGATGTGCTGAGAGTTCCAGTTAAAGCTTGATCCCTGTGACACTGATTCAGAGATGTTCCCAGGGCTCACCAAAGCTCCCACTGTCACATTCAGCACTTTGGTGAGGGGTAGGGTGACACCAAACCTCCACTGTGGGCGTGATTTCCAGCAGCCCCTGGCAGCTTGGGGCTCACTGGGACACATTTCATCACTGTCAGTGCCCTTTAGTTGGAGTTTGAGCTCTTCAAAGGTCCCCCACAAACTGCTGACCTATGAATGTGAAAAACTAAAGTCATATCCATTCTGGAAACTATTGTCCTGGCTGTATAAGCAGATTTAAGAAAATCACTGACAATAAATCTTCAGTATTTCCTTTGCCTATAAGGTGGTATCTCCATTTCCCGTGTTCCCTCATACATTTTATTCTGTGATTTATACCCCATGCAGAAGCAAAGCTTTTTAAAATATAGAAGACCTGACAATTCCCAGCTGTTATAAAGGGTTTGCAGTTAAATTGTTGCCTCAGTTTATAGATAGCAGAAGATGAACAGCCATCCTTTGTAAATTAGCTCCTTTGGGGAAACATTGAGTTGGAAATCCCAGAATTGAGTGCTTAAGTGCTTAAGCCACTTAAAAATATTTAGAACAGAGAGCTCACCTGACAATCTGGGAGCAGTAAAGTGCTCACAAGATTTGCATGGATGAAAGACTTTATGGTAGACTAGCACTGCATTGCCAGATTCCTGCTTGATACATAATTTAATTTTGAACTTAAAGCTGCTTAGGTTACTTGATTTTTTTATTGTGTTTATTGAGGATATGCTCTGTGAAAATGTTCATATGTTTCAAAATCAAAGGTAAAGAAGAATTCCAGGAGATTAAAGATGAGAGTGTGTTAACCCCTGAGATTTAGGATGACAGAGCATTGTACAGCAGACAATATCTTGCTTACAGGGTGGAGGATGTGTACTACCAAGCTGGCATGCATAAAAATCTGACAATCAGCATTAACCACCTGGCCATACCACTGAAAGAATCTGTTTTAAGAAGCTGTGTAAATAAACTTTGATAGTTTGCATAACAACATATTCTTATCATCTCTGAAGCTGATGAGTTCAAACAGCAAGACACAGAGATTAGCAGCAGGAGCTGGTAATCTTCCACTTCTTTGGAAGTGAGATCCAAATTCTGCTCTTTGAGCAGACTAGGACTTCTTTGCCACAATGAGAACCTCTCACAGACACATTACAGGCTTTTTCCCTCCCCATTTTTTTCCATATTTATTTTGTAGGATAAGTGGTACCTACATGCTTAATTCAGGGCTTTTAATTCCTTTTCCACATGGCAGAAAGTTTTCATTAACAGCGCAGAAAATATAGCGCAACCTCTTAAATATCAAGCTAAGGAAAAAAAAATCTAGAAAATGCTTTTTATGACAGAGCTATTTAAATATAATCACATATCTGTCACCATACAGGCCTTCTTATAACAGGCTGTCAGTTCTCTTGGAGAGAGGGGGATCTGCAGTCAAAGGTTTTAATCAAGGCAGGGTAGAATTTTTAAAACTTCTATAATGGGCATCCAAGAAAGAATATAGATATTCTGGGGCAGAGAAAGGCAAGTACACTAGAAAGTAGTACATTAGTAAGGCAGTACCAAACAAGGAGAGTACTTATTTAAGGTTGAGAGGATAGGAAACTGATATATAATCACTGAGAACTGAGTACTGTCTCTTCCTACTGCCATAAAGGACAAAACCTGACTTGGGCTCTGCTGTGGTTTATGACAGCTTTGGTTATGCAGCCTTGCATTCTTGACTAAAATATTAGCTGCATTAACTATAGGTTGTTTATTTTTTAAATCTGGAAAGGTATATGTGTGACCCTCTTCGGGCTGTAAAAGAAATAAACCAAAGTTAGAGAATCTGGAAAAAATTAAGATCCTAAGATAATATCTTACTTTTTGTTGCTGAATTCATGGGTCTTAGATGCATCTTTCCCAAGTTAATGCCATGTATTGGGTGCTTTACACTTCAAGCCCTCCATTTTACAGAAAAGGAAAGAGAGCACATTGTTCCTTCCAATATTTTCCTTAGTACTCTATTACCTTCTTAGAAAAATCAACTAGGGGAAGGGGTCAAAGAGTTAAAAAGGCAGATTTTACTGAAGAGCTGAGCTCAGGATTCCACACATACTGGAAATAGGCTTTGCAAGTTAGTTCTAATAAAACATCAGAAAACAAGGTTAGCATATCAGACAGGAATTCTTCAGGATTAAAGGTAAAAATAAACCAGACCAGGCCAGAAGAGATGTGTATCATTGCAGAATTTCCCCCAGAAAAGCTTTTGACCATCCATCTGTCAGGGTGGTTGCAATGGTGGTGCAGCTGGAATGCTCCGTGGTTCCCCTCTGACAGGAGGGATCACACAGCTCCATCTCAGGGCAAGGCTTCCCACCTCCTCTCACTGACCAGGAGACACCAAACCTGGCAGACTGCTGCTCTCAGTTATGAATGCCTTTGTTTCCTGCTGCCTGGGCTGCAGCTCTGCAGCACTGAAGGTGAAATCATCACTTGTTCCATGAACAGCAGCAGAGTCCTGGCAGTGACAGCAGCAAGCGAGAGGTCATCACGTCTTCCCTCTCTGCTGGGAAAGGCTTCCCATGGAAGAGTGCCCTCTAACTGGGGCTAACAGGGCTTTGGCTACTGCCCTTCACAGAACAAACAGCCTGTGCTCCAGACTGCCAAGAGCCTCTCCCTGCCAGAGGCACCTGAGAGCCTGAGCCGCTCTGCAGGAGCAGCGGGAACAAAGGTGATGGGAACGATGGGAAGCAGCTTCTGATGCTGTGTGGAGAAGTGTGGAAAGAACAGTTCATACAGAAGAGGAGGTCTGTGGCTGAGGAGATTGAATCCCCTCTGCCCCAATCTTAACCCTTCAAATTAAACCCAGGAAATTGTGTGTGACTTTCCAGCGGTTCAGTGCTGAAAAGCCAGGGAGGTGTTAAGAGCAAGCATTGATCAGGCACTCAGATCCCCACATCAGGGTAACAACCTGCAGTGCAGGGGACAGCCTGCTGGCTTTTCCAAAGCCATGGACTGTAGTTCTCTGGGAATTGAACACAGCCACAAAACTTCCCTCCCAAAGAATCTCTAAATGTGCCCTTTGCAGCACACAGCGGGAAGGCTCATCCCTTCCCTCACATGTGTAGGATCTGCTGTGTTTTGGAGGACGTCAGAGGTCACATCACAGATCAAACCCCATGTGTGATGCTCCTGTGTTTTTTATCTGTTTCAATTGTCTCCTCATCCACTAGAGGAGAAAAAAAGCCAACAAATATCGTGAAGGCAGATGCATCTCTAGCCAACTTCAACATTTTTTCAGTATGTGATTAAACATCCCTATAAAAAGCATGATAAAATCTTTGGATCCTTTAGGATTTGAACCAGGACAGACATCCAGCTCAGCTGAACTCCATGTGCCCTTCTGGAATTCCTGGACTAAGGACAAAATTCCCCCAGTTCAAGAAAGTTTTTTTCAATTTATTTTCCTATACATTGCTTAAGCTTCAGTGGGACAAGCAATGTGAGATTTATCTACAAACAAGTGGGCAAAATCAAGACACTGGAATGATGGAAGCAGAAATTAAAATTTTGTACAAGTCACCTATTTTATTCTTCTGGCTTCCAAATCGATTTTAAAAGCTGTTTTGCTAAGATTAAGCACTGCCAGGGAAATAAAACTGTCATACCAACTATTATTACCCTTTATATTAGCACAGTTCTCAGGAAAAACTCCATGGCACTGAGTGCTGTGTAAACACATGAGGAGAAGAAAGTCCCATGTCCATGGAGAGCTTACACTGAGATTTTACAACTGAGGGACAACCCCAGGCACCAAATGATGCACAGCACAGCCAAGAGCCAGAGTCTGACAGCAAACAATGAGATATTATTGGTGTAGGAGTGAGTGATCTTAGTCCAGGAGAGCCTACAAGTTGATGACATTTCAGTGTTGTAAGAAAGGCTTTGCCAGTGTTTATGAGAAAATCCTTTTGAAAAATTAAGGGAAGCTTCAGAGCTTGGCTGTGCAATATTTGCAAGAATAATAGTGGATAATGGTGCAGAAAGATTACAAAAACCCAGAGGCTGGAGCTGGTGTATTGAAAATGAATAGAATTTCACAAATAGGAGATGACCAGGCTGAGAGGCACAGTGAAATAAGTGAAGGGTCAGCATGTGACCAAAAGCAGCAGGGAGAGCTGGCACCTGGATTCCAGAAAGTCACGTTTCAGCCACCAGCCTTTGGACTGTGAAATCAACACCTGACAGAGTCACATTTGGGATAGGCAATATTGGCCTCACTTGTTTGAGGTTTTCTACCTCATGTCTCAGTATCTACAATACAGTGTAGAAAATCTGAGGTAGAAAATCTCAAACAAGTGTTCAGATTAGAGAGATCAGAGAAAAGATGGAAAAAAAAAATCTGCAAACATTCAGGTACTGTCCAAATGCAAGGATCCAGTGAGCTGTTTAAACTGAATGGACACTGAACTTCTAAGGCTTGTCTGTAACCAGAATAATAAATAATTTGTAACCAGATTTATTGTAATCTAGCAAAAGATTGCTTGCAAAAGGAAAGGAGTAACATGAAAGACTAATGAAGAGATGATTAGGAGTTTTCAGGTATATTACATTTTATTAAGTCAAAGGAAGGTAAATGGTAAGACTTCAGTAGAAAGAGATGATTCTGGAGGGGAGAGGGAGGGCTTTGACTTCTCAGCATGGGTGGTTGAGGAACTTTGTACCATCCAGAGACAAAATGAACAAAGGCAGCAGGGAAAGAAGGATAGCAGTCCACAGGAATTTCCACCAAAACGTGGAGATGGGAAAGAGAACTATTCAACCAAGGACATGATGAAGGAGCAGTGCCCAAAGTCTGCAGAGATTTGGAATAAAGAGAATACAGAGGCAAAGAAAATGAAAATTTCAAAACTAAAAGACTGATTGTGGACACTGAAGGCAACTGGCAGGCCAAGGAGACTGAAGATGGTTAGCAATGGATAATTAGAAACCTTGCTGAGAGCAATTTCAGTGGTCAGCACCGAGACACCACATTAGTGGGATGTGGTATAGAGGTGAAATAGAGGAAGCAGAACCTCTTGCAAATAACACATCTCATGAGAATAAAAAGAGAAGGGAAAGGGATGTACATGGTAATAGCAATTTTTTTCCAACACAGGAGAAATTAAATTGCTTTTCTTTTGAGAGAAAGGATCTACAAGCAGAGAGTTACTGGGCTGCAAGCCTTGGGAGAATTAATTACAGAGATGAATGGAGAGTGAAAAGGGTCACATGATGGTCATTAACAAGAAATTCAGCCGAGATTAACAAGAGGAGCAGAGCAATGCATGGAGAAATGCATCTATTTGCTGCCTGAGAGAAATGTGTAAACTCCACTTCTCAGTTAGAAGCAGGAAAATTGATTCCACCTCAGGGTACAGCCTTCATGTGGTTTACATCACAGGGTCAAACTTACCAGTGGATTGAGTCTCTTCCCAAACTGGGAGAACTCAGTAGGCTTTAATGCTGAGATGTGCTATTGAAGTGCTGTGCTGTAACATAATTCTAGTGGGATTTCCTCACTAATTTCCTTAGCTGACAAAGCCAAAAAACCCCAAACAAACAACAAAACCCAGAAAGTATGGGATTATAGAATCATAGGATGACTTGGGTTGGAAGAGACTTTAAAGATTGTCTCATTCCAGCCCCCTGCTCTGGGCAGGGACACCTTCCACCAGGATGTGCCATTGCTTTCTGTAGTTCTCACAATGTTAAAGTGGCAAGTCAGAATTGCTTTGGGATAACTTGATTCCTCCTCCTGGAAATTTCTTTGCTTGACTGCAAACGTTTCTGAGTTTAAAATATACAAGTTTTCTAGGTCAACTTGTTGGGATTTTTTGCAAACAGCAAATTATTTCTTTCCTGGGAGCACTTTAATTGTAAATACAGCTTTCCTGTGAGACTGTGAGAAGTTGAACATGGATTAAATCCTGATAATTTTCTTGCTTGTCACTGTACAAGGTAGTCCACAAGCTTTCTGCATGTTAGGAAAAGGTGGAAAACAGCCACTCTGACAGGTTCAGCTGAGCTAGGCTGTTCTTGGAAAACAGATGCATGCCTGCTCTCAGGTGCCTGTAGGAAGGTGGTCTCTCTTATACTGTCAAGATAAAAGCTGTGAAATGCAGGGTCCCAGAGGGTGTCAGGGTGATCAGCCCACCCCTGCATGTGAAAGACCTTGTACCAAGTGTGTAAGAAAAACATACAATTTTGTGATTACAGGTGATGCACTCACATAGACCAGAAATGGGCCTCAGAGCTGCTGAGACCTCCATCCACTAACATTTGAACACAAGTATTTAAAAATCAGCTTGCTATATGTTGGAAAAAAGAGACGCTTCTATATAAAATATACCACCCGTCCTGTTTCACTTCTCTTGGCTAAGTTCTGTATTTTTTCTCTATTTTATGTACTTCTATGTAATCTAAGCCTCCTGTAAAGAGAATTGTTCTGTTCAGCAGCCTGAAGTAAATAAGAATTTTAATCCCCTGATAGTTTAAATTCATAACTAATCCAGTTATGATTCAGTAAATGTTTCATTTTACACTTAGCAGTGAATTTGTAAGGCAAATTTTTGTCACTGTCTGCTAGAGACTCCATTACACCCTCTGCATCTTCCTCATAAGCTCTCAGAAGTTCTGCCACATGCACGTCTGATTTGAGTCTGTGATAACAACAGCACTTTATAGCACTTCCACTGCTAAGAGCATGGCAAAAATGCAAATTAAATCCATCTTCTTCACTCAACTGCATAAAGGAAAGAAAAATTTAAATGATGGGTTTCTCAGTAGCCCCCAGCAAGTTTCCTTTGGATTTAACTGCCACTTAAGCATTGATGCACCTACTCACTGCTTGGTGCATTTCAATGTTTTATTTTATCCTGTGGTTCCACTTGCTGAATGTATTAAGATTTTGAAAAAATGTTATATCTCTGGTTCTTGGTGATCTCTGCGTCTCAGTATCAAGCCCAGATAACTTGGAAAACATCACAGCTTTAGTCGAGTGTGCCAGTGTGCACGAGGAGGAGGAGGGAAGGCGCACAGACCTTGATGAAATGACTGCTTACGCTTGCTGCTGACACACATCAATGCTCTCATCAATGATAAATCATTATATCAATAAAAACATCATGAAACTGCTGAGTCTGCCTTGCTGTGATTAAAACACGTCACACTTTATGTGCTGCCATCTCAGACACAGGGTTCACTTCCCCACAGGAGCAGTGTGCTCACCCAAGTCCTGCTGTCTAAAGTGGGTATTAAACCTGATGTGCTGCCTTCGTGCTGGAAAATAAAGATGGTGTTAGAACAACTATTTAGTTCTCAAGGACAGTAATTGTAATGATAGCTTCAAAAATAACACTGCAGTTCCATGGTGAATGGATTTCAAAAGCTATGCAGCACAAGGGTAAGTTTGACTAAGTATTTGGTTGCAGTGAAACAAAATCTTCATTAATATCTAACTACTCAATATTACAGCTTTGTTCGGTGTTTGGAAAATATACCCAGAATTTGCAGCCTGAGCTAGGAGCTCTGAGCACTGGCATTCCCACAAACTTTGCTTAAGGGAATGTCTGAGATAGTAAAATTATGGAGAGATTTAACTAAGGGTTATAACTTGCTAATGCTTTTCCAAAAAAAGAAACAGTATGTGCTGCTCTAGCAACACTTTAGAAAGCTACTCCTTTACAGGCAAAGGCTGAAATCCTCACCTCTGCTTTGACTTCTGTGCTTCAAGCAGAGGGCAGAGGAGCACAAACCTGCTCCACAAAGCCCAGTTACAGCAAGGGTGGAACTTTGCTACCCACACTGGCATGTAAAATAGCCATCGGGTATTGTTTTCAGTTCCTGGTGGGATTGTGTGCACAAAATACCAAGGTGACAGGCAGAAAAGATAAAATTCAGATGGGGGAGCAGAGTCCTGAGTTTGAACAGCCACAGGAAACTACTTTAGATGGGAAGGATAGGGCAGGGAGAGGAGGCCTCTTTAAAGCCCCATTTACCCAGTCCCCAGATAAATTGCTCTTGGCAGGAGATGGCAGAATCCCTTGCAATAACAAGAAAATATCTTGGCCCTGTCAGTGATTTTAACATGAAAGGCTCCTTTTCCTTGCTTTTAGAAACAAGATAATTAATAGTTTCCTAGAGCAGTGGCTTTGTGACCACAGAAATCTGCACCAGGCAGCGCCTCGTGGGGCTCTGGCAAAATGCTCCAGCCCAGCTCAGTCCCACAAATGCCATGAGCCATGAAAACATCACAGCCTGGTTTGCAGCTGGAATGTGCAGGTCTGTGCTCACACAGGATTTCTGTTTTAAGAACACACAGAAGTTGGGGGTAAAGGTGTCATTTCAGAGATGACAACAAAGCCAGTCAAGGCTCAGCTTTGTGACCTGTGGCAAACGCTCAGAGATGCTGAGAGATTGTGTGACCTTAACTTGCTGAGTTCAGCTTGGTGGAAGCTTTTGATGAACTTTTTAGTAAAACAGAGAAATTGCAATCGAATTTGAGTGTCTGTCAAATCTAGACTTGTTGCATCACACTAAGCTGAATACATTGCATCTGCATGGAAATCAAAGAAAGTTAGCTGAGTTTTATAAGTAGTATGTATAAATATTTAAATATTTGAATAGATGAATAAACATGAGGAATAATCTTTATTGGGGTGGTGGGAATGACACAAATTCAACATAGTTACACTACAGTTTATAAGGCTGACCTACAGTAGACATTCCAGAATTTTTGTCACACAATGCTTTCATTAATGAGAAATCACTGTATCAATAAAAACACGATGAGCAGCACAAATAATAGAGCATCTCTGTAGGCATGTTGGTGTCCATCTCCAGTTCTACGGGAGTCCATGAGAGCCTGCAATATTGCCCTGTACCCACAGGTTCTGGGTTAAAGCTGCAAAACTTCATCAGAGTAAAACAATTATGCTTTTTAGACACTGCTGCTAAAATACAGTTCAGCCATAATTATAATTAAACAGGGACTCACATGCTGCGAAGTGTGGTGCAGTCTAACCACAGCAACAAACACTGAGTCAAGTGGAGCTCCATGCAGAGGGATCTCATCCCACAGCTAAATTTGCTCTGGGATCTCTGCAATAAACTGAAGGACACAATCAGGCAGCCTGTGACTCACGCAGTGCACCATTTCTAATGTGCAGAAATGAAAATAAAAGCAGATCTCTTGTTCCCAGAGCCCTGGAGGGGGGAGTCCTCACGACTCACGCTGTTTTACAGACCCTTGGTCACCGAAGGGCCGACTGACACCCACGGCTGCAGAGCCTGTGGCAAAGGGAGTGGGAAACAAACAGTACTTCTTAATTAAAGCCTTTTATTCAAGCTGCAACCCCCCACAGCAGACACACTTCATAACTTCTAGATCTGTGTTCACACAAAGATTGACAGAAAAACCCAGCCATGAAAGAAAACATAAAATTTTTTAATGTTTATTTTTCCATGAAAAAGCTTTACAAGGAGAAAGAGGCTGCACAGGAGAAAGCATACATTCTTTAATCACTGTTTATCTGTTGGTTTGATAGCCAAGGCTGACATTTCTTCTACAGTGTATTTATTTGTTCTCATAATATTACAGGACATTTACCCTTTATTAAAAAAGGATATCATCATCTATGAATATTGTTAAGAACAGTTAGGCAACACTGTCAGTGAAGAATTTACACGACCTAGATCAGCTTAGATTAACTGCTTCCATTTTAGTTCTTCTCATGTTTTGCAACAATAAATGTAAACCACATTTTTAAAATATTCAAATATATGAAAAGTTTTGCATCAAATGTAATGGAGAAACAAAGGTTTAGTATCTCAAAGAACAGACAAAATTTTCCAATTCCTACGAAGCAACACTGAAATTCTCAAGGAAGAAAATAAAATTCCTGTCTTTCCCCTTAAACCACCTGGAGACATTTATTAAGGTGTTAAGTGCTTGAATGTGACTTCCCTCACTAGCATCATACTGCCGGGATTTTTAGATATCCCAGCAGCACAACCTAAATGAAGTTACACATTTTCACAGTGACATAACCTGACCCTTCTTCACTGCCCCTACACACAACCCTCTGCTGTGTAAAGCATCTTTGCTGATCTGTAGAACAGATGAAAACTCCAAAACAAAGACCAAATCTCCATCCCTCAAATACCAAGAAGTGTCACCTTTGCCCCTTTATCAGTGCATGTTTTGCCTTCCATCTCACTCAAACCATGATTTTAGCAAGCTGTTTGAAGTCTCCCTGCCACGATTGATCTGGAGTGTACAAAAGAGCTAACAATAATTTCAGGAGTAAGCTCACAAGATTGAGAAACTACCTCATTTTGAAGTATTTTGTAAGGAGTTTGACAAATAAGCACCTTAATTTCAAAGTAATTCAGTAACACGACAGAGAAGGAAAATTCTTCACAGTTTCAGAATTAGTAGAATTAAATCCCTCTGAAACTTGCAAACGATGAAGGTTAAATAGCTTATTTCAATCAGTACTCCAGTATTTCTGTAAAGAAACACTTTCAAGTATTGTTACAAAAGGCACTGATTTTTTCCTTCAGCCATCAAGATGTAATAAAACCACAGAATTTCTGTCACATTGGGCCAAACTCCTGGCCCTAAAGGAATTTTCCACTAACCTTAGGGCACCTGGATTTCACTCAGTCACTATTTAACAAGCACCTTCTTCTTCTTTATTGATTTTTTTACAAAATCACATAGATCCATCACAGGTTTTAATGATACAATGATTAATGGTACATTAACGGTAATGACAGAGAGGAGAACATTTTAGTTGTTCTAATTCTATTTTAAAAGTGAAATTGGAGACTTCTGAAGTTAAATATTCAGTAGATAAAACATTTAGCAATTTGTTTCTCTGCTTTACTATCAATTAATTTTTCAAATCTGGAAACCAGATTTGGAAATATGATTTAAGCAACTCTCAGGACAGATTCCTTGAACATATGGTTCAAACCCAGTATTTCAGATTAATCAAAAGCTTGGAAAATAGGCTCTATTTTTTTTTCCTTTTTTTAGATGGATGTAAAATGAAATGGGAAATTGCTGTTTTGCTTTCTATGAAGTCTGACAATGGCCAGATGGGTTGAATTTCTCAATCCTTAGTCAAAATGGGAAAGAATACAGTGGAATATCTCTCTTCTGAGGCATGCTGAGTACAGAGCATTAAGTTAAGGCAGATGTATGAACAGGTTTTCTTCAAACGGGATTTCTTTAGCTCAGAATTGTCAATGTTTCAAAGGAACTAGGCAAGACTTTAAAAATACTTGCAATTCTTTTGCTTAGCCCTAGAGCCTGCAATTGGACAGAGTTCCCTGGTATGCTTGAAAGTAAAGGACCACCAAAGAGGTAAACTAAGCAATATTTAATTATAGCTACACAAACATTCCTCAACTCACACCCAAGCTTCCAGCTTCTCATCTGCAGCAGGAGTGCATTACCTGACAATAATTAAATAACCTGCAACAAGACAGCAAATTACTTAAGAGCTAAAATATTTAACCTACAGCAGCTAAAGTATTTAATCTCTAGCATCAAAGTTTCCTGAAACCAAGAGCCATCAGAATCCCTGCACAGGCTGCTCAAGTTTGATGGGATGCTCTGGGACAGCTACAAACAACTGCAGGACCTCAGTGGACAGGGCCAGAGGTAAAGGGAAAACTTCTGACAGCAGCTGCACCAGTGCAAAGCTTGATAAGCCGACCTGAGGACATCTTCTTACTCTAATGCTGTCTAGAATCACTTGCTGTTTACATCCCCATCCCTGAAGCAGGGGAGGGGCAAGGAGCTGGTGGAGGGAATCATTCCTACTTGGATCCCTCCATGGTAACATGACACGGGCTGCATTTCACTGTGCAAACTACAGGAGGAAAGGACAGACCCACAACCCTAACCAAAATCTCCCAAAATTGTGTGACAAAGAAACTAAGATAAACTTGGAAACTCAGTCATAGGTGTGATGAGTCCTGAACAGGAATGAATCCTGATCCTAAATGAGAGTAGTGATTTTATAAGAGTACAAAAACTACAAAATATAGAACAACTGCTTCTAATGGAAGACAGTAGTCAAATTTGGTTACATGAAAATAATGGAATGTACAATATTAGAATATTCTAGAACATTAGAATATTGTTTCTAAATTAATGATGTCTTGTTGAATGCAAAACAGATGTTGTGATTTAATTAAAAAATAACCAGGTCTCACATTTTCAAAAATTATCTCCAATTACTTGTCATCATTCCTATACTTTGTTGGCTTAGGACAGAGAAGCTCCTTTAATCCCTGACAAACCAACTTCAACAAAAATTGTAATGATAAATTCTGAATGCTAAATGTTTGCTAACCTAAATCAGTAATATTAATTGATTATATAAGCAAGTGACCTGGCAGATTTCAGTGGAGAATTACTGGGGGTGACTGATGAGTTGTGGTGCATGGAAAATTCTCCTTAGGTAGCACAACTGCAGCCTGGAGAACACAATGTGTCACAGTGCATCTCACATATTCTACAACAAAGAAAATTTAATTTTGAGTTCACACTTCTGTGAGAGTGTAGCCTCAAAGTGTCTTTGAGTCAATGGATACCAGTGATTTAAAAAAATTACAAATCTTAAGAATGTACATAAATCTCTGCTATTGTCTGCTAAACTAAAAGCATTTCAAACAAGATCTATCACTCATAACTCTACAAAGTCAAACATTTAAAGCTTCCATGTACATAGAAAACCTTGTTAGGAATAAAATTCAAGACAATTTGTGGTCAATAATGCCTCTAGCTTTGCTAAAATAAATAGTCAATAATTAAAGGAACAGAAGGACATGGCCCTACATTAGAAGGAAAGTCTCTTCATTTTCATCATCCCCTTCCTCTGAGAAAGAGGTAAACAATATACTTTTTTTTAATGTTCTCTCAACAAAACAGTTTTACCCATGGTTTCAGCTACAATATTTTCCTACTGAAATAAAATCAGTGCATTAAGAACATATACAATATATTGGAAGCCATATGCACTTTTTCTGAGGATAAGCAGACAAGGCATTTACCTGATGCTATAAAACTACTTTCTCTTGCTTGGTACCACACTACCACAGCATTATACAAACATTGTAATGCTCTACAGGTGGAAGATATGAGACCCCAAACACAAACTGTGAAGAACTGCATCCAACAGAAAAGCTAAAAATGATGTAAGAATCTAACACAAAAAGAAATCTACTAAAAATATATGCATAAAATATGTGCCCATCAAGAGATTTACAGAGTCATCATCCCTACCATTCCTTCAACAGAAGGGAGCAAACTACACAAAGATATTACTGAATTCAAACAACATGAACGAGCTATTAAAACAAATTATCCTCCCTCTTCAAAATCACTTTATCTTTTTTCTATTCTAATAGAAAATATTATACTGCAATTGAGTAAAATTACTAAAAACATCTCATGGAACTATTAATGCATCCAATCAAAACCAAAAGCTGTCCCAGAGATGAAAACACTACAACTAAAAACTTAAAATGCCACAGAACTTGTTTCCATTATGCAAATCAACCATGACCAATACTCTTTAGAGACTTGCTAGAGTCTTTTAATGCTTTCTTAAGGTCTGCTGCAAAACTTGTTAAAGCCAGTAGAAAGTCATGTTTGGAAAAGACTTTGATTTACAAACTTTTACTGTGAGAAACAAATCCGGGAGTGCTGAGCCATTCCAATCTGCTTAGAATTTTTATATCAGGGAACATCAAAAAACTTAGTTCCCATACAAAGAGGTAGCATCAATATATCTGATTCTTTTTTTACAGAATAGTAACATTTCCTATTTTTCTGCATCATATTTGGAAGATACTTTCTGGTACTTAAACAAATTTCTTGTAGCTTGTATATGCTATTCAGTTTGCCTGTCTGATGAAATTTATGGCACTTGTTATTAACTGTAAGAGCAGCTTGTAAACCCTGGAGGAAGAAATGGAAATAGTATCCCTAAATATCCTAAGCTGTAAAAAAATCTGTGTTTTTTTCTAATCATAGAACATTTGAATATCTGTACACTACAAGTGAAACAGAAGCAGTGACTCTGGGAATGTGTATCCTTATCCCTTGGATAAACAAAACTTTATGTCAGACTGTAGGATTAAAGGCCAATCACAGTGAACACAGAGACTGAGCAAGGAGAGAACATTTAGATAGAAAATTAAAAATTATACACTACAGTTAAATACAGTGAGGAATACAGTCTTTCCACTACAGCAATACATTAATTGAAATGTCAGATTTTTGTGGTTTCTTTTTTTTTTTTTTTTTTTTTTTTTTTTTTTTTTTTTTTTTTTTTAATATTGGAGTACAGGCAGAATTTGATAAAGTGATATAATTGAAATAGTACAACATAATTCATTCTAGCTGAAAATTTGAGCTTGGGTTGTTCAGCCTGGAGAAGACTGGAGAGACCTTCTGGCACCTTCCAGTACCTGAAGGAGCTGCAAGAGCTGGACAGAGACTTTTGACAAGGCATGTAGGGATAGGACCAGGGGCAATGGCTTCAAACTGAAAGAAGGCAGATTTATTATTTATTTTATTGGGAAGGAATTCTTTATTGTGAGAGTGGTCAGACACTGGCACAGGCTGCCCAGAGAAGGTGGGATGCCAGATCCCTGAAAGTGTTCACAATCAGGCTGGGTGCAGCTCTGAGGAACCTGCACAGTGGAAGGTGTCCCTGTCCATGGCAGGAGGCTGGAACAAGATGATCTCTCAGTTCCCTTCCCACCCAAACCATCCTATGATGGGACAAAATGAGAGACAAAAGATCCATCTGATGAATTACACGTTCAAGGTAACTGTGACAGTTTGGTTCATTATTCTCAACTTCTGAATCTAAAGCTTGTTTTTTTCTAGAGAGCAGCAGAAAATCTGCAGGCTGATTGAAGGTTTCCTGGCTACTATCCAAAAGTAAACAGACAAACAAAGAATTGTGAAAGACTAAGTTTTACTAAAGTGTAAAAAATAATAAATGCCCAAATCACTTTCTTTATCTTCATCCTTCCAACAGCATTTGCTATCTGTGAACAAAGTATCAAAGTTTTTTCTCTCCAAAATGGCATGTGAGAATGGAGAGGCTTACCCAAAGGAGCTAAAACAGTGAATTAGGAAAGCTACTTAAAAAACAAACATAAGAATAATAACATTTCAGCCCTTGCTTTGCTGACAGGTGAGATAACAACCATTTCTGGTGCCACAAAGAACTCTCAGATAGACTGGCATTTCAATGGAAGGAAGAACCACATCACTCCCTTAAAACAAAAGCCTCTTGGGTTCATGACCAACATTTCAGTCAGCCTTTAAGTAAGAAAAAGCAACAACAACTGATAGTGGGGATTTACTGATAGGTGTCAGGAGTAATTGTTTTAGAAAAGACTACATAAAAAAAATCTTTCACTACTGCACTTTATAGTATGTGTGACAGTAGTATCTTTCAACTTAAAACAAAATCATCTTCTCAGAACTGATCATCATGACCAGAGCAGAGGGCCTAACCCAATCACCACTTAAGCACGATGGAAACTCTTGCAGCTCAAGTAAATAAACCTGCACCACCACTATCACCCTGCCCCTTCTTATTATGGCAATTGAGGGAATTTTATTTGCAAAACATTTAACCACCAAGGGCAGAGTTTTGCAATAGAGTTTTAAAGCATCTTGCTCAAAGATTAGGTTACCAGTGTTCTAGCAAAATATCAGAGGCTCTAAACATGAATGTAAATAATGCATTATCAAGTATACAATTCTGGTTCAGTGGCCACTATAACAAATCCAAGGACTAACAGTGACTTCAAAAGACTCTGAATCAGACTTCAAGAGTGTAATATTCTTCATAATATTACGTATATGCAAAGTCTTCAGAACAGTCTTTGCAGAGAAATCATAAAAATGGGAGTGAATCACTCTGCTTGAAATGGATGACATTTAATTTTTGCAGTGTAGATATTCAACCATTATCTACCACTTTCTATAAAATGTAAATTGGTATGTATCAGAAAAGCTCCAGCATGGCTTTGTGATGGTTATTTTATATACATATACACATTGCAGTGAGGCACATTCTTTGTTAAAAATCAATATGAAATTCTTCTGCAGGAGCTTGAATGCTTCCTTGCACAGAAAATTTCCCATGAACCTTTGTTCTTCACGTAAGGCGGTGATGTTGAGTTAAAGCAAAATGCTCAGTTTGCATAAAACAAGAGCTGCACCTAGTTTAAGGTGTATTTTCAAAATACACATATCATAAGTGTCATCACAGAAGAATAAGCAAGATACTTTTTTATAGACTGGAGAAAGAACTTCCTTTTGACATCCTATTAAGATGCAATAAGGGCATAAAAGGAATTTTGAAGTGTTAGTCCAAAATGATCTACTCTATTTACAGTGCAAAGATCTTACAGTAACATCACAAAGTAACACCAGCTCTTTCAAATGGACTCTAAAAATTGTTGCTCACTTCTTAAGACTGGCAGACATCCAGTGTGTTCACAACTGGCAACAGAGTCTGCAGTATTACAAAGTTATTGCTGCTACTGTAATGTAAAGAAATGAGGTTGTGATGATAAATTTTCCTGTTAAGCTGTAGGAAAAACTACTTCATTTTACCAAGCAAATTATTTCTTAGCTTTGTCATAAGCTCCAGGAAAAAACAGAGCCAATTTATCTATTTGTACTTTCTCCCACAGAAATGTTGGATAGCAAAATAAAGTGTGAAATCAGCTGGCTTTGTGTTAGTTGGTTACAAAGGTGTGCATCAGTTCCACTTGAGCTGAGCTGCTTTGGTCTGTGCCAGTGACCTGCAAGGGCTGGCTGAAGGAGACTCCTGCCATCATACAGGCACTGCTACCTTTGCTGCAGTAGTAGAGGCACGCTTTGATGGCCAGGGTGGCTTCAGCTGACACACAGCTCCCAGGCAACTGAAAGGGAATGACAGTTTGACAGGAAACATCCTTTATTTCTCCTGTCAGACACTGTCCTTGCAGCAACCAGGTGTTATCTGCAAAGGAAGAACAGATTTTATCATTAGGGTATTTAACACCATGTCTGAAAGCTACAGAAAACACTGATTCTACCTATAGGACAACAAGGACTTTCCACATACAACATTACAGGAAGTTTCCTTCCTGATTATTCCAGTCATGAACAGAAAAGAAAAAAAAAAAAAAAGGAAAAGTAATTTACAAATGCTTTACCAGTCATTTAAGGAGAGATCCACGGCTTTGCATCAGCACTATAGGTGTATAGGTGCTATATATACAGTGCATCTTATTTACATGCAATGGAATTGCAGTTTCTCCTATACACTGTTTAAAGGATATTAAAATTTATTCTGATATGCACAAGGAAAATTTCTTAAATTAATGGCTACCATACATTTGCATCAGAGATCTAATACACCAGGTAAGATATCTGCCATAAATGCATTACACTGTAAGTAAAATGATGGCATTTCCAAACAGCAGTGCTGGTCTTACAGCTGGGTTGGTGCAATTTAGCAATGCTCAGGCTGATTGTTAGAATGAAACTTCAGTTTCATTTTGTTTGAATATCTGAGTGTATGTGAACTAAAAACCACTGTACACTACATACACCTAACTCATTGCACTGAGCCATAAAATAAAATAATGCAGCATGTATTAATTCAAGCAAAAAGCAGTCTACCAGGTGTCTGGCTTTTTTCAATCTTTGCACTCCAGCTGTTAAATGCATCAACTCTAAATATCAAGTACTGCATCACAAGGTCAAACAGAAACACAGGATGGGGAGGGACATCTTGATTCATCAAGACTGAGCTCCCCTGCACTGCAGGATGTGCTGATAGAACTCCCTTCCCATCCTAACCAGGGACTTTACCTTCTGCTGTGATAAACCAGGCACTGGGAGCTTCCTCGTTCAGTTTTGAATCCAGAGGAAGAGTCAACTTTAATAAAAACTGAATTGTCTGGCCAGGAGCTACAGTTAGTGAAGGAAGTTCAATATTTGGTGCAGATTTAGGCAGTCTTGGCAGGTTTGCTATTTTATCCTTTTGCACAGGCAGGTTATCTGGAACATCACATGCTTCTGGCTTCAGGATAGGCAACTATCAGTAGAAATCAAACAAAATATTTATTTTTATTAGCACTGAAAACAAATGGGCTTTCATTATACAACCACAGTTTCAAAGTGACATCATATGGCTATTGGCCTAAAACTTTCAGTGTGAAACAATACTATGACAAAAGAGAAAACGGGAAGGAAAAAATGTTTTCTTAAAATGAAAAAACCCTGATTAATCCAAATAAAAGCAATATTTATTATTAAAGCCACAAAAACCATAACTACTTAATAGTATCCCTTAATTTAAATTTTTTACAGTTGGATTACATTTTTGCTTTAGATAAACTGCAAATGCATTTCCTTCTAATTAAACTGCATGCTTCAGTAGTAAAATCCAGGATTTCAACTAATGCATATTGCACAGTAAAATAGAGGAGAATTTCCCAGAAAAGCCACCAACATGTTACATGGCATGAAAATTTGAACACACATTGGAGACTGTGTATTATTAAGTGCACGAAACATATAAGATGACATTAGGATCATTATGTCATAAACATATGTGTATATTCATTCCAAAAAATCATTAAGATACAGTGGCATTGTAAGGTGGACATGAGAACAGATTTTACAATCAAATAAAGCTGTGCTCAATTTTGACAGTGGTTTTGATCTGATAACTTGAAAGCCCTATATATATATCTTGCTTTAAGTCACTGACCTCCCAAAAGCATCTCTTACAGAGTAATTACATGTCTTGGTAATTGATTTCACGTCCTTTTTTCACAAAATGCTCATGAAATGCCCTTCATGCTGAAAACATGGGTGGTACATTTTAACGACTGATGTTTCTGTATTAAGCTTTTCTAGAGGGTTGTCACTTTCTGTTTTCATGCAAAAGTTGTCTGTCTGAAGTCTGAGGCTTTCAACAACTGTGCTAACAGGCAATGCTCATTTCCCTGCTCATCACAAAACATCCTGTGGATACAGCTACTGTACCCTAAGTTAGCTGTCTCATTTTTATCACACTTGCTGAAGTCTGAAATAGTAATTTAAAACACAAAACTCCACTATAAGCCTGTTTAATAAGCATTACTTGCCATGGAAAGAATTTTTGTTTCCAAATCCAGCACTTTAATCTGATGGTTATTTGTGTCTGCAACATACATGAGGCGGCCGTTTTCTTCAACACACAAACCTCCTGGTTCATTGAAAGCTGACTGGGTAAAGCTGGAACCAACAACATTGCCTGCTTCTCCTGTGCCTGCCAGGGTAGCACAGTTCTTCATCTTGGGATCCACAACCTTAATCTAAGATCAACAAAGACACAAAGAACTTGTCTGAGAAAACCCAGCAGGATTTAGATGTTCTGTATTGTCTCATGTCCCACATTTCCAGTAGCCAGCACTGCTTTTTGAGTACCTCAGCTAACAGGTGTCCATCCTAGATACTGTGCTATCACTCTTTACCAAGTGATGTGTCCCATCTTTCCCTCTCCCCACTCCCTCATGGACTTCTTCCTTTGGTCTTCATTCAGGGTTCCCTTCCATGATTTTGAAGGTACCTAAGCCTCAGCTATAAAAGTATGCTGGATGACTTGTTTTTCTAATGTTTGCTGCCCTTCTAGAAACATCTGCAAAGCAGTGAGAGCATAACAATATTAGCAGGCTAACTTGTAGATTATTTTTCTTCTACAAATAGATGAGGTTTTTTTAAATAGCAAAAAATTTTATAATGTTTTATACAAGATCTGAAAAAACCCCACCATTTGCCTTAAAATTTCAATAAGCATTTAGTGTTATATACTCTTCAGCTCAAACAGGTTACTTCTATTTTAATGCAGGTAGTCAGTGTACAGTTAAAAACCTTCTAGACACAGATGCTTATATAACATCACACAAGAACAATCAGGCAAAACAATGTCTCTTATCCCAGAGTTCCATGGAGGTAACCCACAATACTTCTCAAAACTTAGGTGGCTTTTTAAAGGGAAAAACAAGTCTTCTTGTCCTCTCAGTTTTATCAAACCTGCAGTATTCCTGAATAAGCCCTTCTAGCTCTTTTAGTGTAGTTCAACATCTTTGGAAAGGCACACAGAAAGTCTTTAGTCTGAACTGTAACTTGGCACTTTAAATTCACCTTCCCTAAGAGACCATCATATCAACACAGAAGAATGTGACAGCAAAACAATGGTAAAGAGAAGGACCCAGAAGGGAAGGAAGGAAGGAAAGAAAAAGAACCCACAAAGGAACTCGTGTAATTAATTTCCTCAAGGGAAGGGAAGGGAAGGGAAGAAAAAGAACCCACAAAGGAACTAGTGTAATTAATTTCCTCAGCTCAACTGGACGAAGCAAAATTTGTCTATGTTACTAAAATAACTCTTTGTAGTAATAAAAATTCCAAGTTTGTATATAACAAGTTAGTACACACTTACCTTATGATTATAGGAATCTGCCACATAAAGCAGCTGTCTTTTCTTGTCCCATGTTACTCCCAAGGGATGCTGCAGCTTTGCGTTTATGCCTGCTCCATCCACATCACCAAAAGCAAACAAATTCTGAAAAATTATTTTATTTAATTAATAGATTTGATTATTCAATGTGGGCATGAATTAAATTATTGTAATCAAATGGAAATAAAAAAAAATGAAGACAATTTCAAAACAAAGATACTGAAACCTGGAAGTGTGGGTGCTCACCACAGAAATGGAAACTCTCACACCTAAGTTATAAATATGAATCCAGCTGATTTAATGACCACACAATGCTGAATCAAATTGGCTATTTTAAGAATAAGTGAAGTAATTTCTTATCTAAGCAGCAACAGTCTGCACTACAACCTGAGCATCACAACTGCCTCACATTTGCATTCCAAGCAGTGAAGTCAAGAAATTGATGGCCACGGAAACTGATTTACCCTCTCACCCCAAAAGTGGTTCCTCCAGGTCAGGCTTGAGGAATATTAGTAGGGCAGTGTGGGGAAGTTTGAGGTGATTACCAATGGGTCTCTCTCTCCTCCCACAAGGTGCTTCACCGCCCCGTCCTTGAGCGAGATGGTTCTCACGGTGCTGCTCTCGCTGTCGGCCACGAAGAGGCAGCTCCAGGGCTCCTCTGGGGCCAGGGAGAGCCCCGAGGGCTGGGCAAACCCTGCCTTGTGTGGGTAAGCGTTGTTCCTGTTCTCCTCGTTCCCACTCCCAGCAAAGCGAAGGCAGACTCCTTTCTTTAAGTCACTAAAGGCAAAGAGCACCCAATTTCAATCGCGAGTTGGAAACAGCTCCGACAAGATGCATAAACAGAAGCTACAGAACAGGCACTTGTGAGTTATAAAACCAACTGTAATGCAGCAGTGAGGAATTATTCAATGCCTTTGTGCTTTTTTATCACCTCAGCACATCATTCATTACTAGGTAACTCAGCAAATGCAAGGAAAAATAACATTCAATTACATGAATGGACCATACCAAGTCATAGCTGTATAGCTGAAGTAGCATCTTTCATTTCATCTAACAGATGTGGGAAAAGGAGGCAGACTTTTAAGCACATAATCCTTTAAACGAAATTATTTTCAGCTTAATTTGATTATCTCTCTTTTTGGGATTTGAAAGCTATTTATCAAGACAAGCAGCAATTTCACATTTCTCTTAGTACAGTTGCTTACCTTCCCTTGGGTAGTTTTCCACCTTCCAACATCAGTGCCCATATCTGGTGAATGCCTGCCATTGCTATCCATAACACATCATCTTCCTGCGTCCCTGAAACTTTCAGAAAGGGACAGAAATCCAGATAAAAAAAAACCCACTTCAGAAATGTTACAACACGAAGAAATCATCAAACCAACCCCTCTGTTCCCCCCACCCCCTACTCATCTTCCCCACAGGGGAAAAAAATAAAACACAACCAAAAAAATAGGGCAAGAGAGAGATAGAGAGAATGTCTTTCATCTACAAAAACCTATTTATTTTCTTTCCTTCTTGCCATTTTTCTTCTTTTCTTCTTGCTATTTTATTCCCAGGGGGTTAAAAATTGTGGTTTTAATATCCCTACCTGATAAAGGCAATGTTTCAAGTGAGATTTGCTCTTTGCAACATTTTACTGTTGTGTCTGTTTCACATGTTATTTTTGATTCATACCAGCCAAACAAGTACTTATCTTTGCTAAGATGGTTTTGCAGGATGCAATCTTGATTTATTTTTTTTTTACTACACTAGTGACAAAATAAGATACTCCAAAAACATGGAATCTTGATTTATTTTTTTTTTACTACACTAGTGACAAAATAAGACTCAAAAAAACTACAGGGAGTTGTTAACAAGTTTTGAAAGAAATAACCATGGCAATACCATTGCACATAATACACAAAGGACATCATGTGTATAATGTATAATTATACACAAAGGACATCATGTTTTAAACTAAGGGTAACTGATGCTTGCCCTGGAGAGCATCAACTGCAGTTTATTCAAACAGTAAATGTGACCTGGGCATTTCCTAATTTCCCCCTGAAGTAACCATGCAATTTCCAAGTTGTTCTCCCTCAGCACATGTAAATGTGGTGTCACAAATGCAAGATGCAGATCTGTGGAACAGTGACCTTCTGGTCGAGAAGTGTTCAAGCATGTGTCAAGCATGTACTTTTTTCAACTTGAAGTATAAAACTACTATTCAGCATTCCAAATCTAGAAATAACTACACAACTCTTGCCCAAATAATGCTTCACAAAGAAAATTATACAAGTGGAAATTGAAGAACACATTTGTACTCTATAGCTTTAAATGTAATCACAGTACAGCAGTAAAAAATGCATGAAGGCAGGTTGTAGAAGACAATGAAAAAACTCCCAACAACCCAAAAGCAAAATAAATTTACTTATCTTAATCTTTCCTGAAAATCTTAAGGAACAGAAAGTTGACATTTAAAAACTGCATTAAAATGAGGACAGTATTATCTTTTTAATACTGTCCTATGTAATTATAGATAACATCAACACATTTTTCCTAAATAAATATATTAGGTATTGGAATAACCATCAGCCACTCAACAGAAAAATATCTTCAAATTGCTTTGCATTCACATGAACTTGTAAAGCATTGTGCATCTCATAACTGCTCCTGAAAACAATCTCATGGATAATTACCACCCCCCCCACTCCCAAACAAAATAGTTTGGAGTTTCAAAATAAAAGCAATGTTACGTGAAATGCCTGCAAGCGTTTTAAATCTGACCAGTGAGTCCAAAAAATGAAATTACCACCATTCCCCCAACTGAGATCCTGCCATTCTTCTTCTAATTTGAAATCTTTTCTACACTAAAACCACAGGAGAGGAAAAATGGCATCCTTCTTTATCCAGAATTCATTTCCTTAAACTGTGAGCTCTCTTCAGAACACTACTGGTATGATTTTAACAGACTTTTTCTCCAGCATTTTCTGTTTCTTGGATAAATATACAAGTTCCCAATACTGTTATCAAAGTAACTCTGGTGACTCTTTTCTGCACCTCCCTGTGGCTCCATGTTTTAACATAAACTAGAGCTCCAAAAATGAAAGTCAAACTTGCAAAGTGTCTAAAATATTTTTCTGGATCAAAAAAGAAATTGAGTTGCAAAACACACATTTTATAAATTACCAGAAACACTACCAAAGTTCCAACAATGCCAAAAACACTCCAGTATAAAAAATAAAAACAACACCTCCCTGTCCCAATCACTTTTTGATTAGAGCTTGTTTCTAAGAGATTTAAGTTGAGAAAATAGATTATGAAATCATTTCACTCCTTCCTATATAGTAACTGCTCAGCTTCAACATTTTCTATTTCCATTATGCATATCTTGCACATTCAGATGTTACTATTCTAAGTACCACAGAATAAAAACTGTTAAAATCACTGGTCTATTCAGAAAGTGAGCTTTTTTATCTTGCTATGCAATTCATTCTGAGTTATCTCAGAAAGTTCTATTAATTATTTAATTTTCACTTTATCCACCAATTAAATGAAGGAGTAAGATTTGAACTGAGTACTGTTGAAAAATCTGTTCCATTCATCTATCCAGTTCTCTAATAGCACAGACTGAAAACTCTCCTGTGACAGCTAGATGTTGAAAAATTGAAAAGGCTTCTTACTCTAATTCTGCACCCAGCAAGATGTATGAAATATGAGAAAAAAGTATCAATATTAAATTAAAATTTTACTGGATATGTAAGATTGATAGAGAGAAGATCTCTTCTTCAACTAGAGAATAAGACAGTAAAAATAAGTAAGAGCTCCATACCTGTCATAAATTTTAACACAAATACTTTCTACTGAATGGCTGTTAGAACAAAGAGAATGGATGCAAGCATGGAAACAGCACAGGCTCTTTGTGAAACTGTGGAAAATACGTCAGAGTTTTAATAAAAAAATTGTAATAAAAAACCCCAGAAAATTAAAACTAATGCTATACGGCCAAGGTATTTTATCACACAATAGTTCTCTCATGGTTTAATGCTTTATGTTCTGACACAAAAGGCAGAAAAACTTTTTCTTTCACAACAGAACAGTTTGAGGACATCACCACAGTTATCCTTGTACAGTTCTCACAGGAGAAGGGGGCCAGGGAGAGCCAGAATGCTACAATTATGGTAATGCCATCATTATAATAATTCCTTATCATCCATGAATGGAAAGTATTTATTTCTAAAGAATTTATTCTAAAACAACGTAAGAGAAAAAAGCAATTCTCTTACATTTATTCAATTAAGGACCACATTCCAACCCATCTTGAGCTGTTTTAAAAATGCAGAGTAGTTTCTCCTTATTAGGGTATGTACTTTCTTATCTGTGCTGTGCCTGTATCCAAGTGAGGTATGGCTTGCAAATGGGATATCCTTGTGTTATAAACATTCCCTAATAGTGAACTGCAGCTCTGAGGGCACAAACATTCCCTGCTGGATGATGCCTCAGTTACTGTACAATGCTGCAGCTCCTGCATCTGCCTCTGCTGCATCTGTGTGTTCAGAATTCACAGTCCTGTCTGTACACAGGCACATCTTCAAACAGTCAGAACACTGCTGACCATTACTGGTGAGTCAACCTCAATGCACAGAAATTCCTTTGTTTGGCACCAGACACAGCAGTATCTGTTTGAAGGGATTCCTTTCCCAGGACTACCCACACTTTCAGCCTCTCTATCTGGGACTGCATGGCTACTTCCAGTCTGGGAAATAAAAGCCTGGGAATCAAACTTACATTTTGTGGCTGGCACCACTGACATTTTTTAAATAGACCTAAGTCTGAAAATATTATTCCTGTCAACTAATTTTATCTTTGAAGAAATAAAAAGAACCAAGGAAGAACTCTGTTGGTAAACTCATCCTCAGCAAATTCTCAAGGAGTAAATTCTCAAGGGGCTACACAACATACCCTGCAGTTCACAGATAGGCATGTGCACAGTGAATGCACATCTCACCTGCTCTTCAGTCACTGGAAGTTCAGCAAATTAAATGCAAATGTGACAAAAGAACACAGAATCAGTGTTTGTCAGTGACACACAAACAGCAAAACTCCAAAGGAATGCTTTATCAGTGAAGCCTGGACTTTTACAAGTACACATAACCCTTTTTGGATGACTAAAAATCAATTTGCTTCTTTTTTTTTGGCTACCTGGCACTCTTTCACATAGTGTTGCATCATGCAAATGGCACGACCCTTTATAAAACAAAATGCTTCTGGAATTTTCCTCCTTAGTTAACATACCTTCCCTCTCATTAAGGGAAATCCTTGGATTTAGATACCAAGGGGATTTCATACAGTGGAGATAATAGGGAGCTAAAAATTATGACTGTAATTAAGTACTTTTTTATTTCTTTCCCAAGTTTTCTAACTCAGGCCTTCTAACTGTAATGGCAGTAAATATTTCAAAAAATCCCAAGAAGAAGAGATAGGATTTGTAAATATGAAAGCACTAATTTGGATTATTTAGTGTTAGGATACATCATTGTAACTACAGAAGGAGATAAGTCTGGTTATGTGTTTTACCCATTCCTAATTAAGCACAGCAAACACACACTTAAGGGTACTTCAGCACCACAGTCTCTCCCTCTACTTCCAACACCTGCATTCCATATTCAAAACCACTTCCAGCCTCAAATGGTAACAGTAAAAAAACGTGTCTCCTTCTCCTTACCAGAAAACCCTCCCTAAGACTTACTAAAATGTGTATTTTCAGCAGTTCTGCATCTGAAATTAAGAACTGATATGCCAACTATTCTTTAGAAATAACAACAAATCTGATTTGTAGTTTAAGCTTCTTTATTGTGAACATAGATTTAATTAATAGAATCAGACTGTAGACTGTGGAACAAAGAGAATGAGATACATCACTCCATATACAAATATAATACTTTTTTTAGAGAAGGCAGTTTCAAGTCATGGACTTCAAAACAATTCTAAGTTTGACACCAGTTAGGATGGCAACTCTGCTAATACAACTGCTTCTTTTTTACAGCAGAAAGTAATCACTGTCATTATGCATTTTGTCAAGACACAGAGAAGTACAACTTGGAAAAGCAGCCTGTCAAACTAAATTGAGTAAGATTACTGTTGAATATTCAGTCACTACTCCCATTATATCCTTACATCAAGACTTCAGCCTTTGTATGTCACAGGCATGTTTATACCAAAATATTGATATAACTACCTCATTTTTAAAATTGTTTAAATAACGAACACGTGAAATACTAATCAATTTTGTTACTATTACTATTCAGCAAGATCCTGCTTCACTGCAATCCTGCCTTGTAACTTCCTAATTTCTTATTTTTCTAAAGACTTTTTCACCTAAACAGTTCTTACACAGGAATAAAACCTTCACTTTACTTCACCTCTCTCTTTAATGAAGTTACTTCTTTGAAATTCCAAGAATCTCAAATAAAAAACAATGGCTATTTACAAGTAATTTAGGATCCAGTTCAACAAGAAAATAAAGAAAATACAGTTTTGTGTCAGTGATGTCTCTTACCATGATTTTCTGTGGAACTAAACTCGCATAATGGGGTATCTGTGAGCTTGTACTTTGCACAGGAAACTGCTAAAGAGATGAGCAGGCCTTTTGCATTCAAAGTAAATCCACATCACTAAATCAGGAAGTCATATCACATACACAACATATCTTTGGGAGAAGTCTAGCTTTGCTTTGTCCAGGAAAATTATTCCAAATTAAAGCCTGATGACAGCAAAAGCAGCTCTTTTATTTCCAGCTATTACCCAGGAAAATTCCTTCCACAGGACAGTGACAGCCACAGCCTCAATGACAGAATGAGACCAGAAAAGGTGACATGTAGAAGAAAGCATCCTTCAAGATACAGACAGTTCACACATAAACACTTTGTGTATGATCTGAGCTCAAGCAGGAAATGCTAATTGCTTACTGCTTAAGTGATTTTTAATTTTTTTTTACATTATGAAAGAGTCACCATGAGTAATAGAAGAAAAAAATGTTTGCTCTGGAATGCAGTGGTACCAAATAACCCTCTAGCAGAAACACAGAGAAGGATGAAAAATATCTGACATACTTTTGCCTTTTAAGGGCTATAAAAATTGCACCAGTATGATAAGGTACTGTACTTTCATTTAAATCCTATCTACATAATACTTAAATTGCTGTAAAAAATTCCAAAAAATTTACTGAAAGCATGGTCAGTAGTGTACTTGGGAGTTTCTATAAATAGATTCCAATCATGCAGCTTAAGACCAGATTTTGGAATGTGAAACACATGGTTAAGTCACCAAGCACAGGTCACTGTCCTGTTCCTTCCAGCAAGAATGCAGCTATCAAGAACATTTCATGCTCAAATCAACTGTGCATTAAAGTATCACTTGCTTTCAACACCCACTAAATAAAAATAGAAGAGCACAACAGAGAAAGCTAAAAAAACACACAGTAATTTTATAATGTATTTTTAAGCTGCTGTCCCTCCCCTTCTACTTCCCACACAATCTATATCAATGCAAATTTCAGCACCAACCTCAGCAAAGCCAGAATTTAATCCATGGAGTTCATTCAAGAATTTTAACAGGGGGGTAAAACACAAGCTCAGTGGCCACAACTAAAGAAATAAAAAAGATGACAAGGAAGAATACTCTGAATCCTACCATCTGTTTTGTCTCCATTAACTCCCCTGCCTCAAAGGGAAACATTTGTGCCAAATTTGGTTTAAATGGCGTTTCACACTCCCTTAATCTGTCTCAGACTTCAGCCTCTGCATAGAACAGGGCAACAAAAGCCTCCTCAGGAAAATACTATGTAGATACTTAAAAGAATGTTACATAGCATCAGCTCTGAATATTTACTTATCTACGTCCTCCAAGTTTTTCTCAGTATTTTCCATTTCTCAACCACCTACATATTAAGGTTTTTAAAGAAAAAAATAATATTTTTCAGTTGGCCAATACATACCCTAAACCATATATAGGAATAAACTCAAGAAATGTCAGGAAAGGAAAAACCTTTCTCCATCTTTCCCCTTTGAGACTTTGAAAAAGGTCAGCATAAGCTGTTTAATACTATCTAATTTAGTACATAACCAACTTAAACATTTCAACTTCCTTTTTCTCCCTTTCATGTTCTGGTTAGCATGGCTTTGGACACTGAAAGGAAATTCCCAGAAGTATCACTTGTTTAAAAACTATACAATTCATATTTAAATAAACAACTATAAATCTATCTTCTGAAACTGCAGAGCTTAAGCTACATAGGTCTAAGGAAAATGGGAAGGTACGGTGTTATTTCCCACATGCCACACCAGTTAACACAAAAATCAAACTTTTAAAATTTGTAATAATGAACATACATTTGCTGAAGTGCATGTTAACTCCTACAACTTGCACAGAAAGATACAAGCATACGTAAAAATAAGGACACTGCTGTGTGGGTGCCAACAAAAATAATTTTTGAAACTCTAATAAATTACTTCACCCATCCAAGTGCCTGAACAGACACTGGCAGGCCAGTTTCAATGTTCTGATAACAGGGTGTAAGTTGGAGGACAGCACTCTGAGAGGCACAAATCACAAATGCACTCGATGTTACACTGCAGAGTAGCAGAAGACCCCACCACGCTCAAGCAAGTCACGACTCAGCTTTGCAATTTGTAACTCAACAATGCAACCTTGGTAAACCCTGCTGCATTTCTGGCAAACTATTTTGATGTCTGGTAGCAAACTTAAAGAAGTCACTGCAGCTTATGACAGTAAAAAAACCTTGCTAGACATGCACAGCAGCTCTAGTTCCTCATGCTCTGAGACAGATTCCTGTTAACATTCCATTCAATGTAACTCTCCATTTTTACAACTCTCTCCAGTTGTAGTTTTCTAAAGAATTTTAGAATTTACTGCTATTTCAGTAATGTATATTTCTCTCCATTTTATCTATTAGGCTTATTACCCTCTCAAAAAAAAAATTGATTTAATCTCTGCTAAACTGACAGCTTATATTATATTTTGTGGCAATCTAAATAGACATCTGGCTAGTAGGTTCTAATTGAATACAAAAAAACTGCATAGGTCTGAAAATGTGCATTCAGAAGATCTGATTTCTATGCAAATGCTTATTAAAATTCAGCAGTGTTGAACAGTACAGATGACTAATCCTCTACAGGTGACTAACTCAGTAAATACTATGTTCATGTTGATAACAATTATCATATCAATTAACATTTAACAAGCAGAACTCTCAAAACTAAAAAATAAAATCATCATATATTTAACTACTGACAGAAGCAGAAGAAAGCATAATGAAAAATTAAAAGTAAAATTACAGGACACTTTGTATAGTTCTGTTAACCAGCTCAAGTCTCTGAAGCACTGATCAGTTATTAGTCCCCTCTGTTGATCTGTGAAACAGCTCTGCAATAACATCCCACAGGGATCAACTTTCTGGTTCAAGATCTCTTGAAAATGACACCAGCCAGCCACACAACTCTCCTGGTTCACAAAAGGAAAATCAGATTGTACAAAATTCAGTAAAACTCGTGCCTGCATTAGCAGTAGTCCACATCTAGTGAGATTCTCTTTCAGGTGCTTCTCCTTGCCCTTCCAAGTAGGATTCCATATGCTTAAGGGAGTGCATAGACTGTAAGGGTTGCTGACCAGACCTTTGAAAAAAAGGTGCTTTTCTGCTGTACAAAACATGTTAATGGAAGTGCTAAATCTGAAAACACACCCTAGTTGCTCACTCAAGTACTCCAGGCTGCAGGCTGTACTCTGTCTATACAATGTATTTGTATCAGACAATGTATTTATATCAGAAGATTCTACACTATGAGCATTTCTGAAGCAGCTTCATGAACCTGTTGGACCAAGGATAGAGGAGGCCACAAGGACCATTTGAGAGCTGGAGCAGCACCTCTGCTATGGAGACAGGCCGAGAGAGACAGAGCTGTTCAGCCTGGAGAAGAGTCTAAGGAGACCTTACAGCACCTTCCAGTACATAAAGGGGCTAAACAAGAACTGGAGATGGACTTTTGATAAGGGCATGCAGTGATAGGACAAGGGGAAATGGCCTCAAACTGACAGAGAGCAGTTTGACATTAGAAATTAGGAATAAATTCTAGACTGTGAGGATGCTGAGGAATTGGCACTGGTTGCCCAGGAAAGCTGTGGATGCCCCATCCCTGGGAATTGTTCAAGACCAGGCTGCATGAGACTTTGAGCAACCTGGTCTAGTGGAAGATGTCCCTGCCCATGACAGGAGGGCGGAAAAAATGGTCTTTCAAGTCCACTCTAACCCAAACCATTCTGTGATTCTAAATTCCCTCACACTTCAGTGTATTTTCCTCCCTCATAACTGACACAAGATTTTAACAAATGCTTCCACGTCAGTAAAATGTTACCAAACCTGCAAAGCACCTCTAATTTCAAGATATTAGAGATAAATCATGCTCCTTCCCCACCCTGTTCTTCTGCAGATAAAAACAATTCCAATACTGGAAGTCAATTTTTCATGTCTGAAATACCAATCTAAGGGTTTTATTCCACATCAAAGCATTGCTCTGTCATTGTTCATAAACTGGCATCTGCAACTTCTAAATTAGACTGAAATGGAAACATGAGAAAGTTTCCATGAAAACTAAACTGTGAGAAAGTCACAGTCAGTAACAGCTGAAAACATGGCAGCTATGAGATGCCAGGCTCAGGTGTGTGTTAAGTGATTTGGGAAAGAAAGCAAATTAAGTCCTTAGAAGGTGATTCTTGCATCCTATTATGCAAAGATTTATTTTATCCCCTGATGCTTGCATGGTTTGTGCTAAAGGTATTCCTCTCCTGTCTGACTGACTCTATGGTGATCTTGAGCCTAATGATTTTATGTCACCTAAGCAGGAATAAACAGTGGTCCCCAATAAAATTATTTTTATTTCCTAAACTCAAATATTTACAAGTGGTCGGATATGTCTGTATAGTAAAGGAAAGGAACTTTTAGACAATACTTGCTTCCTGTAAAATGTACCTGCTTCTTAAGTGATCCTGGCTTATGGCACTGGCCTAACAAAAGTAATCATTATTTCTTTCTGTGTTTGGATCCAGTAATATATACCTTTACACAAAAGAATTTTTCTTCCATCAAGTAACATTTCAGGATCCAAAACAAAACTGTAGTTACCATTTGCAATATAAACTATTGTGGTTTAGACTCAGTTTTACAGTAAATCTTTACTTCTTCTGTCTCAGATTAATACCAAAACAGGAAAACATTTAGCAAACAGTCACACATGTAAATATGAGATGTTAAAGCTCAACTGATACAGTACTTGAACTTCCAAAGATCACATCCCACGGAGAGCTGATGGGCTGCTCTTCTCCTTTTGCTCCACCTTCCTTATCAACACCTTGTACTCCAATTCCCGCTACAGTGGTCACCACCTGCAACCCCAGGTCAATCTGTGCGAAGCAAAATGACACATTAAATGAACATATGAAATTAACTTGACCAAAGTTACAAATAATTTGACATAGGTGTCAAACCCAGAGAAATCCTAACAAATATCAGGGATTTGGCTTTTTTTTTTTGGGAAATAATTAATTTTATCATCATGCTTGTTGATGGACAGGGGGTATGGGGGTGGGGAAGCAGCAGGCAGAATGTGTGTGGAACACTATTCCACGTGCAACAAAAATTAACACTGCTCTGTCAGAATTTGTTCAACAGCTGTAGAAGGAAGCATCACAAATTTCTGGATAAATACTTAGATAAACAATGGATGTGGTTTTTAAATTTTAAATTACACAGGAGTATGACATAACAACTCACATACTGTAACAGTATTTCCCATCTCCATATAAAATAATCTGTACAAAGGCACCTCAGATGCATTAACGATGCACCTCTGATCACAAATGGGATATTGGTGAGGACCTGAGGCCAAGGTCTTCTGAGATGCACACAATACTTCAAATAATAAGACAATATTATATTGCATCACCAAACTCTCCTTCTGATTATCCTAATTTTGACCTAACCTAATGTAAGATCCAATTCCTACATGCCAAAACTTTCCAAGTGTTTAATCAAAAAGAAAACACTTGCAGTTAATTCTGGGCACTTACCTGCATTTGAGAGACCCAAACAGCCCAAGGAAATTTGGATATTCACTGCACCAGAGCACTACAATAACTGTAGATAAGAATCTGACACTACTGGAAGTGAAACAAAACCAGTTTTTGCTTCCAGTACCAAGAATAGATGTTTCTCAAAACAGGAAAGTAAGAGTGACTAGGAAAAAAAAACAAACTAAAACCAAAACCCTGTTATGCTATAAGGAGTAGACCACCTCACTTGCATTTGAAAGGAAGCACAAAAGTATATGTAGCCCTTAAAAAAGCCCTGCACAACAGTATTTCTTTATAAGATAGTGGACCAAATTTCCTTTCTGATGTTATTTGGAGAGTTATTTCATGTGGTTTACATTTTCACCTGTGTAAGAAGAATACAGTATAAGATATTAAACTTTGAATATCCTTATGGAAAATTTACCTTTCTAATTAGGTGATTTTCTGTATCAGCTACATAAATAACATTATTTTTTATAGCGATTCCTTGTGGTGAGTTGAAAGCTGCCTCTGAAAATCCTCCATCTCTCCTTCCACTGTTTGGACCTATAAATAAAACACACCAAACTCAAAAGTCATTTCTGAAAAAAGTCACTTTAAAAATAAAATGCACACATTTAAACCTCTAGGAGAATTACATATTCCAGGAGCTGCTTTCACAGCAGCACCTTATACATTTTATATTATTACTATTTGGTGTAGTCTCATTTTAGTCACTGTACTATGTAATCAAAATAGCCTGGTGCTATTAAGCTCTGAACTCATTCTGCACAAGTTTTCTGCTTTTTTTAAGCTCATATTTTAAAGAGAAGTCTTAACAGAGTTCTAAATTGTTCTAGAGGAGTCCTAATAGGGCTCTAAATTGCACTAAAAGACAACAGCAACAATGGAAGACAAAAATAAAAAAAAACTACAGGGTTTTTTTTTATTTTTGACTACATCAAAGCAAGTCCACAGGAAAAAAAAAATTCCAAAGCTCAACTCCATATCATTGGTTTAGATTTTGGTGTAATCACAAATGAAACTAATATTTGATTAGCAACATTTTCTCATTAAGAAAACTAATTAGGAAAAAGATGATATGGAACTAATTACACAAAAGAACACTAAGAATGATGGAGTGACATTCTTCTGCATTCAACAGTCAGGAAATAGAAAGGAACAAAACAGTCTGAAGGTAAAGCACTGTACTTCAGAGGAGGTAGCATTTAAAGTGCATTAGCAGGATGTGTCAGCAGAAGACATTTAGGTATGAGTTACGTGTGCACCATGATTTATGATGCAAATAACAATTTCAACCTTTGTGCCTGCCCACATATATTACTGCATTATCAACTTCATTGCATTATTTTCTGCCCACTGAATCATTTAACTGAGTCACTGAAATACAGAAACTTTTACAACCTCCTGTCAGAAATCAGTTTAGACCTTATCAGACACACAGGACTAAAGTACTGGTGTGTCAGATTCCAGCAGCTCCCCCTGAAGTGTGAGGGTGCACATCCCCAGGGAAGGGAACAGCACACAATGCCACAGGAAGGAGGGCACCAGTTTGGAGCTTAGGACACTCCTGAATTCCTGTTTAATGAATGTCCCAGAACACTAAAGGGTAGCTTGCAGGCAGAGACTTCTTCTCACGTATCAAGCAGAAACCAAATTCTCTCATGTTTATTTGCACATCCTACAGGAGAAAGGTATTTAGGCTAACGCCTTAATGATAAATCAGGTTAACTTGGATAAATAGCCTGTCTAGACAATGCAGTGTTACTTCAAATAGCAAGAGAATTTTTCCTCCTTTCTTTAAACAGAAGAGGATTTTTATGAGATTTGTAGGATCCTGCCCTGGGGCAGGCATTAGTCAATTCCAGACTAAGTAACATAGGACACATCAGCACACAGGTCCTGATTCTGAGGCATAAACAAACCATTGTTTTCAATAATCTGAGGATTCAACCACTTCCTAAATCCGTCTATTTTGGTTGTACTAACAGTTACATCCTTGCTGCAATAAGATGTAGCTGACCATTTTAATAGGTTTAAAAAAAGAACAATTTCATTTCTGAAACAGTAAAGCATACAAAGCATGTGCAAATTGTCTTCATTTGCATTCATTGTAAAGCACATTGTTATTTCACAAAAGCAACTATGGATTTTAGTTTTCTGAAGCTGAAATGTAACTTATATAAACTTTGTAACAAATGTGACTAAATTTAAAATATTTTCACTATTTTCACAATTTGTTTATACATTATGATCTCAGATTTGATGAGAAGACAGGTCTTTTTATATGTACTAAAGCAACTGCATTCTCAGGTGCCTGTGTACTTACTGGAATGCCACTGTTCTTAGTAATTCTCCTCTGCTTGTGAAACCAGAGGAGATCCTAAACAGGAATGTCCTTCCATTGAAAAAACTCAATAACCAAACAAAAAACACACATGAAAAACCTCTCTTCACAACACCACTACAACTCAAAATTCACTTCTATTGGAGAGGGAGGCATTACAGCCTCTGGTCTTTTCCCAATCTTGCTGCCTGATGTGGATGCATATCCTTTACACCTAAAACCATTTGCAGCTCCTTCAGAGGAATACTAAATGCATTTTGTAATTCATATTGGACATCACATGCAAACATGAACTTTAGTCAATGAAGCAACGAAAAACAATTAGGCATCTCTGACAATTACATTAACAATCTCCCATTGATGGTCTTACACCATATCCCCCAAACTGAGTAAAAGTGATTTTAGTTCAAAACAAAATTCTGGCAATGCTTACAAACTGCCAGCTCCTGTAGGAAAAGAATCAGCCCAGGAGGCACAGCAAACACACTACTCCTAAACTGAAATTGCTACAATAAACTTACCCATGTGTCCTTACCTCCAATAGTGTGTAGAATTTGTCCATTTTTGCGAGTAACCAAAATCCTGTGATGCCCAGTGTCTGCTATGACCAACCTTCCTCCTGAATCATCTACAGTCACTTTGCCAGGAAACAGCAGAGGAGAAGGTGGAAGGGAGTCTCTGTACAGCTTTATTCCAATGTTGTTATCTTTGATTTGTCCTCTTTCCTTGTAGAATTTCAGTGTTATAGAAGTAAATAAAAACAATTTCTCTCTGTGTCCCTCTCCAACAAGAGAAAACAGCATATTTCCACGAGGCCCAAGAATGACCAGAGTTGGCCAGCAGGACACTTCCAGCTCATGCCACAGTGTTGCATCTGCATCATTTACTACAGGGTGGACAATATTGTATCTCAGAACAGCACTTTTAATGTTATCCAGAACTTTTTCATTTGGGAATTTCGCTGAATGGACACCAACAATAACAAGACCATCTGCAAAGAAAAATGAAGTTGTGCCACTGAAATGCATTTGAATAATAATAAAAAAAGAAAAAAAAGAAAAAGGAAAAATTAACAGTTATAATCTGACTGACTGCTTCCCAGAATGAGAGAGGATTTGAACAAACAGAAAGCAATTTTATCTCAGTAGGAATACAGATAGTTATGTACAGAAAATACTGAAACTCAGAACTAACTATTAGGTAAAATTACCACATTTTAGGACCATTACTTCCCCAGCTGGCTGACATGAATTGTTCTCAGTTCCTGAACCTCTATATACTAGACTAGAAAATAGTTTCAAAATAATTGTGGGTAAGTTGTAGCTGTTCAAGTGATACTTTGGGGTTTTTTAAGATACTTAGGACACCTCTTTGTCTTCTCATTCCTGCACACAACCATAATGTTTTAGAAAATTCTTCTTCACAGTTAACTAGAAGCCACAAAATTAACACCAAATCTTGGAATTCCAGAATTGCCTGGACATAACTACTTCTAGATAAACAGCAAAAAATATAATGAATAGGCCTCCAAAATCAATATAGTATTCTGTACTTCAAATAAAAATGGCAGCACTAACAACTATGACAAAATGACAAACAACACTCATTACAAACAGGGCAGGCTTAATATAACAATTTCACAATTAAAAAATAAAAAAATCACTATAACTGTTACAGTCTTATCAATTCTATTGGAACATGTAGAATGTTGCAGTATCACACAGCTGAAGCTGTGCAATCATTAACTGCTGAAATCCAAAAAGCAGGTCAAATATTTTAACTGTGAAGGGATCAGCACCAGCGCTTGTATCTGTCCTTCAAAAACATCATTAAAGCTGGAAAGACAATTCTATAGTCAACACCTGAACAGCACAAGTAGGGTACAACATTCCCTCATGAGGAAAATGCCTGTGGAAATGATGGATGCTATGCTCAGAAATAACAATATACACTCCATTTAAAACACTTTCTTTGAAGGATTACAGCAGAGCACAACACTGGATTTATGCCAAGCTATTTCTGAATATTAAAAAGTACTTCCTCTTATAGAAGTAATTTCTGGACTGCTGATAACATGAACTGAATATGCACTGGGGTTTAAAATAACTTTCTGAATGCCACTTGAAAACCAGAAATAGCACCACTGAAGATAGCAGCAAGAGCATATCAGATAAAGATGCTGGGCGACATCCAATCCTATGGAAAGCAGTCTTCACTTTGAAACAGATCTCCTGAACTTCCAGACAATAGAGCTATGGCACATGTGCTATAACATTTATAATGATTTAGGATCACCATAACATTATAGCCTCCTGTGTTTAAACTTCTGTCTGGTGATCACACAGCTGAAGTTTCAACATGCTCCACGTAAGGGCATTTGAACCACACTGAAACAAACTCATCAGAGCATGTATGCACACAATGTACATCAATTACATCAAGGTTTGTTCCTGTAACTAAGAAAAAATATTCCTTCAAGTATTCAAACAAGAGACTGAAGATCCAAATGCATTATGAGACAGATGCTTTGCCCAAGCAAGATGTTTTGTTCTTTCAGCTTTTATCTTTCTCAACCTTCTCAAGACAACAACTCTCCCCTTCCCTTTCTCCTAATAATTAGTAAATCTCGTTTGCCTGGTGTGAAGAAGATCCACACTGATATAAGACCACGTACTGAAAAAATTTTCCATGGCTTAAAAACACACCACCCTTACTGCCTTGTATATTTATACATATTACTGTAATGTTAGGATTTAGACACGTAGCACAGCAAGAAGAGATTAAACAATCCTGAAAGGGTTGACAATCAAGACATTAAAACAGCAGAAAAGAACCAAAAGGGACATCTACAGTGAAAAAAACCCAAGGTATTTTTCGAACTACCAAGCACCTTAATCTCTTACTAAATCCAACTGCTATCCTCTCTTTCCTAATGCCTTAAATTTAAGATTAATGTTCCACACACCTCTTCTTTCCTTTTACCTCCATTTTTACCACAAGCATCTCTTTTCTCACTTCAGTTTCTACAGGAACAGGACAGCTCAAATCCAAAGAAAACTTACAGGGGTAGTTCAAATACAAAAATAATTTATCGCCCATCAGCAAAGGAGTCACTCCTGTGACAGAAATTAATACAAGTCAAAGGAAAAAATATGTCTCCAAGTGGGCTTTTAGCTCAGAGTGCTGCAGCCTCTTCTACACCAGTATAAAGATATTCAAGCACTTTTAGGAGAAAGCTTGTGGGGAGAGGTTGTTAAAATGAGTATTTTGTTATCACCTGATTTAACACATTAAAAACCAGATTAAGGATATGACAGCTATATTACTACACTCGTAGGATACTATAAGATAGTTATAATTTAAAGGTATTATTCAATTTATGCCAATATAATCTTTCAAAATCTGTATCTAGACCTTCTTCCCTACATGTCTGATCCACAACAGCCCACTTATCATTTGCCATACACTTTCCACTTAAAACTAATGCCCTCCCAAAAAAATGCCAGGAAGGATTTTTCTTCTGAGACAAAGTTCCTATTGTTTGAAACATTACACTGCATCTCAAATTTCTCCAAAACAAGTATCTAAGCTTTCCAAGGTAGAAAAATTAGTTTGAATCTTCTGTGAAGTACTAAGTAACCTATCTAAAGCACTATGTAAATTTCAAATATATTGCAATTTCTTTCTCTAGTGAAAAAGGTAACACACGAAAATAAACACTGCCAAAATTAAAACCAATCACAAACAGCAATGGAGAATCAAACATTATAATGTTATTTACTGCATATATATTGTATTTAATACAATATTTTAGGGCTGAAAGTAACACTGCTCTTCACCTCCCCATTCAGCCAATTAAAATATCCCAGATAAGTGAGCAGCTGACACTCTCTGTGTAGGACTACAGCTTATCTCTGACAAGCCATCATGACAAGACACTGCATTCTAAACAGAAATTACCCTTCATTTTTATTCAGTCAGAGTGAGACTGATCTCATTTCAGATGTGACTTTAAAAGGCCATAATTCCCTCTCTAGAATATTGGGCTATTAATGGGATGCAACATGATGCCAATACCAAAAAAAATCTACATCCAACTTACATATTTTGTTATTTCAGTTCCAATGGAAAAAAATCAGTAATCTATATCTGATTCTACCACCTGTCTATATTCACTCTACCACATCTACTATATTCTTCTCAGAGCCGGTTCCTCAGCCAAGGTTAGAAAGTTACCTACTTATATTAATTTTGCACCTGTATCTCACATTCTTGAGCAGCTTTTTGAAAGCCACCTTATTTTTAGAGGTATCAGATTTGAGCTTTAAGCACATATCCTGTCTGCCTAATTACACAGACAAAACAGACACTTTATTTAGCCCATTTAAAAATGCGATGGAAGTACACACAGCCACCTTTTTTAGGCTACTTAAAAAGATTAGAAGACATTTTTAGACACCCCTGATATACTGCCAGCAGTTTAGTAACCAGCAACAAAGTGACTCAGCTCCTCGGCCTGCAACAGTGCCAGGAAATTCTATTCTGAGCCAGCCAAAGCACTTTTACCTTTATCAGAGAACTGGTGCTCTAAGGCATGGAGGTCAGGCAGCAGGTGCAAGCAATTGATGCAGCAGTAAGTGAAGAAATCCAACACCACAACTTTTCCACAGAGGTCTTTGTGAAGAGAAATAGGACCTTCAGTGTTTAACCATTGCAGATCTGGAATTCAGAGAACAGCCACAGCTAGTTAGGGGAAGGGTAGGGAAAGGCGCCAACATCACACAAATACAAAGTTCTTGGTACTTTTAACCTAAAAAAAAAAAACTTTAAAAAAAAGAAAGAAAAAAAGAAAGTTTGACATCCCTTTTCAGCCAGGTCGAAAAGCAAACAGAAAGTCTTTTATTTATCCAACTCATCCTTATGTTCTGCAATTCTTCATAATTAGTAAATGAAAATATTATTAGTAAGATTCATTGTAATCTGAAAATGTATTTTTGATCTTTATATAGGCACTTTTTAATTGAAAGAACATGTAAGCCTCAGAACAAATTTCATACATTTTAAAACATGATCTGCATTATTCAACCCCCAACCAAGCCATTTGGGTAACAATCAATTATTTAAAACTCACATAAAGGCTACTAAAAGTTTAGAAGTGTTAAACTCTTAATGATTTTTTTCCAACAGTTCTGTAAAGAATTCATTTCAGAGATCACTGGAATATTCTTTTGCTTATAACTTTGATCTTGATTTTCAGAGTTTGAAATGACAGGTATCAATTAATTCTGTCATATGGGAAGAAAGAAAACTTTTTCAGATATGCACAACAGTACTCCTGGTCAATTATTTGACATGACACATGAAAACATTCTTTCCTCCTCTGATCCCATCAGAAGTATCAAGACAAGGAATAAATATCCTAAAATGTGGTCTGCCAGTATTATCTCTTAGCATTTCTGAAACTTATAAAAGGGAAAGATAGTTATGATAAAATGCAAAGCTAACTAGTTTTTGAACTTTCACTTTGACAGTTTCAGAAAATAAGCTCTTATAGCTCCAGAAGCTACTCCTACTCAAGTCAGCAGGAGGCTTGCTTTGTGTTTCACTAAGAGGAGGACTGTTCTCTATCTCCATATATTCATAAACATAAATGGATACACACACATTTAGCTTTGGTGACAATAATGTAAATAATTCAAGTATATGCATTATTCCTACAGTGTAGAAGCTTTGCTGTTCACTTTTCAAAAGAAAATGGTAGTTTATATATTTTACAGCATTTCTCCCTTTTCATTAGAATTAAAATACCTTCCATGGGCTACTTCTTTGAGCTCTTTTTAGAGGAAAAAATAAGCCTTGACAGAACACTGAAACAATAGTAAGGCAAAAGCTAAAATTCAATTCAGGGCCACAAATCTAGGCAGAGAGAGCATTCCTTTTGCTCCACTGGTCAAAATCCGTAATTCATTCCCATGACAAGTGTGATTTTAACCCTGAAGCTCCCACAGCTGCAGGGAGACTCTCAAAGATTAAAAAGACCCTGACCTGCAAGGTCTTATATTTTGATTTCCCCCTTGCCACAAGGAGAGACACAGAAATGTGTGAGAGGGGCAAACCACTCAGGAGGATGAATGACATCTCCAGCACAGTTTGTATTCCCCGGGGCGTGAAAATTGACAAGATCGGCTAAGTCATGGAGCAGAGAGCTGGGGAACATCCTAAGGGATGCTCCAGGAAACCAGGAGAGCTCAGGAGAATGCAGGGAGAGTTAGTAAGGTTCTCACTATGACCACAGGCGACAGATATAAATACACAGTATAGACGGGAACAGATTTAGAAGAGAGGCTTTACAGGAAGTGTTTTTCCAGCCAGTACCAGGTAGAGGATGTTTAAAGGGGTTCTTTTGCCGTGCCCTTCCCTCCTGGTGCTACCAGGAGTGACATTTCCTGCAGTTCAAGTGCCATTTAAACAGCGGCTCACGGGGCCGGCCCTGCCCGGTCCTCACAGGCAGCGGCACCTCCAGGCAAACCCCACACGGGGAGACCCCCGGCCCCGCCCGGGCCGCGCCACCCACCTCCGCCGAGCTCGGGCACCGTCAGGTCCCGCTCGCGGCTGTCCATTTTCTTCAGGTACTGGTAGACCAGGTTCTCCTTCTCCTGGGCAGTGTCGGCGTCGAGCAGCGCGTACTCGAGCTGTGTCTGGGCGGGCAGGAGCCCCGCCAGCCCGCCCGCCGCCATCGCCTCGCCCGGGCGCTGTTTACCGGCCTGGCGCTTCACCGCCGCACATTCGGCACCGCCCAGGGCGCCAGGGCGGAAAAACGCGACTATAGACAAAATAAAGCACAAAGTACAGACACGCAATAACTCGTCTGTCTTAAGCCGGTCCTCCTCACTTATTCCGTGTTTTTACGTATCCTTGGTTTCCACAGCAGCACATTCCCAGAGGGAGCCCACAGTGGAGATTCCCGCGCAGCAGATTCAACACAGCCCGCGTATCTCGCCCGGCTGTTTTACGCTTTTTTAGGATGTAAAAATTGAGCAGCGCCGGAAAAAGTCGAAACCAGGCTCCAGTAACTTAAACGATGGGATGTGGGGCATTTTGGGGGGCATACTATGGGAGAAGAGGAGAAGATCCGTGACAGCCGCGGTGACGAACCTGCGGAAGCGAACGCGCGGCCACGGCGGGAAACGGCCGAGGAGGCGCCGCCCGCGGGACCGGCGGGAGCCGGGACATCCAGGGAATATCCCGGGACATTTGGGATCGCTGGGACATCCCTGCGGGCATCCCGGACACTCCGGGGCACCGGGACACTGGGGGACCCCGGGTCATCCCAGAGAGCATCCCGGGCACTCGGAGGTACTGGGACACACCGTGGAGCAGCACCGGGACCCTCTGGAGGAGCATCACAGGACACTCCGGGGGGACACTCCGGAGGAGCACCCCGGGACACCCCGACGATGATCCTGTAGCTGAACTCTTCCTCGTTTTGTTTTAAATTTTTTCCTGCTCGGGCAGGAATTTTTAAAATCTTCCTGCCCCCGCCGAGGCCCGGTGGAGGTTACGATGCTGGGGACAAGCTGAAGGAAATGGCTCACCCTGGAAGGCTTTGCAGAGTCGGACCCTGTGTAACAGGAGAAATTGGAAATCTCCAAAGAGAGGCTCGTTGAATTATTTTTGGGATAGGATCCACCATGCTCCTGTCCCATCAGGGACTGCTGCTTGGTTTGTGGCCCAGTGTTGCTTTTTTAACATGGGCTTCTGGAGTTTTTCCTCAGATAGTGAAGAGTGGAGGGAAGAGAAAATATACTAGCGGGAGAAAAGGCAGGTTTGTGAACTGTTGCTTAAAAGAAAGGGGAATATTTAATGTGTTGACATGTCTGAAGATGCGTTATTGGAAGAGGACATTTGGGAGTACAAATCCATTAGGAAGCGAAAGCATCAGAGTAATTCACAGAGCATCTCCACTCCTGTGCAGGAAGTAAGTGTTGGCAAAGGCAAGCCAAAAAGAAAGAGGAATAGGAAAAAGAAATCCGCAGAAAAAACTGGTACACCTCAGAAAACCAAGCAGGGCTCACAGGCAGGTCAGGATGTGGATGAATGTAAAGAAGACAGTAGTGTGCACTCCCAGGACAGCGTGGGTAGCCTGGCAGAACACAGCTCACAAAATGCAAAGCCCGTTCACGATGGATTCTGTCCCAGCTGCCAGATGCCCTTCTCTCTGCTCTTGGTCCAGACACCTCAGTGGCACGTCTATGAATGTTTGGAAACTCCAGGACGCATTGAAAAAGGTATAAGTCGAGTAAGAAAAAAGCCTTTAGAGAAAACTTACAAATGTCTCACGAAATGTTGCTGTAAACCTCGTTTTTTATATTCAGCTCAAAATCTGAAATGGTGGTTGGTATGATTTTTATCATGTTTTATTATGTTGTTACTGATCAGTCCTATTTTTATATGAAATTTTTGCTCCTTTGTGAAAAACGTCGAAACCTGACATGAAAATCTCCTTTCAGAATCTAATCTCAAAACTCTGAGAAAGTTTCTTGGCTGTTTATCAAGTTTTAGTACTACATTGAACAAACTGAAGGTGCATATTTAAAATAATGAAACCTGTTACAATGTTAGAAAAGAACCTTCAGGCAGAAGGATGCTACTTTTGACATGAAGCTTCTATCTCCTTAGGTGTAGATTTTATTATCTTGTATTCGTGTTGATATGTGATTTGTTCAGTTGTCCATGGACATTTGGAAGCTGAAACATGCTAATTTACTTGAAATGTTAGCCTGTGGTTTAGAAATCTTATATAGAAATAGAGACTAACATTCCTGTATCATAAGACAGCTGTTTTCTTTTGAGCTCTGTACAAGAGGAATAAAACTGTCACATTCCAAATTCTAGTTTCATGGGGAAATACCATAGCTAAAGAGATTCAGGTATCCAATTTATGTTCTTAATACGCCTCATAACTTTTGTAAAACAGAAAGCATACAGTCAGGAAACGTGAGTAAAGGCTGTTTTAGGTAATGCAGCCATTCTCCTTTTTATATTTTGATAACTTTCCTTGAGTTTCTTCTTCAGAGCAATGACATGCAAGTCCTTTCATGCTGATTTTGGCAGTGCTTTTAATTTAAGACAGGTGTTTTAACACCTCATTTCTGTCTTACTCCCATAATTAACAGGTGAAAAATCCTTCTGGTGGGTTTATGCATTCACTTTAAAAGCCTGAAAAGTTAGGCTGGCAAATTGTTACTGGGAAAGGCCTAGGAAAGTGTGATGGATTTTCTTTCCTAGTATCTCAATGCTGAATGTTTTCTTCATGTAGGTAAATGCACAACATTTTTTTTCTTTCTTTTCCTAGTGTGTAATATCAGACTATTTAAAATGGAATTTCAGGTTAATTCAGAATTGAGGTTTGGTTTATTTGTTTGCTGCTTATATTTGAAGTGTACTGACTGTTTCTGGTGCTACTTCTCTGAGCTTGTTGCTTGAATGTGAGACTATTCTAAACCAGAAGCCATGTGATTACAGGAGCCCAGCATTGAACAGGGTCAAGTATTCTTCACAATGGGCTGTATAATTCAGGCATAGTGCTGTATGTGCAGCAGCTGTTTGGTTTTGGGCTGGAAGCTTCTCATTGCTCAGCTCAGAGCAATGGTAGCTTGAAAATTAATTTTTACTTGTGCCTTCTGTCCTCCAGCAGCTGTATTTATAAGAAAAAGGTCCTAATTGTTGTGTCACATGTGATTTTTATTTTAACTGTGGCAACTGTACTCACAAAGGTGTTAGCATTGCTCCTTTGTTTAACTCTTTCTTTCCATAGAGTGTCCTGATGGTCTGCAGTGCACCTCCACCATTCCATCTCACTACAAGCGTTACAGCCATTTTCTGCTCGCAGCAAACAGGGCAGGGGAGTATCTTGTAAACCCTTTGGGAACCACTGTGGAGATGATGTGTTCTACTGCTGCAAAGCCCAGCTGCTCCCCAAGTTATGCAGAGGAAACCTCAGGGAATGAGAAGCCCTCTACTGAAATAAAGCACGCCCCAAACGATGACTGTGCATCAATGGTACGGAGTTCACCACAAATGAAGTCTCTAAATATAATTAGTGGAAGCACTTCCTTTTTTGCAGGTGTTGAAAAACCTCAGCAGACTCTTCAGCTTCCACAGATGGCAGATAATCATTGTAAATTTGAATTTTTTGATTTTGCATCCTCTCAAGAAAGTGAAACAGGAAAACATCTGTGTGTGGAGAAAGATACAAGTCAGCCAAGTCTGCTGCAGTCAGGAGTAGACTTCAATGATTATGGAATTTCTTACTCACCACTAAGTACATTTGAGGAAAGTGAAGAGGAAGAGGAGGAAAAAGTAAAAGTATCACAGAATAAATTATTCCAAGTGCAGAACTCAGAAGAAGACTCCAATTCTGTAGAATTTAAAACATTTGATGGACTTCTCTTACAGAGGAAACCTCAGTATGAGCATGCAAAAATGGAAAATTTCGTAACTAAAGAAACCCTCTGTGGGAAAGAACATACCCTGAACCATCTAGATCCTCAGCAAGGGGTGGTAGCCAGTGGATCTTCTTTTGCTTGTAGTTACAAGGAGGCTGAACAGCCAGAATTGATTTCCTCTGCTGCCAAAGCAGGAGCCACAGAGTCAAAAGATGCTGGTGCTTGTGCTCTGGGTTCTGCATCCGTGAGTTTTACTGGGACATCATCACTGCTAGACAGAGAAGATGCTGGCTCTCTTCTGACACAGAAGAGTAATGTTTTGAGGGAGCCAAGTGACATTTTAACTGGTTCAAATAAAATGACTTCCAGTGCAATTGATAAAACAGCTCGCCAGGAGAGATTGCAGACAGCAGTGGAGAAAAAAGGAAATCTTAGTACGGCTGCTGTGTGCTTTCCCAGCCCCATCTCTTCTAAATCAGTGCCATCTCTTTCATTAGCAACTATGAGCACTAAATCCAGTCCTGCCAAAGAACTTAAACAAATGGACATTGGTGTTTTCTTTGGGTTGAAACCCAAAGCAAAGGAGGAGCGCAAAGGAGAGGCGTCTTTGAATGAGAAAAGGCAGATACCAAGTTCAGTATCTCCTAATGGAAAGAGGCCCAGACAGCAAAAAAGGAAGGCTGAGGCGTCTGTGGAAGATGTGGAAGCAGTTACAGAAAGGTCAAGTAAAAATGAAGCCGTTGCAGATGTATGTTCTGGTGGCCAACGAAGGTGGAGAAAAAAATTTAAAGAATTAGCTACTACAGGTGAAGAACCAAGAAAAAAACACTGCCCCTTCTACAAGAAAATACCAGGTGAGAGGTAACTTGGTTTTTCTTAGAGGTTAATTTATTTTGGCTGGAGTGTTGTGTTTTTGTCATAATTTTAGACTTCAGTATTTTTACTCTTGATAACTGCTTTCTTAAATTATTTTAAAAGTGTGTCTGGTTAATACATGCTCCTAATGCCTGAAATTAATTTTTTGCATTGCTTCAGTTGTGCCTGAAAATAGTGTTGTCAATAGCACTCATTTCCTTAACACTAAGGTAAAAGAGTTGAGTTTAATTTTGCCTTTGAGCTTCAATAGCATTAGAGACATGATTCATTTTAACTATGAAAACAAAGAAAGAAAACAGAGCAGAAGAGTTTAGGTAAGAAAACAACCAAGAATTTCTCAGGGTCTCCTCGAGCAATTACGTAGATTAAAGGATGATGGTTCAGCATCTTAAAAAGCTTCAGATGCTCAGGACCACTAAAGTTAGTTTTGGGTCTGGTAACCCCTCAAACACTTGAGGGATTTTTGGTTAGGGATTTTTACTTAGATCAGATTGCTATGGTTCTTTGACTTAGTTCTAGCCTTAATTAAGTGGAACTCTTTCCAGTTCTCCTAGAAGAACTGGGAAATTTGTGTAACATAAAATGAAAAATATGAGTGCCACCAGCTGAATTAGTTCTGTGCACTGTTTGGTGGTTTTAAGAAAGTGTAACCCAATGGAAAAAGAGTGTTTATGGGTATGTTTTCATTTAAAAGAAGTATTTGGAGAGAGAAGGGTTGTCTTCTATACATCTGTCTTTATGCAACATCTTTATATGAACACTGAAAGCATAAAATGGCAAGTCAGGCATGTTTCATCTCAGCAGAGAAACCCCAGGTTGCTTGCTTAATAATTATGTTAATGCATGCTTTAAGAGAAATATTACATTTAGGATAATTGAAGAATTGCAGTTCTGTTAAGCTGCAGTTACCTGTTTAGTGTTAAAATATTAATATTAGATTTCAATCTATGTGAACGTCCAAAAATACCAGTTGAATGGAGATAAATGTGTCTTATTTGCTTAACCAGTTGCCATCTCTATAAGAGGGCAGCTGAACAACATATTTGGGAGGCCTTTGAAAGTGTGTTTGTGAGCAATTTATGAAGTTTTTATTTTAGTAAGTGAAAAATCTCTTTCTGCAACTATTGACTGATACACAAAACACATTAATCTTTCAATGGCTTCTTCAATTGTATGCAGAGTAACTATTATCTTTTAATTGGGAAGAAAGAAAAAAACCCAAAAGCAACATGTGGCTAGAAATTGGTTCTGAACTTTGCATGTTTACTGTCTGGCTTCTCTTCCCTCTTTGCTGTAGGAACTGGTTTTACAGTTGATGCCTTCCAGTATGGAGAAATTGAAGGCTGCACAGCTTATTTCCTTACTCATTTTCACTCTGACCACTACAGTGGACTAACAAAAAACTTCAGGTTTCCAATCTACTGTAATAAGGTAAGGCTTTTCAAGATTACTAGATATCATTATATCCATATGCAGCTGTACTCACTTTTGTACTGATGGAAGTAAATAGAAGATAAGGTTGGGGTCCTTTACTGGGTCAGTGGATATGTACAGGGGAAAGTGCATTTTGTTTGTGAGAAATCCTTACCTTAATTTGACTGATCAAGAGGATTAGTGAAACTTCCCTTCCTAGATACCATGAAAAAAAGAATCAGGTTTAAAAAGGATCTCTAGAGGTCACATAGACCAGTCTCCTGCACAGTGTGGGTCTACCTTCAAAGTTAGATCAGACTGCAGGGAGGCTTTTGTCAGTCAAATTTTGAACACTGGCCAGATTTTACTAAATCTTGCAACCTGTTGCAGTGCTTACCTTTTCTGGTTTGGTATTTTTTTTTCCCTAATAATACATTTGAAATTTCTGGTTTTGCAACTTTTCATTGTAGCTTTTTTTTTTTTTTGTGTGTGTGCATCATGAAGAATCTGGCTCCATTTTCTCTGAACTATTTCAGTGATGGAAGCCTGAAATAGATTCTGCATGAGGCATCTCTTTTCCACGTTAAGCAAGTGGAATTATTTTAGACTGAGCTTTTTGTCCTGTACTTTGGGCTGCTGAATGGCCATGACTGCCATTAGCTGTTGTATGTCCAACCAGCTCTTCTTTACTTGTAACATGGGAGGGCACTTTGCCTAATCAACACATCCCGAGCTTGCATCAGAAAAACTACTTATGGTTCATTCTGGAAGTTTCCTGGAACGCTTGTGTCCTGTCTTGCCCTTGCAGTTGCAGTGACTGCAGAACTCCATGATAAAGTGCAAGGGTCTGTTACCTGGAAACTTCTTCACTTGTTTAAATAAGATTTTGCCTGCCTCTTCTTCTTGACTTGACAGTCTGCAACAGATCTTCTTCCTCCTTGTTTATCTCCTCTCTGATTCCAATCCATAGCCTGTTGACAGGCTTTTAAAAGTTTACTATCTGAAGACAGCTTTTCTCAGTTTGCTTTTTGGGAAGTGAATACCGCTGAAAGGTTTGGTTGTGCCCAGGGCCTTATAGTTTCTTTGTAAGCCAGTCTGTCTTTGAGAGCTTTTGTTTTGAAATGAACAGTGCTTCTTTTAGACTTTCTTCCTGTTTTAAATGCTGTCTGTGTTGCAGATAACTGGCAATCTGGTGAAGAGCAAGCTCCGAGTCCAGGAGCAGTATGTCCACGTGCTGCCCATGGACACAGAGTGTGTGGTCAATGGGATCAAAGTGCTGTTGCTCGATGCCAATCAGTAGGTATCACTGCCTTTCTTGTGGAAAATTTCTTACAGGTAGTTAGCTTTTGAAATGGGTGAGTTACCCTCAAAAATGAAACAGGGTTTCTTTGAATTTAATTTAACTTTTTTTCTGTATGTTGTGTTAACCACATGTAGCTCCATAATTTTTGTTTGGCAGGTTGAATGATTTTCTAGTGGTCTGAACACTTCCTGGTTTTTGGTGTCAAGTTGGGAACCTAGTAGATTTGATTATCAGATACATTAGGTTTCTGTACCTTGAACTGATGATAGAGAAATCCTGAGCTAAATAAAAATGTGGTACTTTGGATCCTGTGAGAGACATAATATAGCTAACATTTTGAAAATTGAACTTTGAAGAGAAGACTTTTGAAATCTGGACAAGATTTCTACTGAGTTTGGTGATAAAGGGTGTGATTTTGTCTGTTAGACTGGCACTTTGTGGTAATGCTGGATTTAAAGTTCAGTGCCACCTGACTTCCAGTCCGGTGCTCTTGTTCTGCCTTTTGGTACTTTTTTTTTAGCTAAAAAAAAGCCCATGGCTAAAAAGTTCCCTGCAGTACAGATATTGAAATGCTGGACTATGTCACAGCTGGTTTGAACATTGCTTAGTGTAGGATTTGTTTGTTCTTGGAGAGTTAAAACTCCATTAAGTTCTCTGAGAACCCTCTCTAGGAATGAAGCAAGCCTTGTTGCTTATGTAATTTGTGTACTTCTCATTTTTCCTGTTTGTCCCTCTGATTCTCTGCTCCAATTGAAAAGCTGTGCATACCTTAGATACAAAGTTCAGCTTCTTGAAGGGTTCACCAAATCTGTCCTTTTCACTTTGTTTCATGCCAGTTTTTCTTTTTTTTGAGATTTCATTTATCCTTTGCAGGTGACTGATATCTAAAATAGTCCCACTCAGGTTTTCCAGTCTTGCCCTTCAGAAAGCTTTGGCAAGCAGCTGCAGAAGGCACAGTGGATTCACTGTCACCAGTAAGGGAGTTGTATTTGTAACCAGGGACTTCTGGATCTAGAACAACATTTAAAATCTGCCAGTAGAATGTAAAAGAAAATGCTCCAGTAGGTCCTGCAGGAAGGAAGATAAATCTGCAGCAATGCAGTTCTGTTTCTCTTGAGCAAGATTGCTGCTTCTCTTTGGTGTGCTGATTCCCCTTTGAATCAAATAACAGAATGATGGCAACTGAGGCAGGATCTGTGCCATGCCTAGAAGGTGGGGCATCCCAAAAAGGCAGTTAACGTTTGATTGCTTTGCTGTTGATGTAGATTTTTTGTTTCATCGTTCCATGTCAGGTGAGAACTCAAGCTTGTGTGTGGCCATAGGATTAGCTGCAGAATTCCTTTAGAAATCAGGAATTTCTAGCTAAATTAGCCTGTATGGTAGCTATGATTTAAAATGCTATTCTGCATGTGTTTCTACTTCTGAAAGGTGGTCTATCTTTTAAAGTAGTTTATCATTATAGAGAGTAGACATAATTTGTGTGGGGCTTTTTTGTTTGTTTGTGTCAGTTGTCCAGGTGCAGCAATGATCCTTTTCTACCTGCCAAGTGGGGCTGTTATTCTTCACACAGGGGACTTCAGAGCAGACCCTTCCATGGAGCGCTACCCTGCTCTGATGGGCCAGAAAGTTCACACCCTTTACCTTGATACCACGTAAGTGGTCTGCAAATTGATTTTTTTTAAAATTTATTCTTTGTCCTTTCAGTTCAGTAAGGCTTCAGTATGAACCAAGTAGATGTAAGTGTAAATGACATTGCTGTGATAATGTTTTTTAGCTCTATTTAGTTTTGAATAAAAACAGATTTATTAAAAGTATGTGTAGCTTGTTCATTGGTTATGCTGTTTCATTAGAGAATGAAAGTGAGTGGTGGAAAAGATGCTGAAGTATTTGCTCAGATCACCATATTATTTATAAGTGGTATTAAATTCAGGGTGCCAAAATTCGTACATTAAGTGTTCAGCTTTAAAACAAGAGGTTTATGGAACACTAGTTTTCAGTGGATTCAACTCTATTATAAAAAGGTGTGAAGGAATTCAAAGGTGAGAGTGCCAAAAGGCTGAATCACTTTTGGGAGTTTTCATTAGACCTTTCTCTGATTCATTTATATAAAGTTGTTTTGTGTGAATGATGACTAATGCCCAGCTGCAGACTTTCATTTCTGTTCCATATGTTTCTGTGAATGAGTAATGACTTATATTATGGTTTGTTTGTATGACAAAAAATAGATATAAGGATATAGTGAAGACGTGATAGAAATATCTAGCTTGGAAGAGCATTTGGTATTTATGAAGAAGAAAATGTACAATTCAGTCCCAGAGAGTGAATAGCTGTAAAGAAAACTGATATATGCTCAGTGTCATTTTTGTTGCAACAATTTCATCTGGGCACCTCAGTGTTTCTGATAGACTGCTATTATATAGAAGAGTAATGTCTTTTTCACTTACTGTGTACACAGAGTTTTGAGAGCCTTCATGGTAATTTCAGATGTCTTTTATCTTTTGTAACAAAGTGATCTATTTTGTTTCCCTGCCCCAGATACTGTAGCCCTGAGTACACTTTTCCTGCACAACAAGAGGTTATCCAGTTTGCTGTCAACATTGCCTTCGAGACAGTGACTTTAAACCCACGAACTCTAGTTGTCTGTGGCACTTATTCCATTGGAAAAGAAAAAGTTTTCTTAGGTATGTAAAAGAAGTGTACTGTATCAAATTACTAATTTAATGTCTAATTTGGTGTTACAAGATGGCTTTCTTGAAGATACAAAAGGTTGTTTAGTCTGAATGTTCAGATATTGTGTAAAGAAATTAGATGTATTTATTAACCCTCCTGCTATTTTTTAAGTTTTTTAATCAACAAGATTTAACTTTCTGAAAGAAATAGTGTTTTACCATGTTTACAACTTTCCCCCCACATTGAATATACATGTGGCCAGTTTATATATGAACCTCTTTAATTGATTGTGGTGCGAAAATTGCTAAGGGCGATTCAAGAAATAAATAAATGAGGTCTTTTTGACATTTTTTGTTGTTAATAATTTCAAGAAACAGCAAAGGGATGTTATTCTTAGACTAGACTTCTATTTTGAGCTTTTCCTTCCAGTTTATATTATATATCTTTTCTGACTAAGTGAAGATCTTGTGTGCTGTGCTTCACTCAGTTACTGTACCAGGAACCAACATGATTGCCCAAATGTCTGCTTCAGAGCAGGCAGATCTGCACCATTTGTGCATATTTAAAATCATCAATACAAGTCTTACTCTCACTGAAATTTAGTCTGTCTTCAGTGTGGGCTGTTTGTCACATATTCCAAAAACTGAACGTTTCTGGCATCTTTGGAGTAAATACCAGTTCACCTCAGTAACATTCTACCGAAGAAATGTGACTTAGAATTTATCAAGGTGCTTTTCCTTCTTTTTGCAATTGTCATACAAAATTCTGCTGCTAAAATGCTGGGGACAAAGGTTTTTAACACCCATTATAGGACTCTCTTCTTAATGTTAGAATACAAAACACTATATTCTGTTGAATATGGCTTTCTTTTCTAATAGTAAAACAAACCAAAAAAGAACTCTTACCATTTTCTTTATCTGATTTCTTCCTAATGAATCCTAAAGCAATTGCTGAAGTTCTGGGCTCAAAAGCAAGTATGTCCCGTGACAAATACAAAACCCTGCAGTGCTTGGAGTCAGCAACTGTCAATTCCCTCATCAGTGTGGACTGGAAGGGTACTTTGCTTCATGTTCTTCCCATGATGCAAATTAATTTTAAGGTAAGATCAGAAAATGGACTGTTGATGAATGTGCTAGTAAAATTCTCTTGGCTCCTCCCAACCAGTGCTGTGTTTGGTGCCTTTTAACCTCTTGTCAGATCATATTTATTTAGTGGGCTTTGACATGTAGCAACACATTGAAAATTAAATGCAATTAAACATTAATAACTTCTCCAAACATGATGTGGTACTTGTACAAGATAAGGTGAGGCTTGTTCAAAGACCTGCTCTTTGCAGGCCTTTTTGAAGTAGATTTATGTAATGACTGCCTGATCTGTCCTCTTAGCAATTAATATATTGTGACATGGAGTTCCTGTTTTCAGCCTGTCTTTTACCTGGTCCAGTGTAGGAAAAGTCTAAAAGGATTTTCTGCCTGTGAGCCTCTGTTTTGAGGCAGCCTATGAACATGACCCACTATTGCAGTTCTCTAATATTTGTTACAAAAGCAAGTAAACCAGTTAATTTTAAAACACTATTTCATCTAAGTTGATTTCAAATGCACATTTGGTTGAGATTTGAGATACTGAGTTTTTGTTGTTGAGCATTTTTTCTGGGAATTTCTTAGTTTGGAAAGGTGACTAATTCCTAGGTTATTCTAAATAGACAAAATACTGAAGGGCAGTAAGGTAAAGCAGCAGGCTCTAGATTAAAGTAACCTGGAAGAAAGGAAAAAAAACAGTGGCTGTTTATGCCTTACAGGCTTGGATTAATTTTCCTGTTTTGCTTCAGGCCTGCTGTGCCATCTCAAGCAAATCCTTCAGACCAAGATGGTATTTAGCTGCAGGACTAGTCAAGGTCAGAGTTGACCTAAAAAGGAGTAAAAAAAGGCTATATGGTTTGGATGGAGCAGCAGGAGATGGAACTCAGTATCTTAATGCTTTAACTTGTTCCATGATGTTTTCTGTGGTGGAGCAGAAAATGAGTAATGGAAATATGTATGGATTTATTTTTAGTGTGCTGTGTTGTCTTAAACAGGAATTGATTTTGGTCTCTTCTGCAGATTTCTGGGTTGCTAAGTCCCCTGTCCCAGCATGCATGGATACTGACACAGTTGGGCTTTCAGGGGTGAAGGAACCTTCAAGGGCAGCTTTACTTCCCCAGGGAGGCAGTTGTGTCAGGCAGGGTCTCACCTCTGAGATCAGGAGGCTCTAGACAGATCTCCAGTGTGACAAAAGCCATGCCTGGACCCTGAAAAGAGCCAGGAAAGATGAAAGGCACAATGATCTAGTGTGTCAGAGTCCTGGTGTGACAGCAGGGCCCTCTGTGCTGGGGCTGTGCCCTCAGGTGTGGAGTTGAGTGCCATCATTAGTGGTGCTGTGTCCATGGAATCTGGGCATGCTGGGGTCACTGCCAGAGTGCCAATGAGGCTGCAGCTAGAAGAGTGCCGGAGTGGAATGTACTGTCAGGAAAATATGGAGAATTTTAAATGCTTAAAGATGAGTTCATGTGATCATTTATCTTACTTTTGGATCTGATATATATTAAGAAAATATTAAAAAAAAAACACCCCAGAGATGTGGTACTTCACTGCAGTATTTGGTTTTACCTCAGTAAAATGCAGGGATTGCTGTGTATACTGACAAATGGCTGTTCTTGAATAAGCCAGATGAGTTTAAGTGGTGTTAGGGCTGGTTGTAAATTAAATATTTAATCATGTTTGAGTATTTTCCTAACTTCTGGAATCTGTTTGTGTACACTGCTGACTTTAGTGACACTCTGAATATCAGGCTGTCATGGTGATTGAAGGAGGTTGGTGTAGCAGTGAAATACATTTTCCACTCAAAAGGGTGAGGGTTTAGAACAGAGTTGGCTAAAGCAATAAACGAAGAAATTGGAATGTGTATTTAAAATGGACTTGTTATGAGCAAACACAGCAGTCATTTGTTTTGGGGAAAGAGGCCATCTTTTCCAAAATGCATGCATGGTTCTTTTGCAACAAACAATTTTTTTGTAACTCAAAAGTTGAGGCTTTTGCCTAACTCGACTATGCGGTGGAAACTTTCCAGGGAACTGAGTTCTGTGTGTCTGTGACTCTTTCATGTTGTTTAACTCAGCAAGGTCTTGTACTGGCATTGAGGTGAGACTGTTGGAAGTGAAAGTGATTGAAATGCACACATAATTTTTTAATAAACTTGAAATTGCATCCTTAATGTGACTGTTACACTCTTGATTTATAACAAAACTCAAAAGCGGATTAGCATTGTTAATATAATAATCATTGCATTTGAAGTACTATATTTAGATTTCATTAGAGCAAAGGGAGAAAATATGTGAATAATTACCTTAATCTATGTTAATACTCCCAAAATGAAGTGTGAAGGAGAATTAGACTGCTACAGTTATACCTTTAATCAAGTGAGGACTGAACATTCCAGTATATTGAAAGTCACAGCAGTGAGCCATAATTCCTGTTGCTGAATGAAATACTTTCTGTGGTAGGGTTTTTAAAAATTCTTTTATGTACCTGGTTTGATGGATTTTCTATGTTGCTGCTGGACATTGTACTGAAGGTGTTGTTAAACGTGGCAGCTTTCTGCTGCCCTGTTTTAGAGTTCTCAAGTGTCTGACACGTTAGGTAATTTTCTGTCACAGCCCATCTATCCTCCTCTACCCTCCTTTTTAATCAGCCTTTATTTTGTATTCCTCTCTCTCCTGCTAATATAAAGTTTGATTTTGAGTTCTGTAACCTTGTAGGACTTTCAGATTAGGAATTTGCCTGTAACATTTTATACAGGATACATTAAATTGATTTTCTATTTTTAACTTGAAGCAATACTGACTTTGCTTTATGCAGGCATAGGATTGTACATACTTGAAAACCTTTTCAAGGTAATTTTCTTTTTAGAGTAAGAAGATGAGAGGTAGTTTCCTTCCTGTCTTGGAGGGATGGTAAAACATGGTTTAGTGCTCAGAGCAATACTTAGCTCGTGCACTGGCTTGCTGTAAGTTTTTTGGGGTAGGTTAATTAAATCTGGTTACTTGTGGGCATAAGCAGGTGTCAAAACCTCTGTGATGATTTTGCACTGAAGCAGCATTTCACCATCTTCTATCTCCACTCAGCTGCTGACCTCTAGTTTAGAGGAGGAAATGAAGGATTTGTGGAGCAAGATTTATTAGAAGGTGTGATTATTATGTGTTCTAATCTGTAATGCATAGCTGTGCATATGTTCTTAATTCAAATGAAGAAACTGAGATCCTAAGGGACAAGTTGTTTTGCAAATGTCAATATTTGTCATTAATAATTGCAAGGTAGATGATCATTGAAATTCAAAAACACCAGCACATGAAAATAGAATGGAGTCTGAATCCTCTCCATCATGAAATGGCCAACCTGTAGTCTAATTAGCTATTTAATGGGATTAAGTATATGCTATTTTTTTTTTTTTACAGAGCTTGCAAGATCACTTGAATAAGTTTTCTGAGAATTTTGATCAAATTCTGGCTTTCAAACCTACGGGGTGGACCTACTCTGATTCATGCTTTTCTCTGGAGGATATCAAGCCTCAGACAAGAGGAAAAATCACTATATATGGTATAAGAGTGGCAAAGATTCAGTACATTTGGCTTTGTGTGGATGCTTTTCCTATTTTTATTCTGGAAACTCCTACTGATTTTGTAACTGCTGCTTTTTCTGGTAACTCATTGAGAAACTGAGCAGATCTCTTCAGGAGAGATCTGTGAAATGAGTAATCGAGAGCACCATAAATGCAGATTTTTACATACATTTTGCACCTGTCCTTGTCATGTAAATAAAGACTTTCACCTGATACAAGCAGAGACTTCAGGGATGGAGTCTTGGCCTGACTGATGCTGGTGGCAATGTAGTTCCAGAGCCAAGATTTCATTGTGTCTTACTTGTTTCTGAGAGAGTGTCTTTTCCTCTCAGTTCTCATTGGTGAGTGGAGCTAAAACCCTTAACATTCCTTTAACCAGGTCATTGATGTTGCTTAGCTTGCACTGATGAATGACTTGGTGACTTAATGCAAGGTAATTTTCCTAGAAGGGAAAATTGGAGGGAGGGAGGGAGGGAGGTGGTTTTTACTTTGCTATAAACTTGAGATCCCAAATAGGAATTGAAAAAACTCTTTTATCTAAAGTATTTCTTAGCTGGAAGGCTTGGAGGAAGCTCAGTGGCCTGACAGATGGCTGTGATTTGTTTTCATTTCAGGGATTCCTTACAGTGAACACAGCAGTTACCTGGAAATGAAGCATTTTGTTCAGTGGTTGAAGCCACAGAAAATCATCCCCACTGTCAATGTTGGTGACTGGAGAGACAGAAGCTTGATGGAAATGCATTTTAGAGACTGGATGACCGAGGGCAATAGGCATAAATAAATATAAGGAAGAATGTATATTTCAAAGGAAGTAGGCTGGAATGGGAATTGAGTTTCTGTGAGTTTTATTTATCTCCCTTTTCCATGAAGCTTTCTTTAGGGAGGACTAAACTGCCGTTCTTTGAAGAAAGATCAATTTGGGAAAAGAAAAAAAGGCACCTTGCTTTCTTGTGTATCTACTACTTTTTGTTTCCCCATAACATACCATTTTTGCAATTTCATATTTTAGGTTATTTTTATCTTACTCCTTTTCCCCTGTTCTTAATTTTCCTCAGGTTGTGGAGATGCTCAGATGTGTAATGCTGGGGATTCAACAGTCTCCAGGATAATTTCTGCAAATAAGTTATTGTAATAAATGAGACAATACTAAGCTTATGTCACATGCTGTCAGCTCAGGCTTCAGAGAAGCTCATTTCATGAGGCAGGACTGACTGTTGTGATTTAAATCTTGTTAAAAAAACCTTACCTTGTGAGAGAGTATTGACTTGGGATCCTGCAGCATATGTACTTTAGACAATTGTTTACAAAAGACACTTGTACATTCTGCTCAAGATTTTTTGCTTTTTTTAGTGATCTTTTTTAAAATAAAGAATATATCTTATGCCTATGTGTTCTTTCTGAGCAACATGCATTTCCTTTCAGTGCCAGAGCTGCTAACCTGAACAACCTGTCTGCACTATCTTTGGTGAATGTGCTGTGTGTGTTGCTTGTATAAAGTTGCTTGTGTAGTGCCAGTTGTCAGCAGGTGTTCAAAGCCCAGAAGTGGTTCCTCACCATGTAATCTCCACTGGGGTTTGCAGGGTTGTTTATATGCAGGTTTGTCACCTGAAGTCTGGAAAAACAAGAAAGGCAAATACTAGCACTGGCAGCAGAAAGGTAAATTTCACTTTGCATTTTTTGCCCTGATTCCTACCAGATTATCCAGTGCTGCTTTTTCTGCATCTGCCTGGTGTTTATGTACTGAAGTATGTGGCTGCATGCAGGCACACTAGTAAAATTTTAATCACTAAAGTAAAAACTGTTCCAAACTTCCAGGGTGTAATGGCATGTAAAAAGTCATTCCTCAGCCCCTCAGAGCAGCTTGTCTGGAATCCTTGATGCTATTTTATGTTGTAAAGACCTTTTATAATGATCAATGTAAGTATAAACAGATCCTTGTTTCTGAGTGACGAGCTCTGTAATGTGAAGTCACTTGTTTTATTTGTCTTGTGAGAGAAATAAGTGAGGAACTGATGGCAAGAAGATTCTTTGTACTACAAGAATTGTGAATGAGTATTTCACTGACATAAGGCATTGTTAAATGCTTCAGTTTACATTAAGCATTCAAAGGAATCTGAAGTTTTTGTTTTGCATCATGCATAGTGCTAGCTGGCTGTCACAAGAACTGGTAATGGTCTTGGACTGGAGTGCTTATTCCTAGGATTCCATTTTTTTTTGGAGGTGTATGAAGAAGTATCTTTTATGACTTTTGCAAGTACCAAACCTGAATGAATGCTTTGTACAAATCAGAGGAAATTAGGGGATTATATTTGACAGGCATTTGTTTTTACCAGTTGAATTGTTAAGGAACTATGCATGCTTTTTTTGGCCTTCAGGGTCTTTTTCCTGACTAATTTTTACACAGACTATGAGAGGCTGGAATATGCATCCCAGAGTCAAACCTTGGTCACAACTCAGACATCTTCTTGCTTCCATAGTTGCATTTTCAGGAATGACTGTTCCTACAGAGAATGAGTATGTGTGTGGTGGGGGGGCTCCCACCGGGCTGATGCTGTTCCTGGTTTTGCAGTTCCCTCAGTTTGTGCTACTGGTAAATCAGAACCCAAACAATTCAAATTTTAGTGCAGCCTGGTGAGTGTGTATCACCTCTCTGTGGCTCTTAACCTCCTGCTATCCTGCTGCCTGTTACCCAGAATGAGGGGTTGGGTCTTTTAAAAGCAAACTGATTTCTGAAACTAACCCCAGGAATGGTGTATCTTGGAAGAGCCTGGCACTGGCATCTGCTGGACTGACCCAGTTAATCCTGCCCTGATGTGGAGCAGATGGTCATGGGCTCATTTCAGTCAGCAAAGCAGAAGGGCTTTAGTGCTGGAGGCTTTTTCCAGTTCCCTGCTCTGCTGTAGGTATTCCTGCATTGGCCCACTGGGTGCTTTCATTCCTCCCTCTTTCTGGTTTGTATTTGCACTTGGTACCAGCAGGGTTTTTGTGTGTAGATGAATTCATGTACCATGAATCCACCTTCATGGTAGGAGATCTCCATCTTACCTACTTACTTGGCCTCCTTTTTATGTAAAAAACATGTTTTCAGAACCCAAACTCAGGAATAAATTATTTCTGTTCTCTATTATAAAGAAGAAGATTAATAACAGGATTCGGTTGCGTGGGAGGACATACAAGCAGATGTGGAAAACTAAATGTAACTAACAAGAATTTTGTGGGAAGACGTGTGACAAGACTTTTTCCCTTGTCTTGGTGAGTGAGATGTCCCAAGGGACATCTCTCTGATCTCTGCAGTTTAAGTCCTTTGGGGAGTGCAGACCTGGAGTAAACCAAGTTTCAGTGCTATTGTACAGATGTCATTAATTAGGACTTTGAGTCTGGCTCTACTTTTCCTAATAAATTTTTTTTTCAGTCTTTGGGCAGTGCTGGCATTAGAGATGGATGAATTAAAGCGTTTATTATTTTGGTTGAGAGTGGGGGATCTTCCTACAGCAAAGGTGCCACCTTTTCAGTCAGTGGTGGGGACTCAGACCTCTGTGGTGCTATAGAAACACTAGACCAGGGTCCCCTGGACAGGGGGGTGGAGGAGTCAGCCTATACTGACACAAATACTATCAGATTTCACTAAAGCAAGGTGGGCCTGTGCACATCCCAGAGGCTGTTCCTGTCTGTCTGCTGCCAATGGGCTCAGGGCAGGAGGCACAGCCGTGAAAGGGGCAGCTGTAGCACTCAGAGCAGCCTCCAAAGCCAGCCCCTCTGAAGGATCACTTTGTATTTCCCATCAGGACTCCTGCTCTGATTACATATCACTCCAACAGGCAGATAAATGAGCTAAAAGCAACTCTGTTGGAAAAGGGTAGCAGGAGGAGAGAGGGGAGATGAGGAGAGCGGCTCGTGGCTGTGCTGACTGGCGCTGGGTTTCAGGCTGGCCGTGATAAATGAAAGCACCCACAGCCTGTGGCCACCACTGGGCTGGCTGCACGCGGGAAGCAATGCAGAATAAAAGCATATGGGCAGCTAAAGGGAGCTTCAAGGTGCTGGTATCTCTCTAAACCTTGATCTGAAGTAACAATTGATAGCAACTTGGAGTGGAGAAAGGAACTGGGATGCCATTGGTATGGTTAAAGGATTTCTCTTATTTGATCAAACCTGTCTGCTCCGATGAGCTTTGTAAAGATTGTTAGAATATTGCCATTTAAGTTTGTTTTCTTTTTAAGGATATGTGACTTCAGATACATCCTTCATGCTGTTAGGGATTGATTTTGACTGAACATGAATTTTGAATTTGAACACTGCTTTGGGGGGATTGTGGGAGACTTATTTCCATGTTAGGTTAAAGATGCAGTTATTGCTTTGATGTGTTTTCTGTGTCTGATTAACTTTTGTTGAGTTTTCTTTGGTAGAGGGAAAAAAACCCAGCAGGTGAGTTTTGAGAACAAGAGAATGCAGCCCAAACATTTCCATCATTCCTTGGCTACAGAAAACCAGCTGCTTCTCATTTCAGAACCAAAATAAATAAGACCATTACTTTTTGGGTCACAGGCTGCTTTATGTGTTAAGGATTTATAGTGAAATTATGAAATTTGGCATTTTATTCAATAGACACCATTCCAAATGAAGTGTGTTTGCAAAACATTTAGCATTAAGGTTTGTAAACCACACAGTATTAGTATCTAGTGGCAATTATGACTGGCATGAATGAAATTCACAGGAAATACTGAAAGCTTGTCAGTACCAATATCAAAAATTGAAGATCTTGTACTTAAGTTTCATATCGTGGTGCAGATTATAAATGTGCATTCAGAGTGCTGAATTTAATGTTCTCCCCAGCAGTGCAGAGAAAAGCGAGGAGATTTCAGCCTCTCAGAGAAATGCAGGGATAAGACAGTCTGTCACTGTTTGCAGAGAAGGAAAACAGCACAGAAGAGCTGACTGCTGCCTTCCCACTGAATCCAACCAGCTCTACCTGCTGTCTGCAGGCAGGAGGGTTGGTGGAGGAGCTGCAGCCCACAAAGGCAGAGCCCTGCACTGCCTGGAGGCCTCTTCTCTTTCTCTTTTCTACTCTGGACCTTTACCCGCTGTTGTACAATGGCACCTTGTTATCAAATCTCCAGCAAATACTTTGGCAGGGAAAAGGCTTTTCCACTCTGTCACATCTGCTCTGGTATCTCAGAGCAGATAGGCACTTGTTTGTGCCAGGTTCCAATAAGTTCTTATATAAACCAAACAGTTTTAAAAACCTCTAAGCTTTCCCATTTGGCATTTTGGTTAAACTTTATTCACTTTTCCTTCTGTACGTTGTCTTGCTTATTCGGGGTGGAAGAGGTAGAAAGCTCACCACCTCAGGGAAAAAGATGCAATGCTTGCCCTGGAGGAAAAGGTGACACGAGGACACAAATGCCAGCAGCAATGACTTTGGAGCCGAGTTCAGCAAGACCAGGGCTGGCTGTGGGGTTCATGTGCTGCCTCCTGCTGCCTCCCACCCCTCCTGCTTGTCCACCACAATCTTCCTCCCTGCAGAAGCCAGGATTTCAGTGAACTCTGTTGTGAGAAGCAAAGTTGATTTTTTTTCTGATCATTCCAGCTCCTGGCAGAGACCTCCCCAAATCCAGCAGTGCCAGCAGCAGGATCTGACCCACTTTGCAGCTCCTGTTCCAGAGAAGAGATGGATTGGAGCATTTATCTCAGCAGGGCTTCTTCAATCAGAGAGAGGCAGGCTGGATTTCTCTTGTTACTGAGACCTTGTTATTTACTTGGCTCTCTGCCCTGCTCTTGGTCACATCTAGTGCCTGAACAAGGGAGGGAAAGCTGGAATTCTGTTCATTGTGCTGCTACCCAGCGACCATCTGAGGAACTGAGCTCTGCAGCACAGCAGGAGCCTGGTTTTCCACTAACACCTCCATGTCACAGCCCAGCTCATTCCTTGGAGCTCACCTTGGGGGCCAATTGGCATCCCGAGAATGGCTGGGACATGGACTGACAGCCTGGGGGGCAGTGGCCAAGGCAGGGCTGTCATGGACTATGGGTGCCTTCCAGGACATGGCAAGCATTTCCAGTAGTGTGTGAAGGTTGCTGATTTTCTGCCATATAGACCCCAAAGTATTCTGTGTTTGACCAAGGAGTGGCAGGGAGGGGGTGAATGCAGCAGGACAGTGGTGCAGTTAGTGACAGCTCATTAGGAAATTATTAACTACCCCAAAAGATTAGTGGGGTGGGGGGCAGCAGGGATGCCCCCTGGGCTTATTTGGGGCTCATTTGGCGAAGAACACAGGAAAAGTCAGGCTGAGCACAGCAGGGTGGGAGGCAAGCAGGGAATGGCTCTGGAGCTGCTGTCAGGGGGAGCTGGGGGTCTGCATCCTCCCTGCCCACACCAGCACCACTGGCAGAGCCCCCCACCATTTCAGCTGGAGTTACTCAGGGGAATGTTGGCATTCTGAGCATTTCTAAACCTCCTGGCTGGGCACCATTCCCTGACAGTGTTGTGGCTTTGGCCCTCCTGGAGGAGCAGGGCAGGAACCTGCCATGAGCTTCTCGAGCTCCAGAAAGGTTCAGTTCAAGCTGTGAGGGCTCTGAAAGGGGCAGTGCAGGAACTTCTGTGGGCCTCAATCACCCACTTTTCACACCAAACACAGCCAAAGGGACAGCTAACATCACCACGTGGTGCCACAGCCCCCTGGCACGTGTGGGGCACTGGCGTGGGTCCCCTTTGGGGATGACAGCAGTGACCACCCCTCCTGCAGGCACACACACCCTCCTGCCTCCGGGCTGCTGTGCCAAAACACCCCTGCACTGATCCAGCCCGTGATCATCAGCACGTGTGCCACTGGCAGAACCTAAAACGACAAATGGATGGAGAGGTCCCAGGGTGACCAGGGCACTGTGCAGGGGATGCTTCATCCAGGTGCCAGAGAGACTGGACACATATTTACTCTGGGTTTTTTTAAGGTTTTAGCTGTCCTTGAGGGAAGATGCTACAAAAAAAGCCACTTGTCTGATGCTGGGAAATAACCTGAAGCAGACTTTTAATTTTTTTTTTTTTTTTAAATACCAAGTATAACAAAAATGTACTTACAGCAGAGAATTCCTCTTTACCATCTTTGACTTTTTTTTTTTCCTATCCACAGTCCCTCTTGCTGTTTATAGTTGTTCCTCATGACTGAGTTCACCTTCCTCTTTGTTCTCCCCCCAGCTACTTTTCCACTACTGGGGATTTCTCAGAAATGTTACGCTGCCAGAATTCACTTTTATTCTTAGAAACTGGAGCACAAAGGCAATTGCTTGGAAGCAAAATGACATCTGTGAAGAATGACTTTGGACATTGGATAAAATAGAGGAGGAGCAAATTGGAGGACAGAAGGCCAAAATTCCTGTAGGGCACTTAATTTCAGGACATTTAGCATATAAATGAGGTTATTTTGGCAAAAAGTGTCCTGGTGTAGAATATGTCACTGATCAATAGATGCTGCTGAGGAGAAACTACTCAAAAACATTGGTTTCTCGTGTTCAAAAAAAAATTGTGCAACCCTCATCACTGAAGGAGGTAGTATCCTTCCAACAGCCTTGAGGCATAAACCATGGCTTTGTGCTGTGTTTTATAGGCATAAACAGAAACAGATTTCTTGGGAAAACTTACAGAGGCAGGAAATTAAAAAAAGGATGTAGCTCAGTGATGTCCCTACTGATGAACATCACAACCATCCAACATTTTAAAAGGAGATTAGCACCACTGATAGCCGTGATCTTAATGCTCCCACCAATGCTTCAATTTCATCCTCCACTGCTGGGTTATAAACAAAACAAATTCCCAGGCACAGATCAACTCAGGCACCCCAGGATGAAAAACTGAACATGGCCAGACACGTGCTGTGGCAAGTCCAGTCCTGCTGCCACCAGAGCAGCTTGGTGCCCCCCAAAGTGCTGGTCCTGCTGTAAGATGGAGCCACCAAGGAGCTGTCAGCAGCAAGCACAGGGCTCCTGGTCACTGAGGGTCCTCACAGTGAAGGTATCTTTGCATTTAAAGAGATCTTCCTGAATGAAAGATTTCTATCAACCTTGTCTGGCTTCTCCACTTCTTTGAGGGATGCAATAACTTAGAAGGTAGTAAGGGGCCAAAAGGAGCATTCAGAATTCCAGTGGCATTTCTAGGAACTGCCTGGCATGCCCCAAGTTCCTCGTGGTGACGTGCTGGCCAGCCTGCAGGAGGGAAGTGGCTGGCCACGGCAATTCATGTACATGGAAGGAGTGTTCATCCCTGGGAAACAAACCAAAAAAGCCCTTGGAGCATCTCAGATTACCCTGTGATCTCCAGAGACCCAAGGCAGACAGTCAGGACATTCACTTTCCAGCCCCTGCTCTGGCCAAGGGAGCACCAGCAGGGAACCACCTTTGTAAATATTAGTGTGTCCCCTAAAGGGCCTGAAAGGCTGGAGGAATCCATGTGACTGGGAAGATTTCCACAGTCCCTGCTGGTGCAGATTTCCAGGAGTAGTACAGATGATGTGAGCCAGTTCCTTGCAGGGAAGTGGGAACATCACCCCACATTCCCTCAGGACAGAGTGCCTGGAGGGACCCAGGTAAGCCAGTTTCTGCAGGACATCAAGGGTTGCTTCTCCCTTGGCATGGAACCAGCACACCAGCACTTCCCCACAGCACTGGGCATCGATGAACCCACCCTCAAGCCTGTAACATACAGGTCTGATGGAGGCTTTTCCAGGAATTTTCTGGGAGATAAAGCAATTCCTAGTATTGAATGTGGTGCTGGAGATCACATTCATGGTAAGAGACAGCATGATGCAAATGTGTCTGAAACCACTCCTTGAATTTTACTGAGTGTGCGTGAGGAAATGGCTCTCCTGAGGTCACCAGAAAATCTGGGGCAAAACACAGATTAAGCACCTGGTGTCCCCAGCTCACCACAGATCCACTCTCTCTGCAGTGTGCAGGGTATCATCACTCAACTTTACTGCAGCTGCTCCTCTTTGCCTCCCTTTGCAGAAATTCCAGCCACACTGAAGTATGTCTGGTTGTTATTTAGTTATTTCTGTTAATATGTAGGTATTTATTTAGATATCCCTATTACATATACAGCTATCCCTCCAATCCCCCAGGCTGGAGGGACTCTAATAAGAGAATTAACCATTAGACAGAGCTTTTCTCTGGCTCACTGCAGGGTGGGCACTGCACAGACAACCTTCCCTGGCTGGACTCATTCTCCTGCAGGACCTGTGCTCTCTTGATCACTTTTTGACTCCAAGCCCAGTTCTCAGGAGTGTTCTTGGGAGGAAGTGTGGAGGTGGTGTGGTCTGGTTTGTCTTTCTATTCAGTGGGCTTTTTATTTTTCTTAATTTCAATGACCTCAATCAATTTAGAGACTTCCCTTACCATTACTGTATCTCTCTTCCAGGACTTGCTTTTCTCCTGGGCAATTGCCATCTTCCTAGCTAGATGCTGCAGTAGAAAGAGCATGAGTCAAGTTTGGGAATCCACGGGGAAATATTGGCAGCCACTAATAAGTGAGAGCAGCATAGGAATGTGCCACAAATTAACAGCCAGGGAAACAACCTAAATCTTTATTTAAGTGAAGCTTTGTTTAAACGGGCTGTTAAGTGACTCAGCTGCACATTACTGGGAAGTTACAGGTAATCTTTGCAGGGCAAGGAGGGGCTGTGTTAGGAGAAAATGAGGTGTTTTGCTGCACAAATGTGTTGTAAAGTGTTAGGACATTTATTAATCATATGTGGGCAGACAACTTCACACACCCCACCAGAATTTACTGTACCAATGTAATTTCCATATTGTATCTCTGTGAGCGTTATGAATCAGCCAATATGTGACATTAATTATCTGCATTTAGCATTGTGCAAACTGACATAATGATCAATTATGGAGTCACACATCTGTAACTGTTTACTGAAGCACAGAAGTAATCCCCCAGTTCTCTAAAACATTCTGGAATTATTCTGTACCTGCTATATCTAACCAAATGCTGGTTTTGTCCAAAAGTATCATTCTTCCATGGCTGAGAGGTGCAGCATGCAGTGCTCAGCATCTGCTTCAGCAGCAGGTTCCATGGAGGTGGCTCTTCTCCCACAGCCATGGGGGAATCTTCACTAATTCACCTCTTTGGAGAAATGTTTCTCTGAAGTTCTAGGAAATTGCTTCATGGCTTTGGATTTCTTTCTGATGAAATCCAAAAGGAATTTGAATTCTTTGAATTCAATTGGAATTGAATTCTTTAAATTTGAATTTCTCACCTCCTCTGTTCATCCATAATTGGAAACACAAGGTATTTGTCTCGCATTACCATTTTCAGGAACTCTTTGAAAAAATGATGGAAGAATGCAGGATGTTTGGTCTAAGAAAAAGAGAAGGGAGAATAGAAAAAATATCTTCCACAATGAAGATTTCTGTGCACACAGTGGCAATCCAAATGTTCCCTGTGCCCACTGAAAACAGGGCAAGAAAAAAATCATGTTAATTTTCTGAAAATATTGTCTAGGATAAATATTAGAAAATAATTTCCTGATTTTACAGAGATTGAATCTTGGAGCAACACAGAAAAGTTTGGACTTTCCTTTTCCAAAGTTCAGAAGAGCTGAGGCAAACTTTGGCCAGGAAAGGCTGAGGACGACATCCTCAGTAGATGCTCTTGAAGTAGGTGATCTGTGATTTTAGGATTCAGGCCATGAGGACTGTCCTAGCAGACTGACAGAGTTTCAGGGCTGGAAGAAGCCCTGGATAGTGACAGCCAGCCATCCCATCCCTCAGGGGCTCCTTGGGCAGAAATGGATTTGCTGTGCTCAAAGCAGCAGTACAGAGCAAAGGACTCCCACAGCAGCTTTGGAGAAGTGCTCCCAAGGAATGTGTTTTCCATTTTCAGCCTCTGTAGTTCCAGAACTGGGAGTTCCCTCTGTATTTATGCAGAATTCCGCACAAACAGGCCTTTGAACACCACTGAAACAGAAAAATCAAAATGTGATCCTTTCCACCTTGAGAAACAAGCATGTCCTGAACACTCTTATCTCAAAGGCAGAAGTGACAGGCTGTGGAAACATTCAGTCTGGAAATTAATCTTTTGAAAAGAAGCTGAGTCTGAAGAGACACAAATATACATATTTGTGTTTGCCTGTTTTGAGTTACTGGTGCTGTTTTCATCTTCAGCTGAATAAAATTTTATAACTATTTTTTTTAAGCCCAACAAATTTGTCAAATTTACTACTAAATTAAGTTGCACCAACGCTGATTTTTAGTGAGTGTAATTCCTTACCATAGTAGCCAATTTGGCCTTATTCAGTTGGAGGCTGGATAAATACCTCCTTTGAGCCAAATCCATCTCAATCAAAGCTTATATAAACCTCTTCATATCAGTAATCCTGTGCCTGCTAAACCCAGTAGTTATTTTGGTTGTGTCTGGCAAGATGAAATGATCAGTACTCAAACCCAGTGATTCTGTCTGTTGCCACACCAGTGTATATTGCCACTATCTATTTTACAGCAGTATGGGTGTGTAAAAATTCCCACACAGAGTGTCCATGTTCATAGAGGGCACAGGTATGTGTTCTGCCATGTCACACCATGGTGCTGTAAGCAACAGAGGTCACTCTAGGACAGGCAAACCTCCCTTTTGGCATCCACTGGAGCACTCCTGAAGGCAGTTCCTTATCAATTTCCTTTTGCTGGGCTACCAGCTGAAAATTGGTCATGTTTCTATGGTAACAATGCGAGCAAGGCATTTCCACAAATAAATATTTACAGGAAAAATCCTTGTTTGGGAAACAAATGAGCACTTGCTCTGGAAATCCTGCTGCACCAGTGACATCCCTGTGCTACTGCTTGGTAGCATCAAAACATTCTCTGTGAGAAGCAGTGAACTGTTTGCATTGGGATGAGAGCACATGCTTTCAGATACATCATTTCTCTCTGTGGTTTTCCCAGCTGTCTTTACTTTTCACAGAGCAGGCCAGCCCTTCTCTCTCCCAAATCCATTAGTTCCTTTTTCACTTAGGTCTTATCTTGGCTGTCAATGAACCCAAAGGTGCTCCAGACACATCCTTTCTCCAACCAGCTCTTCTTCCTGCCATCCCTTGGATGCACTTTTGTGGCTGTATCATAAGAGGGGCATAACCCAAAAGGAGACCCCACTGAATCACTGCACAACATTTTATACATCACCCTTTCCTCCACACTGCAGCTCCTAGCTCACTTGAGCCTTTCTGTAGCTAAGGGGAATCCAGGAAAACCACAGCTTTAGTCCAAATGCTGGTTGTTTGCCCACTTCTGGCTGATTAGGAGTTCACTAATAAACCATTGTAACTCAGTGTAAAGAGGTGAGCAGAGGCACAAACCAGTATTTCCTGATGAAATGAAAAGTATACACAGCGCAAAGGTCACATAAATTATCTGACCCTCATTTTCTTCCATGTGACAGAAATACATGCCAACATGAAATACAAGCCAAACACATGCCATTCATGCCACAAAATAAGTTATTAGGACATAAATTGAAATCCACATTCTCCATTCTTTGTACTTCAGCAGCAGAAGATGTCTGGCAGCTCAAGAAGATGATTATCTCTACATATATCACCTTCTCCTCCCTGATTTTTTCCCTTGAGTTTTGGCACTTACTTAATCATTGAGGTAAGTTTTTTTTCAGGAACATGAGCAGCCTTTAGCATGGAAGGTATCTGAATGTGGAATCCTACATACAGTAAGTTTCACCTTAAAAAGAAAAAAGGACATTTTTACAGCTTGTTATATCTGATCAATATTTGTGCAACAATCTGACTTGTATTTGAACTAGCTAAATAAAAATTCTCCATAAAGAGAGATGAGTTTGGTTTTTTTCCTTGCCTTTCCTTTCTTTAGACTCTTTAGATGGCAATAGCATCTCATGACCTCAACCTTCTCAGCAGAATTCAAATATGAATGTGTTTGGATATGGGTCATGAACCTGAATACTGAAATATGCGTTCAGAAACATGTTGTGGATCACAGCTGGGTTAAAGAACATCTTAGAAATGTCCCAGGTTCTTCAAAAAACACAGTCTCACACAAGATGTGTAGTGCTTGATAAGCCATAGGACAAAGGAGTCCAGGGCTCTGCCCTCAATACCCAAACCACTATAAGCAACCACACATCCACTGGAGGCAATGGTTTATTTCCCAAAACTTGCAATTTATATGCATTAGGCATAAAAATCCCAAGTAACTCTAGTTTGTGGTTGCCCAGTAACATCTCTTGTTGTTGCTCAAAGTCTTCTTCAAACTCTGCAGTGCTGGCCTTGTGTTCCCCACACAGCTCAGGAGTACAAGACACCACATCAGAATGATGCTGAGGAGATATTGGTGCTGGAGTTATTCACTCCAAACCTACCCCAGAGTAAACTGGTTTGAATTGAAATGCAAAAAAGGGAATTGCTTTCTCATTTAGCTTGATATATTTGAGTCAAGGTCAGTCAAGCTTACCTCCTTTCTCGTGGACCTGCTGATGAAGAAGTAAGCCTCCTCCACACCCTGGGGCTGCAGATCATTCACAGCCACCACGTGGTCCCCGTGGTTAAACAAACACCCCAGCCTGCGGGGACCAGCCCACTGTGAGATGCTGTGGAGGGCAGACAACAAAGGAAACACACAGGATATCCTGTATCACTGCACTTTCTGGACAGGATTGCATTTGTGGGGTTGCCCTCTGGAAATGACACACATGTTCAATGACTTTGTACATTTTTGGTCTGGTTCTGGTTGAAACTGTCACTAATTATTACACAGCATGCTGGATTCTTCTTTACAACAGCATTTGAAATACAATCTCATAAAAAGAATCGGAGAGAGCAGAAGGAATCACTGAAGTGCCAGCAAGCACTGCCCCTGCCCTGTTCTGCCCTGCCAAAACTGCACGTGGGTGAAGTTGAACACTTCTGTGCCTGTCACTTATTCCCATCTCACAGGCACTTCCACAAGATGTCCACACTTACCATATTCGTCCTGCTGCTTCAGTAAATTTTAGGTAATTGTTGATATCAGCCAGGGGTACGAAAATATCCAACTTCTGCAGCTGCATCTCATCTGTAACTTGACTGTGAGAGAAAAACATCAGAGACCACAGAATCACAGAAAAGCTCAAATTGGAAAGAACCCATAAGGATTATTGAGTCCCACTCCCTGCTCCTTGCAGACTCCCTAAAACTAAATGCTGTGACTAAAAGCATAACTGAAGTGCCTCTGGAATGCTGAGAGGCTTGGCAAGATGGAACCCATGAACACATCTGTCTCCTCTGCTAGCAGCTGGAGAAGACACTTACCTGAGCAGTATAGACAGGTGAACCACTGAGAGGGGTAATGAGTTTTGCCTCCTCTGGATGGTCGGCTGCAGGCTGGTGCTGCTTTCTGGGAATTTTGTGTCTTTGTCTGCTTCTAAGTCTCTTGGACATGCACTGTTGTTCTGGCATTCGGGAGGGGATGGGAGCCCATCACGTCTGCACGTGAGCTGGCAATTCTCATCCAGCAGCTTACTAAAGAGGAATGATGATAAAAAATTAAGGGGTTTGACAATTCCTGGCACTCTTGCTGTGTTTGAAGCTGGATCAAGCAGTCCTTAATAAAGCAAAGAATAACAAGTTCTTGTAGAATATCCAGTGGACAAAATAAAATCTAAGTAAAATAAACAGCTCTTCTAAATATGGATCATAAATCTCAAAATAAAAGTTTTCAGTATGCAAAACTATTTATTAAGCCTGGAAACATTTCAGCTAACAGCATGCCTTGACAAAGAAACTGAGTACAGATTGTTGGCCTTGGCTGTACTGGGTTCTGCAGGGATGTAAAGCTGTCCCTTGGGAGATGTGATAACTCAGAACTACTTGAAATCATTTTAGTTTTATTTGATAAGCCTTATATTGCCTGGAGCTGACTCCCCATTGTGCCCCAGTCAAGACTGGGGTTAGTAGCAAAAGCTGCTCTGGATATATTTTAACTCAGATGGCATAACCTTGTGAAGTTTTTATAGTTATTCCCTCTTGGGGGG